>NC_136939.1:9038881-9373881 GCF_949987615.1 Pollachius pollachius
CACTCCATGCCCCAGCTAGCCAGTTTATTGACTCAATATTTTTCTCAACGTCTAATACTTGCTTCTCCTCTCTGACTCTTCTCCTCCTTAAACTCCTCCTCATCCTCTCCTACTCCGCCTCCCCCTCACTCCTCATCCTCCACCTCCTCTCTCCTCCTTCATCTCCTCATCCCTCTCTCTCCTCATCCTTATCCTCCTCCTTCACTGTCCTCCCCCTCTCTCTCCTCCTCTCTCCCCTCTCTCCTCCTCCTCCTCTCCCCTCCAGGCGACCTGCATCAGATGTTCCCCACGCCTCCCTCGCTGGAGCAGCACATCTCTGGCTACTCGCCCATGAACGCCTGCGGTAAGGACGGCAGCGGGGACATCTCCGGCATGACCTCGCTGGAGGCCGGCGGCCTCTTCAAGATGGAGGTGGAGGAGCGCTTCTGCAGCCCAAAGCCCTGCGAGATCAAGGTACGGGTCACCCACCGAGCGCACGCAAAGTCAGCTGCGGTGGTTAAGTCGGACGCAGTTTCTTTTTTTTTACGACTGTTAACCTTTGCTTTACCTCTGTCGTATCGCCTCCTGTTGTTTTTTTTACAAGCGTAAAATAATCAAGAGATTGTATAACGGGACATCTGGGGGGAAACATGACAACCTGTGATACTGTGAACTAATTCAAGGATGATTGATAGAAATCCTTTCCAGAAAAGAAAAAGGCGTGTGTATGTGTCATTTAATCGTGACAGAAAGTGGCCTCCAACAACAAACAGATCAGATACGTAATAAAACCGCTTTGACAGCAAGACCGTTCCCATGACCGTTGTCCTTCCCCCCCCCCCCCCCCCCTCCAGGACTTCTCCTTCGTGTACAAGCCAGAGCTGTGGCAGCCGTTCCTGGGCTGCTCCATGTTTGCGCCCCTCAAGCTGCTGCCCAGCCAGTGTCTGCCCCCCATCAAGCTGCCCGAGGAGTGCTCCTACCGGCCCAGCTGGGCCATGGGCCGGGACCTGCTCCACCCGGGGCCCCTCATGACCTTCCTCAACAAGGACGGGTAAGGCCCTAGCTCCCGCTGTCCAACCCCATCCGTCCCCTGTCTTTTCAAAGCGCCACCGCTACCCTGAAGTGAAGCCCCCCCCGTATTTTCTCGTGCAAACATCGGGGCAGCACAGGGAGGTGTGGTGTCGTGATCATGCTGTTTGACTCACAGCTGAAAAAAGGAAGCGGCTTTCGATCCCCCAGTGCCTTCGGGCATCCCTGAGAGAGGATGCTTAACCCACTGCCCCGGCTGATTAATCACACGTATCCGAAATGGTTGGAAGTCACCGAAACGACAAAGTGGTAATAAATAGTTTCATCGGTATTCAGATCCAGTCAAGGTTGATTCGGTGTGGGGAATCGCTTGGTAATGAAAGGGAGGGTATGTCAATATCTCGCCCCATTCAGCGCGGTCGGCGTCAGAGGAATGAAGGACGACTCGATAAGAATGCGCTCTCCGCTATTATCTTTTATTGCGCGACACGGAGACGGTCTCGCGCGCGAAGGCTGAGCGCTCGCAACGAGAGCCCGATAATCGTGTTATGTGTTGAGAGCTGCCGATATCCAGCTCTTCAGCGAGACAGAGGCTGACAAAAAGAGGAAGGAAGCGCCCTCAGACTGTCGATGCTGACGTGACGGGGTGTTTGTTTGTGTGTGTGTGTGTACGGGCATGTGCGGAGGTGTGTGTGTGGTTGTGCCGACTTTGGTGTGTGTGTGTGCGCTTGAGCGTGCGTGTGCATGTGTTTGAGCGTGTGAACGTGTTTTTTTATTTGTGTGTCTACAGGCCGTGTACGTGTGCATGTGTCTGTGCATATGTGTACACAATTGTTTGTGCGTGTGAACGCGGTTGTGTGTGTGTGTGTGTGTGTGCGTGTCAGCCGCAGCTCTTTGTAAATACTCTTCCCGGGCATACATGGCATGTTTGGCTTAAAGTTAACTCGCAGACCATGGCTGAATTTTAGATGAGCAGAATATATTCATGAAGTCAGATCACGCGTGTTAATGATTTATACAACCTAGCATTACCACCGCTGGTGCACATGATATAAGGTTTGCTCTGTGTGTAGTACCGGAGCCCAGTCCCAAGCATTCAAGAGCGCATAATGAATATTCAAACACACAGTACTTATGTGGCATCATTACACCTTTAAACATACCGGTATCAAACTATTTTCCAAACAACCGTTTTCATTTGCGACTGGCAGGCAGTGTGACTGTCTCCTCCTGAGACCCCTTAAGGGAAAACAATGGCAGCATTTCTCCCCATCCCCTCCCCTCCCTCTTCCTTCCTCTACCTGTTACACACACACACACACACACACTCACACAGACACACACACACACACACCCCGGGCCGTCTGTGTGGCTGTGTGACTGTGTGAGAGCCGGACGCCTCCCCCTCCCCCCGCTCTTAAAGACTTTGCTCTACTTCTCCTCACTGATCTAGGCAGAGGGATGCGGGGACGGACATCTCGTTTAGACCGGGGAGGATTCCCGCAGAGCTCAGCTCCGCCTTGCCTGCCACGCTATCTGTGTGCAAGGATGCGTACACTGGATGCCATACCCTCACTCTCGCTCTCTCTCTCTCTCTCTCTCTCTCTCTCTCTCTCTCTCTCTCTCTCTCTCTCTCTCTCTTTCTCTCCTCTTTGCATTACTCTCGATCGTACTTTCTCTCTCGCTCTCTTTTCTGTGTTAATCTCTTCACCCTCCTCTCACTGTGTCCCCCCCCCCCCTCTCTTGCTTTCTCCTCTCCCCATTACTCTCTATTTTCTGTCTCTCGCTCTGTCTCAATCTCCCTTCAGTACCCCTTCTGCACGTACATACCCACATGATATGTCACACACAGACACACAGCTACACACTTGCACACAGCTACCCAAGCTCTGGTCTATTCCTAAGCCTTCCTCCTCCTCCTCCTTCTCCTCCCTGGTATTCTGCTTCATTTCTCATGCATGGCTGCCCGGGGCGAAGCAGGGAGATGAGTGTAAGATGCCTCCCCTGGTTGAGAGAATCGGGAGCGGCAGCAGCATCAGTGAGCGGGGAGCGATGTGGGCCCCGTAGCCCTAGCAGCGGAGCACTCAGGATCACTTGAGTTTACCTGTCAAGCGGACACACTCTTTTAACTCCACATTCCACATTCTTCGATTTAGGGTCACATCTGTCAGGTTGAGGTGTAAGGTATATTGAATGTTTATATTTTTTTTTTCCCCCACCGCTGATATATAAATGAGCCTTGCAGTTCAGCACGTGGCAACTCTTTGCAACTCTCTGCTGCGATTTTTGACTGTTTGAATATGCGTCACGTGTTAGTCTCTAGGGACAAAAAAGGCGATAATGTAAATGCTCCCAGCCAGGTTGTGTTTTCTCAGAGGTCAGAGGTCAGAGCGCTGCATCCGAACGGAGTGTACTCACGGGCGGGCGGCGATGCCAGAGCGAGCGCTGCATGTTTGTTCTCTGGCGAGTATTCCCGCCTCAGAGTTTGACCCAGTTAATGTTAAAGCGTATCGGGGAGCCAGAGGTCTGTGGTAAAGGTCAGCGTATTCATGAGCAGTGTCAGGACGGAAAGGCTAACTAATTGGTTGTACACACGTTTTAAAAGACGGCACATCGCTTTGATTGAATCTGTGTTTGTCCGTTCAGTGAAAGGCTCGTTTAAATAAATACAATTTCCCATTGTATTTTCTTCAAACATACAGTACTTTTACTAAGCGTTTATTACCAAACACGCTGCACAGGTCAGGGATCGCCTCACAGCCTTTCTGCCCTCCTGGCTTATTCTGGTTCCTCTCACCCACTATATTATCCCAAGTCCCGCCTCCCCTTCCCTCCGCCTCATTGGCTGGTGTGGCCGCCCAAAAATAGATAGGGGCCAATATCAGTGGGGAAGCCAACATGGTGGGAAGAGTTTCTCGATTTTAGTGCATTTCCTTTATCTCTTAATATCAAGGACTTTTGCACAGTTCCTACTTTGCCTCCTCTTTGTTATGTGTTATCTCTCTCTCTCTCTCTCGCTCTCTCTCTCTCTCTCTCTCGCACGCTCTCTCTCTCTCTCTCTCTCTCTCTCTCTCTCTCTCTCTCTCTCTCCCCTACTATCGCTCTCTCTCTCTCTCTCTCTCTCCCCTACTATTGCTCTCTCTCGCTCTCTCTCTTCCATCCTTAATCTCACGTGTAGGAACGTTATGTACTGTCCCACTGACTGCTCCTGTGCTGCCGCCGTGTTGGATGACCTATTTACATGCTCGCCATAGAAGTGCAGCACGACTAAGATGTTATTTGTAGTACAGCAGAACTTCTAAGCTTTTTCCCCCGGAATGCAACCATGCATCTTTAATTCACCCCACAATGTTTTGCTATGTTATTATTTTTATAAATGTATACATTTCCCTGATTCGTTAGTTAACATGTGCTACCACTCGATCGTCTCATGGAGTCGCATCTGTTTCACGTGAACATCAGAAACACACGTTGACCCGAGATCCCTTTCGTTACCATAGCAACATCCCGAGCGTGGGCAGCGGGCCGGAGCAGGACTACGCCCAGAGCTACACCCCGCAGACGCACACGCCCTTCATGTCCAACAGCGCCCCGCCCAGCAACAGCTGCACGGGCATCCTCCCCTCGCCGGCCACGCCCCGCTTCTCGGCGCCCACGCCGCGCACGCCCCGCACGCCGCGCACGCCCCGGGGGCCCGGCAGCGTCCAGAGCTCCTCCCTCAAGTACGACAACTCGGAGCTGTACTCGCCGGCCGCCTCCACGCCCTCCACCTGCCGGCCCCCCAACTCGGTGGAGCCCCCCACCGTGCCCTCGGTGCCGGAGGCGCACAGCCTCTACGTCACGCTCATCCTCTCGGAGTCGGTCATGAACCTCTTCAAGGACTGCAACTTCGACAGCTGCTGCATCTGCGTGTGCAACACCAGCATCGCCGGCGCCGACGTGGGCGTGTACCTCGGCGACCCGCCGGGCGAGCCCCAGGAGCCGTGCAGCTGCGGCTTCAGCGCGGTGGTCAACCGCCGCTACGGCAACGGCTCGGGCCTCTTCCTGGAGGACGAGCTGGACGTCGCGGGCCGCGGCTCGGACGTGTGCCGCGAGGCGGAGCGCCGCTTCGAGGAGCTGCGCCGGGTGCGGGCGGGCGGCGAGCCGCTCCCCGAGGAGCTGATGCTGCTGCTGCAGGAGCAGTGCACCAACCCCTTCACGCCGCTGGCCCGGCCGGAGCCACGCGCCAACTGCGGCGGGGCGGGCGGAGGCGGGGCCCGGTACGGGGCGGGGGGGCGCCGCGGGGCCCCGCCCTGCATCCGCGTGGAGGAGCGGGACTACCGCAACGACTGCTACATGGCGCTGGAGCACGGCCGGCAGTTCATGGACAACATGTCGGGGGGGAAGGTGGACGAGGCGCTGGTGAAGAGCACGTGTCTGCACCACTGGGCCAAGCAGGACGGTGAGTGGGTGGCAGGGTGGGGGGGGCGGGGTCAACACTCAGGCCTCATTATGCCTTTACTTAAGTCTTCACTAAGTCTTTACTTAGTCTCCACCGAGTCCTCACTAAGTCCTCGCTAAGTCTTTACTGAGTCTAAACCAACTCTTAAGTAATTCCTCACTTGTTGTTTATTCAGTCTCCACCAAGCCTTAACTAATTGACACATGCACAAATTAAATGTTAAGTGTATTGTAATTAAGGGATTCGATTAGATTTTGTTCTTTTTTGGGGAGTTAGGATGGGATTTGCAACAATTCTCTACTCCAAGTTGGTTCTTGATACAGTACACATAGGTGTTAATTTCAAGATGTACTCAAGTATGCTGTGCCATATCAAGAGCATCGTAGCAGAGTAAAGTGCATGTACAATTTTGTCGTTTTTATACGACCAATCAGGTTGCAATTGTGGGCCTCGTTTGGCACGTCACAACCTCGTTGGTGCACTGTACAGTTTTACAACTGTTGTATCGCTGCTGCTGTGTACACACTCTTATCAAGTATATGTAAATAAGTAACTAAACAAATCATCTCGCCTCCCGGTCCCACTCACTCTCCGTCCGTCTTTCCCCCCCCCTGTAGCCGTGGACGCCAGCGCCCTCTGCTCCCAGGACGTCCTGCGGGTGCTCATGTCCCTGCAGCCCGTGCTGCAGGACGCCATCCAGAAGAAGAGGACGGTGCGGTCCTGGGGCGTCCAGGGGCCCCTCACCTGGCAGCAGTTCCACAAGATGGCCGGACGGGGGTCCTACGGTGAGTTGGGACACACGGTTTTGCACAGCGTTTTATTTTATTTGGATCCGTAAAGATATTGTTGGGGGCGGAGGATAAGGATAAGGCGGGGATGATATAACACATCCTTTATGAATGGGGTTTCAAAGTGTTGCACTGACGCTGCCCCCCCCCCCCCCCACACACACACACACACACACACACACACACACACACACACCTTTTTTACACTATCTTTATCACCCTATCCATTTGCTTGTTTGCTTTTACGATCTGTTGTAAAAAAACAAACTTTTTTTTTTATTTTATTGTTCTTTTTTTTATCTGGAACGGTACGGTATACAATAGGAGGCTATTTCAGGACAATAGAGTTAAGATCTTCATCTTATCTCCACCCCCCCCCACACACACACACACAGGCACAGACGAGTCCCCAGAGCCACTGGCCATCCCCACCTTCCTGGTGGGCTCCGAGTACGACTTTGTGGTGCTGTCGCCGTTCGGCCTGCCCTACTGGGAGAAGCTGCTGCTGGACCCCTTTGGCTCCCAGCGGGACGTGGGCTACCTGGTGCTGTGCCCCGACAGCGAGGCCCTGCTGGCCGGAGCCAAGACCTTCTTCCGGGACCTCACCGCCGTCTATGAGGTGGGTGGGCGGGAGACGGGGGGGTTTTTACTGGGATTGTCAATAAGTAGGACCAGGAAGGATTATGAGGTCACCTTGGCGGTTTGTTTATTTAGAATCTTGACAGATATACGACAAATATCCGTAAAATAGCATTACGTAAAAGAATATACAATGTATAGAAATACACTACAATATACATTATTTAATTATGATAAGGGAGTCAGGGAAGGATTTATTTTTTTTGATTTGTGAGGATGCCTTGTAAAAGTGCACTTTTATTGCTGGCACATTTTATTTTATTTCAACACTATCAACTCTTGATAGCTCTGAGACAAATTGTGTTCCTGCATCTGCTCCTGTGTGTGTGTGTGTGTGTGTGTGTGTGTGTGTGTGTGTGTGTCTCTGTGTGTCTGTGTGTGTGTGTGTGTGTGTGTGTGTGTGTGTGTCTGTGTGTGTGTGTGTGTGTGTGTGTGTGTGTGTGTGTGTGTGTGTGTGTGTGTGCAGTCGTGCCGGCTGGGCCAGCACCGGCCCATATCCAAGGGCCACCCCGACGGCCTGGTGCTGGTAGGCCGCGCGGCCCAGAAGCTGTCGGAGCGCCCCGTCAGCGACTGGTTCCTCAAGATGGCCGGCAGCAGCGAGGCCTTCTCCAAACTCAAACTCTATGCACAAGTGTGCCGCCACGACCTCGGTACGTCTGGGTCCGGGTCTGGGTCCGGGTCCAGGTGTGGATCTCTCTCCCTCAGTCCCCCTGGCCACTGCCTCGGTGCGGTGGAACCCGGTGGGGCTATTGGGACGCAGGCCTCTTTCTGTGGGAATAGCACAGAGTTTGAAGTCGGACTCCAATAGTAAATTGCAAATGTTTTAGTCAATAACCTTAATGTATTGTCACAATTGCACTGAGTATTTACCTTTTATTTTGTCTTGTGTTTGATGTTGTAACTGTGTACTGCTGGCCATCTTGGCCAGGTCTCTCTTGTAAAAGAGATTTTAATCTCAATGAGACTAACCTTGTTTAATAAAGGTTATAATAACAGTATGGACCCAACCGCTCTTGGTTCGGTTGTGATTCAGAGAGGCTGCCACACAGGGCCTCGAATGTTTTGGAGTGTGAATTAAGTGGGAGGCTAGAGTGCCACGGGGTTATGGTTCAATTTCGATTCAATCAGTTTGTGTTGCTCGTATCAAAAGGCTCACGTGCGTTCCCTACCCTCCCCCAGCGCCATACCTCGCCGCACAGCCTTTGGACGGCTCGCTCCTCACGCAGTCCAACCCCCAGCCCGCCTCCACGCAGACGTCCAGCACCTCCTCCTCTTCCTCCAACCCTTCGGCCCCCACCGGTGGCTCGGCGTTGCCCAACAACAACAACAGCAACAACAACAACAGTGGCTCCAGCAACGCGGTGAACGCCGCATCGGGCCAGGGCCTGCCCTCGGCCAAGCCCGGGTCCTTCCCTCCCTTCGGGGCCCCCGGGGTCGCCGGGCCGACCACGGGGCCGCAGGCTGGTTCCCAGAACGCCGGCATCTCAGGGGATAGCAGCCAGACGCAGGGGCCAAACGAGCCCCTAGAGAGGTACGTCGGAGGGCCTCCCAGGGCCACAGTAATGATCATCATAGTAAAGTAATGGGCACTTTGGAAACCGCCACAATAGAAATGTCAATAAGAACATGTCCATAATAAAAAAAAACATGTTCACAATCACAGAAATATACTCTGCTAACCATGTCCATTATAATAATTTCAACACTTCAAAAACCATGTCCATTATTATAGAAATATACTCTTTAATGACAAAAAACATTTCCATAATATTAATATTAACACACTTTAAAAACCATGTCCATTATAATAATTAAAACACTTCAAAAACCATGTCCATTATAATAATTAAAACACTTCAAAAACCATGTCCACCAAAAATGGAAATGTACACTGTAAAAAAATAAATAATAATTTGAGTATAAAACACATAAAAAAAAGAGTTTAAGTCTAAAATGAACTGATAATAATGAATGCTGCCCCATGCATTTGTTGTTAATATGAACATGTTCGGCTGGTCAAAGGAGAATCACCATCCAATCCCCCCCTGTACGCCCACAGCACTTTGGACAGGGACAAGGTGGGAGTGCCCACGGACGGAGAGTCCCACGCCCTCACCTACCCTCCAGCCATCATGGTCTACATCGTGGACCCCTTCAGCTACGAGGAGGACGAGGGCTCGCCCCATTCCAGCGTCTGGACCCTGGGTCTCCTCCGCTGCTACCTGGAGATGCTGCAGTTTCTGCCCCCTCACATCCTCAACTCCATCTCCGTGCAGGTGGGTGCAGATCCACACCTCGCTGCCCCTGTGCTTGGTTCTGTCAGGTTTTGTCGTCTGACATTATTGTTACTTCTCAGGGCAAAACTAAAAAAAGGCAGGATAATCTAGCGGCAGGGTAGTCTTGCGATTTGACTTTCAAACCCATAACCTTTTGACTCCCTGCCCAAAGGATTTGGGTTCGTAACCCATTGTTGGCGCAGTGTCAAGCAAGGTGACTAACCCCTAACCAGCTCATTACTGGCATGTATCTTAAATGACCTGTTAGTCACTTTGGATGAAAGACTCAGATACATTCATGGACGGTGTCTGCCTGCAGTGCCATGTGCAACAGCTGGGAAAAAGTGTTTTTCAAGAGAACTTTCCAACATGTCTGAGTTTAACGTCTACTGTGCACGTGTGTGGAGGCTGATTCTGAGTCCCTGTTTCTCTGCGTTTCCCCCGCACTACCTCAGATCATCCCCTGTCAGTACCTGCTCCAGTCAGTGCGCGGGGAGGAACACCACATCTACGCCCAGCACCTCAAGTCCCTGGCCTTCTCCGTCTTTGCCCAATGCCGGCGGCCCCTCCCGACCACCACCAACGTCAAGTCGCTGACGGGCTTCGGCCCCGGGCTCGCCATCGACACGGCCCTCAAGAGTCCGCAGGTAGACACTCTTGCTCGTTTGCTTCTTTTGCGTTTAGCCAAACGAACGTTTGGCTTTTTTTCGGGCGCTGCAACACACTGCCCTCGGAGTGTTAGCCGTTAGCACTCGGATGCTAGTTGTTGACGAACTCCCATCGGCCGATCAGAAGGTGCGCGCGGGGGGGGCTGCTAGCGTATCACGCTGGTGCCGCGCTAATGATGGACGGGCGGGCTAACAGAGGGTGGCGGCGCGCCCGATCGCGTTAGCGGTGGCCTTATCACAGCCTCCGTCCCTCCCACGGTGCCGACCCCGCGCCACCCGTCCTAACCTCCCTCCCTGGCTGTGTTCGCACCGATGCACTCGCACAAGGGAACCCGAACACCAGATGCCAGGCAGGGCTTTACCGACGTCCTCCTTCCTCTTTCGTACTCTCTGCTGGGTCGGCACCGGAGGAACCGCGTGACCCTGCGCTACCTCCAGAGTTTTCTTTCCATTACCTGCTCGGCCGGCTCCCTGAGCCCTCCCTAATGGGATGGTGGGCTCTGGGTTAAGACAGCAGCACCAGGAGCACTTCGGACCACGGCCCCGCTCAATTGACCCCCCGCTCATCTCTCGGCCCAGCGCCCATCGCTAGCGCTAGCCCCCGACACACAGAGCCCCACGCTGCTCGCAGTGAGGTGGGGTAGCGGGGAGTGAGCCTTTAAACTGGGAATTAGGAAAACATAGCCCTCCGTTCAAACCTCTTCAAGCACCAGGGGAACGTTTTGCCTTTTCTTCCAGAAACGTATGCTAGTGAGGCTACACGGGAAAAAAACGATAACTCACTGTAACTGTACTGTGTGTTATAAAACAAACTCAAAATAAACTACAATTACATAGACCATTTTTTTTTCTGTCAATTAATTTCCTAAGCCTTCCTGGTATTTTTGGTGGATCTGAAATCTATTTTTCATTTTTTTTTTACTTGTGACAGTTTTTTCTTTTTGAGATTTTATTAAAGAATACCTTTTCTGACCTTTTTGATTAAACCCTTGACAAACACCCTATAATAAAATATAATACTACAATTAACAATGAAACTAATAAAAAGAAACCTAAATACTAAGCTTTTGAAAAAAATCGAAACTAGCAAACCAGCTTTAAAAACAAATTATACCTCAACTGAAAGTTAAAACCAAAAAGTCAAAACGAAATAAAAATGAACCCAGATGAAAACTGCAAAACTGTAATAACCTCGCTCAGTGTACTCAGTCTGGTACACTGAGTGCCCCAGTCAGGAACACCCCGGCCCTGATCCAACCCAGCATAGCTTTGTTCACAAACACCTCCACAATGTGGTCCGATCTGCCCCCCGCTGTCGCCTCTTAACAACACGCCGGGCACCGCATCGACCCTGTTAACCTCTCTCTCCATCGACCCCCCCCCATTTCCATCCAGAGGCCTGAGTGTCTGCGGCTGTACACGCCCCCATTCATCCTGGCGCCGGTGAAGGAGAAGCAGGCGGACCCGGGGGAGAAGTACAACGTGCTGTTCGTGGGCTACTGCCTGTCCCACGACCAGCGTTGGCTGCTGGCCACCTGCACCGACCTGAACGGGGAGCTGCTGGAGACGTGCATCGTCAGCATCGACGTGCCCAACAGGTGAGGGGGAGGGGGGGAGAGAGGTTGTGTTGTAGTGCAGTGGAGGCTTGGTTCCCATCCCTGATGTCCGAAGAGCTGTAGCGGTTTGCATTTACATTTCACATTTACGTTCACATTTAGGGTATTAGGCGGACGCTTTTATCAAAAGCGACGTACAATAAGTGTATTTGTCAGGAGAAATAATATATCGCTGTCTGTACAGTAAAGATATTCAAAGAAAGGGCCAAGCATTTACTGTACCTGTATTCACGCAAAAATAATAGTCTAAATGTATGATAATAATAATAATCCACCAGAAGCGGTATGTGTTTATTGTGGTCTCTTTCCACGACTGTTAATTAGCACGTACGATCAACACTGTTTTCACTGTTTGGTTTTGGTTCAGGAACTGTAATTGACTGTAATTAGTTTTTTTGGGTTTTCATAATATCACTTGACAATGTCACCCTCGCTGGTGGTACTACGCTTGTGATTTTCACAAATTACTTGGTGTCAGAAGTAGCAACGCTGTTTCAGCCCTACGTCAAACCACACTCTTCGAGCATTATGTGTTCAAATGAGAGCCCTGGACCAGCAGTTTGGTGGAGCCTGTCCTTAAGGGCTCCCGGTTCCTCCGGAGTGCAGTGGGGACTGACGGGGCCACCTTTGTTCTCCCTCACAGGGCGCGCAGGAAAAAAGGGTCGGCCAGAGGGCTGGGCCTGCAGAAGCTCTGGGATTGGTGCTTGGGGCTGGTGCAGATGACCTCGGTGCCCTGGAGGGTGGTGATTGGACGTCTGGGGCGGATGGGCCACGGCGAGTTGAAAGGTGAGAGGTCATGGCCGGGTCGACACTGACCACTTTGTCCACAACCCCTCCTCTTGCACAACGTTGTTTGGGTTTTTGTATTCCTTTTGTTCAAAAAAACTGGAGTCGAGCCAGGTGAGGTCGACTACTTAATTCAAACGACTCCACTCTGCCAAAGGAAGATCCAACTGATGTCTTGTTTGGGGCTGTCCCAGAGTCTGTCCTCTATTGATATTCTTTAAGTAGTCAAAGTAGCAAAAGGTTGTGGTGGATGTTGACCACAGGAGTAAGATTCTGC
The DNA here is from genome assembly GCF_949987615.1 of Pollachius pollachius. Classification (NCBI taxonomy): domain Eukaryota; kingdom Metazoa; phylum Chordata; class Actinopteri; order Gadiformes; family Gadidae; genus Pollachius; species Pollachius pollachius. Next base: position 9,051,381 of record NC_136939.1, read on the forward strand.
CATACCCGACTGTTCCTCCACCTCTTCCTCATGGCCTTCCTCTTGAACCCTTGTTTCCAGACTGGACCTTTCTGCTGAGCAGGAGGAACCTCCAGTCGCTGAGTCGGCGTCTCAGAGAGATGTGTCACATGTGTGGCATCTCTGCCTCGGACACTCCCAGCATCCTCAGCGTGTGCCTGGTCGCCATGGAGCCCCAGGGCTCCTTCGTCATCATGCCAGGTAGGTGTGCGCACGCGTTTATGCTTGCGTGTGTGTGGGTGTGTCTTTGTGTGTATGTGTGTGTGTATGTGTGTGTCTGTTTGCGTGCGTGCGTGTGTGCGTGCGTGCGTGTGTGTAAACCCGCCACATATTTTCCACATTGTCGATCAACATTCAGGCTGTGTATTCCGGCGTAGGAAACCATCTGTTTATGCTCAGCAGCGATAAAACTCGATTTCAATCTACAAATATTAGACCCACTCTATCCTTCAACGACAGCCCTCTGTGTGTGTGTGCTCACGTGTGTAGCGTGTTTTATGGCCGCGTGTGTTCGGTGATGAATGGCCACTGTGTGTCACAACACGCCATGTCCTCTTCCCTGTCTGAGACAGATTGATGAGCGAGAGACAACATGAGTCTCTCTCTCTCTCTCTCTCTTTCAGTCACTCTCTCTCTCTCTCTCTCCCTCTCATGGACTCTTTCTGTCTCCTCACTCACTCCTTATAAAGCATCGGTCCTCACATGTCTATCGATCTTGGTGTGGCATGACAAAAAGCCTGATCAATCAATCATTCGGGGGGTATAGTATTACCAGTGCATTATCCCAACATCGGTCAAGAATCACTGGAAGTGTAGGGTTGGGGTTGGAGCTCAAAATAAGATGATGAGATGAGCAAAGGAGGGGGGGCGGGGGTGTGATCTATGTGGGGGTTGCTTTATGTTCAGATCACATTAAAAACTGCGGAGATTTATGTTCTAGGTTTTATGTGAATTACTTCATTTCTTGGCGATACAATACCATTCAAAGAGAATGAGCGATGATAAGGGATGATCGCCAGGCTCTCAAGTAAAGTGAAGCATTAAAAGCCTTGGGACACAAGGGCATCTCCTTGGGGCCGTGCACATAAATCAGTCGGTATCGTCACAGCCCTTCACCTTGTTAATGCTAATCCCCCCCCCCCCCCCCGTCAGACTCTGTGTCGACAGGCTCCGTGTTCGGCCGCAGCACCACGCTCAACATCCAGACGTCCCAGCTGAGCACGCCGCAGGACACGTCGTGCACGCACATCCTGGTCTTCCCTACCTCAGCCTCGGTCCAGGTGGCCAGCTCCAACTACACCAACATCGACAACAACATCGACATCCTCAACACTACCAACGGTACGGGGGCGGGCTCCCCTTCTCCCCGCCGCCTCGGCGCCCTCCCGCAGCCCGGCCCAGGCTCCGGTCCTCCTCATTGGGCTGCTTTTCCGCCCAAATTTTTCTGATTCGAAAGGGATCAACATTTGACAGCTGGGAAAAATGTTGTGACACATTCTTTGTGTTATGTCATAATAATTGTTAACACTTTTGTCAGAGTAAGAATCGTCTTTGTGGCCAAGTAGGTTTTCACGTCGATTGAATTTGTCTCTGTGTTTGCTACTTAACAATACACAAAACATAACAATGGACCAGTACAGCTTTCTGCGTATTTTAAGGTGCTGGTAGGCGAGAAAACTTTTAGATTTTGAGAGGATCAGGTAGGGAGTTCAGTAGGGGGTGCTAAAAGGATGCCTACAGCAAGACTGCAGACATTGGGCCTCGAAACCAGATGCTGGGAGTCAACCAGGGACATTTCCATCACGCAACATACATAGCACAGAGAACAACATGTTTCTTTTGAGTTGGCACTCTGGGGGGAAACCTTTCTGGGGGAAAAGTGTGAATGTGTTGACGTGGGTGGTCTGGTGTTGTCTAGGTGAGCCGGACCCCATCGGGATCCTGGGCCTGCTGGAAACGGAGAGCGAGCTGGTGGACACTGACATCATCAACATCTCCCCAACCAACTCGCCGGTCCACTCCCCCGGCTCCCACTACCACCACGGAGGGGACGGCAGCAAGGTCAGCCCCCCCCTTACCCACATACACACACACACTAACGCGTTGTATCCCGGCATGTTCTCTATCTGTTTTTTTTGGTTTGATTTTAAACCCATTTGAAGCCGTTAATATACCCATACTACTTTTTCTTGTAATGTGATATTTTAGTACACTGCACGTAACATCGACACAATTCTGAACATTTGACCAGATTAGAAAAAAAAACGATTTGACCTTAACGAGGGAACCAAAAGTCCTGTCCCTTGACGAGTCCGCTCCCTCTCTCTCCTCCCTCTCTCTCCTCCCTCTACTCCCTCTCCTCCCTCTCTCTCCTCCCTCTCCTCCCTCCCTCTCCTCCCTCTCCTCCCTCCCTCTCCTCCCTCTCCTCCCTCCCTGTCCTCCCTCCCTCTCCTCCCTCCCTCTCCTCCCTCTCTCTCCTCCCTCTCCTCCCTCTCCTCCCTCCCTCTCCTCCCTCTCCTCCCTCTCTCTCCTCCCTCTCCTCCCTCCCTCTCCTCCCTCTCCTCCCTCCCTGTCCTCCCTCCCTCTCGTCCCTCCCTCTCCTCCCTCTCTCTCCTCCCTCTCCTCCCTCTCCTCCCTCCCTCTCCTCCCTCTCCTCCCTCTCCTCCCTCCCTCTCCTCCCTCTCTCTCCTCCCTCTCCTCCCTCCCTCCCCTCCCTTTCCTCCCTCCCTCTCCTCCCTCCCTCTCCTCCCTCTCCTCCCACCCTCTCTCTCCTCCCTCTCCTCCCTCTCTCTCCTCCCTCTCCTCCCTCCCTCCCTCCCCTCCCTTCCCTCCCTCCCTCTCCTCCCTCCCTCTCCTCCCTCCCTCTCCTCCCTCTCCTCCCTCTCCTCCCTCCCTCTCCTCCCTCTCTCTCCTCCCTCTCCTCCCTCTCCTCCCTCCCTCTCCTCCCTCCCTCTCCTCCCTCCCTGTCCTCCCTCCCTCTCCTCCCTCTCCTCCCTCCCTCTCCTCCCTCCCTCCCTCCCTCTCCTCCCTCCCTCTCCTCCCTCTCCTCCCTCTCCTCCCTCCCTCCCCGGGGTCCACAGGGCCAGAGCACGGACCACGACGAGGTCCCTCTCCTCCAGCAGCCCTTGGCCCTGGGCTACTTTGTGTCCACCGCCAAGGCCGGCCCGCTGCCCGACTGGTTCTGGTCGGCCTGCCCGCAGGCTCAGAACCAGTGTCCGCTGTTCCTCAAGGTACGAGTGCGTCGCTGGTGGAGAGAGCTTCCTCTCTGCGTTGTCTTTTTTACGCATTTGTATTCTGTGATTTTCTATAGCATCACTGAGACAAAGATAGTGATTTCTTTGTCCCGCATTTGTTAACCATGTTTAAGAAAACGACAGAATGTTGTAATAATGCTTTCGTGGGTGGTAAAATTGTTGCTCAAGTCAAGAGTATACATTGTGTCAGCGAGGAGCTGTTTCCCGACGACTGAATGTGAATTGTGAATATTTAAGGCAAAGTTGAGTGTATTGTCTTCTGACAGATAGTCCCGCATCAACACGGCTGGCATGCCTTGCTTCCCTGGAGTCGATGTCATAGGAAGTTCATTTGCAAATAAATTCAAGCGACCCCGTATTATTCACGTAGCATCACTGTCTTTGTAGGATGAAACGACTCCCTGTTGCCTAGGTAACCAAGCAGCACCGAGCCGTAGAGCACGAGTGACAAGTGAACACCAGACTGTCTGTCTGGTACCTTTTAAACCAACATAGTTGATTGTGACTGTATTTCTTTAATGATGTGCATCTTTTCTTTTTTTACCGACCACAGTATGTTAGAGATGTGTAGTGTCACCATGGTTACTGATGGTCTGTTTGTTTTAAACGGTAGGGATCTACATAAGATATAAGAAAAAGGGTGTACACACATAAGATCTGGCGACTTTCCTGTTTGACTTTCTAATGAAAACACTTCATGTAACATTTTAGTCATGTTTCAGCTGGAATGTCGTGACACCACACTTGGGAATCTTCTGGAAGCCCTTTTTAAATGTCAAACTGAGTCATAGTCCTCAGAGCATACTTCTCGACACAGTCACAAACTGTACCAAGAATATACAGCTTGCCACTGATTTTGCTCAGTTTCGGTGGTTGCGGTCTCAGCTTTGCGTAGGTTGGATTGATATGTCAGTCGAGGTGTGCTTTCATTCCTCCATGTGCGTCGGTGCATTGTTGTTATGACTCCACATTACGAGGAAAGGAAATGGCGCATGCATACAAATAGAATCAAACCATGAGTGAGAACGTAGCGTCACCCCCTGCTTCGGTAGTGACTCCCTACGGCAGTCGCACAACTGTGAACATGACTGTCAATATTTAGATGGCATGAAAGAAAGGTTAGGGAACAGCTGCACTCAAGTGACACCCTTCTCTCTTTCTCACTGTCTCTTTCTCTCTCTCTTTGTCTTTCTCTCTCTCGCCCACCCTAGGCCTCCTTGCACCTCCATGTGTCTTCAGTGCAGTCAGATGAACTTCTGCACAGCAGCAAACACTCCCACCCGCTTGACTCCAACCAGACCTCAGATGTGCTCAGGTAACCACGGCAGCGCTCTGAAGCGAAACACGATCAAATCATCTTGAGAAATCACAAACGTCCTGCTGAAAGTTTTCAGCGTTGAGGTCTGACGTGGCCTTTGTTTGTGTATGTGTTTGTGTGTGTGTGCGTGCGTGTGCGTGTGTGTTTTTTTCTCCCACCAATGCAGATTTGTTTTGGAGCAGTACAACGCCCTCTCCTGGCTGACGTGTGACCCCGCCACGCAGGACCGCCGCTCCTGCCTGCCCATCCACTTTGTGGTCCTCAACCAGATGTACAACTTCATCATGAACATGTTGTAGCCCCGCGCCATGCACAGGGAGACATAGGGACACACTCTAGTGTGTGTGTGTGTGTGTGTGTGTGGGTGTACGAGCACTTGAGTGTGTGTGTTTGTGTGTGTGTGTGTGTGTGTGTGTGTGTGCGTGTGGGTGTGTGTGTGTGTGCGTGCTTGAGAGATGAGAGGAAGGAGATGGATGACTTTAAGAAAAGGGGGCGGGACCTGGCACAAGCTTTGGGCTGCTGCTATTGGTGTGACAGCCCTGTCCCCCGTGAAGGTAACGCGCTCACAGACAAATCCACGAAGGAACAAGAGAAACCGAAGAAAAGAAACCGAAAGCCGAATCTACATCGACACTGATTATAGTGAGAGGATATACTGATTGGTTGCACAGTCTTTCGTCACTTTGGGCTGAAGAAATCATGTCTGTATTTGCCAAGTCGTTTGAAGAAAAAGGGACATATGTGATTGAAAATATTACTCAAGAATGGATATTTCATTTCATAAAACCCAAATTACCTTTCTATTCCTTTGGATTAAATTGTATCCAAGAGAAATGCCTGCAACTATCTTATTTATTGTAAGTTTCTAAGTGTATAATTTGTCTTATTTCTTAACATCTTTTATATATGAAATGGAGAAGGTTTGTATCACCTTCCGGCTTTAAAGCAATTGGTCTAAGATGTTATCGTCTTAATAAGAAAACCACAGGAAAAAATCCTATAAAAATTCAATACAATTGCAGTAGGTCGCTTTTAGAGTATTATTTTTTGTAATGGAGATGAACTATTTGTATTGTCACAATGTACAGAAGAGTTATGAGTGAATAATTATGTTCCATGCCTTTGAGCATGAAGGACTTACAGCGACGCTGTAGCGACAGAGGACTTGTACAGCAATGAAGTTCACTGTGTTCAACTAAAGAGGTACATGGTCGGATATAGTATTTTATACAACACATTTAGACTCAAAAACCAAACGGCAATATATAAATATATATATATATATAAAATATATAAATAAATATATATGAATGCCATGCCAGCGACAGGTGGTGCGGCTTTGTTTTAGGAATAAAGTGCGTCGAACTTGATACTTTATCCGTGCTTGTGTTCATTGCTTTGGGGAATTATGCGGGATTATGATGTGCAATCGGAGCAGATCACATGGTGAAGTTGAGAGGAACTATTGGTCTGTCTTGTTACTAAGTATCTGAACTCAGGTTTGTTTAGGATTTTTTAGGAAAAGATTTGGAATGTAAAGTGGGAATAAAAGTGTGCTTTTCATCAGATCCCTGTATTCTATCATACCTGTTGCTGAGACAGAAATGTTATGAATCCATACTTTTCAACATTTTAATTCATGTTTTTTTTTATCAAAGGCATCTGGCTTTCTGGGATAAAAATTCTAAACCCCTATGTGCTCATTTTTGTAGGTCCGGTCTGGGTCAAGAAGTCCCATACCCGGTGATCAATCGTGATATCTGACCAACTATCATTTTGTATGGTTTGGATAAGGACTACAAGTTATGAAACTTGGGGAATAGAAATGGGGCCGCTCAAATCTCCCTCCAAGGTCTTCTGAAAGCTTGGCAGCCCAGTTGGTTACTCCCAGAGCTATGGTTACTCCTAATGGAAAGTGAGCATGGTGCCTCTATGGCATAACTGAAGCGTTGCATGGCAAAACGATTGCAGCCACAATTTTGATGTCAACATTGTTTCTACAATATGAAGCAAAACAAGGCTTTCTTGAGGCATAGACTTTTTAAATGTGTCCTATACTGTAAAAATAATACTATTGGCCTACTGTATGGCTCAAAAAGTTTAACATCCTTTTTAGGTTTTTATATATATATATATATATATATATATATATATATATACATATATATATATAAAGGTAATCTGAGATTAGCATTGGTGTAGTACTAACCCTCCCGTGACTAACAGCGGCGGCTCAAATTGTTCCAACCAGGGAAATACTCACCATTTTACAATATTAAATAATACACTAACCCCCAAAAAATGGAACACCGGTTCATTCACTAATGAAAGTCAAAAACGTGTGCCTCCAATATCAAAACATTGCTTCAACGCCTTCTCAGCTCCAGGCTGTGAACTTGACCAGCTGTCCTATCAACGCCAAGATTACATCGTGCCCCAATAAGGGAATGATTAAAGAGACAGCTCCATGGAAAGACCATGTAACGCCCGATTTTGGGATTCGCATCTGTCTTCTAGAGTCAGTCGTTCGCTTAAAAGTAAAAAAAATAAATCTCACTTCAAAACTTTTCGTAACTTGGCAGCCCTGGTTTTAACCATGACAATGATTGAGTCATTTGGGTGCAGAAGACCCACATATTGAAAATGTAATAAACTCAACATTTAACACAAGTGTTTGCATCCAGTGCAATATGCCATACTATGCCATATACAAAGAAGAGCGCTTCACTGGCCTATGTTTAAGCTTGGTAAAGGTTCCCAGTAGGTAAGCTATTATGTCAAAACGGATACGAAAACTATTACTACACGCAAGATAATACTTAAATTTAATTTGCACAGTATTCTCTTTATAATTTATGTATTTTATTGGGTAATGTTAAAATTTTGGCAAATTTAACATAGCCTCTGTGCCGTTATTAAAATGTCTGGCACTGTTAACCATATTGATAGAATTATAATTCACTGTCTCAATATGGTATCATCATTATTGCAATCATTTGTGGCCCATAATCCACTACCATCAATGCATCCTTTGCGCCTCTAGTCATTCATATCTCTCTCTGCCCTGGCGTAGCACGTTGGGGAGAAATACACGTTTATCTGAATTGCATGCCACCTTAAATACATAAACTTGCGTTAGGTAACACGCAAGATCGGGATTCAGACATTGCAAAATACTAGGACCCTTTTACGAATGAGATTTTTCATTTTCTTTCTCTGCATGGAATTACCACGGCTTCAGTGTCAGTGGATGTGCAGGACTTGAGGCGCACCGGCAGGGTGTCAGCGCTCAACCCGAACCCGAGGTCTAAAGGCCTCCTATTCATTTTAAAAGCTGTACGGTTATAGCACACCTTCATAACCTCGGTAAGAAAACAATTTCCATTTTACTGTCCGGTTATGCAGAGCCCAATGAAAAATTAAAGTTATTGACAACCCTAGCGGTTTGACATGCCATTATTGGTAGCGCTAGCCTGTGGTTGCTAACGCTACCCTATTGCTAACGTTAGCTTCAAATGATAATGCATGTCAATAAGGAGCGAAGTATGCTAGTCAGAGCTAATGTTGTCAAGCTATCGCCAGGTACCGGTAAACTCAAGTTAGTTTTAGAACTAAGGATGGCTATAACTGATTTGTGTTAAGATAACTTGCATTTAAGTGAACTCAATACACATCATCTTAACTTTTAGCCTTTATTTAGACCTTAGTGATGGCTATTTGTTAATATTGGGCTGCAGTAGTACTACGCTAGTACACAGAGCATTGGTGGATGCTTACACTATTAATTTATTTCGAGGATTCTTGTTGTATGAAATTAAGATATAGTCAAACAACACTGTCGCAGGGTTAGGGCTTGTACAATTAATGATCAGAGTTGTATACTAAAATCCTAACGTGTTGTAGTCCAGTTTCGTTTCATTCAGTAAATACTCCCAAGAAAAGCATCACGTCCCACCCTGACCACATCATGTTGTGTTAATGCTTCCCTCAAGGCTTTAAACTCCTACAGAGATGTCTGACAGCACGGGGCTGCAGTTTGTCAGCCCATATGCCTTCGAAGCCATGCAGAAGGTGGACGTGGTGCGCTTGGCCGCTCTGAGTGACCCAGAACTCAGGCTACTGTTGCCCTGCCTGGTTCGAATGGCTCTGTGTGCTCCGGCCGACCAGAGCCAGACCTGGGCCCAGGATAAGAAGCTCATCCTCCGCCTGCTTTCTGGTGTGGAAGCTGTCAACTCCATCGTAGCACTGTTGTCCGTTGACTTCCATGCCCTGGAGCAGGATGCAAGGAAGGAACAGCAGCTCAGGTGAACTTACCATAAGAATGACCACTCTCACTGCCTAAAGGGCTCACACATAGCATAAAAGCTCAGACCCATCTCTCCTCCCTCTGTCTGCCAGAGGTCAGGAGGTTTATGCTAGAGATGGTGTTTGTTTGCCTACAGGACATTTAATTTGTGCAGCATAAGATGTTTTAAGAGCTTTCCTTTTCCCCTTTTCGTCAGTGTGTTTGTGTTATGATGAAAACAAAATATGTTCAGAAAAAAGTCCCTGCTAAATAGTAAATGAATAATAAATATAATTTTCAGTTTAACTCTCCTTAACAGTTGTCATATTGGCTATCTATTACTCTCTTGTAACCCCCAGTGAGTAAACCTGAATTATACATTTTGAAGAATGGGGGGGATTCTTGGTATTCTTGGCACTTGGCACATCTTTACTGTACCAACAGTGATGTATTGTTTCTCTTTCTTCTGACAAATGTACTTATTGTAAGTCGCTTTGGACAAAAGCGTCTGCTAAATGCTCTAAATGTGAATGCCAATGCCAATGTTTTCTCCCAAAAGACACAAGGCTGGTGGCTCAAATGCTGAGAGCATCCTGGTGTCCCAGCTTCAGCATGGCCTCACCTTGGAGTTTGAACACAGTGACCCGCTCAGAAGACTGCGCCTGGCCCTCAGTGAATTACTCGCCATTATGAATAAGGTACAACTTGATCTGAGGTGCACTAGAATTAAACAAATTAAAATAAGGTCACACTAAAACTGTACGTCATTCTGTTACCAGTTACTTTTTTATGTGTTTGTATGTGTGTAAAATGTAAGTGGCACACAATAAAACGTATGGGCCCACGAATACATTTTGGAACATATCGAACAGTAACGATCTACATATATTTTGAATAATATTTAGAAAAAAAGTTGAATTGAATAAATATTTATTATTTTTTTAGATTCTGTTTTTGGTCACACATGAAGGCAGAGTGTGCTAAGGTTGGAGCCCTGTCTATGACAGGGAAAATGTTATGAGTTCTCAAATATTATTAGCTTCAGAAGTAAGGTGAATTTATTTCTCCATTAATATATTGATGTATCTTCTGTGTTGTTGTGCAGGTGGTGGACTCCAACGGAGAGTTTTTCCTGAAGTCGTCGGAACTGTTTGAAAGCCCCGTCTACTTGGAGGAGGTTGCAGATGTACTCTGTATCCTCCAAGCAGGTACATGCAGTGTATACTAGAGTTCACTTTGTCCTTCTGGTGCACAGTAGGGAGATGTGGGGAAGATATAAGATAAATATCTTTATCTAGAAAAATAAGATCAATCATCTGTTATTGTACTCCAAAGCATGACTTATTTGTGACTATGATTATTAAGTATTGTAATGAACACCTAGTTATATAAAGTCCCTCTACCGTGATTCACGTCGACATTGTCCCGAATCACAAATGTGTTTTTAATATCTGAAACAACAGGGTTCATTTTCGGGTCATTTCATGTCGATTTAGGACCCAATATAACCTGTTCTTTTCGCTGCACTGATCTCCCCAGAACTGCCCTCCCTGCTACCCATCGTGGACGTGGCGGAGGCTCTTCTTCACGTCCGTAATGGCGACTGGTTTCTCTGTCTGCTGGTGGCCAACGTCCCCGACAGCTTCAATGAAGGTACGTCGGCATCTCCGGGAACAGGCCGGCTCGGCACCACCCACTCCCGGCTGGGGGATACGAGGAGCATCGTATATGTTGGTGCACTTAGTTGTATCTTAGGTCACCTCAGCAGAAGGATCCAAAATGGCCATGTTGCACTCGTATGGTGTATTTCCATTATACTATACTGGCATGGCTCGCTCTATATCAGCGATCTAATGGTTTGATTTATTGTCCAATGTCCAGTCTTGAGACCAAGACTAATCTTAAAGAAACCTTTCCTATTTCAACCAGCTATTTTGTTTTGCAAGAGCACATTGTCAAACAAACATCACCGTGGTACGCTTCTATTAAACCTTCATCACAGCGGTTCGCTTCTATTAAACTATCATAATTCATTACCCTTCATAAGGCTTATAGGAACAAACAAATGATGTCCAATCAAGCTGTTGAGAACCCTAGCAGTGCTCTTTGTGCATATTGAAGTGTCTCAGACACAAGGACAAACAGTTTATTGCACTTTTATAGGCCTATACACCTACAATTTGAGACACAATTTCTCGCTCCAAAAAGCGACAAGGGCTGATCTCCGCAGTGCACTTGGAGGCGGGTCGGTCACTTTGGCCTGACCTCAGAGATGGTTCAGCTCATGCGCGGCTCAGTTTGGCGTGTTTAAACTGGTAGTTTAAACACGCCAAACTAGCTGGTAGTGGTAGTGCCAATGAAAACGCCATTAGCCATGCTTTATGCGCCTTTACGTTGTCGTTCCTCTGCTTGTTTACTCAATGTGTTCACCACTTCTTACTCTTGTTATTTTGTAATGCAAGGCCTTGCTGTTATCCCAGTCAATGCTACAGATTTATGATTAAACTGATGAGGTTTAATTATTGTTTAGTCAAGACCCACAAGAGCAGTTCTGTCTGTTTTGTAGGACACATTAAAAAGAAATGGATTGCATTGATTTAGTGGTGCATTATTATCTCACTGAGGGTCACCACTCAGTATTCAACTGCTTATTATTTTGTGCGTTGCATAGCAGCCAAGAGATCAGTGAAATATATTAACTCTGTTTCTGGAAGAGGCCAGGTTTTTTTTTAATTCAGATGCATCCGACTTTTACTTCAACAAGGTGATGTGTTTGTTTATTTAGTTTGACGTACAACCATCTCATGCAATCTACCAGTTGTCATGGTGCATATTATCAAGAAGTATCATATATGAAAATACAATCTTATACAGTTTTAATCCGTGCCGCAGAGAACTGAATAAGTCATGCTCTGGGCAAGGCTATCGTCTTGGTGTTGTTGAACATTATTTGCAGGCAAGTTAAGTGAGCCATCGTTCTTTCCACATTATGCCATGAGATGGAAGTTCATGAGGCCCTATGGCACTTGATGCAAAGTGCATGCAAATTTCCGATCCCATAGGCACAGATAAAATGAAAAAAGGCTAAATGTGGAACTAATCTAGAATCATGTGATGTAGCGTGCTACTGAGTTTTCGTATATCTAATTCCGATGCAACTAAATATGTCTTAATACATTGCAGAACCCTAATCAAAATGATCTTAGTTCATGATCTTAAACTGAAGTCGTGCAAGATTGAATCAGGTCTCCTTGACCATTTGAAAAGCAGACTTTGTCAACAGGGTAACAGAGTATTTCCATTATTTCACATGGCAGAGCATACTTTCAGGGCTTCGATAATAACTATAATCGCGTCGCACCACATGGAAATGGTTATAACCATAAGTCCCGTCTATACAGTCAAGCTTATTACCCGTCATAGTCTGTCCTATGCTTGTAGTGGCTGGGTGGGCTGTATTGGGACCTCACTCTAAGAGGAAGCATCTTTGTGTTTCCCCCTCCAGTCTGCCGAGGCCTAATCAAGAACGGGGAGCTCCAGGACGAGGAGAGCCAGGGGGGTCGGCGGCGGACCGAGGCCCTGAGACAGCTGTGCCAGATGAACCCCTCGGAGGCCCTCAACATCAGAGCCATGGTGGTCAGTCCAGAGTCTACTTCCCATTTTGTCACTTCTAAGCGGATGCTCACCCTACACACGCACGCACGCACGCACGCACGCACGCACGCAGGCACGCACGCACACACACACACTCCGCCCTAAGAAAAAACAACTAAAAAACTAATAAAACACTGTTCTCCCGATGATTGGTGTGTGTTCAGCTCACTGAGTCCTGTGTGTGTGTGTGTGTGTGTGTGTGTGTGTGTTTCCAGGTGGAGGAGTGCCACCTCCCAGGCCTGGGCGTGGCCCTCACCCTGGACTACAAGCTGGACACGGCGGACGAAGCGGTCAGCCCCCTGGTGGCCTACATCAGCGGCCTGCTGCTGGGCACCCACAGCAAAGTGCGCACCTGGTTCAGCATGTTCATCCGCAACGGCCAGCAGGTACGGCCCCCCGTCCTCTTCCGTCCGCTGTGTTTAAAGATAAGACGCCGCTGTGTTCCTTCCTGCAGTGAAGCTCCGCCGTTGCAAGCTGCATCACAGTGTAGCGCTAAACAAACAGAACATAACAAGCTGGGGAAAAAAATAACACGCAGAGCTGCTGTAACTGCCCGCCTCCTCCGAGGGCAATGGGCAATCAACCTGCAATAACCAACCAATAAATAGGCTGTTGTTGCCACGTCCCTGCCTGTCCATTTACTGTGTGTGTGTGTGTGTGTGCGTGTGTGCCCTCGATTCCAGCCTGCTAGAAAAACGAGGGCATCAAAATGCGTCCATATAATTTGATACCAAATCGTAGCTCTGATCAAGTAGCACGTCCTTTTCGTGGCTTAACCCAGCGCCTATCCTTTCTGTCCTGCCCTCCTCGTCCACCCGTGGTGTTCCCGGGCGCGTCTCTCTCTGCAGCGGAAGCGGGAGAGCAGCTCGGTGCTGTGGCAGATGCGCCGGCAGCTGCTGCTGGAGCTGGTGGCCATCCTGCCGCGCTCCCGCAGCGCCCGGCAGCCGGACGAGGCGGGCAGCATGGACGAGGAGCCCGGCCCCGGGTACTCGGGCCTGCGGGAGGAGCACGTGGTGAAGGCCAGCGCCCTGCTCCGCCTCTACTGCGCCCTCATGGGCATCGCCGGCCTCAGGTACACCCCCCCATCCCCCCCACCAGATCAACGCCCGCCCGTCCGACAACTAGAACCGAACTGTGTGAGGGTAGTGCAGGGTTTCCCTCAGCCCTTTACATTTTAGGCTTAAGCGACACAAGCAACACACCTCTGCTGCCTACGGCGACTACGACGACCCCAAAAAAATAAAAGAAGAAGAAAACGTTCACATTCACTCTCTGTGCATCGATCTGGCTGCATGGCAACAGTCTGACAACCTGCATGATAATATGATAATACATGTCACATGATACATGATAATAACTAACCAATTTTCTGCGGGAAACCCTGTAGTGCGTAGGGGCGTTATTCTGCCGATAAACTCGAAATGTATGAGATTTACGCAGGTAAAGAAATGTATTCCGTGTGAAAACTCGAAATGTACAAAATATATACGGGTCACGAAAAAAGAATTCCGTCTGTGAACCCGAAATATAAGTGTATATACAGGTACCTAATATATACAGGTACCATAATGGTTTCTGTAGGTACAAATATATACTGAATAAAGGTACCGAAATGTCTGTCCGTTAAATATACCCAATTGGAGAACTATAGTTTTGCCCTTGCTTGAAAAAATAAATGTCAGGAACCATTTGAATGAGCTTGATGGAACCGACCCACGCAACAGTTTGGAAGGCTCCTTGCGCTTTTATTTTTTAAGGAGCAGCTGTCTTTTAGAATAACATGTTGTGACTCAATGCCTGCAGGAAGACCAGGGGTGGGCAATCATAACCCAGGCGCTGGCTGGAAATTGATAGATGAGGAGCCACTGAACTCTGTGTGTGTTCGGTATGTGTGTGTTGGCCTGTGTCTCTGTGTGTGTGTGTGTGTGTGTGTGTGTGTGTGTGTGTGTGTGTGTGTGTGTGTGTGTGTGTGTGTGTGTGTGTGTGTGTGTGCGCGTGTGCTTGCTCCTCCCAGGCCGACCGACGAAGAGGCTGAGCAGCTCCTCCAGCTCATGACCAGCAGGCCCCCAGCGACCCCTGCTGGCGTGCGCTTCGTCTCCCTCTCCTTCTGCAAGCTGCTGGCCTTCCCCATGCTGGTCAGGTACGCTCCCCCCGTCGCCTCCACCCCCACCACCGCTCTGTTCTTTTGAGTTTAGTAGACTCACATCAAGTCCCATGGTCTGGTGCCTTGACATCCGGCCAATGTGGGATTCCTGCCAAGCTGGCTGCACACTTTGGCTCCCAACACCTTCCTGTGCTACACAGAGTGTGAAACGTGTGTGTGTGTGTGTGTGTGTGTGTGTGTGTGTGTGTGTGTGTGTGTGTGTGTGTGTGTGTGTGTGTGTGTGTGTGTGTGTGTGTGTGTGTGTGTGTGTGTGTGTGTGTGTGTGTGTGTGTGTGTGTGTGTGTTTTAGCACCCCAGAGCAGGAGCAGCTGATGGTGATGTGGCTCAGCTGGATGATCAAAGAGGAGGAATACTTTGAGAGGTACGGGATCAAAACTCCAGCCCTTCCGGTGTGATTTGCTTTGATATATAAATGAGGAAGTCCCGTGCAGACGACTTGGACTCACTGCTGATCGTACATCATAGGATGTGGTTAAGCAGCCATGCATAATAAAACGAGCTGGTGGGGACCAGGCACAGCGTGATGCAGAGTGAGGATATGCATGCTTGGCCACGACCCCTGCCAACAGTAGCATGCTAACCAGTCTCTTAAATAGGAGTTGTTTTTGATGTGTTGGCTAGGCATCTATAATTAAATTGCTGTCCGTGCTTTAACTCTTGTTCAGACATATCATGCATGATTTATATGCAATATGCCATAATTATTTAAATGTGATGACTAAAACATGTATTTTTTTTTTTAATATATTCTATAACCCATAATGCAACAAGTCTAAAGTAGGATTCTGTTCTGCTCACTATGTACGCCCAGCAAAGCACCTGTTTGTTTCCAATCTTTTCGCTGTCAAACATGACAAACAGTCCTCCCCTCAATATGAACGGTGTTATTCTCTGTGCTGACCTTCCCCGTGTTCGGCTTTATTGCGAGCGGTTTTGAAAAGGCTTGCGAGATGAATGGCTTAATTGAAAGGGCTTCGTTAAAGCAGACTGGGAGGCCCTGGGGGGAGGCGGGAAGGTCAGGTGGCTCATGTTTGTTTGAATACTCCTTGGAGACTTACGCTGGGGTCGTTGACATTCAACCCAAACTTTATAATGACGGCTAATTACCATTGAAATGCGGAACACTTACATTTCTTAATCTGTAAATTAGTCTTTCATCAGACATATGCGTATTCCCACTGTGTGCGTGTGTTTGTGTCCGTGGGCGTGCCTGTGTGTGCGCACGCGTGTGCAGGGACACATGTCAGATTGTGTGTCATCGCGTGAGGGAAACATGCGTTCCCTGGCGATGGTAAATCTGTCCTCCGCTAGGGCAGTGAACAAACACACAGTTGGCAATCATCGTTAAAGGGGCCGGCTGGCGGACCGGGGAGATTAGGCCGCGTGCGGGCGCCCGCCACTCGCGACCTAATGACTTTGGATAAGTGGCAGCCTCTCTTATACGTAGCATTAGAGGGTCTTTCATCTCATTTATTTTGTGTTTTATTGCGGGTGCTCATGTGTGTCCTCTTCCTCCTCCTTGTCCTCTCTCGCTCTCGCTCACTCTCTCTCTCCTCAGCGCTGCGGGCGTCGCCGCCTCGTTCGGAGAGATGCTCTTGCTCGTTGCCATGTACTTCCATAGCAACCAGCTGAGCTCCATCATCGAGCTGGTGTGCTCCACGTTGGGGATGAAGGTATGGCAGTAATCAATGCTCGAGTCTGCTTGGCCCGGTCAGTGTCTCCCTTCCTCCTCCCCTTCCCTTCACCCTCCTCCTCTTCCTCCACTGCAGCAAGCTGTAGTGCAGCAACACGTGCACTGCGCCCCGAGCACACGTGCACGCGGCACGCACGCAGCGTGTTACCAACCCCGGCCCCGTCGTGGACCCCGTGCTCATTTGTCGGGTTTTATTAGTTATTAAGTGCGGCGTTGTTTTGCTGCGCGCCTGTGCTAAGTAGTTTTGCCCCTGCCTGTGTGTGTGTTTCCTCTCCTCCAAAATGTGGAATGTAATTGGATTCCGGGGCCAGAACCCCCCCCTCTGGTTTTCCGCGGCTCCCCCTGGGGGCAGTTCATCAATCCAGCCCTCTGCCTGCCGCCTGGAATTAGTTATTTTTTCTGAAATGAGGATATGACGGCGAGGCTGGAAACGCCAGCGGTGTAGCATGCAGGTGGGGTTTCTATCGGGTGGTCCGCTCTGTGCATGATCTCTACAGCCTTGTTGTCTTTTTTTTTTTTTTTTTTCTCATAGATCGTCATCAAGCCCAGCTCTCTCAGCAAGATGAAGACCATCTTCACTCAGGAAATATTCACAGAACAGGTGCGCAAGCAATTCCCCCAATTTACCGGGTTAGCGGTTCACCGGTAAATTAGTTCAACCTCTTTGTAAGTAACATCTGTCATTTCACCGTAACACCGTAGCTGGTCTGGTTATCCCCGGTCTCTTCTCTATCACTCACTCACTCACTCACTCACTCACTCACTCACTCACTCACTCACTCACTGTGTACATCAGGTGGTGACTGCTCACGCGGTCCGTGTGGCGGTGACCAACAACCTGAGCTCCAACATCCAAGGCTTCCTGCCCATCCACTGCATCTACCAGCTGCTGCGCAGTCGCGCCTTCACCAAGCACAAAGTCTCCATCAAGGTAAGCAGCCCCCGTCCACCTCTGTGGATGTGTGTGAAAGACCCAGTGATGGTAAAGGGCCTCATCCGGTGAGCAATGCTTTGAATTTAAAGTGCAGAGTGCTTGGATTGTTACCCCATGAGAGTGTATTAGTTTGTCAAATTATGATTTGCTGAATGACTTGGATTAAGCCAAATGAGTTGAGTGTGTGTGTGTGTGTGTGTGTGTGTTGGGTGCCAGGACTGGATCTACCGCCAGCTGTGTGAGACCACCACCCCGCTGCATACGCAGCTGCTGCCCCTCATCGACGCCTACGTCAACTCCATCCTCACGCCGGCCTCCAAGACCAACCCGGAGGCCACCAACCAGCCGATCACGGAGCAGGAGATCCTCTGCGTCTTCCAGAGCACCACGGGGGTGAGTCGAATACATAGGACTTTGATTTGGGTTGTATTGTCGAGAGGGTGGATAGTATAGTAGCTAAGGTGACCGACGTCCACCTATACATCAATGGATTCAATCGTCAGTGTCTGCTCCCCCAACCTGTAGGCATCCATGAGCGAGATGCCTCACTACTAAAAGCTCCTAAGTGTTCATGTGCCTCATTCACTTTCCCTAAACATCCCTTCCTGAAGAGGGACATCTGCACAATAAAGAAACAATACTGTAGCAGCATCAATATAGAAGCAATAGGAGCTGATGTATGCTGATCTCCACGCGCCAGCAGCACCGTCTGTGTTTTCAGATTACAAACGGGGCGGCCAGACGTTTGTTATCCAATCCCAGTAAGCGTGACTCTGGCTAGGGTCCAGGGAACCGATCCTCATCCAGGGACGTTAACTTAACATTCACGGTGTGCAGTGGCCCTCCCAGCGCCCACTCTATTAGGCAGGTGGTGTCTGCTGCCTCTGAGTGTTTATTGACTTCCTAATAAGATATAAGGGAGTCTGTTGAATTGAATCCCCATGATCTGATTATGTCCAATTTGAACAGGATGCCAGGGTTAGCCATTCCTGGGAATTGTTCCTTAAGATTTGCGGTGTTTAATCTGCTGGTTCTTTTCCTCGGCGCAGTTATCTAGAGCCTTGAATTGCAGACTTACCGTTTTAAGCCCTTTAGAGAAAGGGGCTTAAGAACGGTTGGACTTGAAAAGGCCCTTTTTATTTTGACATCTGCTTCACCCGGTTTCCTCCACTTTTCAACCCGCAAAGAAATGCATCGTGTGGATAAATGTAGTTATTCTTTACTCTGCTGTTGACCGGATGATCCCTGCAAGGCCCAGAAAAGCCAGTCAACCCTATGATGTTGATCTTGCTTTCCTTTCTCTCTCTCGCTCTTTCTGTCTCTCTCTCTCTCTGTCTCTCTGTCTGTCTGTCTGTCTGTCTGTCTGTCTGTCTGTCTGTCTGTCTGTCTGTCTGTCTGTCTGTCTGTCTGTCTGTCTGTCTGTCCCTCAGCACGGGGAAGGTGGGCGGGGCCAGCGCCAGCGCCACTCCATCACCCCCCAGCTCCTCATCCTCTACTACATCCTCTGCTACGAGGAGAGCCTTCTGGCAAGCACCAAGCAACTGGGTGAGCACCAGGACCCCCCCCCACCCCCAACACACTCACTCACTCACTTACTCACTCACTCTCTTTCAACTCTCATTTCTCACGTCCAAGTCAACTTGCCCCCTTCTGCCTCCTTCCTCCTCCTCCTCCTCCTCCTCCTGCTGGATTATGTGTGTGTTCGTGCGAGTCTGTTTGGAGGGAGCAGTGGGCGGCGGTGACAGCTTTTGTCCTCTGTAAAGCTGTAGGAAGTGGCACTCACTGGGGAGCCGACTGCTTAGCTCCTTGGCAGCCCTCCCCATGCCTCCCTCTCACTCCCTCTCCCTCTCTCTCTCTCCTTCTCACAATGCCGCAGCAAAGGCACGGCCAGCTCACCGACTCTGACAGCTGTCGGTGAGCAGAGTGTTCGCGGTTCACTTTTGTACTTTGTTTGGTTCATCTGATGTCCTCTTAGAGCCATCGAGGAGAGCCGTACTTAGCCGGTGCGTGAGCACTGTTCCACTCTCTCCCGCGACGCCCCCCCCCCCCCTCTGTTCCCCTTCTCCTCGCCCTTCATTAGGCCAAACCTAAGTGCGTGTTTGTGCCCTTCCTCTTCGCTAATTGCCGTGTTTACCCGAGTGCTCCCGCCGCCTCCCAGGGAAGGAGTAATGACGCCCATCAGCGGTGCTAATGAACCCGCGTCGATGAGAAATCACCTCCACCGTTGGCAGTCTGTCAGCTCCCCTTCATTCCTCACTCCTCACCACCAGGGCTCTCACCCGTCTGTCTGTCTGTCTGTCTCAATGTCTGCCCCCCGCCCCGCCCTCCTGTAGCCTTGATGCAGAAGAAGCCCAAGTCCTACTCGGCGGCCCTCATGGACCACATCCCCATCAAGTACCTGGTGACCCAGGCCCAGAAGCTGCAGCAGGAGCTGGGAGGTAGGAGACCACATGGCTTAGACCCCAATCCTCTGGCAAATGTACTGGTGTGGCTGGACTTTACCCCAGTGTATTTATTGGACGGTTTGGTCTATTGGTTCTTCATCAAAAAACGACTCAAAGATAGATACAGCTATTTGCGGAGCAGGTTGGGCTTAAGCATCAGAAAGGAGCTCTGTTGGTTATCATCCCTGTTTGTGATGCTTACTGCCAACATCCCCTCAACCGGCTCCCACAAATCCCCCGCAAAGTATCCCACTGCCTCACCGCGGCGTCTCCACCCGCAGGGCTCCACTCCGCCCTGCTGCGGCTGCTGGCCACCAACTACCCCCACCTGTGTCTGGTGGAGGACTGGGTGTGTGAGGAGGAGGTGACGGGCACGCTGCCCCTGCTGCGCCGGCTGATGCTCACCAGCAACACCTGCAGATACACCCCGGGACAGCTGCACGACGGTAGGCCGCCGGGCCTGGTTAGAGTCCGGGACAACTTTGGTTCTGTGTTGTCGTTTTTTGTTTTGAGTTGACCGCTCAGCTAGAATACAGTGTAAGTGGTGTGTGTAGAATCGCCTCTGGACAGCTTGTTCACCGCAGATTAGTTTAAAATAGACGGATGCAAAATGCAAGAGCTGTTTTTGTTTTTTTTGTTGCTAAGAAGAGTGTTATACGATTGCTACCGCTAGTAGCCAAAATAAACGCTTGCCAAACGCGTGTCAATAATCCACTCTCCTGTCCCCCACCGCAGCCTTCCAGATGCTCCCGGCCAGCGGCCCTCGGCTGATGCGGATCCTGGAGCAGCTGACTCTGCTCTCTCCGGGGGACCTGATCCCCTACGCCGAGGCCCTGACCACCAGCATGTGCCTGCTGCTGGAACCGGCCGTGCCGCGCCGCGTCCTGCAGACCCTCAACAAGCTGTGGGTGGGCCTGAACACCGTCATGCCCCGCAGGTAACTACCTAACCCTGGCCCCATAAACAGGGGCGGTGAAACACAAAGGATACGTTTCTCTGTTGGAAAGTGCTGCACTTATTAAGCTTGATAAATGTATTATTCAAACATTTGAATGGGTATTTATTTAACCAGAATTCTTTTGTTTTTTGTGTACTTGTATCATCTATGCTTTTGAAAAAGAATGATCAAGCATGCAGAGCCAGGAGCGGCTTGGAGTTTGTTCCTTTTTCAATGCCTTCTTGGAAGGGTATGCCAGATTTTTTGGGAAAAGGGAATACGAGGCGGTGTGAACATTGATGTTCATGCACACATTAGTCACTTTGATTAAGAGTTCTCTGAAGTTTCTCGGCAACAGTGCCAGTCCTATCCTCTCGGATTACACTTTAAACCAAATAATGTCATTATCCGCGGATGAAATCACACCACTGAGCTGAGATATAAATCATGGTTATTTTCAGTCCTGGCCCTGTAGATGATTAATCACGCTGCCGCTCATTTGAAGTCCTCTGGCCCAAACAGGAAAAAAGAGAGAGGAAAAATCACATGAATGGTATTGAATGCCGTTTCTTTCTTGGTGGACGGCTGGCCTGATTATTGGATATCCTTGAGTATCAGGTTAAGCACTGCACCCTGACCGGTTGTCACAAAGCCTTTGGGGCCTGTGTGTGTGTTATGAAATGATGGTTAATGGGTTTGAAAATGCGGCTTCCATCAGCGGTCGATGAAGATTACTACAGGAAAAGGAGGGAGAGAGAGAGAGAGAGAGAGGGTGGGAGGGAGTGAGAGAGAGAGAGAGAGAGAGAGAGGGGGAGGGAGGGAGGGAGAGAGTGAGAGTTTTTTCTCACAGGTTCAG
Organism: Pollachius pollachius; assembly: GCF_949987615.1. Classification (NCBI taxonomy): domain Eukaryota; kingdom Metazoa; phylum Chordata; class Actinopteri; order Gadiformes; family Gadidae; genus Pollachius; species Pollachius pollachius. Next base: position 9,072,938 of record NC_136939.1, read on the forward strand.
GTAGGAACAGCCTACAAAAGGCAAGGTGCCTATCGATCCACATAAGAGAGAGAAAGGGTAGAAGAGGTGGTGTTGAGCAAGGGGTTAGGGCTAACGTGGAGTGGGATGGAGGCGGATGTAATGTAGGTGAGGGAAGTCATTGTAGTGGGCATCAACTCAGAACCCGGCTCCTAGCCTCCACTCCTATAGTAGCTTCAGCTGGCGCTAGGGGCAGCCGGTTGGGATTCGCATTTCCGTTGCAGTTGGTGTGCGTGTGGACTTTATGTTTCTTATTTTTTCGGCTGATTTGTCCGCTTTTCATTAACGGAATCCTGTTGGGTGGTTGCCTAATTTAAGTATGGATCATTTATATATATATAGTTAGCCAAACCTACTCATGATTCGAGTCGAATCGTTATCACCGGCCTACACAATTGCTGAACATTAAAAAAGCTTTACAATTTGACTGCAATATTTCCCACCTGGGTCTTACAAAGTGAAGCAGCTCATCTTATCAATAACTAACTATGTATGTCGGGATTTTAAAATTACAACAAATGTTTGCACCGACCCAAGGTGCCTATTCCGTTTTTAATTGCAAACATAACCCATTTTTCGATGAAATATATTTTATTTTAGCTCACCTCAGAAACAGTTGGAGCCAAATTAAACCAGCATGGCAGCAGTTAAGGGAAGTCCATTAGCATTTTTTATATTTAATAATTCCCATTTTGTGTGTGTGTGTCTCTGCGTGTGTGTGTGTGTCTCTGCGTGTGTCTCCCTGCGTGTGTGCGTGTCTCTGCACGTGTGTGTGTGTGTGTCTCTGCGTGTGTGTGTGTGTGTCTCTCTCTCCTGCGTGTGTGTGTGTGTGTGTCTCTGCGCGTGTGTGCGTCAGGTTGTGGGTGATGACGGTGAACGCGCTGCAGCCCCCGGCCAAGCTGCTGCGGCGGCAGACCTACACGCAGAACGACCTGATGGTGGACCCCCTGGTGGTGCTGCGCTGCGATCACCGCGTCTACAGGTACACCACCACCACCACCGCCATGACCGCGCCACGCACCTCACCCGCTGTCTGCCTCACCCACACAGCCGCCCTGCGGGCCGGGGCCGGCTGTTTACACAAAGGATGGATTACTCCACACTCCCTCTGAGGCGGGCCTCTCAGACGATGGCGTTGGGTCGTTTGTTAGTTTTGTTTTAGTGTACGACCCACGCGGTGTCTCCTTCCGCCTCCCTGAACATTCATCATGGTTAGCGTTGTACAAAACGGTCCTGATTATGAGGAGTCTGGTCACGTCTCGGCCTTCGTTTCAGGGAGATAAGTCGAGCCATACGGGGTGATTTACCCCGCTTTATTTTTAGATCAAATATTCAGGCTGATCTGTGATGAATGGGACGCAAGTTGAAGGATGACGGGTGTTAACCGTAGCGCCCCCCCCCCCCCCCCTCAGATGCCCCCCTCTGATCGACATCATCCTGCACATGCTCAACGGCTATCTGCTGGCGTCCAAGGCCTTCCTGCACTGCCACCTGAAGGAGACGGCCGACTTCGAGCGGCAGAACCAGACGGTGTCCAGCCTGGGCCTGGCCGGCCAGCCCGACAGCCCTGAGGTCACCCGCGAGGAGCTGAAGAACGCCCTGCTGGCCGCGCAGGTGAGCCCCGCCTCCCAGGAACGTCGGCCAATGGGGAGGCTGCCCTCGGCATACCTTTTCCTCTGCGGTGTAAACCTAACCCGATCCCTTTTTTTAAGAATGAATCAACAGATAAGTTATTCAAATAAAAAGAATTGCATTCGTTTTAATGCATTTTTTGTGTTACATATTTTATATTATATTATGTTTCGTATTTTACATTCTCGTATTATTCATTAATTTAAATAATATTGGTATAAGAAGTTAATATAATATGAGTAATTATAATTAATTGCGCTGACATCAAAGGGCCTCCCTGTGTGTGCTGCTTATGAAAAGCACTCTGTGCTCTCTTAATAAGCCTCGCTGCGTGTGTGTGTTGCCCCCAGGACAGCGCCGCGGTGCAGATCCTGCTGGAGGTGTGCATGCCCTCCTCGGAAGAGCAGCAGCTGCAGCTGGGGAGCCGGGCCCAGGGCCTGCTCCGCGGCGCGGGGGACCGGAGGGGCCCGGACGAGGCGGAGCCCGAGGGAGGACTGCTCAGCGACCTGCGGGAGGTGCAGTGCCTCATCTGCTGCTCGCTGCATCAGATGTTCATCGCTGACCCCAACATCGCCAAGCTGGTCCACTTCCAGGTCAGGACCAGGCGCCTCATAGCATGTGCATGGGCTGATTTTATTTACCTATTTCCCCCAATGGCGGACGACACTTGTATTGTACTCAAAGCTGGCTTATGTCTACTCGGATACTACTATGAATAAACTCACTCCATGCAAAACTACTGGGAGTGTGGTTTGGCAAATCTACTTCTCATTTGACACTGGTTGGATTTAAGAGTACAGTTCAATGTTTAGCGTCTTTCTCGCTGTGCCACCCGCTCGCTCGGCCAAGATGCTCCCCCCGTTCCCTTTCTCCGAGCTAAAAGGAGCGCTTGACGGTGTCGGTTCGCCGGCCACTTATCTCGTCCCTGTCTGCTTACTCCTCCCCCCCTCTTGGCTGTGGATGTGTCGCGTGTCTCCCTCCAGGGTTACCCTCAAGCTCTGCTGCCCCTCACCGTGGCTGGCATCCCCTCCATCCATATCTGCCTGGACTTCATCCCAGAGCTGCTGGCCCAGCCCCAGCTGGAGAAGCAGGTGAATCCCCCCCCCCCCCGACATCCCCACCACCAGTGCCTCTTTGACTCGGAGTTGGCCGGCAGACATTGGCGTCTGTGCCAGGGCCTTTCTTTGTTTTTAGAGCCTCACTTTACTATGAGTGAAAGAAGGAAACGTGTCAACTTTAACTGTGTGTGTGTGTGTGTGTGTGTGTGTCCGTCCCTAGATCTTTGCCATCCAGCTGCTGTCTTATCTCTGCACCCAGTACGCACTGCCCAAGTCCCTGAGTGTCGCCCGCCTGGCCATCGGTGTCATGGGCACCCTGCTCACAGGTCTGCCCCCCCCCCCCTCCTCTTTTAACCGCCAAAGGATTCATATTGCAGGGTTCTGCAAAAACCGAATCCTGGGGAGATCCCTGGGTCGTATTGCTTTTGACTTGGACCAAAGCGTTTGTTGTGGTCTGTGGGAGTTTGTCTACCTCCTCGTTATCTTTTCAAATGGTGCTCATTCAAACTGATCTCAAGTTATTTACCACTGTGCGGTCCTCACTGCACTTACTGTTCTGGAGCGGTCTTCAGCTATTAACCAAGGCGTCATCTTAGCTTACGTTCCCCTGACCCCTGCTGGTCATGAGCGGCCGGTGCGTCCCATGCGTTCCCCTCAACAGCACCGGCTCCATTGCTATGGTGAGTCTCTGCGTGCAGGCGCCCTCATGTAAGCATGTCTCCCATCCCTCCCGCAGTGCTGACCCGCACCAAGAGGTTCTCCTTCTTCATGCCGACGCTGCCCTGCCTGGTGGCCTTCTGCCAGGCCTTCCCGCCGCTCTACGACGACGTGGCCGCGCTGCTGGTGCAGGTGGGCCAGGTCTGCGCCTCCGACGTTGCCACCAAGGCCCGGGACATAGACCCCCTCATCGCCCGTGAGTCGTCCTCCTCCTCCTCCTCTTATTTTTCCCCTCCTGATGCCTCCTCTTCCTATCTCCTCCTGTCTCCTCCTCCTCCTACCCCCTTACTTCTTCCTCCTCCTCCTAACCCCTCCTCTTACCTCCTCCTCCCCCTTCTCCACCTCCTCCCCTCTCCTTCTCCTCTTTTCCGCTTAACACCTCCTCCTCTTCTTCTTAACCTCTCCTCCTCCTCCTCCTCCTCCTCCTCCTCCTCCTCCTCCTCCTCTTCTTTCCCTCTCCTCCTCCTCTTCTTTCCCTCTCCTCCTCTTCTTCTTTCCCTCTCCTCCTCCTCCTCTTCTTTCCCTCTCCTCCTCCTCCTCCTCCTCCTCCTCCTCCTCCTCCTCCTATTGGTAGGTGCCAAAAAGAATGAGAACAAAACAGTGATGATGGGCTTATGAAACTCAATACTGGATTTCCCACTCCGTTGCAATACAAACGTTTCAAGCTGCCATATAGAACTGGTCCTTTAATTCAGTTTCAGGTGCTGTTGAGAGCGTGTGAGATTGGTTTAAAATATAAATGAAATGCAATAAAAAAAGAGCGTGAGCCTTTGTATTTTACCTCGAGGACCTGGTTTAGAGTCATCCATCGTAGTGCGCCTCGAAGGCATCAATTATTGACATTGGCGCCGTTAAACGGCCTCATCGCCTGCCAAGGAACTTTTATTCTGAAGGCCCGTAACGACGACAACGGCCTGGACGTCATCCAAGGCTCTGATGTAGCTCGCCCATCTGTCTTCCCCGTCCCCGCCCGCAGGACTGCAGTACCTGAAGGAGAAGCCCCAGGACGTGTCGCTCCCCGGGGGGGGCTCGTCCAAGCTGAGCCTACCCCAGAGGACGGCAGAGGAGCTGGGCCGCGCCGACCCCGACGTGCAGCTCTGCTACCGCGTGGAGGCCACCTTCATGGACATCATCAGCTCCAGCCTCAAGGGACTGTAGCGCTCGGCGGCACACGGGACTCTGGCTGCCCCACCCACCACCCAGCCCCTGCCCCATCAGCCTAGCGCCGCTGCTGGTTTAGATCCACTCCTCTCGCTCCTTCTCCTCCTCCACAAAGGGTCAGTGGCAACAGCCAATCAAAGTCCAACGCTAGCTCTAATGGGGTTCCACGTCCCATCCGGCTCTCGGGCCTACCGTTCATAAGGAACTCGGCCTGCTCTTTCTTCGGTGTACATAATGTACATTTTAGGTCTACGATGGTGGAGGGCCACAGTGGGACCCTGTGCGGCGCCATGTTCTTCCTCAGTCAGCACTGAGCCGCCCACGTCGTGTAAATAATGACAGAATACATGCGAGTTGTTTCTGAGACGCGCGATGCGTGTGCGCTTTGTAATAGTTTGTAGAAATTGGATTACAGGTATTTTTTTAACGGTCTGTTTTCTTGACCACCCTTGTTATACTTTTGCTGAACGTCATACACTTTTTGTCCGTTTTTTTTAAAACAGCTGTACGATGATCTGAACTTTCCATGTGCACAGCTTTGTTACTGTACGTGTACTGTATTTGTTTTGTAATAAAACAAAAAATATTGAATAACATCAGTTGTGGTGTTTTATTTCTTTGATAAGTTCAGGCCTTTATATTTTGGTCACTAGATCATTTTCACGACAGTTGGAGCACAGTTGTGCCTTTCCCTCTGATTGAAATGAACAAACACAGGTTTGGCAACCTTAAACACAGTGAAGTACTGCCATATTTGCATATAAGGAAAGCCCAATTCAATGAAGTCTAGTTTAATTAAAAGGCCTTAACGTGGCAATTTCCCAAAAGCATTGCGTACACCAGAGGGCGCTGTTGCCACACGAAAGAAAGCTGTATTCAATGAGCTCCACATTTAAGGATTTCTATGAGCAAAGTGGAAAGGAAAGGTACACGTTTCTGGTGTACCCAAGTTGCCTTCCGATATTGATCAGATAAGCAATAGTTTACAAAGTACCTGTACTTATAGAATAAAGAGTTTAAAATAGCATATCAACCAAGATATGAAGCATAATTAGACATGAAACGTTTGAGACGCTTATTTTATAGATTTTCTGAACAGTTATACGGTACACAGATGGCAACTTCACACAGCACCGTTTATTCTCTAACCAGTGTAGTATTCGCTTGACCTGTTGAGTGGAAAGAAGCCCTCATATGAAACCAAATGAAATGCAGTGCGGCACCGATGACCTTCAGAATCACTTGTAATGGCCGACCCCACCCAGCGCGGACACCCCTCATGATGACATCCATCGGGATGGGACACGGGGGCTTTGATGCTCACAGGCCACGTTCCAGCCGTTGCTGTCCTTTCAATAAGTCAAGCGGACAGAGCTGTCGTGGACGGCAACGAGAGATGGACGCCTTGCAACGTTGTGAGCAGTTCATCTTCTCTAGTCAGCAGCAGGAGGTAGAGCCAGGTGGCCGAGTATACGCTACTCTCAGGATAGTGCAGTGGACGCTGATACTCCCAGGGGTTGACTGGTAACCAGAAGGACGCTGGTTCGATTCCCGGCTCCCCTTGGCTGAGCGTCGAGGTCTGACTGCTCCCGACGAGCTGCGAGGTTGGCTAAGCCGCTGCGGTGTGTGAAAGTGTCAATGAATGGTTGTAAGTCGTTTTGGATAAAAGCATCAGCAAGGGCCACCTAAATGTAAAATGTAAAAAAAAATGTAATGGCATCTTGCTGAACAGCTAATGGAGGGCACCATGCCGGTCAAAGAGGGAGGCCTGTGAGGTTACCACGCTAATTACCATCAAACTTGACTTAACATTGACCTTAGAGTCTGCAAGGTAGCAGAGTGGAAAATAAACGTTAACGAGCTATGCCTGAGCCAATCAGAAGGTCCAATTAGATGGGATTGGTTTCATGTGTGTTAAGGAGGACGCAACAGATGAGCACAACTGAGGGAAACGGAGTAAGAAACACAACAGTAGGATCTTTGATGTGGAAAGCAGCCACGCATCCTTTGGGGATGGGTACAGTAATACCAACTACAGAAAGGTCAGAAATAAATTCATTTTTCAATTGCATGTGTTTTCTCAAAAGGTGCACGTGATGTAAAGCCTACCTGCTACACTTCTAACACACATGCTCACTCACTCACATACAGTTCTCTAATTGGGTGAGTACTAATCATTAATTCATCAGAAACTTCCTCCATGAACATTTAAGAATTACTAGTGGTAATTATAACGGTATCACAACAGTGAGAATAATCACTGTTGTGGTTCTTGTGTTCATTATTTTCTTTGAATAACAAAAGCAACTTTTGTGCACAGATTTAATTATGTTTTTCAGTGCTGGGAGCTTGTTCATGAACCGACCAGGGACATGTTGAATACAAAATCGTGACAAATTTCAGCCCAGTCTGGTTCCCAGGCATTTCCCACTTCAGTTATTGTGATAAGCAACGTGGCATAAGGCTTCCCTTGGTTAAATACAAAGCAGCTAATAAGTTCAATCATAAGTTCACAGCAAAAACATTCTTCCTGCTGTGTCCCATGTTTGTTTTGCATTTCAAAACCAACTGTGTTGGAAGTATACAATCAACAGGCTGGCACATCAACTTTGTCAACACATTTATTCAGTCCCTTGCAGCCTTGGCGGCGTTTGTGTCTGCTGTTGTAACCACCAATTACCATTCTATGAATAGTCTTCCTGTGATGTGCGTTTATGTGTCGTCCTTGACAAGAAAGAGAACTGTGCACGATTAGCTGTTTGTGCCAGAATAAAATGAAAAGACGTAACAAACAATTGAAAGCCAGTAAAGAAATTCTACAAAAGGAGTTGTCGGAGCAGGTGTCAACACAGCGTTTGTTGCAAATAAAGAAAGACAGAAATAACAGACATCATCGCTTTTCTTAACGCTTCTAAGCATGCCCAAGAGGGTAGTAGTAGAGTAGTATACATAAACGAGGCCTTAATGCGCTTGGTGTAGAGACACACACACACACACACGCACATTAACTACCTGGGGCTTCTGAGTTCACGTCTATTTGCTGCTGATTACTCCGGGGACAATAAAAGCATAGCCCTTACGAGGCTGCTGAAATCCCACTTGAGCTCGTTACAGTCGACGTCGCCTCCCGGTGGCCTCGCACGTCTCTCTCTTGTGAAGAGAGCCACTCTGGTGAGGATACCACGTGTTGCACAAAGAATAGCGACCACAAACAATGGATGGTTGCGCTAAGACGGGGAGAATGGTGTTTATCGGGGCAGTGTTTGTAGTCGGCTGCATTGTGCTCATAGTGTGGCATTGATTATTTTTGTGGTTTTGCTTCGGGTCTTACCGGTTCATCCGAATTCTAACTCAAAACAGATTTTTCTTTTTCATATGAACAGATAATTGAATGATTTCTGGGCAGGTCTACATTCGGCAAAGAGCCGCCATCAAAATATGAATGTGAGTAGAATAGCGTTGTCTGGCGATGCGTTTGCTTGGCCTGCTTGTTTTCTAGGGGCCATAATGATTTTGATGGTGTATATATGGATGGTTTTGGGCCGGAATGTGTGGGGGGGACCAGCTGACTTAACGTGTGTGTGTGTGTGTGTGTGTGTGTGTGTGAAGAACGTGTACTTTGTTGCGGTTCTCTAGTGCTCTCTTTATTCCCTCCTGCTCAGCGGGAACAGAGCCCTGCTCTGCATGATCAAAGAACAGGCGGAGACGAACGGGGAACGGGCGTCCTGTCTTAACATCTCCTCTCTTCCCAGTCTGGGCTGGCTGCTCCGAGCGGAGGGGGTTAATTAGACGGACCCGGGGTCCACGGCTTTGCGGCTGTTATGTCACGTTCAAAACGTGTTTAACGGAGGAACAAAAGGGGCGCAATTAACGCGTTTCCTGTCGCCGCCGGAAATGTTTAACTTTCCCTTTCCCTCTCGCTCGAGCGGAGAGTGTCCGGGAAACGCACGCGATTGAAAAATTAATTGGCGGCGTGTCGGCGACGTATTTACATTTTGTTCTTTTAAAGACACAATTAATTATAAGAGATGAAGAAGTCTGGGAAGAGGAGGCGGGGGGAGCTCCTCCCCACAGGCTCTCAAGGAGCGGAGACGGTCGCGCCAATTAGCCGCAGACTTGTAAAAAGAGCTGAGTTTCAGCAGGTAGAAGTAGACCTCACACTTTAAATTGCCTGGTTTCAAGATGTTCCCAGCAGTTAGGAGCATGTCGCCTTCCGTGCTCGGTGCTCCGAGCTACAGGAGAAGTGGGGGATATGCCCTTTCATGAGCTTCCTAAGACTCTGGGGGAACTGGTGTTGATAGGGAGAAGTTGTATGAAGCGAAGTCATCCAGTTTTTTTTTGTCAACTTTTAAGGCTCTGATGACTTTCTGTATGTTCTCAATAGCGCTAATCATGATAATGGGTTTTCTCTGAAAATACCTCCTTTAAATACATCCTTTCAGCCCCTGTGGTGAGCAGAGGTTTATGGGATATCTGTTGGCGGTGCGTTGGCATCTGTTACCATGGACACGTTGTCGTTATTATGCAGCAGCAACAGAGTCCACCTGAAGTCCTTGTTACCAGAAACCTTCGCTGTGGGTTGACCGTTCCTTCTTGACCCGAGAAATCAATACTTTGTTATAAAATAACGACCGGCACAGGGTGAGAACCGAGTTTCTTTCCTCCAAGAGGAGAAGTGCAGGGTTTTTGTTCTGCAAATAGATCAGGAGAAGTAGGTTGGGGCGGCGGAGAGAGAGTTTCCGTCCCACATTCGATGACTACGGAAACAAGTTTTTGAGAAATGCAGGGGGTGAAGTTCGACGGAGGAGGCGTGATGAAGGATTAATCACCTTGGCATCCTGCTCGCTCCCTGTGTCTTTTACTGTGCAGGGCTCTCCAAAGAAAATGTACAACCTGCCCCATTTCCTCTCTCAACTTTATCTCCCTTATCTGTGCTCGTGAGTTACGGTAAACAGGCACGGCTCAATAAAGAGCGTCGAGATTTATGGATCAATTTTAGGCCCGCACCTTTCGATCGATTACACCGCAGTGTCGGGCCAAAGGACAGTGCTCCAAATGACCGGGTTGTTAGACGTCCCCTCCCTGAACAACAGCTCCCCCTCACCACATCCCAACACCACGTCATCCAATCCATTCTTGTGGTGTGATAACAATTCACTTCAACCGAGGGGTCTCGTCATTTATGTTGTAAATAAAACAGAACAACAAAAAATAATTATGGATTTTGATTATGCTCATCCTCTGTGCTGGGCCGCCAGGCTCTTGTTGGGATGGTGCGTATTGATTGGGCAGGTGAACACTGTGTTGAGACTCCGCTTATTGCCTTTTAACGAGCTCGGCTATTATATGCATAATGAATGTAAAATGCCCTAGATCGATCCGGTGTGTGTTTGTGTGTGTGTTTTGCACTAAAGTACAGCCTCACCGGAAATTGTATTCGTTTCGGTTGGCCTGTCATTCGTTAATATTCAAATCAGCGGGTGTCCAGCGTTCCTGATGTTCTCCTCTCACACTGAATAGAAAGTCCTAGTTTGAGAGGTACACGGTACGACGAAGAGGTACGACGAAGAGGTACACGGTACGACGAAGAGGTACACGGTACGACGAAGAGGTACACGGTACGACGAAGAGGTACACGGTCGACGAAGAGGTACACGGTACGATGCAGAGCTTCCCCGTACGACGGAGAGGTACACCGTACGACGGAGAGGTACACCGTACGACGAAGAGCTTCCCCGTACGACGGAGAGGTACACCGTACGACGAAGAGGTACACGGTACGACGAAGAGCTTCCCCGTACGACGGAGAGGTACACGTACGACGAAGAGGTACACGGTACGACGGAGAGGTTCCCCGTACGATGGAGAGGTACACCGTACGACGAAGAGGTACAATGAAGGAGACTGTCGCTCCTGGAGTAATTATTTTTCAAATACCCTCGAGGGTAAAATAAAAACCCAGCCTTGCAATGGAGTGGCTGTGAAGGAATGTCACAGTTGCCTTCCCTTCACCTTACCTTTACACCATAAGCTCAGGTGTGACCCCCCCCCCCCCCCCCACCTGAAGAGCAGGTGTATTCAGCTGTGAAATTGTACCCTTCTCCCTCCCTCAGCACCTCCCCATATCTGACACATAGACCCCCATCTCCACCACCCCCCTGCTCCCCCACATCCATCTCATCCTCTACCCATCTGACAGGGTTGAGAAATGCCCCCCCCCATGGGGGGCAATCCCCCCCCCCCCCCCCCATGGTTTCTCAAACGGCCCCACGCTTCACGAGGTCGTATTGCTATGCAACAGTCATCACACACACACACACACACGTGCGCGCGCACACACGTGCATTACCTTCCACACCTGAAACACTGACAGGTCGTGGCAGTGGCAGGCGGTGCGCTGCTGTCACCAGCGGTGCGACTCCTCACATCAGCGAGCCCATAGGCCGGCAGCGGGCTGAACGCTCGCCAAGAGGAAATGAAAAAAAAGCCACCCTTCTTCCCGCCCTTTCCAGGCTTGCACCCGGGGGAATGTGACTGAGATGTAATAAAGCCGTTACGGGTGGGGAAGGGGAGTCCGGGGGCTCACATGGGCTAGTGTTTGTGTGTGTGTGTGTGTGTGTGTGTGTGTGTGTGTGTGTGTGTGTGCTAGCAGGAGACAGTTTGAGGTCCGCGGTAGCGCTAGCCTCCGGGCTAACGCTAAGCAAGTGTTTAGTGAGGTCTTGCATGTCTCCTGTGGGATTTACCTTATGTCTTGCCTTCTCTTCATTTTGCCCCCCGCCTGTCAGAGAGGCTTGGTCGCTCCATCAGCTGCCCCTCTGGACGGGGGGCCAGGGGAGGGGGGGCAAAGGGGACACAGGTTAGCCTGCAGCACTGTACGTCACACAGGGTCTGTCTGGCCTCCATACTGTCGTTGAGGGTAGAGCTGGGAAGCATGGCTAGAGGCTGTGTAGCCTAGCAAGCCGTTTGTAAGGGGGACAGTTTACAGTCTATTCAGTGCTTATTGAAGGGTATTACATTGGTGTTTATTTTCTCTTTGCAGAAGAGCGTGGATCATAATGCGCAGCACAAGCTTTATTCTGCCGTGGCATTTTAATCTGCATGAATGGAAACATTGAATAAATGGTCAATAATTGCTTAGGGACATGTGACCGGCAAGTATTCGTTTTGCCTCAAATGCCTGTAATCGGATATAAATACAGAAGGAAAAACGATCTGACACACACACACACACACACACACACACACACACACACTTATAAACAAGGACACTTCTTCACTTCAATGTCCCTCAACACTCGTACACAAAAAAAGAACTGCAAACGGGGGGAAAGGCTAGCGAGACAATCTCTCGTCGTTGGCATAGCAACTGGGAGCCTCTTGCCACCTGAGAATGCTTGGCCCCGGCTCGAACATGATAGATTTACCGATCCTATCACTTGATCTGACCGCTGGCCCTATTCCCCGGCAGATCCACCAGCGAGGGTGTAGAAGGCGGTCCGGAAGACACCGAAGGATTTCGTGTGAAAGCCTCGGGAAGCCCTTGCGTAACTCGCTGTGTGTGGCAGCTTCCGGGAAGCCTATTACACACCGGTGTGTGTGTGTGTGTGTATATATATATATCCCCTTTTCCTAGCCTTCAGTGGAAGCCCGGTGGAGAGCAGGGGCGGGAATCCAGTGGAATAACAACAGGAATTCCACTTTGGGTATGATCTCCGAGGACCACGCCGCCAGCCCCTCCTCCCCCCCCGCCACGGCCGTCACTGACACCAATGATTATATCCAGTGGGAGTGATGACAGCGTTTTGCACCCCGTCATCCCTCCCTCGCCACCGGGCTCCCCAAACACACACACATCCCCCCCTTGTCACCCAGCTCCCCCCTCCACACACACACACACACACACACACACACACACACACACACACACACACACACACACACACACACACACACACACACACACACTTCTCCCTCCTTGCCACCTTGCTCCCCATACACACACACCCATCCCCCCCCTCGTCACCCAGCTCCCCACCTATACACACACTCATCCCCCCACCCCCCCACACACACTCATCCCCGCCTCCCAGCACCCCCACAACAGACACACACTCATCCCCCTCCTTGCCACCCAGCTACCCCCGCCCCACACACACACACAACCCAACCCCCTACACACACACACACACACACACACACACACACACTCGTCCCCCCTTCACCACCCAGCTCCCTACTGCAATCCCCCATACACGCGCTCTCTCCTGGCCTCTCCTAAATGATCGACTTTGGAGGAAATGAAAGAGGAGGTGCCGGCCGGAGCGAGGAGGACATAAAGGAGATGGAGAGATAGGGGGGGGGGGGGGGGGGGCATGGAGAAATTATTACAGCGAGCTACTGACCAGACCTGCGTTTGTGTCAGAGTATTATATAAACGAGACAGCGGGTGGGTGGGTTTTGAAGGCAGCACGGAGACGCCGTTGTTGTTGTTGTCTTTTGGTTTGAAATGCTTACTCTAAGAAGTTTGGATACGCCTCAGCAGAGACCCAAAGAGGCCGAATTTACATTTTTGCTGCCGTTTTCAAATGGAACGGGGTTAGCTGCATTGTACGTGAGAGAATAGAAATATACAGAAATATCATCTGGAACATGTAAAGTGTTTTCTTCAGGGACCCTCACATGGTTACACACGCGTGCACACACACACACACACACACACACACACACACACACACACACACACACACACACACACACACACACACACACACACACACACACACACACAGAGAGAGAACGTGCCAGGTGGCTTCTTGATTTAATTAGCACAAAGATGCACCAATTAGCTGTGATGGTACATTAGCTGGTGTTCTTCATCGTGGCTCATGGCAAACTCACAAGAGCCCAGTTTTGCATTTACTCTCGGGAAAAGAGTGGATATCAGTTGGCATATGATGGAGGATTACTATTATTCTTATGTACTTTTACGTTATGTTACATTTCCGTGAATTCTTGTATCTTCGTTACCTGCCTGCAAACGGATACATTTGGCCTCGATCACTTCTTCACGGACTGCCTTTATAACATTGTATTCCAGCATTGTAACGCCATGTTTTCGCACATAAAACATCATATCCTAAAAGGTTTCATCCCACTGCGTCTGACTCTCATTGCACACGGACCTGAAGTGCTGCATAAGATGCATGTTGGTGGGTGCATGTGTGTGTGTGTGGCCTGACCCGACTGCTTTAAACGACCCCCGCATGATCCATGTGTGTGATGGTTGAACAGTGGCGCAGGCAGGCTCTTTTACAGCGCTGCCCTGATCGCCCACTCTCAGCGCCACCAGCTGTGGTCTGCTGCTGAATGGCCCCACAGCAGCTAATGGGTGTACCGTGGTGCACTCCAGCGCTAGTGGAGCCCATTGGCAGGGGAACGGGTTCCAGTCCTGGGTGGTCCTTTGCACAGGTCTCCCGTTTCACAAGCACATTGGGAGGGCGAGCCGCAGGTTACGAGCACCGGATCGCCCAACAATGCCATGTTTTAGTAGCGACTTTGATTGGCACCGCATTGCAATTGATATTGAGGTATTTACCTTTTGGTTGGTGTTCGACCAGACTGTGTTGGGAAGATAGGCTGTAAAATGGAAAACAAATGACTGTTTAAGCCTAAATTATGGAAGTTGTCCACTCTTTCACATTTTCCGTGATTATACTAATTATGTTTTATCGTCTACTGTCAGTCAAGCTCCTTTGTCCAGACTTGGTGGCATCCAATGGGTTTGTCATACGGTTGTTCGAACGCTTTAATTAAGCTGAGGTGTGGGGGTGAGTGTGTGTGTGCTTCTGCACCCGTACATCCTTCTCATTAAATCCAGGGACATTGCTGCGATCAAACAATGTCCTTCTAATTCCCTTCAGCCTTTATCTCCATCAATCGTGCTGGGATGTAATTGCAATTTTGTATCAGACTTCATCGCTCTGACATTTCCCACACACGCGCCTTATCAAGAATACTTTCACCGTGCAGAGCCTGTGGTAATGGAGAGTACCTATCTGGGTCAAGAGTACAATTACATTTGACACGAATGACCTTAATAAACGTGAAGGTATTTGAACAATGGCCCTCTGTGTGTGTGTGTGTGGGTGTGTGTGTGTCTGTGTGTGTGTGTGTGCGTGTGTGTGTGTGTGGCTCACCAATCAGACTTTTTGGGTGTTTTTGGCAATATGTTGTCATGCCTGTCAATCTGGCAGTCTCCGTCTGTCTATCTGCCTGTCTGTCTGTGAATGGGTACCGTGTACACACTATACACCACACCGTCTCTTCAGCCAACCCTGTTTCCCCAGCAAGGCCCTTCAAAGGACACCATCAAAGGCTGTCTGACGGAGCCTGGCCAGGGCTTGCCAATTCCAGACGTGAACATATGCTCCTTACTGGGGGGGGGGGGGGGGGGAAACCGCGTAGCTGGGCTCGGACACCCAGCACAATCACTTGGGACACACGGGGAGACAACCCTTGTGTACATTTTATGTTCATAATTATTCAAAAACAGCTGTTGTATCATGCCAGATGAGGCGCCATGGGGGGTGGTCCAGGTGTTGCATGGATGTAGCGCTATTTAAATAGGCCCTGGAACCTCACGTTGTTGTTGCAGTATTTGGTGGGAAGGTGTTGACTTTAACACTGTGGTTCACATCTCTTGCCTTTGGGGGGTAGGGCCTCTTCTGGAATGGTGTGGAGGAAATTCCTCCGGTTGAAATGGAACAGTTGCTTTCAAATTCAGAGGTTCCGTTGGTGTTTTGTGTGTATTCACATCAGGGTTGAAAAACCCTTGTCAATCGAAAAATGACAAGAGGAGTAATTGATTGAGAGTGCTACAATTATGGTTTGTCACCATGAATGCATCATTTTCCTTAGTGAAAAAATACCAAAGAGCCAAAATCCATGATGATCCAGAGTCTTACAAGTGACGATTTGGCCAAGTTGCTGTTTGCTGTTTGGTTAGTAATGATTTATATTCATATTCTTATCAAAAATTAGTTTAGTTTTCTCTCCTTCTACATGTAACATTTAACAATCTTTTGAAAAACATATTGTTTTTGGATTTTGAATTAAAAAAAACACCAAATTAAGTCAATTAATTCAGTGGCAGAAACAAAAAAGTGTGAATTCACATTTGTTAATTTGCTTCTTTCAGACCCCAATTGCTTTACAATTAGGAGTCTGTTCTCTCTCCAGGCTTCAGTGATCTGGCATATGAGTCACTTAGCCTACTGCTTTTCACAGCCTCTTGCTCCTATTAGTAGCAAAGGCTTGCTTCTTGGAATCTTTTTGCTATTTATGTATGGCAATGTTTGGCAAATTTTGTAAAAGGACTTTGCTCCAGTCAGGCCACTCAAACCGTTTAAAATGTATGCCTCACAATTTATGGCTCTTATTATTTATAGGGCATGGGTCGTGATCAAAGTGTTGCCACCGGATTGCAATACATCTTTTTTTTAACCTACTGGATTTTAAATTACTCCTGAAAGTTGAAGGAGTCAATTTAGTACTGTGTGAGCATTCCTGAAGTAAAGGAATACTCTTTGGAGAAATAAGATTGTTTTCCACTCACCTGTAGTCAAACAAAGCAATGCACCATTTTATTTTCTCATTCAGCCAGAGCTCGATTCGATTGAGTTAGCATTTGATTGAGTTAGCCATAATCAATCTATTGTTCGCAGGTGAGAATAGTCAGTAAAGTAAAATACACCATTCCATGTTCTGAAAAGTAAATTTTAGCCATTTCACTCATAAATCTGGGGAACAGGGAATCTTAATACAAAAAAAAGGTTATTCTGATTCATTGAAGTAGGCTTATTTAGGCTTGATGTTTTAAGACTGTGTTGTCTGTTCTTATTCCGAAACTGAAGAAACTATCTTCAGTTTCATCCCTGCGTTCTGAGCCCGTTGCCCTATTACAAATCCACAAGCAGCAGCACCTGTATGCCACAAAGTGCTTCCTCTTCTCAAGCTCCATGCACGCAGCGATGAAGACGAGGGTCCTCCCCAGCCAAAAAAACCGAACACACCGACGCTAGCGAGAACACAAAACGAAAGGACAATCAAGCCTTGAATATCACATGTGTGGTGACTCACATCTGTGCTGCCTCACGTCTGATAGCAGGGGTCTGCCGCCATGGCGGCTACTGCAATGATTGAGAAGGGCTCTTTACACAACGGAACCAATTAGGGATGAAGAAATTTGACTGACTTGAAACTTTGAGCAAAAACCACGGATGTTTAGTAACAATACAAACCTTATGGCACAAACAGAAGAAAAAAAACTAATGACTAATTAACTAATTGCTAAATAGGCCTTCTTGTCATGCCCTACTGATTAACTGTTTTATTGTATTGTATTATATTGTATTGTTCTAAGTGTAATTTATATGACCTTGTTTTCACTTTTAGCACTCCCCTCCCACTTCCCCTTAAAGAGCTTCTAGCTCTTTTCAGGCCGCACTTGAAAATAAGAATTTTGTTCTTAATTTGCTTGCCTGGGTAAATAAAGGTTAATAGTAATAACGAAATAGCGGTTATTATATTTCTGGTTCTTGTGATTCACATGCGCCATTGATTGACCTTGTTCATGTCTGATATCATCTGTTTGCCTACAACCGAGGACTTGTGCAGCCTATCTTTATAATAGATGCTGGATGGATGGCACACCAGGAGCAAAGGCCTTCTTGGAATAGGGAGTGGGGCTGAGTAGGGGCGTGATACTGGTACTGATTGGGTCTGTCTGGCACGGCCGACTGCCAGTACGGACAATAGCACACCGAACAGCTAATCACTGAACCATGCACAATCCAATGCTTCCCCTGACCTACATACTTCCACCACGGGTTCTCAGACCTCAGCTACTGCTACGCCCACACAGGTAGTCCTGACTTTAACTCAAAATACACAACCCCATGAATACAATGTCAATAAATAAATATAAAATATATGTATATCTCTGCCTCAGGCCTCATTAATAAGTCAACTGCAGACGTGGAATATATTTGGAACAAAAATGGAAAAAATAATAATTGGATGAGTTTGTTTAGAAAACTCATCACTTGGTTGAGGAGGTCTGTCAAGGAGCCTTGTTAATGAGGAATCTGCCCGGAGGGTAGACGAGGACGCCAATGACGGAAGGGTCATTAGTGTGTTTTAAATTTAAGAGTTGTTGTTCATGGGGTCGAATGTCTTGCCTGGGGGTTATGTATGCACCAGTTGATGTTGAATGATAATGAACAGATTTGACACGGTAATTCAAGCTGTGTACCTACGCGTACAGTGGC
Source organism: Pollachius pollachius (assembly GCF_949987615.1). Lineage (NCBI taxonomy): Eukaryota > Metazoa > Chordata > Actinopteri > Gadiformes > Gadidae > Pollachius > Pollachius pollachius. The sequence goes on from NC_136939.1 coordinate 9,090,852, forward strand.
CCGAATGTTTGGTTTTATGCTAGCCTTTTGCTTTACCTTTTTAGAATAATCCCGTCTTGTTTTCCTTTGTTATTCCTTCGGGTCGTTTCACTATATTGTGGTGTTTTTTTCCCGGTGCGTGTGTGTGACAACCGCCACAGTCTAAACACAAATACCTTTTTGGCTCTTGCGCAAATAGGGAATTATGTTCCGCGATGACAAGAATTGATTTCCAATTCCCTCCACAATGACTGCATGATTGCCAGCCAGTCTTGCAGTTTGGCCCGCATTACTGAGGGAGCCTGGGGCTGTGGATCACGGTGACAGCTGTCTGCACCTGAGGGCCTGCACCTCTCATTCCGAGAGAGAGAGAGAGATTGAGATTTTTTGCCTTTAGAGAGAGAGATTCCAATTGATGAGAGAAAAAGATTGCATCCTCAGTTGAACAAACCTTTTAATTTACTGGTGTGTTCCTCAGTCTGCACTTCAAGATTATAAACCGTCATGCTGCCAAGAAGCTGTAAGCTCTAAACGTAGGACAACATTTAATTGAAAACTAGTCTATTTTTTTTGTAGTACAAGCATTCCATTTATGCATGCAAATTAAAATGTGACAAGCATACAAATTTCTAATGTATAATATGGAAATATCACTTTATACGATATTAAATATAGAATCTCCCTGAACAATGTAACAAACAAAGGATTAGATTAGCTTTTAAGGAAGATATCTTTATTCCTTTAATTTTATGCTTTTGTTTCCCAAAGATACTGTGAACATGGCCATGTTAACATAGTCTTCTGACATATACTTTAAAAAAGGCCTAACAATTGTCAGTTGTTATCTCCACTCTCGATTTGATTCAAGTGCTTTAACTCACACCTCATCTAAGGATATGCAAACGCTATATATTAAGACATCAAATGAAAGCATGGCATTTAATTACCCTTCTCGGGGAAGCTGCCACATATGTAAATGTGGGAGCTCTGAACGTACTACTGTTTAATGTATTCATGCTATGTCTAAAAATAAAAAGACCATGATAAGTCATCAGTTATATTTATCAAGGCCTCAATTGACTCCACAGACGCTTAGCTCAGCTACTGTGGAGAACCCCTCTACAACAACTTGCTACCAAGCCCTAGGTGTCAGGGAGTCACCACAGCCGAGCAGGAAAGGTGCAAGACTTTGCACATCTATGTGAACCTGAGGACAAAACAACATAAAAAGTTGACTCAACCTGCACAAATGTTGTGCCTTAAAGGTCCCATGACATGCCACCCGGTGTGAGTGTGGTTAGCCTTACGAGACGTTTTGAAAATCTGGCTCTTATGACATCACAAGTGGGCGTGTCCACCTAGATGTGTGACGGATAGATGAGCAACGTTTTCTACAGTCCACCGGGTAGGCTGGTAGACTGATCTATCCAGCATAGGATAATCACACTAACACCTGGTGGCATGTCATGGGACCTTTAACACCGCTTCAACCTGTACAGTTGGTCACCTCCCACGGAGACCCTATCTCGTGCTGAGAACGCGGGCCACAGAGACAGATCGTAGCCACAGGGAGTAGGGCGAGGGGGTGGTGTACCCCCGGTGACTGATACACCCCCTATTTAGAAGGGTATCGTCATTCCTTTCGCACTACTTGTCATGGTGTTAAATTGGGTCGGTGGCTCCTATTAAGAATTGTTGTGGGCGTTTAGCCTGATCGTAGCCTCTTGTCCATGGGAATCTGTCAGCTGAAGTGGATAGAGCCTAGGGGATTCAGTCAAAGAAGGCAGCTATAACCCTTTGTGAAATGGACCCCACAAGGTGGTCATGGGGAGGTAAGCGGGGTAGGCTTGAGAGGAGGTGGGGAACCAGATTGAGTATTAGTTACAGTGGCCTTTTTTTATATGCATGTCCCACCAGAAAGAAGCCCTAGGCAGTGGAGTACAGCTGTTCGACTGAAGCTGGGTTTTATTATGGAAAAGATCATGCACTTCTAAGCTAACATGCTGCCCACCATTTTAAAGGTTTGCTGGGGCGAAAGAATCTGGCTAATGTGTCACAATTACCTATGACAAGGAATTTGGGTGCGTGCGGTAATTACACACACATACACTCACACAGACACGGATAATGTAATGTTTGAGATAACATGTCTAAATCTTGTTCCATTTTATTACACATACAATCCATTCGCTAACCAACATCCGAGCAGTATTTTACACGGTTAAAATGATCTTGCGCTCAGCCAGTGTTGACTGATTAGCTGGGTTATAGGGAATCATGTTACGAATTGACGTAGATACATCCGTCTGGATAAATTAAGGCTGGAAAGTGTCAGGTAACCTAGCCGGCTACTTTAGCACGCTGAGCTAGGGAGCGAAATGAAAATCGATGGCGGCGTTCATCCCTCAAATCCCCCGGAATCTATTAGCGGTGTTAAACTCTTTCCAGTTAAGGCGGTTGCTAAGCACTTTTCAGACACATAAATGACTCCTCGTCTTTCTACCAGCGTGTCTCCGATAGGCGTACACCGCCAGCCGAGTGTCATTAAGCCACCTCTGATTTATTTTCAGCGGCATTGATTCATAGGAACAGGAAGTCTTCTCTGCTGCCGGGAGCCGAGGGGGTAAACCACCCAAGAGTTTCATCTATTTGAAGTTAGGCCTGCCTCTCCCCTTAACCCCTTCTTGCTCCTCCGTATTCCCTTGCTTGCTCACTCTGAGGACATCCACTCACCAGCATAAAATTGTAGGCCTATTGGCTGTATCATAAAAGATCAGGAGATTTTTTTATGATACAGACAATTACCTTTTTTATGTTCGTTTTTTTTTTTTTTTACAGAAGATATGGCAGTTGATCCATTAAAGGCACTAGACTTTAGTTGTGGGTCATGCAGAAGTGTTTAAGGACAAAACGTAATGCAGTGCCTGTCAGAATAATTCACTATCTCTGCACCTCGCCACAGGGTGGTGATATTAGCTTATGCATAATGCCCTGAATCATTACTAAGCTCTTTCTGTATAAGGCTATCAGTAATGTAACGAAAGACTATCCGGTGCGGTCTTTTGTAAGAGTTGTAGGCCTATAGCAGGTTAACGGCTGTAGTTTGCCAAGTACCGACAGTTAATTTACAATGCGAGACCTCAAGTTATAACAGCAATATCTTTTAGTATCTGTCTAATGCTCTCCCTCTCTAGATAAATATCTTTCGTTGTCTCTCTCCAACCAATCGTCTATTTCCCTTTCAAGACAACAGAAGTCCTAGGCCAGCAACGTATTATCATATAGTATACATTCGCCAATGTAAGCGTTTCACAAGAAGCCCCTTGCGGAGGAAGGACTCTGATCTTTCTTCGGGGTTCACTTCAAAAGAAATGCACGCGCGCAGGCCAGATGGGCGCGAAGGACGTCCGAGCGCGCCAGAAGTGCCCTCACTCATGACAGCCACCTGCACGCCGCCACGGCTGCCAACCATCTTTTCCCGCCCTGCCTCCATCCGCGTTAAGTCCGTTCCCATCCAACATTGCAACTAAACCTCCATTGCTGAACGTACCTGCTATTTGTAAATCTGATACTGTTGTAGTCTTTATAAGTTTGGTGTTTTCATGTATTGTTATAATTCAAGAGACACGTTTCTGATTTATTTATAATTTGGCCATGTGTTATTCATTTTGCGCTTAGGAAACTGAGGGGAGAAGTCATCTGGAATTGTCCAAGTTTGACTTGGCCCAGTCAAGATCAGCGTGAGTAGAAGCTTGAGGTCAGCATGACAGCTTTTGTGTGAAAGGTTGGCTAGGTTTCGCAAATATACAGCAATGGCCTCCCCCTGTCTCTTTTCTTTTTGTGTTCTTCTTAACCTTTGTATCAACTCTCTTGTCTGCCAGAGATTGAACAGAAATCATAATTTCAATCCACATAGAATCATCTCACTCAGTAGGATCCTCAAATATGTTGCCTTTATGAATAGTTGGGAAATACAAAGTTTTGACAAAGCAAAGCAGTTTGGACAACGCAAAGCAGGCTCCTTCTCCATTGCATAAATGCCACAGCAAGTGGCTCCCAGGGTGTGTACCTACTACCTGCAGAAGATGGCTGACACACGCAGACAGGCAAACATCCACTTTATGGCTTATACATCAGAATGCATCATGGGATTGTTTCATTGGCCATACTCCATATTTAATGGATGCAAGATAGATGTAGTTCTGTAAAAAAAAAAAAGAGTAAATAAGCAAAAAAAAGAAGTAAATATACCGTTATCCAGGCTAAAGAATACTACTACGTCTCATGTGAAACGATGTGGCAGTTTCGTAACATAATAATGTCTCCCAATAATGACAAATGGTTTCACGATTAATGAATAAAAAAAACATGACTGCCTAGCCTACATACTTCCATTCCACTACTCCCATGCTTCCGAATTGGAGTGTGAAAATCACAATTTACAAGCCCTAATCCTCAAAATACCAGACAGGGTCGGTAACTCCTGCTTCCTACTGCTTACTAGTCTGGACATATTCTCCTGCTAGGCCTTTAACTTTGTTTGTGTAACTGACTTCAAATTTCCATCAAACCCTCCAACAGCTCATCTTCAATATTGATAGTTAATGCACTATTTACTGATTTGTATCTTATGATCAGTATTTCAAATCGTCATATGGCAGATGCATTTATATGGCAGAGATTTAAAATGAATTCATACTGCAGGTAAGTGATTAGGCTTCTTCCTCAAGGGATCAAAAATGTGGGATCAAAACCATTACCTTTCGGCAGAGAGGGGAACGAGTTAATGCTTTTATATGATGATTTTTCAATGATACCAATTTTCAATGGTCACTTGCTTGAAGAAAATATAATTGAATATAGTATTGATGTGGATTTCAAGAGCATGCAGGTTGATTTCTTTTTTATGTTGTTCAGCTAGAACGACCTGGTAAAGTAATCGCACTGCTTATGTTGCCTACAATTTGCATTTATTTCTCTTGTCTTGCACTTGTTTGTTCTGCAGCCTGACCACCAGGATCCTGTATTCAGAACCAGGTCTCTCATGCAAATCGATGTACCCCTGGCCGAAGGCTCTTCAGCAACCAAGAACTATTAGGTATTTTTAGTTTTTTTCCATTTCAGTAAAATACTGCCAAACTTTTGCATTTTACAATAGTTTTCAATAGTAATACAAATATCCAGTTTGTCTGTCTTTTATGAATTGCTTCATTTTATATTTGAGTCTTGATATAGCAATAGCTGAACAAAGGGATAGGAAAGTAGGACAAAAATGCTGCAATGGATGATCAATTGATTCTAAATCCTGCCTACCAACAATGCATGTCATCCATATAGTGTTACCTTACAACTTGAGATCCATCAATATGCAACAAACTGAACACGTCTAGATGGACGCACGCAGACTGCTTGGCGCACATATTAAGGTCAATAGTTTATATTGAATAGAGGGAAAGGTGTGAGAATAAGGCTTGATGCAATACATCTAGGACCGGTGCATGTTGCTATTGCGTTCCTCCTGCATGATCACCTGGATGGCCACACATGGTTTAAGTTGTTAGGGCTGAGATTTGAAGATAAATTGTGGGTATCCTTAAATGACTCCGTGAAGACATCCAGTGTTGTGTTTCTCAATCCATAGGGGTAATCTTCTACATTAAAACTTCCTAGCTCGGCCTGCACACCAAGTTCGCTATTGCTTTGATAACTTAAGAGATACCACTAATTGAATCAAGAGTCATCCCAGATATAGTGTAGGTATTATGGGATTAGAAGGATGGATCGCTATGCCGCAGATATTTAATCACTATATTATCACTGCATTATAAACCAACAATGGCAACCATGGCTTGCCTCCACTCATTGGAATTGTGCCAAAACATACAGATGGTCGATGGTGGATCTCTTGGAGATGTTCTTATTGCCATAGCTTGAAGTGACTCCAATATTGATTCAATGCTCGGATTGTTCTCAGCCTTAAGGATAAAAGTGTCTGCTAAATTAATATATATCAATTCACATACTGGGTACAGAAGGACCGATGCTCAGAAACATTCTCAAAGCATTTTCACTACTTATTTATAATTAGCGTTGGAGAAACATGCTCTTTACTTCAACTCTTTATCAGTCTTGGATGATAAGCCTCTTTACATTCTGCCCTTGGTTTCTCCGCAGCATGCTATCGAGCAGGCGTAACATTTAAGATGAGGAGGAAAGGCTGTTGACAGATTAAGCTATCAAAGGGAATCATGTCGCTGAGGCAGGAGAGACACGTCTCCCCCGCCGTGCTCCCCTACATTATTTATTCCCACAGATGACACGTCTATACGGCACGCAGCGAAACAGTAGGGCGCCTTTGGTTTTATATCCGACCCCTGAGTCACTCATCGTCAGCTGTATGGAAATGAAACGAGGTGGTGCAGGATTCACACTATTCAGTACCGTAGGTGAACTCCTGGTGGCTAGAAGGATTAAGGCGGAATCTCACAACTCTTTGTTTTAAACTTAAATTGTACTTACATTTGACGTATAATCGGAAAAATGGATAAAATGAAACCTCATGTCTAAACGGTGTTAACTCTTACTACTATTTACTTTGAATCATTTTGCAGATGCTTTTACCCAGAGCCACTTACAGTGAATTCCAATGGAGTAGTTGAGCAGGTAGGAGGGAGGGGAATGAACACCCTGACCAATACGCCATCCTGTGATGTCACTGGACTTCAACATCACCAAGTGGGCGGTCGTATCACATTGCATCACACTATGGATAGTGTCAGTACCGGTAACAGTTTAGTTTGATGCTGGGTTTAGTCCTCCCCTTGAGGTACATTTTTTTTATTGGTTTTCTCTGAGAAGTGGAAATAGAATGGTATTGGTATTACATACAGTGAATGATAATTGGGTGTTATGAAATTGATTGGTGTTATGAGTAATCGACTTCTCCTGGGAGTATGTCTTTTGAAACCATCTCAGGTGGTCTTTTCATCTTTATAATGGAACATAATGGCAATTACCAGCACCATTATCTAATAATCCATCTATATGATCTCCACAATGATACTGTAGTGGGTAAGATAAGCACCCATTCTTAAACTTGAGCCCTTGCCAGTCCTTAATAGACCTCTGTTGTGTTTATTCCCCTGATTCAGTAGTTGCAGCTGGGCAGGCTCAGAAATCCACTCTAAACTGTTAGTGTATGCACTGCCCAGGTTGCCAGCACTCAGAAGCTCACCTTTTCCTCCCTCCTCATGGTTTAAGAGCTGTGATCTGCGGCTGGTGAGAGCTGAGAAGCAGGGATTGGCTTGTGATTAGTGTATTGGTGTGGTATTGTGAGGAATTGTGGTTTGTGTTTGTCTGTTGTGTTGGGGTAGTTGGTCCGGTGTGAGAGTGTTGGTATTGTGTGTGTGTGTGTGTGTGTGTGTGTGTGTGTGTGTGTGTGTGTGTGTGTGTGTGTGTGTGTGTGTGTGTGTGTGTGTGTGTGTGTGTGTCTGTCTTTCTGTGGTGGTAGGGTGTTGAGTGATATTTTGTGTGATGGGTTGTGATATTGTGACGTATTGGTGTAAATGTATTGGGTTGTGTGTGTGTGTGTGTGTGTGTGTGTGTGTCTGTCTGTGTGTGTGCGTGTGTGTGGTGGTTGAAAATTAGAGGGCCAGCTCAGCGGCGATGAATCAATTGCTAGGTGATCGACTGAGGCAAAATGCATATTTTAAAAGCAGCTGTGGTCCTATCGGCACTAATGGAGGCGTTTCCCCTGCATAAGAGAAGGGGATGCAAGGAAGCCATTATACATGATTTAACCCCTGTGAGGATTTTTAGGAGATTTATTAGAAAGCTTTGGTACATACTCTCATTCTGTCTCTGTCTCTCGAGGGCTATTCAAACATCATCAAATCTCCATTATCTGTAGTTCCAGATAAGGCGGGTGGCTTACCACAATTTAGAGGGAAAACTTGTTTGCTTGTAAGTGACTCAAATGGCTGGTGTGAATCAAGAGAATCTTGATTTGTAATATGGTGTGTACTCTCGCTTGTACACACCATATTATTATTTTCAAAGGGCTAAACACGTTATTCCATATAATCTTGAGGATAATGGTACAATGGGGGGGGGGGGGGGTATGTATGTGTCTTTTGTGTGTGTGTGTGTGTCTGTGTGTGAACACGTGGTCGTACAAATAGATCTATATAGCAGACATATGTTTGCTATTTGCCTCATTGCCTCATTATGTTGCTCAGCCGTATTTATTAAATTAGTTCCGAGGGATTTCTGAGAAAGTTGTTGTGGTGTTGTTGTGTCGCTACTGATAAGACTTGTTCAGTGTTCGGCTCTCGGCTCTGTGCCATCACCATCAGCCCAATCGCCCCGTTCCCATGGCAGCTGATTGCATGTTATTACACATCCCACACTCATAATACTTGGAAGTGACTCAAGAGTGTGTACACACAAACACACACAAGCACACACGCGCGCACACGCTCTCGACATGCAACATCAGAAGAATCATGTCTGTGGATGCCTGTGTCAGCCGCAGCATTCTCTGTAAACATTGCTCCATGTCAAGCCGGTCATGAGATATGAAGAGACAAAAATTTGATCTATTTTATTCATACTGCATGAGCGCTGAGGAGCGTGGGGGCGGGCGGTCAAGAGTGAAAGCAATGAAATGTATTATTCCCAGTGATCCGCGCGTCATTCCCAGACCGACAGCGAGACGGAACATAAACAAACACAATGAAGGGCAAATAAGTCCAAACGAGACATGACGGCTCTATTGGGCCTCGTCTATCAGGCCTGATGAGGCCGGCCTACTTCTAGCAGAGATGACGCAGACGACCAAAAAACAACAGATTGATGAAAAGTGGATCTTATTAATAACCAGTGGTGGAGTCAGTAGCCTGGTCTGGGGTTCATTTAAGTTCTTGTTGTTTTGGCTGGTATTGATGGGAGATATTGTAGTTGGGTATTGTCGTTTTTTTGGATATTTGTCATCAAAATGGAAGTTAGCTTTACAAATACTTATTGTAACCGAAACTCTGTTTCGCATTATTTGGATTTCTATATGTCCCTTTAATCAATCAATAAATTGTATGCATTTTTCAGTGAAAGCACTGTCCTCAGTCAGGAACATCAACATTTTCCTTAAAGGTTATATTTGTCATATGTTTATTTCCTACGCTTTTCCTACGCTATATCCACCGGTGCAGTTGAAACAGCTGTACATTCTTCAATAAGAAAAAAGTTTGGCTGGCATTTGAAACCCAATCTGAGGGATGATTAATTATCTGAGGACATGTTTAACTATACCGTCGGCTTTGCATTGTTTAAAAGGGCATTTATCATGGTTTTGTGAGTTCTAAAGCAATGCCACATTGGAACGGGCTGGAGCTTGCTGAAAAGCGAATGTATAAATCAAACTGTCTCTGTTGTGTAGTGATCCACAAAAATAAAGTCAGCCTGGCTCCAGTTCATATAAAACAGTTTATTCCTGGAGCTAGGAACTCAGCTCTTTGAGCCTGGAGGAACAGGAGCACATCACAGCTGTGTGTGTTTGTGCATGTGCGTGCGTGCGTGCGTGCGTGCGTGTGTGTGTGTGTGTGTGTGTGTGTGTGTGTGTGCACTGGAGGGTAGGAAGAATCTGTGGGTGTATATAAAGAAGGAGGGTGATGGTTAAACTGCTCTAGTATTTAGGACCCTCTCTCACCAAGGAGCTAGCCATCTCTTAGCCTTGGAGGGATTGCACACTATTTACATTTCAGACGCAGGATGGATCGATGCACTAGCCGGATAAACTATCGGGACTCACTCATTGGGTTTAGGCTTTAATCAAACCGCACACACCTGTCTGTGGATAGCAAAGCTGATGTCTCCGTAGAGCCCTTGTGCTACTTGGAGGTTAAAGGGTGTGTGTGTGTGTGTGTGTGTGTGTGTGTAAGATCGGTGTGATTTGGACAAACCAAGAAGTCAATAGGTGACGAACTAGGCTGCATAGGGAAATGCTTCGGTGGAGCAGTTAGATCACTAGAGAGGCGTGAAATGGGGCTCAGATCAAATACCTGTGATGCAGTTTGTGCGTGTCTCGTGACGAGCGGAAGACTTTGCCAGCAATTATGTCCAATCAGCATGTTTCGCTGGCTAACCGGTGGATACCCCGACGATATGCCAAACAACCGACCAAACCAATCAATCAGGGTATTAAAGCAGAACTTTTAAATCAATACCATTAGGCAGTCAAATTGCCCCTTCAAAGATGCCTAAGAGCGTCCTCGTGCGCTGAGAGACGATCCTCCGTTTGCCGACGTTTGTTTCACAAGTTGATTAATTAAGCGGATTAGCATAATTAGCATGTTGAAGCTGGAAAGGAAACACACCACAGACCAACAGATGAGGGGCCCTCATTAGACATGGGAAGACAATGACTGATTGCTAATGCTGCAGTTTTGTCGCTACACATTGGCCACAATGTTCACATGACAAATGATACAAGTGTGCGCGCTTGTGTTTTCTCTGGGTTGCTGTCTATTTGTCTGAATTTATGTGTGTGTATTCGTCAGCCTGTCTTTACTATTTCTGTAGATGCACGCGTATTAGTTTGTTGATATGGTAGAGTAGACAATCCTTTGGTGGTTCATAAGAAGCTCATAAGCTAATACATGGCTAGCAGGCATTACTCACGCACTGTAATATCCTGTTATGCAAATGCAGCGGTTGAAATCAAATGTGGTAATTCATGAGTGAAAAAAAGAAGGTGAAACATAAACGCACTAACTCGGCATAATTGCCTTCTGTAGAGTTTACCAGAATACATTACCCACACTCGTATCTCCCATGCAACTAGCTGCACACCACTCAAACATTAACAATTCATGTATCTCCCGTTGACCTCACGCCCGTGTAGTTTCATTTCAGCGTGCTGCTGGGACGCCGGTCCGCGACGAGCCGGGGATAAGAAAGTAGTCCAAATCCCATGGCATGTTCCGATCATGTCAATCTAAGGGCGTTAATTGAATCCTGTCCCTGCGCCACTTTTCATCAGCACTGAGCCCCATGCTGGTGAACTGATTGGGATGTAATTTGCACAGCGAGTTTCAATCACGGGAGACAAACATTTTTCCCTCTCATTGAAGAGCACATTAGAGATGATCTTCTCCAGCGCCGTAGCTCCCCCGTCTCTAACGCGATTTAAAGAGAACAATTTCCCCCCGTGATCCAGCGAGACTTGTTTTGTTCTCCTTCCTCCCTCTCCTCCTCCTCTCTTCCTCCCCCCTTGCCCACTGGGGGGGGGGGGGGGGGGGGAAGAGGGAGAGAGAGAGAGAGAGAGAGAGTGAGTTTCTTTGATCTTGTCTCAGTTCGATCTACATACTCCTGGGCTGAATTCATATCACATGGATGACTTTTTGGAACAAAGCTGTTGACATGCTGAAACACACACACTTGCACACACACTGATGTGTTCACTGTGAATTTGTCACATCATTAGGAGGGAACTCGGCCTGTTGGCGGACGCTGTGTTAATGACATCCACTGACACCTGTGATCATATGTGTAATGTAACCTTTGAGCACAGCGGCGGTCAAACTGAGACTTCAAGGAGGGAAGAGTGTAAAAAAATAAAAAATCCCTTCCCATTTTCATCTCTGAATCTCAGAGTCAAAGAAGAAATCTTTTTAGCTCTCGTGTTGAGAGCAGTCGCCCACGGCTACCTCCAGCGGACCAAACATCAAACTGGAAGGGATACATTTATAAAATGTCCATTTCAATTCTGCCGGCCACTGACTGCTGCTCTCTCCTCACACAACATCACCATGGTGTTGCTAGCATATTCCTACGCACAGTTTTGGGCCATGGGGATGTAACGCTCTTTGGTGTGGCCAGTAATGATAGCATTTATTTTTTTAAATTCTTCCATCTGACAGCCAAGATTTATCAAGCGAAACATTCTCAGACACTTGAGTCAAAATGTGGGTTTAACTTGGCAAGTGCAGTGGCTTTAGGGGTGGCTACATCTTAAACACATCACGTAACATCACCCAGGGCAGAATGCAGGCTGCAGCAGTCTGTCTTGTGAATCCTCTCTCCGAAATATATTCACTATATAGACTCTTTGATCCAAAGCGACTTAGGGGTTAGGCATCTTGGATCATCAAGGATGCCTACAGGTAGGCTGCAAATCTAACAAATGTAAAGCTACCGGTTAGCAAGGGGAAATAACTGCAAAGACTGCTTAGCTAACATCAGGGTCCAGGTGAACTGAAATGTTAAGATTGCTTCTGTTTATTTGGTCTGAATACAAGGTGCTTGTGTTTGCTTTGCGAGGCTTACTAGTCAAACAGCTATCTTCACAGGAATTATTTCACAGTGCAGAGGCCTTGATTAGTAATAGTTCAACGTTTGTTTGAAAGAGTTCACTAAAGATCACCCTGTGATAACAACCACCTCCAGGCAGTATTAGATTCCAGGAAAACAGAGCTTATCTCTTTAACCTTGCCTTTTGTGATCCACACTGAAATGTATGACATTGTCCTCACAAAAAAATCTTGCTTTTCATGAAGTAGTTCAGTGTTGAATGAACACATAACCAAGATTTTTTCTGTTCTTTGTCTGTCTTTGAGTTTCTGCTGTTTGAGTTGCAGTTATTTTGGCAGTTAAAGTAATTTAGCTACAGTCATACCCGATAGTATTATCTCCACAGTCAAATTGCTACAGTCAAATTGCTACAGTCATATCACTACTGTTATTGTTATTTACCTGCAATAAATTACAATCACGTCACAGACAGTATAACATGTACATGCAATATCAAAATCAGGCCAGAAGCCCTTCTTTAATTTAGCATTTAAATAATTGACACACTATTTTCATTCACGCATGGCTTGATTTGTACAACATGACGACCTAATGATGAATCATTCGTGTTTTTATGCGTTTTCAGTGTTGACCTTTTTTCATGCAACATATCTAGAGTGGGTGCTCACTGAGAAAATGTGTAGCGGTGTTCCCTTCAGATTAACATGCAGCAGGAACGCCGTTGGCATTTTTAAACCTGCCTGCATCCTGTCTGTGTGATGCAGCCTTTTCCTGCACCCCCTTTTTTTCCCCTCTTTTTTTTTTTTTTACCATGATTGCCCTTTTCAAAGAAGCCAGCAAACATGCCAGCAGAAAGGTCAGCGAGCTCTGAATAACATTAGTGATACTCTTTGCTTCCTCCCCACTCCGTTCTCTCTCTCTCTCGCTCTCTCTCTCTCTCTCTCTCTACATTCTCTCTGTCTCTCAGTCTCACGCTTGATCCACAAGCTGCTCTTTGAACAGCACCCCGTTAGAACCATACAGGCCCTTCCTCTCCCCCTCCCTCCATCTGACCGGCTGGCCACCCGAGCTGGCATGCGTTGGGTTAAATGATGAGCCTTACTGATATTCACCCCGGCTTTGACCCCTGCGGCTGTTGGGTGATGGGTGGGGGGAGGGGGGGTGACGATCAAGGCGGTGCAGGGAGCTAGACCTGAATAATCAATATTCGATTGAAGGGATGGAGACAGGAGAGTGGGTGGGGGGGGAGGCTAGGGATGCCTCAGGGATTGTGCGAGCCAGTGCACGAGGATGCGCACCCCATCGAAGCTGGGGTTAAACAAATAAACCAGATTAGAAATGGATACTTGAAAGTATTTTAGGCGGACGAAAGATACCAAGACGGAAAGGAGGAGAGTGGGGGGGAGATAAGCTCACTGTGGGGGGGGGGGCGTCACAGCGAGGGAGCAAGTGCAGAGCTGATCCACACATGAGGGCCCCCCCGCTTCTCACATGGTGGCACTGTTGCACCACCTGTTAAACTCCACCGTCCTCTCCACTCCTCTCCTCTCCCTCCCCTCATCAACCTCTCCTCCCTCCCCTCTCCTCCGCGGCTGATCTGCCCTCGCCTGTGTGCCTCTGCAGAGTCTCTCGGCAAGGCCTCCTTTCCTCCCTCCCCTCGACCCCCTGCCTCCACCACCTCCTCCTCCACCTCCTCCTCCGCCTCCCCATCTCCTCCTGCTGATAGTGAACGACAACGACAGCCTCCGACGCATGGCAATGAGCTGTGGGCAGCCGCACACCCACATCCCTTTGTCTCCCCAGAATGTATTAGATCCTCATTTTGGGTCTCGTGTGATTGCCCGCTATCCTTCATCTGCTTGTTTCCATTTCATGAACCTCTTGCTCGGTTCGTCTACTATTCCCCGCCACACCGTGCAGGCTTTATTAGCTCACCGAGCGTGGGGGGTAACCGTATGGAAAAGCGGTCGGAAAGCTACAGGTCGGAGACTGCAGCAGCAGTAGATAAAATGCGCACTGTTGAATTGTGAAATGGTTCCCAAGTCGTGTCGAGTCTCTCTCTCTCCATCGCCCTTCTCCCCTCCTATCTGTCCTCTCCCCCCCCTCCTCTCAATCTCTCTGTGCCTTTATCTCCCTCCCTCTCTCTCTCTCGCCGGCCCGCAACCCCTTTCTCCCTCTCATCCTCTTCATCTTTATCTTTTTCCTTTCTTTCCTCTCCCTCCTCTCTCCCACACCGCCCTCTCTTTCAGTCCTTTCTCTGTCTCTCTGTCTCTTTCGCTCAACTCTCTCTGCCTCTCTCTCTTTCTGTCTCTCTGCCTCTCTATCTTGCTGTGTTGTGTGTATGTGTGTGTGTGTGTCCATGTGTGTGTGTTTTGTTTTACCCACAGCAGTCAGCTGAGGACAGCGGCAGTGTGGGTAGCGTTGGTTAGGTGATTTTATTAAACAAACTGCCTCTGCCGCTGCAGAAGCACATACATTTATTTGGCTGTTGCCAGAGGAAGAGAGACAAATAGATTTTTGGTGGAGGGGAGGGAGAAGAAAGCGTTGCGGCTACGAATAGAGATCGCTGTGAGAAACTTACCATGAAGTCCTTGGCAATAAAATAGACGATCCGTCCTATAAATACTGCTGCTGCTGTCTTGGATTCCTCCTCCAACGCCGGCCCTCATGAATACATAATTTAATTCATACCTCACAAGTCCTTCTGATATCATCCTAGTCTGCATTCTTGCATTTTTGATGTGCAGTGAGAATGTAATATTCCACAACAAATAAATACAAGGAAGTAGAAAGATAGCGGGCGTTCGAATGTTTGGGACGTAAACAAGGCGGGTGCTTAAAACAGGCAGTGGACCAGAAAGACCTAATCATTCACGGCCTGCCAGCCCTGTAAGCATGCTGTTTGTCTGGCTCTGAACACGGCGTGGCACCAGAAGCCCTTTTCAGATAACGGTATACAAAGGCATTCATGAAGAAAAAAAACAAGAAGAAGAAGGAAATCTTGGCGGAGCAGGATATTGGAACAGATCATGGTTTATGGGCGCATGCAAAGAGCATCGCAGCTCCTTTACCATATTTCAATCGCTCCCGTTGAGATAAGACTTGGTGCGGTATCTGTATGAGTAGTGATATATATTTCCGGGGAAGTAGGAAGAAAAGTATTTTCTTGCTCTTCGCTTTTTTCCCCCATCTCTCTCTCTGAAAAAAACCCCAGCGATCGATGGCAGGGGGTTGGGGCGTGTGTGTGTGTGTGTGGGGGGGTGGGGTGGGTTTAAAGATGGACAGTTTCAAGCGGGGCTTAGATCAGGCAGTCCATCCGCACTGAGTGCCTGGATTTAATGGCTGTTTATCCAAGCTGAAGCGGGGAGCTGACAGACGGGTACCTTGTGAACTGGAATGGAGAAACTGATAGCCAGCCGCCACCCCCACCACCTCTGAGATCTCCCTCCCTTTTCTCCTCCCTGTCTTCCTACCTTGATAATCCTTCTCGTTGGGAGGGGGGGACCACTTCCCTGACATTCCTGTTGTGAGAGGTAACTTCTGGATCTCATTTGTTCGTGTCCACACAGTGGAGGGCACACATGGTTAGGGTTAGCCATTCCAGAAGGCCCGTGTAATTCAGGCAGAGCCGTGTACAACTCGTTGGCTTCCCCTCGTCTCCTTCCCATCCCCCCGACAAGCGGAACATCGGCGGGATTCAATCAAGGTTCCTGGCGGGGAACGGGGATCTCATTGCGATGGAGAATTAGCATTCAGGGGTTCAGATGAGTGAGTTTGACCCCCCGTTGGTGATTCGTGTTTTCTGAGGTCATGCATCTGATTTGCTTCGCTTTTGTGTTTTGTTTTTTTTGTTGCAAGAAACAGCCTGGATGCTTGGAGAACGGCCTGGAATCAAATGATTTTTTCAGAGAACCTCAGACATTTGGATGAAATCCCTACTCCTATTGCAGAATGGGTCTGGGAGTCCGTTATGAAGAGGGACACTACCATATCATCAGGGTCCCCGGCCCCAGCCGGTTGACAGGTTGCTCTTTAGCCCTGAACTGTGAACATTCCCCCTTTGCTCACTGGCACTTTGTAATTGGTCTCAAGTGGAACAGTGACATTAAATATAATGTGATCCAATATTCACAGAGAACTAATTAACGTTAAGCTCTCTTGGTCTTGTCTTTCCCAAGGCTTTATTGAACCAACTTTTGGCTTTTGCCCATCCGAGTCGAGGGTTCAGTCTGGCTGGATTTGAATTGTTATTTAAAGCGGAAAAATGAATCAATATACAATTACCAAGTTCAGATATCAGTTGAACGCTGCATGTTTTATTCATAGACTCAATGTTTGGGCTAAGTCGATGCGCTTTGCTCCATGGGGCGGGTTTGAAAAATGTGCGGTTCTCAAGATGTAGACCAATTATTCGCTTGTTCCGCATTTAGCTCGCTTGCCCGGGTCACGTGCCTCCCACTTAATTCCCCCAATTAAGCACGCAAAGGTGGACTGGAAGCTAATAGACCTTAGATTCCTGCACAACAGGAGCAGCTCATCCGCTTGGTGAAACGGCCAGCCCATAAAGAACATAGACCTGGGCAACCCACGGCGTTCCACAGCCCGAAGGCTTTTATTATCTGGCACATTATATCAAACAGCTGTTGTTTTTCAAAACACAATATTTACAGCGGGGGTCGCTAATTTTCCATATATTATCACCATCCTCAACATCATCATCATCTCATCATCATCATCAGGTTGTGCTAAATTTTCACCCGGAATTAGATGCTCTGTTTGGGAACGAGCGCAGTCGTGAGCGTACTCGTTTTTTTTTTGTTGTTGCATTGACGCACGTTCTCGTACGTGCGCTTGTGTGGGAGGACGGGGCGGGCCCGTTTGAGAGCAGTGAGTGAGCGAGGAGGAACTTATCTCTCATTAGCAGGCGGGAAAAAATAATGATTGCACTCGTGAATATCGAGTATCTCCGAACATGGCACATTGTGTTCTGTCAAGAACCCAAACAATAAGGCTGGCAGACTGCAGGATGAGCCATACCCTTCAGTCGCTCTGCACAGGCTGCCACCAGGTTTGTTTGCCAGTCAGCCTCCCTCCTTTCTGGTCCTTTGCTCTCTCACTCTCTCTCTCCCTCTCTTGTTTGTTTTTCCCACCCGATTCCTTCCTCCCCTTTCCTCCAGCTGCACAGTGGTTTGTCCAGGAAGCCCACTTTCTGAGGGACACGGTGGTTTCATTACACCAAAAGAAAGCCTTTCCCCCCAAACCTAATCCCTTCATGGGACCTCCATATACAGAACCGCACGCACAGACACACACGCACACAGACACAGGCTCACATTACGTCTTGCATCTTTGCTCAGGAGGCAGGCCTTGCCTCTGATGGCACCCATTCCTCCGTGCCTGCCAAGTCTTTCAAGTGTCTCGGGTATTAAGCTGATATCCATTCCAATGGATGGACTTCTGCAGTCAACAAGCGGTGGCCGCTGAGCACGTCAGGGATTTGTATCTAAGCCAGCATGCTCATTCAGCTGGAGAGACGCTTTTTGGGGTTTGTTTTCCATAATGGGCAACGCCTGAATCTGTTAATGAGTCCCCTATTTTTTTTTTTATTATTATTATGATTTGACAATAATTCTCATTATAATATCTGTAAAAGACAAACATAATACATGAAAAGTGTTTGCCTTTCATGTTTATAAAATGATAATACCGCACAGGTTAATACAACAATGCAAGGGGTACTGTTTAAATATATCCAGGTGTGTTCTGAAACTGTACTTTTGGCAAAATTATATACAATATATTTTATTGATTTAACCGTGTCTCCTATAGGCCAACTGTAGTCAAAATCGAAGGAAACACAATTTCATGGTGTTAAATGGTGTCACAGCAGCAGTATAGTTTGTGAAGAGGAATGTATGGGAGAGCTAATGAGAGAGCTAATGTGAAGACTGCCAACCGCCTATTAATAGTCGTTCTCCTCACTTTATATAAATGTGTAGCTATGGAAATCATAGTTAACTTAATGGCCCCCTTCAAAATTCTTTTCCTTCTAATTTTTCCGTCTTCAGGGAAAGGGGTGCAAAAAGTAAGTGTGCAAATGCCTTGTTTTGAACCATAGTAATATTTAAGTAATATTTCCTGACTTGTGTCAGGAAAATACTGCACACAGTATTTTCTTGCTGTGTCGCTGTGCAAAAGATTTCTATGGATAGAGACGACTGAGTGATCCTCAAACCCAAGCGGTGTGTGTTGTATCTAGTCTGCTGTCCCTTGTTTTAAAAGACTATCACTATCTGTTCTCTTTGTTCACAACACCTCGGGCGGTGTCTCTGTGTTTGCATGAGAAAGGAAGGGTGCTCGTCCAGCCAGTCCGACTATCACTGGACTGAGTAACTCTGCATTGTGTATATGTATGCACATGTATGCGTAGATGGATGGATGGATGATTGGATGGATGGATAGATGGATAGATACTATAGAGCCAGTGTACTGCAAAGTGGGTGGGGGGTGTAACCTTTGAGCCATCATAATATGAATACTACACGTCTCATGCGGTTGTTTGCATGTGTTTATGATTAGTCTCTACATCGACTAGTTTGGAAAAGGATACAGACTAAAATCGATTAATACCCCAATGATGGTAATACCCGTTATCTATTCATAGACGTATTGCTGAGTAACTGGGAAGGAGCTTAGGTGATTGTCTTGCTCCTGTCGCAACGTTATAAACACTGCAGCGATCCCACAGCCACAGAGCGCCAGTGAAGCATTTCATTAGAATTGTCAGATATGATCGCTGTTTGGGAAGTATAGGAAAATGGAAACCGCGCCAAGTTATACGCATTAGGCCAGTGTATGCAAGGAGTATGTCACTGAGTCAATACAATTATATTTTTAATGTTTTCCTTATAGCCATGACTACGCCAGTGTTAGTCTTCCGTTAATACTGCTGTCTGGATTCATTTTTGTGGATTTCTAAACAAATATTTCTTATAGTCCATAGTCCACCATTCTTTTCCTCTCAGAACACGTTTTTGACCAAGGAACAACCTGCAGAAGAGTAAACAGTAGAGGCCTTCTAGGGATATCTGTTATCTGTTTTTGTGTAACAAACACATTTTTCTTATCAACCATTTTACATATCTCACTGAACCTGTAGGCCAATTCTTTCAGATAAATTTCACCTGCCATCCACATTCCTCTTCAATGGATTGAGTCAAATCGGACCATCTTGGTTCATATATGCTAATATATTTCAAAGAAGGCCGCTGAATAAATAACATCTTGGACACATTTCGCATTCCCCCCCCCCACTCGTTCCCTTCAGATGGGCATGTACTCTGGGATGAGAAAACCTGAAGCTAGTTATCTCAGGGGACCTTTTAAAATATATTAATTTCCTAATTTCTGCCTATGCTCCACTAAACGTAACTATGTGGAAGTCCTAGTTCTTGCTAGGTCATTTCCCCAGAGGGTTCTCTTTTGAGACTTTCATTCTGTCTCTCTTCACATCTAAAGAGAAATTGTGAAACAGGTGGATAGAGAGGGGGGGGATACTTAAAACCCAACTCCTGTGCTCAGTGTTTGTGTGACAGGAAAACGTATAGCTTGACAACCCTCCCCCACCCACTCACCCACCACCACGGCACAGATGAAAGCCGATACAAGCCTATAACGTCTACTTCATACCCTACACTTAACCGCCCACTGCCTGAAGTGTTCCTGGAGGAGGGGGAGGAGAAGGAGATGAGGGAGAAAAAGAAGAAGAAGAAGAAGAAGACTGAGTTTTAATCCGAGTCAGTGATCCCACAGGCATTTTATTCACTCTTCTCTCAGCGATAGGTTGGACTGAGGGGTCAAGCTACTCCAAACGACGAGTGGCACCTCCTTCTCTGGCATTTTTGATGTCTTCTTTCAGTGTGTGTGAGGTCAACCGGCCCTCTGCTCTCCTTCTTCATTAGTGACCGACCTTTCAGGGGTTAAACGGGACGATGGAGGATCATAACAAGCAAGCGTACGGTTTTCTTCGGTTTGATTTCCCCCTTCTCGCAGCGTGGAGCAGCTTAATGGCCTTGCCTACTCCTGTGTGGGAAGTGCGACGCACCATCTTACGTTGAATTGCAAATGTCTTCCACATCCCACACTCACACAGTGTAGTACTGAGGACCGGCTTTAATGCAGACTCAATCGTAGGTCATTCAGTGCCTTCTAAGACACAGGCCACCTTTCGCAAGAGCATGTATCCACTTGTGTTAAGTTAACATGTTTTTTTCATACAAAAACACACATATCCTGTTGAGAAAGGATAATGATATTATAATGATGATGACAATTAATATTTTTATTTGAGTAACAAAAGCAAAAAACAGCTTGCGCATATGCATCTAAGAATGTTACCATTTTAACACCTGTTGTAAATTAGTTGACTCCATAGCCAGACACACACACAATTTTTTTGCCTGTAACCAGCTGCTTCTGTAGACAGAACTGAAAATAAATGAGAGAGAGAGAGAGAGAGAGAGAGAGAGAGAGAGAGAGAGAGAGAGAGAGAGAGAGAGAGAGAGAGAGAGAGAGAGAGAGAGAGAGAGAGAGAGAGAGAGAGAGAGAGAGAGAGAGAGAGAGAGAGAGAGAGATATGGGTTTAAGGGGGTCCAGTAAAGGGATGGAGTGGGGTGTGGTTTGAGTCCTTTACAGGGTCATCCCGGGTTGATACGCTGTGGAACAAATGGGACGCGAAGGTCGGCTCACCTTCAGGACATGCCCGCTGCAGCCAGCCGGCCCTGCAGAGAGAGAGTGGGGGGGTGTTAGTGTAAAGGGAGGGGGAGCGCTGGGGAGCGAGGGAGGAACAGAGCTAAGGACAACACACACACAACATTGATCAAAGATATTCCTTTCCCAGCGGCATAGAGTGACCTTACAGCTTTAAATACCCGTGTTTACCTTTATTCTGCGCTTTTATTTTGTTAGGTCCGTTTCAGACTTGCGATGCATGCGGCTCCCACTGCATTAACACGCTGAGCTAAACTGCGGCCTTTCCATGGATGGAAAAGAGCTCTCGGTGGCATGAAGTGCCGTAATTGGAGTTAGTTCCTGGTTTGTACTCGAAGTCTACGAAAGTGTCTCCTCTCTCTCTCTCTCTCTCTCTCTCTCTCTCTCTCTCTCTCTCTCTCTCTCTCTCTCTCTCTCTCTCTCTCTGCATTTGACTTTCTTATTTCCCTTTTTGGTTCCACACCGGTATGTCGCTACATTCCTCCCCTGTCGTGTGTCATTAAGGAAACAATTACTCTGCTCCACATACCAATTCTCCGGGATCCACCAACGGCACTTACACAGCAGAACCACAGGGCAGCACCTGTCGGGGGGTACTGTACCCCATCCCCCGTACCCAGACACCGTGTCCACAGATCCAGCAGGCATGCTCAGTCAGGCCTCTTCGTCTTACACTCTCACCTCTCAGCACCCCACCGTCAACACATTGATCTACAAGCCATGTGTCTCGTGATGGCTGCAGCAGCTGTGGCTATCCACATGTTTGGACAAAGCCATTGAGGCTGTCAGATGTCTATTGAGGAGACGTAAGAGGAGTATGATGAATCAGTAAAGGCCTGCCCTAACGCTCCCCAAATATCCCAAATATCAGGTTGCTAGAGTCATTCAATAGTATTTTAACCGCAATGAATTTGATATACTGGCTTTTACCCGGTGACCATGGTTAAAATTGGTGCTTAAAATACCGCTTTCTGATCTCATTTCAACCGCTGATGTGAAAGGGGTCTGGTCAGTCATTAAGGGGGCCCGTATCATAACCACAGCTTTACGGCTCTAATCGCCTTCATTAGGACGAGTGCGTACCAGTTTACAGGCAGAACTATTACCTGAATACTGACTAGCATTTTCCTTTTTTCAAATGAAATGGGCAATCATTCCATTACATTGGTTTCTTTCAATAGTACAGCCTTCCACCTGCCTCTCCTGTATTACTTCTTATTCCATATCTGCTATTATACGGCAATATTCTTATTATAATAGCGTTGCAATTTGTTTTGGGCTGCTGATCCGGGATACACATTTATGCAAGTCCCTGAAAATGTCACCAATCTCTTGGCCAACAGACCAATACACACACAAACACACACGAGCGCGCACACACACACACACACACACACACACACCTACAGAAACACCTACACACACACCATCAAACACACACCCTCAAACACACTATCTTTCCCTCTTTCGCTCAAAGGCGCGCACACACACACACACACACACACACACACACACACACACACACACACACACACACACACACACACACACACACCCCCAGGTCTGCAGCTTCTTAGACAGGGCTGCCCCCCTGCTGGGTTCAGCAGCCAGGTGCCTGCCCCGGTGAGAGGTAGACGCGTAGGCCTGTAGCCCCGCGGCCTGTTAGCCATTCTACCTAGCCACCACTTTCAGGGCTAAAGAGGAGATGATGATGAGAGTGGAGTGGAGTTCATGGAGGATCGGATAAGAGAATTACAGAAGCACAGCGTATCAGACCTCTGCTCATCTTGGTGTCTGGGTTAAAGCTCTTAAGATCTATCTGTTGGACTCCTGTGCCGTATCTTACTTTCTATCTCTGCCTTTTCCTTTGAATTGATTTTAAAAGGGCCACAGTAGAGAAAAAACAATCTAAAGAAATATAGTGAAAACTCATGCTATACTAAAGGTGGAGAATATGAAATAACAACAATGTATGAACATTGTAGTTAAAGATTCTGTGAGCAATGCCGTTACTTTAGCTAACTTCCCGTTTTTTGTCTAGTTAGCCCTTCCCTCCCTCCCCCCCACGTCGCTGCGTGAATGCGTGTCTTGCATGCGGTTTTCTTTTCTTCATTCTTTTCCTTAGCCGTTTTTTCTTTTCCACCTCTTTGTGTTTGGTTGTGTAATCCATTCCTGGGAGCGGTGGAATCAGTTGCTTCGCCTGTTCTGCCATCGTCAGTCAACACTGAGATCGTGGAGTTCTCTCTCCATAAAGTGGAAACTGGATACCAGAAAATGTGTTTTCTGATTACTGCAGAGCAGAGTGACTGGGAGACCCATGTTACTGACCAATAACTGTATATCAGTGACGGCTGTCTGAATATAGAGCTATTTAACACTTGGAAATGTCACGTACAGCGACTTTTACGTTTTTCAATAAAAAAATATGCAAGGAGCAATGACTTTATAAAAGTCCCTCTCTCTAGCTCTCTCAGTCTCTCTCTGGGAAGCAGTGCAGTGACGTGTGCTCTGTCATCAGGGCAGGTTGTGTTCCAACCCACATCCCACAGGTCTCTTCTATTGAGCGGACACTAACACGCGGCCCAGGACCCCCCCCCCAGGCTCCATTGCCCTGGACTGACATGAAACTCCTTTGTAACGACGCCGGTTAATAAATTGTCCGGGCCCTGGTCGGCACAGCCATGCTCTTGACCCCAGAACAAAGTTGATGGTAATTGGTTCATTCCCACCCTATCCAAACCCCCACCCTCTCTGTGTGCGCACCAAGAAAATATAGTGAGCTGGTCATCGGAAGTAAACCAAAACATTCGCTTTGTGTACAGCGCTGCATAAATTACGGCGGGTACGAGTCCAGGGACATCGTTGGCATTTGTAATTAAGCTAAATTCAATCCCGTTTCCCCCACTAAAGCTAATAATGAGCTGCACTGAATGGGCTGCCAAGGTTCAGCGTGTTCAGCGGCCCCACTCAGGGCTTAGAGGGGTTGTCAAATGAGGCCCCACTCTGTCAACTCCGGTGAACAGAGCCGGCCGGCGGTGCCTTGTTGTAACCTCGCCCTGACGGTAATGCCTGGCACCAGGGCTGCTGGCCTCACCCTCCTCATCCATCTGGCCTGCGCGGCACGGGCTCCCACCACCGGGCTTAGGGGGCTCTACTGCCTATCCCGGGAGAGGGACAGAGACAGAGGGAGAGAGGATCTTTTCCTCTCAAGGCTCATCAGATAAGTTGTGGGCACCGGAGAGTTTCTCCCGAGGGTAAAGGGATTATTTTTTCTCTCGCTTTCTCTTTTTTTTTTATTAGCACATTTTCGCTTCCCTTTCTTGCCGTCTCTCTCTCTCCCCGCTGTCTGCTTTTCCGTCTCTCGCTCTTTCTCTCGCTCTCCTCAGTTCTTGGTCTTTCTCTCTTCCTTTCTTGGTCTTTCTCTCTTCCCTTTTTGGTCTTTCTCTCTTCTGTTTGTGGTCTCTCTCTCTCTCTCTCTCTCTCTCTCTCTGCTTTCCATGGTCTCTCGCACTGCTTGTCTGAGGCAGATTGCCATTCTCCCTAGGGTCTATGACGGATGCAATTCTCAGCAGCTGAGAGTAAAGTTTGATTTAAGATTGCGGGGCTTTGGTGCCACAGTGAGCTCAGTTCATACTTGAGGAGTATGTTTCCTGGCTTGATGTTGTGTTCCCGAGAGGGAGGTTACAGCCCATTGATTATGTCATGATCAGAAATAGCGGTGGAGCCCTTCTGTGACCATTTTGTTCTTTGCATTTGCAGCATGGTGGCGTAATGAAGTCAATCTTAACTTACAAACACCTCTGGGATTTGGCCATGCTGAGAGTTTTTATGAGTGAGTTTAGGAAAATATAGAAATCTAAATCAATGTATACCAGACACGATGGTACCACAAAGTTTTGGCTTTCAAAAATATTCTCATAATTGATTTCACAGATTGTATTTGAAGATTCTTCATGCTTCTTCATTTCTGTGCGTTCGTTGCTTGTTGTTTTTACTTGTTGTTTATACCCGATTATAGCATAAGGAACTCTATGTCTGCAAGATAAAATCTGATTCACATCCAAGATAGTGGTATTTGTTTGGTGGAGAGTAGCTGAAAGAGTAAAGGAGCAATCAAAATGTTTATAGATGGAAACCCACTTCAGCAAGCTCCCTCTAGCATAGGCTGTAAAGGTGCCCTTGAGCAAGCCATTTAAACTCACTGACCAGAAGATATGGGTCAGAATGGGGCAGCAGCCCAGTCATGTTATGACTGTGTGCCATACAAAGGCACTATAGAAATGCTAGGAAAAAGCAGTCCATTACGAAGAAAAGCACACTGGGAGACTGCGAGTCCCTACACTGACCAGAACTTCTCGAGGACCTTGACAGAGTCCTTTGAAATCATAGATTTCTTGGAGACAAGCCAGTTTTAAACGGTGCTTACTGCACCATTGAAAAAAGGCACAACCCAAGACGTCGTTGTAGTGTGTAGATGGATGTAAGACCCTGTGCGTGCCCACAAGCATGTGTCAGGGGATTTGTTCTGTACCGGGCAACACCAGGGCAGTCACTCGGTCTAGGTCGCAATAATTGATTTTAGCACGAAATCCCCTAAATACCGAACCATTCAAATTAGAGTTTGGGGGGACAAATATTAGGAGGATCTGTCGCAAGCTGAGCCATTTTCCCAGCTAAATAACTAAAATGACTTATTCTGCACCCGTGGTGTTGAAAGAAGGGGAGGGGAAGGACCGGGGGTTGTGGGGCAACATCGCTGACTCCTTTCAGCGAGAGCTCACCTGTTACTGTGGAGTCACGTACGAGCATAAGGAACAAGCCCAGATCAAGGCAGTGATGTCAAACTTATAAGGGTTCAAATGAATATCTAAAAGGGACCGGTTAAGAGAAAAATAGTATACTTAAAAGTATAAAAAGTATACTTATATATATTGATGCCGAAAGAAATAATGGACAAACAGAACAAAGATGGGAGAGACAACATAAGCGATTTAGAAATGTCACAATGAATGCAGGAGGGATTGAGAAACTAGGAAATGTTTAACCATATACCAGCAAACTTGAATCATAGAACATTTTTAGAAAGGACCTTATACTAAATACGGCCATCAATCTAAATCGAGTTTCACTGAAGGGAAGCCACATCAATTTTCCGTACTGCAGGTGAAATACATTTTCCAAACCACCAAGTTAGAGTCAGTTGCACTTATGTTATACAAACAGTATTACTGAGATTCGAACGATCAAAAGCTTTTCCTCTTAAGGTTGGCTACTCCCAAGACGCTCAGCAACAACAGTGCAGCACTATGCCTGGTGCTGTTTAGAAATGGCATAAATAGCAGGGTACGTATTCTCCCCTTTTTTCCACATTTACCACGGCTTTCAGGACGGATGCAGGCATTAGCGTATCAAAATGCACCGTAGACAGTTACAGACTGGCAAGCTTTGTGTCTCCTCCCACCAATCAGCGGCGATCAGGGGGATATGACAAGCGTGACTACAAAAGTACCTCGCACAAAAACAGCTGCCAGGCTGAATGACAAGCTAAAATTGGCCAGGATGAGAGCACAATTCGCACAACATTGAAAAAGCAGGCATTTTTTTCCGGCGTTGAAAAGGAATCAACAAGTGATTGAAGCACAGACTGACAGAAGATGTGGCTGATGAGGAGGAGGCATGCCGTGAAGGCTGTCACAGCTTCAAGGAGAATCATATTATGTAAAACTGTGGCGTCATGTGAAGTCCAAGGCAGGAATTGAGGTTTGAGGATACAGAGAAAGCTGTAACGAGGCAAAACTTTGGCAAAAAATGTTAGCTAAGAAGTAACTTATCTTCTGATCTAGTGTTGCAGGCTTTAGGCAAGGAGGTAGACCCGTGGATGGCAATAACATGAAAGATATTTTACGAGTTAAGTAATCCACTTGCATGTTGGTTTCAAAACATTTTCTTTGAAATGTCGATTAACGAATAGCAATATGTTCCCTGAAATAATAACAATAATTGTAGCAATTAAAATCAAATAATATATTTCACAGACACACAAACACACATTCACAATTGCAGACACTTGCAGTGTTACATTAAAACCTGAAGAAAATCATCATAATTCATAACTCACTGTGGTAATATCCAGCCTGCATGGCCTACTGGGCATCTGTTAATATTATACTGAGAGAAAAGTGAAACGAGCAGAACTGTGTGAATAAGTTCTCTTTTATCATGAATGAATATTTTTTGCGCTTGCAGTAATAGTATAATAGTAACAGTTTTATCTGTCTAATTTGTAAGGGAACTGTTTAATGGCTTTCTGTGAAAATGAGTCTTGAGCATCTTTAAATCATAAGCCAACTTTTACTCTTATTGCTATACTGCTACAGCTACGCTCTATCGCTACTGCTAATGCTGCTCCCGACTGCTGTTATCGACCGCTCGTTCTCACTTTCTTGAGGAGACAGACAACAAAAATAGCTGTATAACTACTGCAAAACGATACAATTTTCTATCCTTTTCCATTCTTATTCTATAATATTAACGTAACGTCGCAGCCAACATTTAGAGCTTCACTTTGGTTCACATTCTGAGAGTTGCAAGTAAAGACTTACAAGTGACAAAATACAACGACTCAGCAAGTACATGTCCATTACTTACAGTGGATTCCCATAGCTGAATATCTCCATGGGGAAGGGTGGGGGGGGGAATGAAAAAAACTAAACATGGCGAACTTTCCGCCAAGGTGAAATGGTGCATTGAGCCGCGCTGACTGAGAGCATCGCAGCATGAACCATTAGCATGTCTTTGACCTTAGCAGGTAGGGTAGCAGGCCCGTCTCTAATGAAGCCGTCGGAGAGGTTCTGCTCTGGCTCTGATGCTGATGGAGACACCTGGCCTCTCCAGCTGCCCCTCTCGGCATGCTAACCCCGGCTAAGGCTTCTCTTCTCTCCGCCAGCTGCCCGAAGACATGCCTTGAACCGTGGGAGGCTGGGTCAATTCTGGGGGGCTTCTGCCGCACGGTGAGTTGTCACAATATTTACAGGTCTGATATGTGGACCCGGCTGTCGCGGTGCACAGTGATGGATATTAAGCGTAGAGAAGACCCACCAAGGGCGACAGGAGGGTCTTGTGGTTTTGGCAGTTGGACTCCCAGCTGAAGTTGAACCCTAATGTTTGTACCTGTAGGGATTGATGAGCAAGATGCCTAATCCCTAGCTGCCCCTTTAATGACCTGAATGCAATGTAAGTCATTTTGGCATCTGCTGAATAATTAAATAGTGTACCCAGTAAAAATGGACTAAACAGACGCTCAACACTTAACACCTTTTGAATATTGCTTTCTCACCTTAAACTAAATGAGTCACCGGTAAATGACACATTTGTGTTCAAGGGATCCGACCTTCCGACACACTTTAAGTGCCTCTGCTATTAGTAATCAAATCCGGTGCCAGGAGCAGTGGGTATGTATACTGTGGAATTAGGATCTATTGGGGAAACTTGATTAATGGTGTTGTTATTATACCCCGGCAGTCTCATCTTGATCTATGAAGGGAACATCTGCGAGTACTGGCTCTCTTTCTCACCCAGACAGACACAAATACACAGCGTCGAAATCATAACATGCAGCAGTAGATGACAGCAAACAAGAGGCTCCTCTATATTCAGAACGCATTCTAGGGCAGGGAGTTTCCAATGCTACAAATCATTGAGGATCTACAGGGTGGCAACATCCACTGAGAGTACAGCACAAAAATGATCCATCTTTAATAAATAGTCTCTCGCACCAATGCTATTGACAGCCGCGGCTTCGGTGTCGGAGGGAAGACGGCAATGGGGGAGGGTTCTTTGTGATGGTTTTAAATGGTTGAGGTGCCACATAAAGTAATGTGACAGATGTGGCCGGAGTGGGGCTAATGCCCGTTGAATGCTAATGGCGATGCAGAATAGCTTGACATTTAGGGAGCTCAGACTGCATGTAATTGGAGCCGTGGCCTTTCTGCGGCGACGATTCGATTCCACGCTGTCAAAAGGCAGCGCCGCGCGCCCCTTTGTGGTCAGTAGAGAATCCCCCCCGCACCTTTTATCCCCGACCAAGGCCAACGGACATCGGGCCGGGCAGCCACACGGGTGAATTGGCCTATTGTTGAAGAGAAGGAGGAGGGGCAAGTTCCACTTTTGGATGCCACTTCAAGAATGTGATAATGACAGGAAAGCTGAAATAATCTTCTAGGGAAAGACAGCTTTAAGGTCATTGCCGCCGTCCTCCTCCTCCACCCCACAGTGAAGGATGAAACGTCTTTCCAATCACATCATCATAAGGAACTGCACTTAAACGGGGTACAACGCACGTGAGTGGGCCCAGTAAAACGGCCCCAGATTGAGTGTGAAGGAAAGGAGGGGGCAGAGAGAGGAGTATATACCACCTAAATGGTCAAGGTGACATAACTGTTATGTCCCCCCCCCCCCCCCCACCAGCCCCCAGCTGCTGTCTGCACAGCAGCGCCCGGCCATTCATCACCCCCTTCCGAGCCATGTTACCCCGGCGCCACGTGAACAAATCAAGGACATGGATCAAGGCGATGGCGAAAAGAGAGGCCGCTGAATAGGCCGCGCATCAGCACTTATGCTATCCCCTCCCCCCCTCCAACCAAGATACACACACACACGCACGCACGCACACACGCACGCACACGCACACGCGTGCGCGCCCCCCGAGGCCAATGGTCCATTCACCTGCCCATAAAGAAGTCGTCAATCGCTGGAAGAGCCCCATGAAAGAATCGGCGGTATAACCATACACCTCCGGTGCTGCTGGCGTCCCCATGCGGCCGGGGCTCCCCTGTGTGGTGACGTCAGGTCCCACGGTGACTTACAAGGCGCGGAATTATTAATAGTGACCTCCCACAGGGGAGTGTTCAGGTAGACGTATCCTGGTTCCCAGGTGTGTTCATCTCACCAGGGAGACCGCCAGGAAGCGGACACTTGGGATGTGCAGCACGGGACGGGAGCGAGGGAGCCAGGAAGGGACTATAATGTGGAGGAATATGGAGCAGAATTGAACGTGACGACTGCCCGCATGGATTGCACTTGCTCGGTAGTATAATGGGATGGACTGGGGACAGGGAAGCAGACGGAGAAAAAACTGTTCGCGAACATCATTTAGATCCATTGGCCTTCATGGAGGAGAACGTGTCTCTCAAATAAAATCTTTTTATTAAATAGATGATTTAAATTGCAACTACTGGTCCGGTTCCATATATGTGTGAAAAAAAAGGCTTTAAATCGTATTTATTAATGAAACCAGTCCGGAGCGAAGGTGAAATACGACGGGTATAAAATTGTAAGTGCAGCAGTATACTTTTATTACGGCGTCGTAGGTTAATCACTGGCTGGCTCCGCTAATTGAAGCACTTTCGGTCCGATAATAGAAAAATAACAGATCCCTGAACCTCAGGACAATGAGAAGCAATATGCTGGAGCCTAGCTGCCCATGGATACAAGGGTGTATCTTATAAACTGGCCACCCCCTGTAAACTCTTCGCACTGCTACATTTGAATCCCAACACAGTACAGCGAGCTCTGCGTGACAGTGAGCCAAAAAGGAGTGGTTCTTTTACTGAGCCTGCCCTACAATTGGTGCTTTATAAAACCAGCGGTTACAAAGCACACAGTCATTTCCTCTGCCTGACCGGCTTGAGGGTTGTTGGATTACCCTGTAATTTCCCCCCCCAACCAGTCACTCCTAGAGCAGCGCACGCACTTACATGCACATATACACACACACACACACACACACACACACACACACACACACACACACACACACAGGCACACACGCACAGGCACACACACACACACACACACACACACACACGCACTACTGAACACACACACACACACACACTACTGAAGACACACACATGCACGCACGCACGCACGCACGCACGCACGCACGCACACAGAGCCCAGCTCTCAGGACGGAGGTCTTCTCCATATCACGGTCTGTCAATACGGATTGAGATCTGGCACAGATGGCCTGAGCGTAGTAGTCAGGAGGATCTACTGTTTTCAGAGAGTCTCCTCTCCAATGACCTGCTGCAATGAGTGGGAGGTGGAGGAGGAGGTGGAGGAGGAGGAGGATGAGGAGGAGGAGGAGGAGGAGGCGGCAGCTCGTATGTCAGAACAATCTCAAACCGTAGACAAACTCCCAGAGCTTTCTGAACACGGAGGCTGAAGGGAGCTGAGCATCAACTGGACGGGCGCGCCCTGGGGATCATGGGTGGAGGTCAACTGTATAGGGAAGACACGATCGCTAGTCAGTCCACATCCTCCTCACTCCTCACTGCTCCACCTCCCCTCTCAACCTCCTGCCTACACCACCTGCTCCCTTAAACCTCCTCCCTACACCACCCATCCCCTAAACCTCTGTCCTACACCACCACCTCCTCACTTAAACCTCTTCACCACACCACCACCTCCCTTAAACCTCTTCACCACACCACCACCTCCCTTAAACCTCTTCACCACACCACCACCTCCCTTAAACCTCTTCACTACACCACCTCCTCACTTAAACCTCTTCACCACACCACCACCTCCTTTAAACCTCTTCACCACACCTCCTCCTCACTTAAACCTCTTCACCACACCACCTCCTCACTTAAACCTCTTCACCACACCTCCTCCTCACTTAAACCTCTTCACCACACCTCCTCCTCACTTAAACCTCTTCCCCACACCACCACCTCCCTTAAACCTCTTCACCACACCTCCTCCTCACTTAAACCTCTTCACCACACCACCACCTCCCTTAAACCTCTTCACTACACCTCCTCCTCACTTAAACCTCTTCACCACACCACCACCTCCCTTAAACCTCTTCACCACACCTCCTCCTCACTTAAACCTCTTCACCACACCACCTCCTCACTTAAACCTCTTCACCACATCTCCTCCTCACTTAAACCTCTTCACCACACCTCCTCCTCACTTAAACCTCTTCCCCACACCACCACCTCCCTTAAACCTCTTCACCACACCTCCTCCTCACTTAAACCTCTTCACCACACCACCACCTCCCTTAAACCTCTTCACTACACCACCACCTCCCTTAAACCTCTTCACCACACCTCCTCCTCCCTTAAACCTCTTAACCACACCACCACCTCCCTTAAACCTCTTCACCACACCTCCTCCTCCCTTAAACCTCTTCACCACACCTCCTCCTCACTTAAACCTCTTCACCACACCACCACCTCCCTTAAACCTCTTCACCACACCACCACCTCCCTTAAACCTCTTCACTACACCACCACCTCACTTAAACCTCTTCACCACACCTCCTCCTCACTGTCTTAAACCTCTTCACCACACCTCCTCCTCACTGCCTTAAACCTCTTCACCACACCTCCTCCTCACTGCCTTCTAACTACAGCACGTCTTCACTGCACCTCCTCCCCACTCCTCCTCCTCCTCCTCCTCCTCAGTGCCTATTAACAACACCAGGTTCTCAGTACACTTCCTCCTCGCTGCCCCCTAACTACACCACATCCTCAGTGCCCCTCCTCCCCCCTGCAACCCAATCTCCTCATCAACACAACAGGCAGTCCCATTAACAAACTCAAACAACAAGCGGTGTGGTCCTGCTATTCCCCCCCAAAAAAACCACACACACAATCAATAGCGTTCCCCTCTCGGCTGACGGCTTAATCGACTGTACTGCCTGACCTAACAAAATAAAAGCCCATCGTGCTGTCCCGGCAGTTCTATCTCTCTCGCTCTCTGTCTCTCTCTTTTTCTCTGTCTCTGTGTGTGTGACCTTGCTCAAGCCAATAATACCACCCAAACTCCCTTCACCACCTCCCACCAACCCACCCCCATACACCTCCCCCTGTCCTGGAATGACGTCCTGTTCTCCCATTCAGAGCAGAGGGAGGACAGATAACGGTAATAATAATTGCTTCCGCCCCTCCCTGTTCCATCCCCCCCCCACACACACACACACACACACACACACACACACACACACACACACACACACACACACACACACACACACACACACACACACACACACACACACACACACACACACACCCGCCCCCAAAAGGTCTCTGCTAAAGGAGGTATCAACAAAAGACAGGCTCTGAGTTTCTCTTGTATCGTTCTCGCTGTATAGATAAGAACGTCAATAGACGATGTTGTCGGTGAAAGAAAAAGACTTGAGGTGCGCGGCAGGTGGTTTGTCTGGGTGTCGGAGGTCGTCTCGTGTACAGCGCCTCACGCAGGCACCGCAGGAAGGAGCCCAGTGAGGAAATCAATGCAGAAAAAAGCCGTTTTTTTTTTCCCCCTCCCTTTTTTTTTCCTTGTTTTTTTTTCACGCTTGTTTTTCAGCTGACTGCCTTTTGGAAAACACAATTAAATCAGGGCTTTATTGGCTCTACAAAGCGAACTAAAGCGATTGCTAGTGATTTGGTCTTCTAGGTTAATGGGCGTCACACGTCAGGTCTTTAATATGTTTACTCTGCTTCACATGAGCAAACATGCCGGTCACTTTTCCTGACAAAACCCCCGCCTTCAGACCTGATTTAATTAGCCTCTCGCGCGTGAGCCGGCTCAGGCAACCCTTTCCTATTGATATTGTGGTGATGTTTGGGTGCTGCTCCGGAGACGGCAAGGTCATGAATTGAGGATGGTGAATGAAACTGGAACCATGATGAAGTTAGTTGACTTGCTTACTGTAACGGTGTTAGTATGATCCCTTCGTACATGGTGTTGAAATGGTAGTGGAGTGTGTCTGTGTGTGTCTGTTGCGAACAGATGCCGGCAGACCCAAAATAGAACACATACACATCCATCAAAGTGTAACATATCACACACATGCACACAAATATCACAATTATTTCCAATCACGATCATGCCATTTTTTATCTTCGTCCTTCTCTGACTTGTTTTGAACTTTGAACTGATCGCATGCATGGCGTAGCTACACTCTACCTCCTCTCGTCCACTTGTTCGAGTTCTCCTTATCTGTGAACACTCAAACTCAACTCAAAAAACCCAGCGTAACCCTTTTTGAAATCCCTGCCTGCGTATCACCCTGCTACACCCCAGCAATATCAAGCACACTTATCTTCCGAGGTGGCTCGCTGAGAGCCTTGATTCAGACCAGAAGAACTTTCCCTCGCCGCCGTACTTGAAATCGAGCTCTCCGTAGCGCCAGTCATGTTCATTCATTGAGGCCGCAGAAAAATAAATCCAAATTTTCTATATTTTAGGTTTTACGTTTCAGGCTTGGGAGGAGGGCAGCTCCTTCGTCGTTATGATGATGGGCGAGAATTATCTCTAAAAAAAGGCGTGGAGTCAGGGATTAATATTCAGGACTGATGGGAGCCTGTGATTGCCTGCTAGCTAGTTTACCTGGCCCTGCACTGCTTTTTGATGTAAATATGTTCTCAAGGTTTCTGTAGTCATTATCGATAACAACTAGAAAAGTTGGTTGACTGCTCCCCCCGGTTGGTCTGCTCTCTCCTATTGGAGGATCTTATTGGAGTTTCCTAAATTCAAAATAACTGTATTCCACTGGATGTGTTTGGGAAAACAAGGCCCATCCCTTGTTAAGTATGTGTTTGTTTTTAAGCTCCCTGAATTAGCTATGAGCTTCTAATTAGTCAAAAGTAGGCAAATGGGCTAGGAATTAGGCAGATTTTGTAATTTTTAGACATGAAAGTGTGTGCGTGTGCGTGTGTGTGTGTGTGTGTGTGTTTGTGTGTGTGTGAGATTGGGTGGGAATATTGTGTTAGGGAGTATGTCTCACATTTGCAATGAATAAAATGGTCAAAATCTGACCCTTCAGTCCCTTTTTAGCCTCCACTTTCACTGCCGGTTCAAATTGACCCGAACAGCATCTCTGTGATATGAACATGTGGCAGGGGGGGGGGGGGTTCAGAATGCCTGACATTAACTGCTTTCTTTTTAATTTAGTTTCCACTAATTAGGCCAGCAGAGGAAGTTTCATTCTGAAAAAGTTATATAAAAATATTTTCCCTAGATTTTCAAGCTGTAAATGGCTCAATTTGACCTGCAACATATGGGGAGGATCGAGACCTTTAAGAGTTTCATTATTTCTTAAAAAACACACTTATTCTTATGTTCTACCAATTAAGGTTATCCGTAGTAATATGCAGTGAAATACACAAAAGTGTGAGATGAAATGCGACACGCAATCGCCACCACAAACGGGTCGCCGACCTGCCTTTTTTCATGTCTTGATCTTATGTTTGTCCTCCTCCTCCTCCTCCCCCTTGGGGTCAACCATTCAGAAGCTACATGCTGACCTTTCACGTGTGCTTTATGACAACCTATGGTCACATAATGGCAGAGCCCTTTTATGATTTCCTGAAATGGCTTTTCATTCCGGGCATGGTGGGTGTCAATGTTGACTGGTGCCCAGTCGGGAGTGCCTTTGAACGCTTTAATGCAAGGCGAGTGTTTGCGGTGGATAAGTTGCTCGGGGTAATGATGTGAGAAGGCTGTTGAAGGAGGATCAAATAGACTCGTCTCCGTTCCTCGCTCTAATGGATGCTAAATGTCAGGGTGCAATTGGATTTTCTTCTTCCCAGCACTGGCTACGACCACGATTTTCATTGCAAGCCAATGAAAAATGACAATGTGGTCTTACTTAAAATGACTTTGATAGTGTGGTTTGATTGGTTGATTGTTGTGAATATTCCTGACAGAAAATGTTCTACTTGTTTAGATAATCTATTAGATATTAGAATATTATTAGACTTTTATACTTTTTCATACTCTCTCTTTGTATATATTCTCTCTCTCTCGATAGAGAGATAGATGGATATATATATATTTGTTTATGTCCCTCACCATGTCTCAGTGTGCATAAATGTGTACCCAACTATTCTCTGTAAAATGGCCCTGGTGACACTTCATCTACTATATTAATGATTGGTGGCTGGGTGGGGGTGGAGATCATATCTTTATCACATTCCAAAAGAGAAATCAGACCGGCATGTTCTATCCCCCAGTATATGGATAAATAGGGACGGGTGTCTTTTTTTTCTCCTTCATCTGGATGTTGAATCTACCAAATACTTACCATTTTTGATGACCGGAAACTGAACATCTGTGTCCTTATTCAAGTCCAGAACTGGCGAACCCCCATAGAGTGACCAGATGATCCATAAACCCATCTGTGATGTCACGAGGAAATGACCACGTTTCACTGGCTGTTATTGACTCATACAGTGTACGTCTGCGGTCCCTCATGCGTCACAGACCCCTTTTTTCCCCTTGCACTGTTAGTAAGCTGTGTCGGAGAGTGTTTACAACAACAGTCTGGTTTTTTCCCTGGCGTCTGTGAGACATGAAAAGGACATGTTGATGCACTGTTGACTGCTGTTTGCAGCATTAACGCTTCTGTAATTACAGGCAAGGCGTGACCTCCAGGCTATCATGTGTTTACTGAAACTATACCCTTCTGTTCAGCCTTTAACTGAGAAACCAGAACAAGAGTGACTGCTAACCTATGTGTGCTTATGAAACCTAGGTGGAAACATGGTACACTATAAATAACACCGGTACACATTTCAAAACTCATGCAACACAGTTCTGAAGAAAGGTTTTTTGCCATAACATTACCCTGAAAAATGATGTTTTCTTTCCAAGCTAAATTTCTTTTGAATAATAGAGTGGATGACTAGCGACAACTTTTGTTAGGTTTTTTCCTCTGTTTTGCTGATGAAACCCATGGCTACGCTAAAGACTTCTTCCACTTGTTTTGAGCTAGGCTTCCATTTTCCTTTGATTCATTTCATTCTATTGAGCCCTTGGGTTATCCAATAATCATTCCACCCCACCCTTCACTTTCTGCCTCTGGATTTCTCACAGCTGTTTCCAGAATAAAACTGCTTTGCTTAATTAAACTTCTGAACGAAATGCCTTTTCAAATGCTCAACTTTATTTAAGCATTCTTCGATGCCAGCATTGACGACTGTCATCTCTTATCCCTCGTCATACTGTACCTCCAGTAAAAAGAAAAAACGAAATGTACATCAACTCAATATTTTAGTAAATGTAGAGTTTAGATTTAAAATATAAACAGTAAACATGCGTAGATTGGCTTTCTTGATTGTAAATATCTTTTGTTACTATATAATGAGTAGATAGTTAATTTGTGGATTAATTTATTATCAATTAAAAATTGTGACATTTGATGTCGGAGACTAGGAAATAGGTAGACAAATACACAATAGTTAAAGCCATCCTCTGGGGTTCAAGGTTCAATGTTCTTCTCTGAAGGCCCCAGAATGGGCAGATGATTTAGCAATCATTGATTGCTAAATTGTTTCTAGCGCAATCGTTGATTCAGATAAATGATAATAATACGCTGCTTAGTAATAAAAAACAATGTGAAACGATTTATAGATCCCATTGCTGAATCAATATTATGCAAGACACACTCAAAGATAAGCATACCATCTCTCCAATATTCCTTATGACTTCACTGTAGTGTTGAGATTCAAACCAAACAACATTTCTCTTGGAAGCCAGTGCTGTGTGTGGAGATTGTTCTCCTCCACACAATGAAAGGCGGTGTACCGCTTGTTGTACCAAATAATTTATCCAATATGGAGGTGGACAAAACAATAAGAAGCCTGTTGTCCTGGAATGTGATATGCTGGACTGACCCAAGTTGGCTTGTTAGCATCTATTTGTTATTGCAAATTGCTGCCGTGTTTCCATTCCGTTCTCCGGTCCGGGGCTTCCTCAAGGCCTCGTGGTTCAAACCCAACAACACACCTGCAAACTGCCAGGAACGCAAGCGGTGAGGCCCAGCTTCCGAAAATTGGTCCAATTGAGCTGCTTTGGGGACGGCTTTTGTTTTCCCATTGTATTCCATTATCTCAGGTGCAGAAGTTGGCGGTTTAGGCGAGAATTCTCACTGATTTTCTGCCAGGCTTCATCACATTCAAAAGCCTTCCGACTCCCTGCTATTCTCCTTTCTTGCACATATCGACGGCGAGTGAGTGCTACCCAGGGCTTTTAAACACTTCTTGGAGACGTTTTGTCTTACCGTAGCCCTGATGGCCTGTCCACATCAATCCATATCTTCCCCTGATCTCCTCTCCTGCCTTCCTTTTACTGATGAAAGCCGTGTTGTTTTTATTACACTTGAAGCTGATGGCACGTCAGGGAAATCTCTTGTTTTGTATTATTTGGTATCTTGAGGTTGAGGTGTGTGTGTGTGTGTGTGGGGGGTGTGTGTGTGTGTGTGTGTGTGTGTGTGTGTGTGTGTGTGTGTTTGTGTGTGTCAGGGGGGCGGTGGTTTGGGGGATGTTTGAAATGTTTTATAACCCTTTATATCATCAACTTGACATCCTTGCACACTCATTTAGAAAATATTAGCCGGTGCACAAAGTGGTTAAAGAGAGCCTATTAAATGCACTCAGAGAGGTAATGTGTCATTAAATTGAAAGAGAGTTGTTAAGACACCGTAATTTCTCTCTGAGGCGTCGTTAAATTTAGTTAGGGCGGTTGTGGGGTGGCGGGGGTGCGATGGACACTTGGACAACATGTACAGTAAGTTATTGGAGAGGGCTGATGAGAATCTAAGGAAGGAACGAAACAAGCAACTTGGGTGTGTTCATGTTGAGAGGGAGAGGTTGTTAGTCTAAGTAGGGCAGCTTATGATATGTATCTAGGTATTGTGTCTTAAACTATTAATGCACGGAACAAGGCAAAGTATCTGGTCAATGAGAGTGACGTCGGATGTATGCAGAGGGAGGCTGAGATTACAAGAGTGGGAAGCGGGGGTACAATCTTTAGGCTTTAGACCAGGGGGGCCCAAATTCTTCCCAGTGGAGGGCCAAAATGTAATCGTGGGGAGGCTCGTGGGCCAAAATCTAAATTTTTCAGTATATTTAGTCAAATATGTGGGAGGCGGCTGAACAGGATAGGAGCTCAACAGCGCCACCCTACCATCAATGTATCACAATGTTATTCTAGGGTCAGGAATGGAAGTGCACCAATAAATAATATTCAATGAGAGCGAGCGCAGATTCCGAGCGCTGATGGCGGAAAACAATATATACAATGGGTAAGGCGCGGGCCAAATAAAATCGGTCGCGGGCCAAACTTGGCCCGTGGGCCCCAAATCGGGCAGCCCTGCTTTAGACTGACAGCTCCGATGCAGGATACAATCTACCGTCTGCTTTGAGCTGTGTGCGGATAACCTAATGGTAGAGATTGGGAGATGGTGGGCTCTTATCTGCAGGGCCAACCCTGTCCAGGGAGCCCAAGATAGGGAAACAGAGAGGAAGGCTCAGGGGCTGGAAGAACGGGAATTCATCAAAAGAAATTCTGAGATTCAGCCAAAGAATTCCTATTATTATTCCAAAGAATTCCTAAAATTCATCCACAAAAAACATCAATACTGCTAACTAAGACTCTGCTAGCCTATTTTGTTATCGGAATGTCCTTTTTTGGGGGGGCTTGAATAGGGTTTGTTATTTTGTACCCAGCTCTATTGTCACTGTCATGTTGATTGTTCGAGGTCAGGGAATGGGAATACCCTTGTGCTAAGAGCAGATACCAGCATACATGATGTCCCAGTGACCAGCCCTTGTCTTCAAGGAGCTAGCAGCGTTATCTCAGCGCGGGTACCTGACGCCGAGCTAATCTAATAGTGAGCCTTTTATACTCTCTGAGGCACATTGATGTTGAATAATGAAAAGCTGAGGGAGGTGTGGATAGGGAAGAGGGGCTGGGGGGGGGGGGGGGGGGGGGGGGGGAAGGACAAAGCACGGGCCTGCTGGGATTAGTTCCTGTCCAGGTCTACATTGATTTGGTTTTAAAGTTCGAAAATATTGATGTACTCAAGTGTGTGTGGAGGAGCGAAATACGAGTGTGACTTTCTCACCACGCCGAAGGCCCTCAATTACCCCCACTGGAGTTGTGGTATCCTTTAAATCTAACACTCACATGCACACAGACACACACACACACGCGCGCGCACACACACACACACACACACACACACACACACTCACACTTACACACTCACACAGACAAAGAGACGCACAAAAACATGGACACACGCACATGCAAATACACACACATACACACACATAGGTCTTGAATGCAGCTGGTGTTGCAGCCTTTCATGTCCATTGATTGTGGATGGCTGGGCCTGATTTCTTTTTTTTTCTTGCTGTCTGCAAGCCAGCGGCCAGCAACAAAGTCAAGGAGGCCACAGAGGAGGCCCGAAATCTCTGGTGATCAGTAGCGAGCAGACAGAGAGGGGGAGATAGAGAGACTTCCTCCCTTCCCTCTATCTCGGTATCTCTCTATCCATCGCTCGCTCTCTCTTTGGCTGGCATGAACGGACGGGGAGCGGCGATGCAAAGCGCGGTGACTGACTCGTCCTATCTGAATTCAATCAGACGTGGTACAAACGGAT
Organism: Pollachius pollachius; assembly: GCF_949987615.1. Lineage (NCBI taxonomy): Eukaryota > Metazoa > Chordata > Actinopteri > Gadiformes > Gadidae > Pollachius > Pollachius pollachius. The sequence goes on from NC_136939.1 coordinate 9,131,373, forward strand.
GGTTTATTCTCGGCACGCGACACAAGCTCAAGCAGGGGAAGGTGGTGTACATCACCCTGTTGCGTTGGTCAGAGTTATTGTCTGTCTGGGATTGATGCCCCGGTTTCCATTACACAGGAAATTGTAAGTCTGCTACGGACAAACCAATGGCAACGTCAAAAGTGGGGTCAAGGTAACTTGGACGGAACCTGACCAAAAAAGAAAAAGATGGCCAATGAATGGATGCCTTTCTGCATCTGTTCACCAATCTGGGAAACGCCTGGTCACTTTTAACAAATCATGGTTTGTTTCTTCCTCTTTAGGGGCATATGAGGGTGCTGCCACTTTCAGCTTGGTACAGCTGAACACGAGTCAAGTCAGGGCAGCACCCTAACCACTGGACTAGGGTGTCTACCAGCCGAAAGGTTCAGTATTCAAACCCTGATGCCCCCATAATAGTCTATAAGTAGGCATCGCTACAAGATGCCTAGCCCCTACCTGCTCATTGCATTTATTCACAAGACTATGGAAGTTACCTTAGAGGACAGCATCTGCTGAATGACTTAATAGTAAATAGTAAGTCATAGATGGTGAGCTTTGGCCCTGCGTTCATTCTAGGAACGTTGTCATCACGTGACGCCCGAGGCAGTAAGTTCACCCAGAGGCTAAGGCTCTCTGCATGAATCTTCCTCAAGGTTATTCTGTATCAAACAGCAGTGCATTGCACCATAGGTAATCCACCTTACAATGCCAAGACATTGGACGCTTCGTTCCGGTGACTTTGGATCCGTTTCCTGTCGATGACTTTGGACGTGTCTTGTTTGTTAACTGTCAAAGATTCCTTTGGTAGACGTTCCCGTTCTCCCCAGAAGGAGGGGAGCTGTAAGTGTGAAGTACAGTCACCGTGCTAGACGGCGACGAATGATCTTGTAAAAGGTCCAATTGACACCCAGTGCCTCTGGGCCCTTACCGGGAGCGTTTCAATTTAAGGCTTCAGGAACTCTCTTTTTGCCTTTTTTGTTCTCTATTCATGTCAACTCTGAGGGTGTCTGGTGACTCCGTCGACTAAAACATGCAGCTTGCATCATGAAGAACAAAGCGTTGACAGCAATGATGCCAGCCAGGGTTTGATGAAGTTCCCTGTAGATCTCTGTATCCGATGAATGAAAAAATGCTCACAAAGTGCTTTTTTGTCGCCGGGTTCTTTTGAAAGGCTTGCGCGTGTATCTGGTATGGCGCTTAATAGATAACAAGGCATTCATGTCTTGTCTTTGTCTTTGTGGGGTGGTACAACGATTATGTCAATTAAAAGCCAGCAAAAGATAATTCTTCTGAAAGGACTTTTTTGATGTCATTAAATAATCAGGCGTAAGGCTCTCTCCCTCCTCCTCTTCCTCTCCCCCTCCCCTCTCCATCTGAGACTTTGTAACTCTTGTCTGCAAAACAAAACATTGAAATGTCAAGAGATATTCTAGCCATCTCAATTGAGTGAGTTAAAGGAGTGAGCAGTGGAGTAGCATGCATACATTCTGGTTTCTGTTTTAACTGGATTTCAAAGTGTACGAAACACTATTGCATATCATACATAAAACTTCATCATATTCACCGATTAGAACCAAAGCTTTCACACATCTTTACAAGCTCGTAGGCCAACCGCAGGAGGGAAGGGGGGGAGGGGTCGCGTCTCCGTCCATCAGTGACTGACAACCTTGGTATTGAGACAAAACTTGGCATTTCGGAAACAACTGCCACATCCGATGACGCATCACATCTGAAAGTCGTCTATCCAGCTAGTGGTTCTTGTTAATCCTGCTGACTGCGTCGCGGAAACATTGGTGCTGACACGGATAGAGGAGAGAGGGAGAGATATACTGTGTGTGTGTGTACGTATATGCAGCTCCACCGCCAAGATATTTAACCAAACCCGTGACCCGTCTCCGGCAACAGTCTGACATTTTCATCACCTGTCTGACCCAGAATCGTTGCTGACAGTTGATGCTTTTCACGCTGTGCTCCAGCCGATAAAAGTGCAAGTGTGGATTTGTCTGTTGGACACTTTTCCGCGAGGAGACTTCTCGTATACGGATTCTTCCTTTACGTATGATGTAAGCCGTGTCGAGTTTGATGCACAACACTGGGTTACCTTTTCCTGACCCGGTTGCAGGTGCTGGCATCATGTCACAATGAATTCGCTGTGAGTTTTCCGTAGAAAATCATAGTAGTTGTTTTTTAACGAGAAGCCAGATCGCATGACAAACTGGGGCTTGACTCGTGTGATGTGGTAAACGTTGTCATTATTAGTGTGTGTTTGCCACAGGAGGTGCAAGGGGAAACCTTTGATTATAAATAACTATAAATTAGATGTGAACAGATACGCCACAAAATACAGAATAGCTTGTTTTGCTAAAGCAACATATGGCACAACCAAATGCGTTTTAATGAAAAGGTCCCTGAGCTCAGTGTCATTTTCTGTTTAATATCCACTGCGCTGTTATTGTGAGATGAACGGATCTATTTCACGATGACCCTCTGTCAAATCATTTTATTAGAGGTTAATAAGCTATATGAACAAAGAAAAATGGCTTGTGCTGGGAAAATATCTAAAACAAACATAAATCACCCTTCTCTTTTTCATGCACCCTGAATTCCTCACACAAATCCTAGTTCCATCCTTCAAGTTGGAACATTTGTTTATCTAACGATTGACAATCATATTCATGGGATGGGTGATACTGATGTGGTTTATCTCCAGGGGTGTCCCTTGTGAAGCCGGTGCAGAAATAAGTGATATAAGAGAGGAACAGGTGCTGCCTTTCACCAGAGGCCTTTCCTTGACCATCTGGGCTGAGAGTGGCTAGTCAGGCATTCTCATCATGTTTCCTTTCCACCTTATTGACGCCACTTGGCAGAAAGGCCCTAGATATTGACTAGCTCGTAAGTGGAGCTGAGGGGAGTGTGTGTTTGTGTGTGTCTTGTTGGGTGGGTGTTCATCTGTGTGTTTGTGTGTGTTTTCTTGTATGTGTACTGTTGGGTGGGTGTGTTTCGTTGGGTGTTCCTCTGTGTGTGTGTTGGTGTGTTCTTGTTCTTGTATGTGTGTTGTTGGTTGTTCGTGTGTGTGTGTGTGTGTGTGTGTGTGCACATGCGTGTGCAAGAGAGATGGCACGACAAAATTTGTAATTAGTAAAAAGAAGTAATTAGGTGGTTACCAGGTGTGAAGAAATGTTTTAACTTCCGGTAATTACAAATATTACACCTGTACTTAGACTCTCTGTGGATGTTACCACATCTTAACACAGCACAACGTAACTATCATAAGCCTTGTGTTTATATTGGCCGCTGTACACCGCTGAGATTTATTAGAATAATCACGGTGAAGGTCAGCTCTTCAGCTGTCACGAAGTTTGCGCATAAATAATGCAGCACAAAAGCAAATAGCAAACAAACAAGGGGAGAGATAACACTCAAGCAATGCCTGTCTGTCGTTCCTGGTAGTACTTACCAGCCTGTAAGCCAAAGAGTTTTGCCGGCCAGCCCTCCTTCTCCTCCATCAGCTCTCTTCCTCTCTGCATTTGGCCTAGTTTCCGCCCCCACCCCTCCCCTCCTCCCTTACCCAGCCAATCATGAGCCCATCCCGGTAATGACCTCTATATGAGACCAGAGCAAAAATCAATAGAGAGCCCCAGGTATCATGAGCTTTGAATCCACTGCCTGGCCCCAACGCGACAGTGAGGGCGATGGTGTCTGACCAGACCAAGATCATTTGTTTTCTAACTTAAGTCTATCTGTTTCCTGTCTCGGCGATTGCCTTTTCCTAGGCTAATATCCTGGAAATGCTACCATGGAAGACATCAGTGTTACAATCCCCACACTTAAGGTGTTGGTGCTTACTTCCGTTTGGCAATGGATCTAATTGGTTTCCACAGGTTATTCCCCCCCCCCCCCCAGCTGGTCATGGCTGGGCCGAACTGCAACTGCAGCATATTAAACTCTGCCATTATTGTGGCTACCCAGAGGTAATGGTGATTAATGGAAGCAAAGTTTCAGCAACACAGTTTTTATTATTGTATTCAGCCCAAGCTCTGTGTCAAGGTGGGGGATTTGTGTATGTGTGTGTGTGTGTGTGTGTGTGTGTGTGTGTGTGGCTTTTATGCCTGCAGTGGTTCATATTAAGGGTCAAGGGGGGCGGGGATTAAGTGCAGCTCTGGGACTGTGTTTGTGTTTTTCATTAAACCATTAGAAGTATATAAGTCTACTTAGACGTTCAATGTTGAATGTTTTGATTGAAATGATTGAAGGCTCAACACTGGTCTTTGGATTTAAGTGTATGGTATGTGTTCTTATACTTGAGCGGTCTGCAGGGGAACTTGTTATACTGTTGATACCTATCCTCTTGGGCTAGGATAGGTATTTGGAGGAAATACGCTACATACGCTGTTTATCCTTTGGTTTCCATCCTGGTCGAAAGTGGTTTCCCATTCAATATCTTGAGCATTACACAGACAACTCCGACTACAGTAGCCCCACCACTGGGCGAAGAGATGTTGATGATGGTGGTGGTGGTGGTGGTGGTGGTGGTGATGATGATGATGATAATGATGACGACCGCCCCAGATAACAACTGTCCTCGAGGTGAACTGGCCTCCTGTGGGAGTCATGTCCTCGAGCCAAACAACAAAAAAACGATACCAAACCGCAGGGGCATGCTGAAGACAAACAGACCTCCAGCAACATATTTCTACAAACAAGGGTCCTCACAACCAAATCCTCCCACTGAGTCATCTGGAGCCCTGGGCACGAGAGTGTGTTCTCAAGGAGACGCATTTATTAGGCTTGATTATGTTTGCATGGCCAAGCCTGTGCACTCATCATTCCTAGAGAGACACTTTTCTGCTCCATTAAATCTCATTACATATTGATCTTGTTGCTCGAGATGATACCGCACCGCTCAGATCCACGGCTTGGAAGTTTTTCACCAGTTTATGCTGCCATCTTGCATCAGCTGTTAAGCTCAGCTTTCTTGTTTTGTTACTGAGAGGCATGCACACACACACTCACATACACATAGACACCGAGAGCAGGTGTTTGGGGTGTACACACTAAGCCATAGGGTCAACACAGTGGAAACAAGAATGGTCTTTCATTAACATTTCAATGTTTTTTTATGGATCGGACTTTGAAGAGTGACAGGGAAGTGGGTTGAAGAAGAGAGGCAAAGGCATGCAGCACAAGACCACCAGTGCAATAGCAGGGTCTCAACCCGCTAGTGCTCCAGCAAGCTAACCCACATTTCATGATTTAGCAAATGCTTTTCAACAAAAGCAACTCGCAACCGGAGAGGCGGAGATCAATCCAAGCACACAATCTGAACTGGAGTCACTAAAGAAATTCTGTTGCTTAAGCACGCTTCTAAAAAACAACCGGGTGGTATTAGTGGTAGTCAAGTGCATAACAGGAGACATTCCATCTCAATTCAACACCACTCATTGTGTTCGACAGCATTGTTTATAGTTCTTACTTGGTCACAGTCAATCACAGTGACAGCGTTCGTGGCATTAAACACGCCGTTCAATTCAACTCAAGTGCCGAAACGACAAAGTGCAGAAGTCAGCAAGTCTTTTCCTTTCCCTTAAAGCGCTGCTTTTATGTCCCAAACAAACAATCTGAAAAACATACCATCTGCAAGGCTAATGATTTGTGTGGCAGGCAAGCATCCTCTCTGTCCCCCCCCCCCCCCCCCCTTCCCGGTAAGGTAAGGGGGGGTTGGAAGGGGGGTCTGTCTCACACCACCTGTCCCTCTCCCCATCTGATCCCCCCGCCCCCATTTGGCTAGGATGTAATTTATGATGCTAATGACTTTTGAGCGTGCACGGGCCATCAGAAAGCCAGTGATAAATCTCTGAGATAGACCTGGTCATCCATCATTAAGGGGCTCCCCCCCCCGCCCCTTCTACTACCTCTCTCTCTCACTCCTGCACAGACACAGACACACACGAACACACACACACACACACACACACACACGGCTACACACACACACACACACGGCTACACACACACACACACACACACACACACACACGGCTAGACAAATACACACACTGGAATGGAGGACCCCCAGCAGGCTGCTGTGTGATTAATGTTTTGGCGGCTACACCGGCGAGATTATCTCCTGTGATTATGTCATTCCGTTGTTATGGCCACAGTGGCCCGTGTCATGTGACATTAGATCACTGACTGAGAGGCTTTTATTTTGTTGTCTGCCGCCACAAGAAGCACTTGAAGTGGAATGACATCAGCGAGCAGAATGGGGTGAATCTGCTACTTCAAACCATTCACATATTGCATTTTTAGAGCAACTCTAAAGACGGCGTCTCTATATATAGTTTAGATCTTTAGATGGTGCAGCACTGGGTACTGCAGTTCTATAGACAATACAAACCCTTGGATAGTTTAGCTCTCACTACAGCTCTATAGATAATACAGCTCTATATACAGTGCAGCTCCATAAGCACCGCAAATCTATAGAAAGTGCCTTTTCACATTCTGTTCAGCTCTATAGCTATTTCAGCTCTACAGAGACTGCAGCACTATAAATAGTGCAGCTCGATGGACAGTGAAGTTCTATATTTACTTCTGTGTCGACAGTTCAGCTCTATAAATAGTGCAGCTCTATGGATAGTGTAGTTCTATAGCCACTACAGCTCTACAGACAGTTCTATACATGGTGTAGTAGAGAAGAGCTTGCACCAGATTTCTTCCTAGTTTCTTCCCTGCAGAAACCTTCATCATCATCATCATCATCATCACATTTATTTAATTCATAGGGTGGCGTTTATTTGCATGCCAATCATGCCTGATGAATACCACTGTATGAATGCATATTAGACTCATTTATTCATCTCAGAGATGGAACATTTAAACAGACACCGGGGAATTTCTTTTTTTGCAATTACATTTATCTGAGAATGTCAGTCAGTCTGTTTCATAGACTGGAAAGTAATTTTGCTCAGCGGCGATTTGGAATCACGGAACACAGCTGTTGAATTTTAAGTGTGTTTCCAGAGCCTGCTGCTGTGTTCCTCGCATAGTTAAGTTTAAGGTTCTCTTGCTTGAGTAAAGTTTATTAAGTTATACACCATTTATGTACAGTCTCCTACTGTCTGTATATAGACTTCTCTCTTTTACCATTCACCTCACAGGCCTTGTTTGTGTATGAAGGGTGCGATATAAATAAACGTATACAAATATATATAAGCCTTTTTTTGCCTTGCCTTGTTAACCTCAGAAATTAAACCTTTACATCTTTCATGGCCAGCTATAAGCTGTTGATATATGATCTTGGAATACATAGGAAAATAGCAAAATTCTAATTTGAAAAAAAGGGAAAATCTGATTCTTAATGCTGCAATGTTAATCAAATCTGACTTGCATGTTAATCAAATTTGGACCACTTCTTCTTTTATTGTGAACCCCTCACTCCTATAACTCAGTCCTCCCCCTCAATCCGATCGAGTAATGGTGGAAGTAATAATCCAAACATCAAAGGAGTAAATCGTAGACGAAGAAGAAGCAGGATCGATATGATAACAGGAGCACGGGAAAACGTGGTATTAAAAAACATGCAACTTTGCAGACTCATAATCATTTCGGACCTTTGTGCTTTTTATTAAAAATGTCCTACATTTTTCATCTTGGCTCCTCGAGCCCGTGGTGTTGATCGTGGCCCTTATCTCCAGGAAGCCTTATCTCCAACATCATGGTGTGCACGGCTACACCTATGGTAATACTGTTTGCTGCTCAGCATATAATAACCTTGGGACTGCGACTAATTAAAAAGAGAGAGGCAGAAGCGTGAAAGAAAAGAAGATAAGAAAAATAGACAAACTAGTTTCGCTTGTAAACAAATTTTAATGAATTCCTTTCAAAAAGAGGTGTGAAGTGGCGTGTGTGTGTGTGTGTGTGTGTGTGTGTGTGTGTGTGTGTGTGTGTGTGTGTGTGTGTGTCTATGTGTGTGTGTCTATGTGTGTGTATAGTTGGGAGGTGGGGGCTGGAGAGTGTGGTTGGCGGGGCTTGTGTTCATTGTTAATTACCGTGAAGTTCTCGCTGGCTTTGAGCGCTGTTATTTGTCGACAACGCGGCGTGAGTAATAACCCCGAAGGAACAGAGAGCGTAAAAAGCAACAAGGTGCCATCATTCCACGTGCTGCTGTGGAATTATTTCCCATCTGAGCTGTCACTTTAATGCGCGTTACCTACGTGTTGTTCAGACACATCATATTGATGATACTTGTGGTGATGCAAATATCACCCAGGATGTGTTTGATAGCGTAGCATCCCCGCTCAAGCCAGGCTGGCTGTAAACACAGAAACCTGTGCAGCGCGTTCCTGTTCCTCATAAAACATCCGCCCCGTCCTTAAGGCACCCTCACAAAATCAGTACCAGTCGTTGCTCATGCCTTAGCTCGCAACCCTTCCAGAATCTGATTTATGAACCCATGTAGTGTTCAGGCATTTTGTTGGCTTGCATCTTCCATAACAGCTTTATTTAATATGTTTGTCCCCCCCCCCCACTTATAAGGGTTAAAGGTCAGGGATTGTACAAGAATGTGCGAATAAATCTCACGTCTATTTACTTTTTTGGTGTTTTATTATTTTGACTAGAGAAAGACTTCACTGTGACTGTGGGTTTGTGTGGGTTTTTCACAATGTCGTTCTTTCAAAATCCAATGCTAACAATTCAACTGTGGTTCACTTAATAGAACTGTATGGTGATAAAATTGTAGGTGCTTTTATTAACCAAAATCAATCACTTATATAAGATTTCATTATTACAATTAATATTCATTCTGGATGCTGTGCTATCAATGATATTATCATTGATTTAAAAACAAACAGTCCTAGACCTTGGCCACACAAACTATGGGATGGGGATCGACAACGCCATGCGAACCAACCCTTCGTGTTGCTCTCCTCTTGCCCAGGTGCAACCAATCCAGCTGGCACGGCTGCATTCCCATCACTCCAAGCCCACTTTGAAACATCTGCCAGCCAGACGTGTGTGTGTGCTTGTGCGTGTGTTGTGCGCGCGCACATGTGTGCGCGCGTGTATGTGTGTGCGCGCGTATGTGTGTGTGTGTCAGTTTGCATGTGTTCATGTGTGTGTGTGTGTGTGTGTGTGTGTGCGAGTGTGTATGTGTGTGTGGCTGCGTACCGTGAGAGACTTTCTTTAACGAAAGACTATTTGTGTCCCGAGCGACTCCTATTTCCCAGCAGTCAACCAGTCCGTCACCCTGTTAAAAAGGAATCTCTTAAGTGCCGACCCGTTGAAGTATCCAATCCCATTTCCCACCAACATCTCACCAAACCATCCATTTTACTCATTCTCAAGCTCGCACACCACCAGTTGTATCCACCTCTCTCTTTAGTGATGTCCAAGCTAATCATTTGTATAATATAAATCATAGCATCACACACATAAACCCCTCATTAACAAGAGTGAATCTACAACCACACATGCCCACAGGCACGCACATACACAAAAACACACAAACACATACTGGCAAGCGTCCTTGTTTGCATGTGTATGTGTTCCGACGCAATTTTATCTTTATTTAGCGAGACATGATTATGCTGTTTGCCTCGATAGAAATGTCACCCTGTGAAAGCAGAGATTAGGCTTTGAGCTGTTGTTTTTATTCCCTGTCATTGCCTCGACATCAACCAGCACCTATAGCTTTGGTTTTCTCTGTTGTTTTGTCTTGCCTTGTCAAGCCCCCACTTGTCATGTTTTAATTCAAAGTCACCCACCAGGGAGGGGCCATGGGACACCCAGCAAGGATGGCATGGGCTTTTCGCTGTAATTCAATTACACCCACCCCAACTCACAAACAAGAGTAATCGCGTAGCATTTGGTAATATAATCAGTTTTTTTCCCTATTTACATGTACATGAGCGTCCTTGGGAAACATCCTGTGTGCCCCTCCCCCCCAGTATCACCCCCCCTCTACACCTGTTTCTTTATTACCTGTGTTAATATGAGTCACTTGGATGAAAGCACCTCTCAACTGAATCATGGAAATTTAATTAGGAGCAGAAAGGTTGCGGGTTCAAACCCCAACGTCCACAGGCTAGCTCGTACCAACTTTCTAATTAATTATTTGCTTTGCAGGAAAGCATCCGCTGACTCCGAAGTATATTCTAGATGTTTCCTTTCCCTTTATGGTGCTGGGTTTTAACCCAAGGTTGAAATGTCAACAGCTGTTTGTATTGGGGTTCTTGGAACTGTGACTCCTAATAGAGATGTTTCCCTTCTATGTCCAGCAGTCCACTCAGAACCAGAGCTCGACTGGTGTCCTTGGGGGAGAATGGGATTGTCGCTTAACTTCATTTTTTATACTCAGAGACCGTACTATTGGATAACTGATTAGAGGAAAGCATAATGGAGGCCTGATAAACACATTTGCTATAACAAACGAACGCACACAGAAAAGCGCGCACACACACGTTTTCTAGCTCCAGTTGAATATGTCATAAGAATGCGGAGAAAAGCGTGAGCTTCAGCTGACCTGATGATAGAAAGCAGTGGATGGTTTGAGATGCTGTGGGTGAGAATAACTTGTTGTTCAGTGTGCTGCATGAAGAATCGTGACAAAATCCACAAACTTCATCCTGCGATAAAACATTTTTTTACGGTATTTATTTGGTGAGAGAGAAATAAATCATTGGCCAATTGTATTCTTTTCACATGAATAATTTAATTATTTTAGGAAGCCGTAGAGAGGTGTCCTTCCTTAATTGTGCATAATTGTGTCTGTTTAGTCAACTGTTAGCGTGGACTGTCATCATCAGTATTATTATAATTGTATATGATTGTTCACTTCTGACAACACACTGCTTCTGCTTGAGGCTCTCTCTCTGTTTCCTTCATCTGCAGTGCTTATGTGTCTTTCGCCCGGCTCCCCAGGCAACACTGCAGACGAGGGCTGGATGGAAAATGTGTGTGTGTGTGTGTGTGTGTGTGTGTTTGTGTGTGTGTGTGTGTAAAGTGATTGATCTGCAGAGGGACCCAGTAGAAGTGGTGTTTTTCCTCTTCCTCAGATGCAGGATTTACTGCCACTAAAACACAGTCTGGGTATTTGTGTGAGGGTAGGACGGATGACTTGTTCTTGTCGATTCCCGATGGAGGGATTACAAAGTACTTTCGGGCTAATCGTTAGGGAAAAACAGTTGATTCATTTCACACTCTTTACGATAATTGTGTTTAAAAAGTATTATTTAGGATTGATTCATCGGATTGGATTTCGTACCAGACAGCTGGTCGTTATCCACGCTACCCACTTTTATTCAATTGCATGCACATAGCTGAGAACACACCTTCTGTGTTTTCACTATAAAGCAGGAGCTGTTCTTTCCCCTTCGCTAGCCCAAGGCCTGGTTCACCCCGCTCCACAGAGGCTGTTAGCTAGGATCAAGCACTTCCAAGATAAACCCACCAAAGCCATGACTTATCGCCCCTAATCCTCCACTCTGGCGGCGTCGAGCCATTTGCAATCCACAAAAAGCATATCTGTCTCACTTTCTCTCTCTCTCCTTCTCTCTCTCTCTGTCTCGTTGTCTATCTGTCTCTTTCTCTATCTGTCTCTCTCTCTCACTCTCTCTCTCTCACTCCATTCACCTCACATGATCCCTTCACCTAGTTTCATCTCCTTCTGTATTTTTTGGTGTTTTTCCATCCTTTCAGGGTTTATCATTTTCGGTAGGCTCTGATTTGACCTGTCGCTTCTCATAGCTGACATCAGATTAGTTTCATATCCCCGGGCGCTCATCCTTCATACCCGCTTCTTAAAAGTTGACCCTAACCACAGCCTACAGCTTTGAATCTGTACTTGTTGTGTGTATTTATTGTATTTTGTCTGCCTGTTATGCACCTGAATGGGATTTCCACAAAGAACAAGGATCAGGTTATTTGTGTTGAATTTACTTGAAGGTTAGGTCGTTTTGACAGGTGTAGGTTCAAAATATTCCTGGTTGATGAGAAGATTCAGTTTCAACCAACCTAGTGGAGTTCACCACATTAACAGCACTTATTGACGTCGTCACTTGACATCCCACCGAAGCAGGTCCTAATATAAGCTGTATCATGAACACACTCGATATGATACTAGATGTGTCCAGGCCTTCTCTGGCCGGGAATGACTCTGGCTGACGTCTTGTTGCTGTCATCTGGAGCCGTCTGTAAATCTTTTTCTTGCGTTTGAAGGGAGTAGATCTGACAAGATGAATTATTGTTTGGAGGGAAGCCTGACCCTACAGCAGTTGGAGACGATTTGAACAGAAGAATCTGGGAAGATTTGAAGTTTGAATTAGCAATGAACCATGGACGCTTGTTTACCACGGTGCCGTGATGATGCATCACCTAAGCCACTTTGAGTTATTATCTTTCTTTCTTTCATTCTTTTTATACAAAATGGGGAAACTAACTTCTGTCAGTTTTTTTCTACTTTTTTTCCAACATTTGATGGGACTTGAACCAATGACCAAATATCTACCCCAGCTGTTTTCCATCTTGCCCTCATAAAGGTATTTTTCCTATATGACATCATATCTCCATACCGGCGTCAGAATCCATCAGTAATCCCCCATGCTCTCGTCAGTATCCACTGGTATGTCAGACCTTCAAAAGAAAACACAGGCCAACATTGATTATGGGTCATTGTAATTAACTACTGTGGGAATAGAGTATTGGATCACTGAATGTTGAATCACTGCCTGGTGATTGGTGCTCGAGTCGGTGAGACTGAGCCAATCATCAAGCTAGATGCAGTTCTTTCGCATCTGCTATCGCGTTCAGATGGAATATAGTGGACGGTAGAACATTTTACTTTATCTCCTGAGGGACTGCTACTCAAGTAGGTAGATAAAGGGAAATTCCATCTTTTTTCAAGGATTAAATTGCTTCCACCGGAAAATCAATGATGCTGACAATCACAAGCATGACTTTTTGTGTACAAAAATGTCTTTGCTTCCTAACTCATACTTTAATTGTTTAACACCCGTTACACAATCGTCTTTTTCACTTTGTACTCTGAGTAAAAATAGAGCCCTTATCTTCAGTAGTCATGTTCTCAGGCCTGCTCAAATACTTCCACCTACCACTGCTTAATAGCGGGGCCTATCAGACCTCTGTATCGGAGTACCGGAAGCTCGGAAATAAAAGCCCACTCAGTCCCCCGAAGCTTTGCTCTGACCCAATTACATGATTAAATCCATTCTCCCTCCCGAGTCCACATTATCACAGCACACATTAAGAGCACCAAACCCTGCCCCATGCCAACGTTCAGGGAATAAGGGTGGGATAGTTTCAGGGAGTGAGGCCAGTTATCCAGTTGATGCTTCCTGACTTCTCGAAATATAAACTTCTAGAACTGTAGCTTGGCTATGCTTCTCGTAGTATTGTTTCTATTTCCGTAATTTTTTTCATGTAGAAAGGGTAAGTGAAACCTCGGTTTCAGCTCAAATTAAATAAAATTCAGACTATAAAAATAATCTGTGGCTGTGAGTTCTAAGGAGGATATGGGAGGTGCTATCTCCGTGGTAACTGTTTTGGCCAACTTTTAGATATTTTTTCCCACACATTGTTGAGTACGAGCCTTTTAATGAGAAATATAGTATTTGGAATGCGCCCCACACCATGCCGTTATATTACAAGTGCCCAAGAAGCCTAACCCTCTTGGACACAGCCAATAACATTAACCTTATGCACTCCAGGTGCATTGTGATCCAAGTCCCTCCAGAAAGGCTTTTCAAAGTCACAACAAGAACAGGACATGAGGAAAGAGAGTTTGATGTTCACAAACTGGTTGGTCGAGACAATAACAGAGGATTTCACACCTGTTTTCTCGAAATAGGAAAAACATAAAATAACCATACTTTTATCATGTTGCAGTATAATATAATCTTATTGGACCATAAACTATCATGAGTTTAGGGAGATATCCATGGACAAAATTCGGTATTGAAGCCACTATGCCTTTAAATCGGCTACGCTCTTCAAATTAACTTCAGCATTCGAAAACCAAATGCCCTGTAGTTCCACATCTGTTGAAAACGTTGACAATAATAATAACATTGGGAGTCATAAACCACCCGACTGTACCACTTTAGAATCAGGGAAAACCCTGCAGCATAATGTATATATACCGTATGGAAGTTTAGACATGCACACACACAGTCACATGCACACTGAATGCACTCAATAGCTGATTAATAAGCGTACAGCTCCAGGCGTTTACCACCTCTCCATAATTCAATTTGATTATCTGGAGGAAATGATAGAGGATTAGAGGTTTTAATGACTTTGGCATCGCCTGGTGTATTCCTTGCTGCTGATGAAGACTGTTTTAATCATTGAGCTTGGCTTATCCCGGTCCATTCTCTTGCCAGCATATTAATGCAACTGTGCTGAAAACGATACACAAACACAGGTTAACGGACCTCATAAACAGGAGAAGAGCAACATGGGGATGCTGCCAATTAAAATGCTGTGATTAATACAGCGATGCCCGGGAGGGGCATCGCTGGGAATTTGTGGTATCGAATTCATGGGAATTTGTGCTATCGAGACCCCCGGCACCATCGGCTTGCTACACTTTATGGATTGCAACAGTAAATACACCAGCAAACATCCCCTTTTAGTTTAGGTCAGATGATGTACATTATAATGTTGGAAGAAAAAAAGCTGCAAAACGTGTGTGTGTGTGTTTGTGTGTGTGTGTGTGTGTGTGTGTGCGTGCGCTTGTGACTTATAAATGCTGTCTTTTGTAAATGGGATTTATTTTATTTACCACCCATGTTGTCAACTAGCAACTCACCTGCTGAATGATAAAACCACCTTTTGCTCCTTAGCATAATCACATTTTTCCATTTTATTTCCATAAACCTTCATGTCCCTCTGGGGACACACACACACACAAAAGAGACTGTGTCTGTGCGTGCAAGTTGTTACTGAATAACTTTTTTGATACAGTGAACTCTGGTTCCACTCACAGCTCTCCATCGCACATTTGCATTCTTTGTGCCCTTCCAGTTTTAAAAGGAATGTAAAAATGTGCTGGAGTCTCGGTGGATGCTTGGTTTCCTATTCATACATAGTCATGTCGTGCAAAGGTAAGCCTAACTGGACTTTCATGGAGACCACAAACAAGGCCAGAGGTTTAAGTGGGGTGAAATGCAGGACAAATCTAAAATTAAATAGCTTCTACAACAATCATGTGCAGCAGAAACACAGGGCTGACAGTATTATTAAGTGTTCTGCATACAGTATGAGAGAGGGGAACGGAACAGGCATATTTTTTTGTGAGGGGATTTTTATCCATTAAAGGACAGGACACTGGAGAGTGACAGGAAAGTGGGTTGAAACAGAGTGGGGATTACATGTAGCGTTGGTTTGCGAGTCAGGATCAAACCTCGGCCACCATGTGGCTAGAACGTGAGTGGGTTGAGCAACTGAGCCGTCAGAATAAAAGTCCATTTGATAATAGAGGGAAAGCTGTCTTACACAGAGGTGTTTTTCACAGGATGCTACTGGTGCGCGATGTGCAGACTCCTCATAGTGGATTTATTATTGCCCTTAAAAATCCATCGGTAGGTCAAGGTCCGTCATTTCCAATTAAATGTGAGTGTCCCCTCTAACGTCTTGATCATAAACCTTTTCAGCGTGTTTGTTGCGCCATATTAACGAGATTGCCCATAAAAAAGCTTTACAATTTTATTTTTTGATATCTCTTTTTAACGACCGGCATAGCTCCAAGAAACGTTGAAAGGCCTTCAACACCTAGACATGCCGACCTGACCCTTGGTTTACAGAATGTACCTATTAACTTAACAAATAAAAACCCAACCTTACATTATACTCTCCGACGTTATATCGCCTGGGTAGGGGAATTACAGCTATTGCTTTGGTTGTAGCCGGCCGCTGCAATTATATTGGCTGATCATGTGTCTACTGGCTTCCTGTCTGTCTCCTCCATCGATAAATAAAGAGTTGGATCGAAGGACTCCTGGCGTTTAGCCTCCAACAGCTCCATCTGTGCAGTCCTTAAGCTAGGGCAGAAAGCTCCACTCGTGTGTTGTCTTCATAGACTGTATAATGTAGGTTGTCTTCTGCATAAGCAGGCGACCCCCCGCTCCTCCCCAGGGCCTGGGCTTAATCCAGACGGTAACAGCTCCCTCTGACTGAGCGATGCTGCTGTTATTAATCCCCCTGAATGGGACACATTCATTGTGTGTCACCGCTCACCAAGAGCCCCACAAGAGCTCCCTTTCTTCGCCCGTTCCTCCCAGTGAGCGTACGACGTGTTCGCGGGTTGTCCCCGAGACTCTATCCCTGCTGTCGCTCACCGTGACGGGGTGAGCGACAGCAGGGACTGTGATTCCCCTTCCTCGGCGTGGCAAGAAATAGAATTGTCATGGAAATCTGTTTTTTCGGTCTAAGCTCCTCCTCTTCCTCCTTCCAGCGGAGAAGTGCTCGCGTTGAACCCCTGTTGGACGTGCGGCCCTGGAATAAATCTGCATTCAATTAAGGGATTAAGCACTGTTTAAACATGGCTTCCGCTCCCGTCCCGCTAATCCGCCCCATGTGTGTCTGGCCGTCGCCACACGTTGTCTTGCTCTGCCTCGTCTTTTAGGTCGAGGATTGTCGTAGTCAGGAGGGGAATCTGAAGAGCGATCTCTGTGAGCCCAATCAGGACGACGGGATGTTATTGTTTGTGGTAAAGAGGCAACGTGTGGATTTCAGCCGCTGATCAATTGACTCCGGCAAGCATCTTGAACGGCGTCGAGCAAAACGAGGGGCTAAGTGAGACGGACGGCCCGTTTGGACTGGACGTCTGATTATGCGAGGGTCTGAATGAAGACGGCGCCTGCGTCCATCTGTCTTGCTTTGTGGTCCCCATCGTTATTTTTCTCTGTCCTGGTTTTGCGCCACAGCCCGGCTTCTCCTTCAGAAACAACCTTGTTTACTCAATTAGACTTTTCTGCTCCATTGATGTATCATTGATCCTTCTGGTGTGCTTTCACACATTTTTCTGTGCTCTACTTTCTATGGATTCTGAGTCAGCGGCCCCCCTCATGTGGGGGATGCATTGCATGATGTCCGTAAGCCTTTGCAGTAACCCCAGATTTTTCATCAGCAGTTGAACACACTGTAAATGGTAGTTCTGTACAACGAGATTAGATTAGACTACGTTGGAAGAATCATGTGTCGCTAGGGAGTTAAATAGGAGGGTCCCCCATAAACGAGGATGCTCAACAAAATGGAGCACCACCTTCTGTCTTTATCAATATTGCGTTGTATTAGAGGTAAGGGGAAAGGATAGTGGAGCGGTTACTGTGTTTGCCCCCCAGCAAATAGTGTATTGTTTCGAAATCAATTATCTGTAGGCTACCTTTAAAGCATCTTGTTGAAAATTCCTTGAGCCCCTTGAACAAGATGCCCAACCATCTATCTGCTTCTTTGTCTAAACGAAAACAATCACTGAAAACTACCCTGTAAAGCTATGTTCAGGCTGTAAGCTGACACCTTCCCAAGAACTCCACTATTCCTACCAATACCTTACTATCATCATTCATATTTATTTATTTCAGGTCAATAGGGCTGCCTTAGCTTCCATTCAGTCTGAGCTTTTGTTAAATAACAAGCAGATAGCGGCGAGAGACGTAGATATACCCTGTTCACTGTACACTGTGGGAGAGAGCCATTACACGTCATGGAGCTGCCTCTCGGAGCATGGATCCTGCTCTCCACTGGAGATGAAATAACCGTTCTCAGACACTAATGGACGTGTCTACTGCAGGGTGTGTTTACAAAGTGGGTGGGTGGGGTGTGTGTGAGTTAAGGATGCCGGTGTTAATGGAGCTTGCTGTCTTATTCCTCCAACCCTCCCCCCCCCCCCCCCCCCACCCCAGTACAATCTTGCCCCAGGCCCCCCCCCCCCCCCCCCCCCCCCCCCTTTTCCCCCTCTCTTCAGCCTCTCATTGACAGCTAATTAACAGGATCCCCATCTACGTCCCTGCTTGTAGTTAAAGTGTGTCACAATTAATTTATTTCTCTACAATCAGACACGCTTTCAGCGGTGGAAGCTACGCTCGCTCGCTCACTCACGTGCGCAGTCACACAAGCGTATGCACACACACACATGTGCGTGTGCACAGACGTGCATTTTCACACATGCGCAAAAAGCGCACACACAAGTGTGCATGAGGGAAAAGCACACCACACGCACATAAGTGCGGAGATGCGCGCCTGATTATGGTCGTCCATTTAAATCTGCACAGATCATAATATGGCAGATCTCTTTAAACCACCATACATATTAACATGTCTGTACTCATTAAGAACACACGCATGTCCCCCCACACACGCAGACACACACACACACACACACACACACTATCACACACACACACACACAGAGGGACACACACACACGCACGCACACACAGGGACACGCACGCACGCACACGCAGGGACACACACACACAGGGACACACAAACACACCACACACACAGACACACACACACACACACACACAGGGACACACACACACACACACACACAGAGGGACACACACACAGGGACACACACAGGGACACACAAACACACAGGGACACACACACACACAGGGACAGGCACACACACACCCACACACACACACACAGGGACACACAGAACCCTTGGTCCTCAAGACATCATGTACTTAGCGTGTCATACAGATGTCACAGCGATGCCTCTGAGCCCGGGCCGGGGGAGATGTGCACTCAAGTATGAATGGCAGAGCCCAGAATGGATTTCTCTCTGTCTGCCACAGCCAGCCGATTGCTTCACAGCAGCCCCCATGAATTACTGTGATAAGTGGCTTTCGCAGCGGGGCCTTGTAGGGCCCAGCGTGGGCCCCTCCTCCCTCATCCGATAAGAGGCCATTTTGTATGTCGGCTAGAAAAGGGACGTGTTAACATGGTTAACCTGTTTTGTGTTGAATTCTGACCACAGGGGTGGTGGATGGGTGTGTGTGTGTGTGTGTGTGTGTGTGTGTGTGTGTGTGTGTGTGTGTGTGTGTGTTCATGAGGAGTGTGTGTAAGTGTATGTTATCCGTGTGTGTTTGTGTGTAGATGGGCAGGAAATTCTAGTGGACAGGTTTTTAGGCTCTCAGCTAAAAGGCTCTGGGTTGGATCTCCATGTCCACAGAGTACCCAGACAGTACCCAGTAGTCATTCTTCTGTGTGCATGTGTGTCTGAGTCTCTCACTGTAATCACACAGAGACCCAGAAACGTCTTCCTAAAACGTCCTCTTTAATCCTCTGGTTGAACAGGATCCTGAGGGCCCCCATGCCCCCGTCCCCAGCCAGTGAGGTCTCCTGGGAACCTTACCTCACTTCTTCAGGTTTTTATTTCCTTATTTTTCCCCCGACTGCGATAAACCTCTCAGATCGCTTTATCTTATTAATGACCCAGAGCAGACATCGGGTACGGTCTGATCCTCTGCTTTTTAATACTCCTTGGCCAGAGAAACTCTAGCTGCTCTTGCAAAGTCATGACAATATATTTTACTTTTCATGGCTTAATACCAAAAAAAAACAAATAATGGTGCCTACCTTTAATATTGATCAGGCTTAAGACCCGACTCTGGTGCTGGACTTGAATCAATGGTAACAACGTGGGACTTCATAGGAGACTACTTCTACCTTATCCCACAGTATAATAGTTTTTACTTTACTCCATGTTCTACATATTCTCCTGGCAAATACAGCATTTGTTTTTTTCTGCTAAAACAGCTTAATGAAAGAAATCGGTTAATTATCAGGCATTGGTTCATTTAGTTTTTTTTAAATAGGTTAAGGACAATGCTTCCAACCAGAGGAAACAATTAACTATCATCAACACTCAAATATGGGGTTGGGTTACGCCTGCTGTAGTGTTAACCAATCAGTGGGGTTCACTGTACATGCCAGCCTAATGGAGGTCAATGCTCTTGTTAATCACAGCCGCCAAGCCGCGGTGGCGGTTATTGATAGCGGAGCAGCAGGCATCAGCCAACGACTTAGCATCAGACCACCCACCGCTAACCCGCTAACCCCTGCTAGGGGGTGGTGGTGGTTAGGGGGGGTAGTGTGTGTGTGTGTGTGTGTGTGTGTGTGTGGGGGGGGGGGGGGGGGGTTGTGTGAAAGAGTCCAATTAGTAACTGACTGAATGTTCAACGGTAATTAGAGAGCCTGTGTGTGTTGTGTGTGAAAAACGGCCGCCCACTCCATCAGTCCTCGACTCTACCTGTCAGAACAGATAAGGAGCCCACAGACGCCGCCAGGAACACGGCGATGTAAGCCTGACTTAAGTGAGAAGTATAAACGTGACAGAGAGGGAACAGAATGGGAGCGAGCGCTCGAGGAGAAGTTGTCGGGCGCTGAGAGAAATCCTCCCCCAGGACATGACAGTTTGTTTTTATTGAGGTACGGTTTTAAAAAAAAGGGAGAAAGTTTGAGCACAGGATAACTACTGTTTACACGCGCTTTCGGTAAATGCATTAGGGAGAACGTGCCGCTGTCGTGGTTTGTTTGCTTAGGCGTTTAATTTATCACACACACAAACGACGGCAGTATACGTAATTAGATGATATTGTTTTCTTGGCGTGCTTTGCCGGTGTTGATTCATAAAATTTGGCCTTTTGTTTATTTGACAAATTACAGCACAACCCTGGCTGGTATTTAAATGAAAGGAGAAAAAAAAACAGGGGTAAACACTTTAACGACATTTGCATAATGAGACAGAGTTTCCGAGATGAAAAGAAACAAAATACTCCCAATTAAGATAGTTCTGTGAGTTTGACAGTTTAATCAGCCGACAGAGGCCTGGAAATAACAACGTGAAGAAAGCAACACGATGAAACACGATATGTTTGGGAAAACGCTTGACGTGACATGTGGCCATTCTTTTACCCAACCACATGTCACCTTTGATTTAAAAAAAGAACCGCCGGTTGAGCCAGAACGACCGGAATACCCCAAAGTCCTTGCACGGCACATGTGAAAAGCATCAGTAACTGAAATAACTCCCATGATGCAATTCTCACAAACCATCAGTTGGACACATTACTTAAAAAAATAAAAAACAGCATTGCTCCCTTGCTGGTTGCAGTCACTACGAATAGTTAGCAGCGAGGCACTGACAACCAATAATCGACTCGAGACCACCGCTAGCATACAAATATGGTTTTACGTGCGTCTCTGTGTCTGAGACCCCCGCAACGCCCTTGTAAAGTGGTGCATTTTCGCGTGGGTCTGTTACAATCTAGCACGTCCATCCATCTGTGATGTGACTGGTTCAGGTAGTGTTTGATCCCGGTCTCCTATGAATACACCGCCACTGGCGCATCTTTGAGGGGCCGCCATCAGCCCACCCCCTCCATCCTCTTATCAGCTGGTTGCTTCAGACCATGAAGGACTTCATTAATTCAGTGTAGGGCTCACAGGTGTTTGTTTGAACAGGGGTGGACGGGAGGGGGGTGGTGGTGATGGTGGGGGGGGGGTCTCTGCTGGGAAAGGTGTCTTGTCAAGAATGTGCAGAGAGGGAGAGAGAGGCAAAGAAACAGCGAGGGATGCAGAGCGAGAGAGAGAGAGAGAGAGAGAGAGAGAGAGAGAGAGAGAGAGAGAGAGACTAAAGCAGTGGAAATGGTAATGTATGACTGAAGGAGACCAGTGGAGGGAGAGATAAAGGATGAATGCATTGAATTCTTATGAGTTCAAATGTTCTGCGCTCTTTGTTAGATCAAGGGTTTGGGTTCCCAGCGTGGCTTGTCTGCACAGTAGAATGTATGTCTTTCAATGACAGTTTTTCATTAGGATGTGGATCCCCCTGCACTCGTTTGAAGAGGGCAGTAACAGGAACATGGAAAGCTGACTGCAATATCTGTTCTGTTCCACAATATAATCTATGATTAATATACCAGGAAATGACACCAGGAAATTGGAGAGGTTTCAGCACAGAAATATTCATGTTATCTTTGGTGTATAAAAACGGAATCACATTTGAAAGTTGAGGCTAAGTGTGTGGGTTTCAACAAGCCAGAAGCTCATTTGAAATTTCGTAAAGGCCCTTCCTGTGGGTTTCTTGCACACCTATCCTCTCTCCTTGCTTTTCCAACATGCAGGCGCAACCAGGAGACGCCGCTTCAAACAGTTTAATTCAATAATGCTGAAGAGGTAACTGCTACAAACAACCACACATTCACGTCTGTAATTGCTATCCGTGTATTCACGTGTATTCACATTAAGGTTCAAACAGGAGGGGATCTTTGTGTAACCCAGGTTTCAGTAATGCTAGCACTGCAAGAGTAAACTCATACACATAGTGACTGTTATACTGAATAAATGAAAATGGTTGTGAAGGCAATTTTTCCAACGTTTGTGCTTTATGTTTATAAGCAGCAGAACTGTATTACTTGAATGAGGTGCCAACACTGCAAGAGTAAACTTAGAATAAAGTGGTTAAAAACGGCAATACTGCAAAAATAAACTTTTTCCGACTCCTAAACCTATTTGGCGAATGTTTGTGCTGCATTTTATATAAGCAGCACAAATCTATTCCTTCAATGTTAAGATCCCGTATCAGGGTTTTTTTTATGGAGAATTTGCGCTGGCTTTCACTTTTGGCAGTGTAAGCCAGTACAGCAAAAGGTAGAATTGGAAATATCTTATCTTGGCTGTCTCTCCCCATTGCAAAGTAATGCCAGACAGGTCATTGGTTTACTTCTATGGTTAGCGGTGCTTATTGGTTGTTCAAACTCATTGGTCTAGAACGATCCATCAGCTCATTAGCAGAAAATAAGTCTTTCTTGTCACTCCGGGAAATAAAAAGCACTGGGAGTCTATATATATTATTAATCAGCATTGTGTTATGAAAGTTTAACCAGACAACCTTCAGGACAGGACAGGACAGAACAACCTTGATAGTAATAATATAATATTTGCGTGCAATCATATTTTACTTTAGCAGCTACCATAGCTGCTTTAATGTGCTAGTAAATGCAACGACTTTGCATAAGCAAGAAGTACAAACTCACTCCTGCATGTATATAAAAGTGAATCTATACATATTGGATTTGGGATGGGAGATGGGCAAAAGCACAGCAACTCCTTAAGTACAGAATAGGTGATAGAGCCAATTAGCCACAGTAGGTGTCAAGACTACGGTGATTCTCCTCCAAACAACCGATGAGCAAAAATAAAAGCTGCAGAGGCCTTCGCTTCTCCAAATTGAGATAAGTATGTTTGTGTGTACTGTTGATACAAGGAGAGATGGACGTTAAGAGAAGGGAGTCGTGGCTTCACTTTTAAATGTGGCCCAACAATATATAGAAAGCTACCGTACATTGTTTTTAAATTAAGATCATTTTCAGCCCTATTAAGCGCAATAACGTTACGCTTCCTATGATTTAAAATGTATTTTCGTTGGAGGGCAAACCAAAAGAGCAAAAAAGGTGAAAAGAAACGTGCTAAAGAGAAAAATAGTGATTGTTTAACAGCATCACAGTGTTTCTGAGCCGTATTACTCCACCTGTGCCAGTAGAGGAAGAAAGAAAAAAGATGAAGAGAAAACAATTGATACTGATTTCACCGGAGGATCTTCACTCTATAATATGATTAGCTGTTATTTCAAACCCCACATTATCATGACAATGTAACGCTCATGGTATTGTGTGTGTGTGTGTGTTTCTGTATGTGTGTGTGTATTTGTTTTTTTGTGCACCTGTTTGTATGTGCACATGTTTGTGTGTGTGTGTGCGTGCGTGCATGCGTACGTGTCAGTGTCTGTGCACACGCGCCTATAAGCATGTAGTGTGTTGCAGCATGATGTATCTGGGCCGGGCACCTGTCTGTGTGACTGTCAGAGGTGTTTTCTAATCTGACAGCTAATCTGCCCAGTGGAGCCACTGACAAACGACTGACATCACCAAACACCCCTCCCCCCCCCGCCCCCACCCTCAACCCTGTCCCTCCCTCCGTCTCCCTCACATCTGTGTCTTTCTCGCCATCCATCAGGGCGAGACTGGCAGAGCCACAAACCAAACCGAACCAAAGCAGCACTCCTTGAAAATGATGCGACCCGACAAACAGCCCAGATAATAGAGAATAGCCTGTATGTGTTTGACACATCTGCTCAGCCCTCACCCTTTATTGGTTTTAATACGCCTTTCGGAGGATCAAGCGTAAATAGAACGGGAATATCTTGTCATATGTGAAGGCATGATATTCTGGCACTATGTTTTTCATAGGAAGCGTTCCATGACACTGGTCAAGTCTCAGGACTCACATGTGTCTACTTAACAACATTGCAGTCATCAACAATGCTTCCGTGTACCGTTTAAGCCATTGAAACATGAATAAACATTGAAACCCAAGTTAATTCACAGGCGTCCTTCTAAAGACTGGTGTTCTGCGACCGACCAACTCAAAACGTCCTGGCGACCCCCATATGGGTCGCGACCCACCAGTTGTATGCATGATACATGGTTGATAATATTGTCCTATGTCACGGCATGCGTTAAAGTATTGTCGACAGTACTGTGATAATATTTAATACATTGTTGACTTTAATGTCCTTTGCCTCAATACACGGCGTACATCGTTGACTATTTTTGGTATGTGTTGCACACAACATTGTGCAGTGGCAACAGAGCAGCAATGGTAGTCCTTTTATTGAATTTATTGAACATATTAAGACATTATATTATTCGATGAATATTCAAAAACACACACGCCCCCCCGGCTGAGAAACGTCCCCTCCCCGCCTGCCCCTCTGCGGTACCAACCACGAGCGGGACCTCCGGAGAACAAAAGAAATATTGACGCAGCACATAAGTGAGTACTTGTAAACAGCCCGGGTCTCTAGGGGGCCCCCCATTGGGAGCAGCCAGCCCATGTGAATGAATAGTAAACCCTGCCGCCACACGCACCCTACTGCAGTCGTCGAAGGGCCCGAGCACACATACCGCAGGTTCATTTTCATAATTATAAAAGTGAATACCATCACTCCCCCTCTACACACACACATACACACACACACACACACACACACACACACACACACGAACACACACACACACACACACACACACACACACGCACATACACGCACATACACATCAATACGCACACGCACGCACTTGGACCAGCTCAGAGAATGTGTTAAATCGATGTATTTGCCTTGGAACTACTTGAGGTGTGAAGGATGATTGAGACTAATGATGAAAATTGCAAGGTTAACTATTATGAATATTCATTATTGCGGAGAGCGCCTCATCGTCATTCATATTTCTTACAATACGACTATCAATTCAATTCGCTTGCTTGTAGACAGACCAAAAGACAGACAGGCATATCATACTTACTCTTCTGGTTTACATATTCAGTGTGTATACATATATTTCCTCTCAGACACGGTGCAATGAAAACCAACAAACGCCCACAGGCAGCCATAACTCACGCGTGTCATCTCCCTGGCTCGCCTTGCCCCCCTGCTAAAGCCCATAGATTACCATGAGAGCAGCTAAGCACTTGTTCATGAACTGTAGCATTAATACTGAGCACCGCGCTGCTCGGCGCCCCTCCCCCTCGTCCCTGAGGTCGTCTGGTTGGAGACGGGCAGCGTGAGCCGCGACGGCACTGACTCAGAGTGGATCTGGCCGCGGCGCTCGACGCAGACGCCGGCTATACCGTTGTCTGCTGCGTCACCATTGTGATGCCGCAGTATGTGTTTCATCGCTAGGCAGCTGCCGGGGCAGACGGCCTTCATCCATCAGCTCATTTATGCTACCAAGGGCCCCGGGGCCGCTGCAGCCTCTCTCTCTCTCTCGCTCTCTCTCTCTCTCTCTCTCTCTCTATCTCTCTATCTCTCTCTCTCTCTCTCTCTCTCTCTCGCTGTCTTTGACTGTCTCTCTCCATTAACCTATCTCTCTCGCCGTCTTTCAATTGCACACTCTCAATCTCTCTATTTTCCCCTCTCTATTTGTCTGTCTGCCTTTCTTTGGCTTTCTCACTGGCTCTTTGTTTTTCTCTCTCTGCCGTGCTCTCGTTCTATTTATTTTGTTTTCCCTCTCTCTCTGTTCTGCTCTCTCTTTTCGCCGTCTTTGTGTGTCTCTCTAAGGCTTTCTTCTCTCTCTCTCGCTCCCTCTCTCTCTCCCTCTCCTCTGTAAAGGCTCCTCATTCATTTTCTTCTTGTTCAGTGCCGGGCACTGTCATCTTCTGAATAAACACTGTGGCGCCAGCAGAAACCAGCCTATGGGCTATCGTATTTAATGAGCTGCTGGCTGGCTGGCTGGTTGGCTGGCTGACTGGCCGGTTGGCTAGATGGCTGGCTGGGTGATTGATTGGCAGGTTGGCTTGCTGGTGTATGGTGTATGGCTGTCCGAATGGCTGGGTGGCTGGCTCACTGGCTCGATGACTGGCTAGCTGAATAGCTAGATTTCAGGCCGACTGTTTGACTGGCTTGCGGCCTGGTGTAGATTGAACACATCTAGCGCTACATCTAGAGAGCTACAGTTTGCTGATATGGCTCCTTGAGGTTGATGTGTGTTTGGGCAGGGAAACGTTCATTCGGTGCCACCGTCTTCCATAGAGGAAGCCCTTTTTAATTAGCTATTTCTACTGATCTATCCCCCACGCAGTGGCTTACCCTCAGATTGGTTATCTTCATTTGCATACGTGGCGTGAATATACAGGCAAACGAAGCAGGAGAATTAGAGGATACGCAGAGCCAAAGTGGTTCCAGGTGGCGCGCGATGGTTTTAACAAGGATGGGATAATTGGATGTATTATGAAATCATAAAAGATTCATTATAGCCGCTACGCAGGAAATGGGATGAGAGGGGAAGAGTGAGGGAGAGAGAGAGTCAGATATTCTCAAATATCCGCTCCTTTGCATCATGGACAGGGTAAATCTGGTTAGATCCACAGATCCTAACCCAAACAGAAGAAGGGGTTGATGGGATTTTAACTTAATCTCAGCCAGGTTAGCCTTTGCTGTTTGATGAGCATGCTACTACAGTTTGTTTGGGATGCTGTTATCCACAGCAGACAGTAGCAGATAGAGGCTAGGCATTATGGATGTTGACAGTGGTAGGTGGAGGATACTGCAAACCAACACAGAATGTTTTCAGTATGGCAATTAAAATATCCTGTCCCAGCCTTTAGGTTAGCTTGTTGACCTATAGCTTGAGTGTGACTTGCAATGTCTGGGTATGTTAGCCTGAACTATCATCTGAGATATGTGTTTTTTTTTCCTTTTTGTTTAATGGCGTGCTTTTGTAGCAGCAAATAGACTTTTATTGTGAGCAGGTGTTGAGACTTTGTCTCTGCCAAAGAGTGATGGGGTTATCTGTGTCATTGTTGACCTACTTTACCTGTCAAACATGGTCAGGGAGTACGATAGTTGAGTTTGTGTTGATGCTGAACGTTCTTAAGCCACATGGCTAAGACAGGATGTATCATTTTCAGAAGCTACGAAGCTTACTACGGCTAGATTGTTAACAAACATTAAATAAAAACAGAACTGAAACACTAATTTCTCTGTAATGGATTTGTAATGCTAAATATTAATTCTAAGTTACGACTGAGGCTTTGCCACTAATTACCTAAGTTCCTGTCATATTGTCGTAGCGTGGTGTATTTGTATTTCATTGTTCGAGTGCAAGCGAAACCCCACATAAGACGCAACTAGACCAAATATCTCGCAGATGCATGCGTTGTGAAAAATGTATGAAAGCTAATTAAGTGGCGTCGTTATAATGGGTAGGAGAGATGTTCATCATTTGGAGACTCTGAGCATATTAATCACGGACCTAATTGGGTCTTCCTTATTGCTGTGAGCCCAGAAAGCCTTTTATAGATGAGAAAAGAAAACGTGTGCATTTCCTTTCAAATCATATGCTGGCATCAAGCGCTGAGCGGATGGCTATGATGGTAAACCTCGGGGCAGTTTCCATTAAGGCAGACGGTTTTGTTCCCGCTGACTGCGACAGTGTCCCCCTACGGCATTTATGACGCATCAAGGGGCAGGGAAATTAGAAAGTTGAAGAACTCATCCAATCTTTTAGAGTATCTCTGGCTTAATGCAAAAGAAAAAGTGGAGGGGCTTTGTGTGGATGGAGCAGAAATAATGAATCGGCCTTTGGTTTTCTTTCTAAGGTACTGACACAAATCAAATGATATCTTACATGAACTGAAGCTTTGTCACGGCTGTGGACCAGCAGAATGTTCCTGAATCTGTCGGTGGATGTGAATCGACTACCGGGCAAACAATCAGCACTCTGCCGACTGATGCACATATGAATACAAATACTGGGCCAGGCATTCGTTCATTTGGGAGATGTTGACTGTTTTTGGTTTGTGAATAACACGGGAGAAAATAATCATTGTTCATTGTGCATGCCAATGAATGCAAATGTCTTATTGGCAGATGGTCTTTTCTTTTAAACAGAATGTTTTGTTTTCGAACAAACATGTATCAAATTTATAACAGCTGTAATACATTTTTCCCCCTTTAGCATTGTACATCTACAGGTTCAGAGGGCCGTTCAGGCAGGGTCAGGTCTATGTAAACATCTGTTTGCCTTCGCAGATGGTACACAACACCCAGTGTGGATGTTTTGTTGAAGTCATCCACACCTCAAACTACTCTCAAAGACCAGCCGAGGTGAAAGACCTCCACACTCCCCTTCCAGCAATGGAGGGGCAAAATAACTCCAGGCATCATGGGATTCGTTCGATTCCACAACGATCTATAGTCGCACGACTTGTAACGCTTTCTCGTGAGTCTGTGTGTACGTACAAGGGGGAGTACAAGGGGCGTTTCATCACATCGGATCGAAAAAACACTCCATAACAGAGAGGAGGGGCCGTTGGTGAATGAATAATGCATTTCCTCCACAAATACCCAAGGGTGTTGCAGAAAAAAAAGGTCAGGGGGAGTTTATACAGCAATAAGAGGCAGATGGAGGACAAAAAAAGCAAGAGTGAATTATTGAAAGGGTAATTGACAATGCCGCCACTGAAGGACGATTGTGAATTAATTTGGTTTACTCGCTAGTCTACCGCCGATCTGCGCACCGGCGGCAGACGTCTTCCAAGGCTTGTTTTTGTTCAACCTGCGGCCGACTTTGTTTGCGTGTATTGTTTGTGTGTAGCGCGGGGGGGGAGGGGGGGGGGGGGGGGGGGGGGTGTCGGAGGTGGATGTACTTGGGTGGTTTGTGTAATAGCTAAAAGCCTCCCGGTGACCCGGCGACGGGAGTGGCAGGCGGCAGTAAATGGCATAATTGAACATGAGCCCTGAAGCCAACAAGCAAGTTATCAAACAAAGCACCACCGACGACACCACCGACACCACCACCACCACGCCACATGAATAATTGAAGCTCATTCCCCATTCTTTTCATTGGGAGTGGTGTATCATTAGAGAGGGACCTATGGCACTTTGGAAATATTCGGATATTTGGTGAAAATAAAAACGTATCCAATATTGCTTGTTGGAATAAATTGGTGTAAATGTTATGCACGTTTGTCTTTTGTGTGATTCAGTTATTGAATAAAAACAAACACCAAAAACACCCTTTTGTTGGGTTCATTGGGTCTTTGTCTGTGTGTATGTGTTGTGAGTGTGAGAGAGCAGAAGTGCTGTGAGTGTGTGTGTGTGTGTGTGTGTTTGTGTTATTATGGGAGTTACAGTTGTATGTTTACAAGCATGAATGTCTGTCTTTGTACGTGTATGTGTGTGTGTGTGTGTGTCCATGCATGTGTTTGTGTGATTATAGGTGTTATATATATTTAAATGATTGTGTGTTCCAGCATGTGTTCCGAGTGATCAAGTTCAGCTCAAAATAATTGTTGTATGAACTAACAGGAGGTGTGTGTGCGTGTATAGCCTACTGTATGAATGTGTGTGTGTGTGTGTGTGTGTGTGTGTGTGTGTGTGTGTGTGTGTGTGTGTGTGTGTGTGTGCACGACCGACTGAGCCTACACTGGCTGTCTGTCCTTGGTCTCTCCTGCTAAGCAGCTCCAGCGTGGTGCAGGAATCCAAGCCCCGATGTGGGCTCCTTCCAGGGTTTTCATGAGGGCTTGCCAGGCCCAGGGCCTCTTCCCAGCGTGGGCTTAGAGTGCCGGCAGCGGCTCTCTCCTCTCGTCGCTCGTCCGCCTGTCACTCGATAGCACACCCCGTTGCGCCGCTCACAATACCTCACTGTGGTACTTTATCCCCCCGACAACGTCGTCCACAAACAGATTAAAGAGCCCCCGAAGATGGAGTGTGAACCATGGATAAGGGGACATGGGGGCGGCGGCGGTGGTGGTGGTGGTGGGGAGGAGGTGGAGGAACAGTGTTTATCGTCTGACTCGTCTGCTCGCTGGGGTCTTGACAATAGTCCCAGCTGTATCTGGCCGTGTAAAAGAGCAGCTGGGTGCAAGACCCCACAGCCGCCCGACGAGATTGGGAGGAAACCTGGCGGGGGAAGGAGAGCCGGGATTTTTTTAAACCACAGCCATGGTGTAAAGCTGCACACCTTTTCTTTCTCTGAGAATGGTTAGCATTATGTCGTGGCCAGGGTGAGGGAGAAGGAAACTGGCTGAAATCCCCAATGGCCGTAGTCTACAGCTGGGCATCCCTGGGCGAGAAGCCTGACAGCGTAATAGTCATGTCATTGAATTCACGGCTTTGGATAAGAGTGCCTTCTGAATTACTTAACAGTACATCGATAGTACACATTTGAACACTCTTACTGCATAATTGAATTGATTTCAAACAATGTTATAGATTCTTCTTCTATTTTCATCATTTGCTCTCCTGTTCTTAATGCTTTTAATGTAAAAAAACAACAACATTAATCATGAGACAGTTAAAATTAGGCAAATATTACTGATAGTGGATAATGACACAATTGTCTGTGTCTAATCTACAATAAATTACCACAAAAGTGTTCAGCAAAATCGATTTTAATCCACCTTCTCTTGGCCTTAACCGTGGCAACTTCATAAAGCTAATTGGATTTTACACTGCAAAGGGCAGAACGGCATGGCGATTAACATATTCCTGTCTAGCCAACTAACACTAATAATTAATACAAACATGACTATCTCTGTACCCTTTCCCTCTGACTCTTATCTCAGCCACTTGGATGATGAGGCACCTCCACTGAATGCATAAAGCGCACAAGAGTCGTGATCAACAAAACACAAAGACATGTGTCCACACAACCCAGTTTTGTTGGACATAAAGTCTGCTGGAGTCAGAGATGTTTTCATCCCATCCTTCAAGCACTTTTTAGAAAACAAAGGAAACAAGCTTCAGCGACGACTACTGCAATTTAAGAAATGACATTGACATGAAGGGCTTTCATAAGGAACAGTGGCGGTGACGTTTATAAAATATTCTCATCCAAGCCGCAAAAACATCACAAGTGGGGGATATTTTTTTGTGGTTACTTTTGATTATTTCGATTTTTTTGCGCCTCTTATAAAACAATGCGTTGTTGTCGGGGCCTGGAATGCGATACATATGAATTGCAGCAGGCTCCTATTACTGCTGTAAATGCTCCCTCTCTCTCTCTCGCTCTCTCCTTCTCTTGCTCTCTCTCTCTCCCATAATTGTATCCACACAAGGCTCCCATGCTTGTGCTGCAAATCATCTCTGCTGCCGCTGAGCAATTAGAAGCGGTATTGTACAGCCGTGGCATTTATGGTTCATAAACATTGTCTCTGTTTCACACAATATTAATCATTAAACATCGCGAAAGACGAAGCGTCAAAACACATTTCCTGCCGCCACGTCGGCATCACGACAAACCGTGCCAACGACGCCGCGTGGAGCGTTTCGCTGAAATGTGTCAAAGTATTGCTTTGAGTGGTTGCCGTTGCTGCGACAACTTGAGTTAAGATGCTGTCAAACAACAACCTGCGCTATTCAATTGACTATTTAATTAGGCCGTAAGCGCGCCTTATGGGATTTAGTCAGCGTTTGATGCTAATTTATCAGCTTCATGAAAGTTATTCTCCTCTGCTCTGTAACGGGATATTCTCTCCACTTCCTCTCCACTTTCTTATTGTCAAGACGTGCATGGCATCGCAATGCTGTACACAACCTTGTATGCTACTGTGTTTATTTCTCTATGACTCTCTCTCTCTATATATATAGCATATATCAACCGGAGAACGGGTTGCTATTTACTAAGGAATTGCACAAGCAATTAAAATGTCATGAACAAAAACATATCTTCGATGTCATCCTGGGAAGGTTAATTTGTCATTTATTGATTGGTTTCCCCAGCTGTCGATTAAACAGAAATGAGGGGCATTGATTGGCTAGTGCAGAAAGAGGGACTGACCTTGGCTCTGAGTGGCGGTTTACACTTGACACACTACCTGTTACGTTGTATGTGGTACTGAACGATCGTCACAATGAAACGTTTCATGACTACAGCACATGGAGGAACCTTCTCGCACCTTTACCCGAGAACATGTGATTCAAAACAATATTCAACTGAACTCCAGACCCCACCCTCCTTAAGAATAAAAGCCCTCTACCAAAATTATATTTTGGATTTCAGAGATTTGACAAAGCGAAGACTATGTTGCAATCATAAAATAATGAACACTGATTAGGCTGATTAGCCATGAAAGGTGCAATCTCCATACTACTAATACTCACAGTCTACTTGGATAATAGGATAAACTGCACAATGGAAGAGAATCAATTGCATCATAACAGTCAGAAATTAGGAACAAATGGAACAGAGACTAAATAAATCACAGTAGATACAAGATTATAACCGTGTGATGAATGCATGAATGCATCAGCTCTTTGCATTTCACTTCTTCTTTCACACTCTTCTTTCTTACACTGTATAATGACCCCCTTGGTCACTGTCTGTACTCCATGGATACAAAGTTGTTGCTGTATGTTAGTAATAGGAAGCCTGAAATACTGTAGGAACAAGCTTGGGGGCCAGCCGTAAAAAAAGAACAACAATATGGTCCGCTGCTTCAACGACATCTCCGGGAAGCTCCTGAAAGCCATCTCCTGAAGGGAAAGACTTAAACTCTGACTCCTATTAATGTGTTTGCAGGGAGCTGGCTGGCGATGGAGACACCCCCACCTCCGCCCTCTCTCTCCCCCCGTTCGAACACTGTCCTCGGGCCACCGTGCCCCCTTGATCCCACCTGGCGCCCTCTTTATATGTGCATAAACTACGGGTGCAGCTGCGCTGTGCCCTCTTTAAAGCCAGAGACGGAAGGGGCCACCGCGGCCAGAGTGATTTTTACATTTTGGTGAAGCACCTCCCCAAGGGTTGGAGCGACTCCACAACATCCAGAGACTCGTCTCACGCACTGCTTAGTGGGTGGCGGTGGTGGTAGGAGGGGTGGTGGTGGTGGTTGTGCAGTGGGGCCCGGTGGGGGCCCCCGGAGCAGAGGTGATTTCTGTTCACTCTTGTCGCTCCGGGTTATTCCTCCCCCCAGGGGCCCTCGTCTCTGTCTGCCTGCAGGTGCACACTGCCTCCCTTCTGACGGTGTCTCCGCTGATCAACACAGAGGAGCCGCGGCAGAGAGATGGCAACCCGGCGAGAAAGCAGAGGCTGGGTGGAAAACTAGAATAGAACGAAGTTGGCGCATTCTAAGGTTTTCTTCAATAGCGCTGTGCTGTGCTTAAATTTCCATCGATAATCAACACAGCAGATCAATATGATCCCTCTGACCGGAAAGGCCCCTTTGGGGTGGATTTCGATTGGTGGACGTGGTCCACGGCATATAAGAAAATCGATCCAAACAATGATGCAGCCCTGATTACAATGATACAGGGGAGGATTTTTAACACTGAGCGACTTGGATATACCGACATGGGGACAAGTCATCCATCTCGTGGATGGCTACAGGGGCGGTAGCGAATCGAGCCTTCTCGCTATACCACGGCATCGGTGGATAGCGCTGGTGCTAACGTGTGCCATTATCTGTTAGCATCCACGGCCCTGCAGAGCACTGATGGCTTTGCTCCTCAGGCCTGTCTCAATGTGGTCTTTATAGCATCCCCCCCTACACCTCCTTCCCCTCCTCCACCTCCTGCTCTTCCTGCCCCCTTCCTACGCTACTATGATCCTTAATGACTCAGCCAGGACCCTGATTGGAAAAATGAAATCCCCATAGTGTGGCTGGTTTAAAAAAAAATGAAACTGTTGTTAGATAAGCTATGGCAACATTACACTCTGGGTCAGTCCAAACCATTACCGCAATTGGATCAATTTTTTGGTTCGTTACCTTTGTGAGGGTTGGATGGCCTGCCGGAATATTTGGCTTCTAGTGTTAATAATGGACGGGGGGAACAGGTGCATATGCCAAGTACTATTATATATTCTAGGGCAACGTGTCTGCTGGAGCAAGGATTTGTTTGTTTGTCATACCAGGATGTGTAGAGAGTTGGCCAAGGCTGTTTACCTCCCTGGCTGTGCTCACAGGGAGACTTGGAGGGATCTGCTGTCAATTATTTGGATCATCGTATGGGTCCTCATACCCAACACATTAAATCTTGGTTCGGCTTCATCTGGCTTGTTAATGTTCTCATTTTTAGCATAAAAAAGTAAAGAATCCCAAAAAAGAAACGGATGGAAAAAGTAAGGCTTGCCCTAGAAAAGATGGACCTTGTTTAAGAACTCAAGGTTCTATAACTTTTAATATTTCTACCTGTAAAATATATTGATTAAATGAAGCTTCTGCTACTGCAGATAGTTCCTTAAACATGAGGAATAGTGAATGGAGCAGGCTTTTTTTTACGAGGTGTCGGTTGGCTCAGGCTTCAGTCTATTCCAGCATTATGGGGTGTCATAACTACCGGCACAAGACGATTCTCCAAAAGACACTCGAACACACAAAAATATCAAAACTCATTAAATTTTATTGTGAAATGAAATGGGTTGAAGTCTTTTCATTGGCCGTCGTAATCCCACACTCGAAAGTACCAGCTTGTTTCAAGTGGTCAAGGTCTTGAAAACGGAACAGAGCTGCCAAGAATTCTTGTTTAATTACATCCACTTGAGGTTCTTTAAGACTTTAGTCAACATAACAACCATGTAAGTGGTGGATGTGTATAATGGCTCGATGCAGCAATGTGTTCAGCCATAATCGTTAGAATTTGTCTAATTAGATCAGCGCACAATGCTCATTAGCATAGCAGCACATTGTATCACGTAGCTAATTAACGTATGCACACACTTGCTATATGCGCTCCTCTTCTTGTTATATTTCTGTTCAGTGTTTATTTAGCCTTCATTAAATCCTAGATGCTTTGGTATAGCAAACCTTGCTCCTGGGAAAGGGGGCCGGGGGAGAGATGGATTGAGAGAAAGAGGGGATGGAGGGAGAGAAGGAGAGGCAAAGGGGATGGAAAGAGGGCATGCTTACATTGGGCCCATTTCCCTATCACTAGCTCATTGCACGGATATGTATGCAAAGCTATGCATGTCAGCTAAAGCAACACCCACAGACACGCACATGCACACACACACGCACACACCACAGGATGCAGCATGGAAGCATTATATGAACAAGAGTCAACTGTCAACGGGAGACCTTGATTGATTGCACTTGAGGGGGTATATATGATAACCACAGTTCCCAGAGTGTTCATTGCACTTGACAAGCTGCACAGCGAGATTGTTTGCACTTTGCATACACTTCATCTTGTTGTTTGTTTAAATACGCCGCCCTCCTTCACCACCACCACCACCACCACCTCCTCCACACACAACCCCCCATAACTGGCCAGTTAATGAATTCACACTGACAATATTGTAATTTAGAAGTGTGAATAATGGAAGTACAATGACTGCTGCTCGGCCCTGATCTCACACTCATTAGGACTCATGTAATGGAGTGGGTAGAAGCGGGATCTACTCTGAGTCTATGCTGATGACAGATCAACAAACGCTTACGGGCGTAGCCATCTATTGTTCTGAAAAGCTTCGGGAAGTTGTGCCTTCTGTGGTGCTGTGTCGTGCGACTCCTCAGTAGAAAAACACCCTCCGGTGTCCTCCGATCCCAGCTTTTATGTTCATTTCCATATCTGCCATTCCGCCTCCTCTATTGTTCTGGGCTGTGACTGCTGCTGCAGACTGACATATTCCTGTGGTTAACTTCTCTGCAGGATGTTAGGGAGACCGGGATAAAAATATGATGAGTTATTGCGAACGGGTGTCTACTGTACAGCTGTCTTGGTTTTTGTTGTCGTTATTGTATTGTATTTTATTTTCTTTATTTTAAGACAATTCCCTTTTTCTACGTTTTTTCATAATTTTTTTCATTCATCAGTTTCATTGACGTTTTAACCCAAAGCACCTAACAATTTTGCCAGTGCATAATGCTAATGGCATGGGCGTCCCCAGTGGGATTCATTGACGTATGCTTTTTCTCGTTCAAATATTCATTCAACAATCCATCCGTTCATCATTCAGACAGAACAAAAAAAAAATAGGTTTATCTCTTCGCCGACAAGGAAAAGAAACGGTCAAAGTCTTCATTTTCATTTCCGACCTGTGTTCTGTCCCTGGCAGTGCTGACTGTCTCTGTGACCGGTCAGTGTCGGGGCACATTTTCCTCATGATTTCCCCGCCAATGGACAGACAGGGGGCACCACCTTCACCCCCGTCAGAGAGCGGGTCACTCTCTGAAATAGACAAGGCGGGCCGCCTCTGACAGTGCCGTGCAGCCTCCCTGCAGCAGGGCCGTTGACAGGAATCAGTAAGCACACTTGACACGAGGTTACTGGGACAAAAGCAAAGGGCTTTTATGTTATTTTTTATTACCGTTTTGAATGCAGTGTTTACAGTTCACAGCGCTTGCCAGACACGTAACTGCTGTGAAGGTTTTGATTGATGAAATTATACGCCGTGAGATGGCGTAAAAGCCGGCGAGATGGGGAGATTTCTAATAAACGGTTCCCCTCCTTTTGGCATTTGTCATTTTTTTTGTTTTTAAAAAAGTTGTTTCTGTTTGGAACCGTTTCTGTTTGGATTGAAAGGGCACGTTGTTCTCCCATTGTGCCAAGTACAAACCGTATCCACAAGGCCTTAAACCGAAATCACGCTACAGTCTTTTTCCTCTTACTGCTTGTGAAAAAAAGAGCTGATGCAACGTTGCACCAACAGTGCACAGTCGTAGTTATGACAGCAAACGTGACTTTTCTCCTTTCATCAATTCCTTTAAACTGTCTGTCATTTATTCTCTCTTTCTTTCTTTTTTTCTCTCTCTCTCTCTCCCTCTCTCTCTCTCTCCCTCTCCCTCTCTCTCTTTCTCTCTCTCTCTCGCTCTCACTCTCGCTCTCTCTCTCAGATACAGCTCAGGAATGGGGCTTAATTGGTGGGATGCAGCCTTTTAATTAAGCAGGTCAATATAAATTAAGCCTGGGTTTCATTGATGCCGGTATTAATCGGTGCTGAATTGCTTTGGCCGTACAAAAAATACGTTTTCATCCAAAGGTATGCTTATGACACCAAATAATACACGTGTGTGTATTGTACACACACACACACACACACGCACGCACACACACGCACACACACACACACACACACACACACACACACACACACACACACACACACACACCTACACACACACATACACACACACACACACCAAATTGGTGACTGACACACAAAAACATTTGAAAACAGTGGTGAAAGAAATCGTCAGGAGTATTACATTCCATTTGCTCAGTGGAATTTCTCTTCTTATAACGCAAATAATGCACTTTTCCCATTCCTGCTCCAAGCTGCCTGCAGACACTTCAGCATTGGGTATTTAATGACAGCCTCGTTCATCGTACAGTTCATCGTCTCTGCCGGGTTCCCTCTGACCTGCACACATAATAAGCTCCATTGTTAGTCTGGGCTCCCACCCTTTCTTATTCTCAGTATGTTCAGGAGGTTTGTAATATGCACCAAGACAAAATCGTTATGTAGTCTCCCAGCACATCACCCCGCTGTATGTCAAATGTCATAATGCCTTTGTCTCACTGTGGCACAAGTTTTTGTTTGGTTGCTTTTGTGGCTTTTTTTTAAGGGAAAAGCTTCCATTCTCATTTCAGGCAGTCTGACAGCACAATTTATCTCACACACACACACATGCGCACACACACACACACACACACACACACACACACACACACACACACACACACACACACACACACACACACACACGTATCTGTGTGGAAACTGTACGTCTCCTAGCGATGCCAACGTTCCGTGGCTGAAGGAGTAGAATAAACTGTTGGTAGTTTTTTTCTTCTTTCCTTCCCGCCTTCTCGTCTGCTCTCTTTCTCCCACTGCTGATTAATTTAGTAAAAATTAGAAGACGCCATCTAGGTTCCCATGCAGTCGCTCTGCTCCATAGAAGAAGCTGAATAAAACACGGCCGACTCCATCTCAGCCTGCTGAGATGGGGAGGGAGAGTCGATGGAAACGTCTCCATTTGCCAGTTTAAAGAATAGCCAAATAATATTCATGAATAATGAGTATAAAAATCACTTTTGCTGTGTTTCTTTAATTTATTCAGTCAATTATTATGATTTATTTATTTGAGTTTGTCCGTTTCTTCATTCATCATGTATGATTTGTCCATCCACATGAAGGCCTGTGCTGCAATCGACACTGTAATAGCAACCATTTGATTCAAAGCTTAGAGTCACCAGTTGCAACAAACGTGTCTACCACCAGAAGCCATTTATCTGTCTGAATCGGTCTCAATCTCAATTATCTGGCTCAATCTCAATCACTGCTCTCGATCCCCTACGCTAACACAGCAGACATTTTGCCCCCCCCCCGCACCAGTCTAATCCTTGTTAACAGCAGCGCCTGATATCCGGGTAATCCCACTCTAATCTGTGTCAGATCTTAATCCAACACTGATCCGTTTCCTCGGTGGTCCTCCTCACCACACGCGGACCCCCAAACTCCCACACATGCGTCATTTCCAAACCCTTCGGCTGACTTTACTTTTTCTCCCTTCTCTCTTTTCGTTGGGCTTCCCCTGCCATCCATCTTCTTCTTCTACTATGTCAAAAGAAAAAGACAAGACATCCTCACCTCTGGGCCCTGACCTCCACCACTGCTACAACCACCGCCGTGACCCCTCGTACCCCCAGCCCTGGCCCCCGTGATATGATGTATTACTCTGCCCGGGGGTCTCTGTGGCCCCTGCTCACCATGGTCAGGAGCTGGGGCCTAGACCCTGGGGGGATGGGGGATAAATGGGGGATAAATGGGCCGGGCTCGCGGTGTGTGTGTGTGTGTCTGTGTGTGTGTGTGTGTGTGTGTGTGTGTGTGTGTGTGTGTGTGTGTGTGTGTGTGTGTGCGTGTGTGTGTGTGTGTGTGTCTGTGTGTGTGTGTGTGTGGCATACATGATGGCACAATGACCACACACACACACACACGCTCCAAGCCAGGTTGGCTCTTTAGAGGGTCTGGATAGGGCTCTGCTGCAGGGCTAGTCAGGGCTCCAGGGCTCTGGGTCAGAGTGTAGAACCAAGGTGTGGGTGTCTGGGGGGGTGATCCACTAAAGCCACCGCTGTCTAGTCAGTGGGTAGGGTGTTCGACTCCCAGCTGAAAGGTGCAGGGTTTGAACCCCCAATGTCTGCAGCACACAGGCATGTATCCTCGTACATCGTGTATGTTCGGTTGGATAAAAATGTCTGCTGAACGACTGGAATAGAAGACAGCAAGATAAAAGGATGTTGAGCCACTAACGTGATTCTGTGCTCGGCTGTAATTGATGTTGTTTTGGTGTTGCTTGTGTTCGCTCCGAACAGGGTACATGTAAGAATGTTCCCATCGTGCCTAATGGCTCCTGATAGCCGTGCATATGGCTTTGACGCCAGGCCTGGCTGTGGGGTTTAATCATATACGTCACTCAGGCGGATTTATCTTGACTAAAACAATCAAAAGGACAATGAGGCATAGCATTCAATTTGTCTCCAGTAAATGTGGTGGGGAGAGATTTATAACGTCTGTGACTAATAGTTGACTTGCAGCATTTAGACGTGCCCTCATTAATATGCTAAGCCACCGGCGGCCAGCGTAGCCTTCCCCCCGGCTCCATATGGCCATTGTTGTGTGCTGAGTTCAAACCATTCGCACCCTGTATTGTAGATATGATGGAATGGGCCAGGCATTGTTTTGTTTTTTCACCTCACACATTTCTAATGATTTCTAATTGAACATACCATTATGGGGTAGTGAATGGATATTAGATTGGCCAAATTAATGGAAGAGGTTCCCTCGTGGTACGGGAGTTCAATTACATAGGTGCGGCGCTGGTAGGCTGGGGGTAATCTGTCAGTGGAGGGGTATTTCGTAGGAAATAAAATGGCCCCTCAAAGATCATCCGTTCAGAATCACCATCAGGGCCAAACAACTCCCACAGCTTATGATGGATGGATGCGTTATTGATGATGTCAAGGTTTTTTTTATTTGGCTGGGCAAATCTTTAGCTCTCTGATCTATACTCTCGACTCTGACAGCCAACCTGACAGCCAGCAGCTATTTATTAACATATTGCTTGTCCATCCGCCAGATTGCCTCTCTCTCTCTTTCTCCCCTCTGTATCGCTATCTCTGTCTCTCTCTCTCTCTCTGTCTGTCTATCCACCTGTCTCTCTCTCTCTCGCTCTCTCCCTCCCTCTCTCTCTCTCTCTCTCTCTCTCTCTCTCTCTCTCTGTCTCTCTCTCTCTCTGTCTCTCTCTCTTTCTCTCTCTCTGCCTCTCCTCCTTCCCAATCCCTCTCTCTCTCTCTCTCTCTCTCACACCTCCAACCATCTATCAGCTGCACTCTGTCAAGGTTTTTCTTTTTGGTTTAGCCCTGGCCCGACCGCCCTGTTCAGGTTGCTGCATCGTAGCATTTACTCCGTGCCGTTTAACATTCTAACAAAGCCCACAGTTCACTCCTTCACTCATTCACTCCTTCATCACCAGGGTTTAGTATGTCCTAATACAAACCCTCAGTTGCGCCCTGTTGAGGATGGGCTCAAGAAAATATCAATTACAGAAAAAATAAATGAAAAAGAAATGAGCACTCGAAACGTATATCAGCGACTGAGGAAGACAGACCCATTCCTCAGACAGCTGGCTTTCTTTATTTTTTATGTTTTTAATCTCACACAGACTTTTTTTTATCTACTTTAAGTCTGCAGCAGTAGTCTGCTGCACCTTGATGATTGTGTTTGATGTGTGAGCGTGTGTGTGTATGAGCGTGTGTGTGTGTGTGTGTGTGTGTGTGTGTGTGTGTGTGTGTGTGTGTGTGTGTGTGTGTGTGTGTGTGTGTGTGTGTGTGTGTGTGTGCGTGTGTGTGTATAGCTCCAGCCTTTTCCCATTGGGACCTGTGTCTACTGCTAATAATCGGTATAAGTCACGTCTCATGGTGGCACCGCGCCACTTCCTCAACTATTCATTAAAAAGTTTTTTTCTTCTTGTCATTCTTCTTCTCCTCCAAAGGCTGTGAATGAATACAGCTGCGAGCCATCTTGTCTGCTTTAGTTCGCTGGTCCCAAAATAAATCTGAACAGGGTTTGTGTTACATGATGTTTTATGTAGATGGCCTGAAGATACGGCCTCAGGAAAGGGGTTTCCTCTCAGTGTTGTGATCCCAAAAACGCGCAGTATCTTCTGGTGTTCATGTTGGACGAGTGCCTGTGTGGATCTCTGCCCAGCTGCCAGATAGCCTCACCCGGGTCCACGCTCGTCGTTTCTCGTTAAAGGATGTTGACAAATGAGTGCAATCGTAGCATTACGGATAACAGTCGCCGCAATTGGGCAAATCCATTGGCTGAATCCCTCCATGAATACCGTAACCTTTATTTAAACTCTCTCAACAACATTAACAACCTTACACAACATTACACATTAATAGCTTGTGGAAACATGCTTTCAGATATGACCATGGAGGAGAAAGATTCTCTCTGTTATACTCCCTGAACCTGCGTTGGTGACAGGATTACCCAAAGGTCAAGTCTGTCACATCATTTATAGATTGAAAGGCTCCAAAAGAGGTTTAATAGATAATAATGGATCTGGTGTTTAAGAGTTCAATAGTTATAGAGCTATAGAAATAGCTTCATAGATATATCTATATCTTTATAGATATAGATACACAGTAGATATGAATATGTATATATCTGCAGGAGATCTTTTGATGAACAGAGGTCAATTTATTAATTATTGCAGACAGGTATTATTCCACATTCATCATTCATTCAGTCTCTTCCTATAGAACCATAGCTTTCCTCCTTCTAACAGCTTTCGGTTCGGATTGGCAGCAAGTGGTAAGTGCATGTTGTTGGCAAGAAGTTGTCATTCATCTCTGTGAAAAGAGCGATTGGAGAGGGAAAGAGAGAGCGTGGAAAGAGTGGAGAGGCAGAGAGAGAGGGAGAGACAGAGAGAGTTGAAAGAGGTTGGATAGAGGGGGAGATAGGGAGAGAGGATGGAGTGGGAGAGAGAGGACAGAGTGCGGTGAAGAGAGCGGTCACTGTGTACTGCAGAAGGGGAAGTTGTTCCGAGATATTTCCAGCAGCTGCCATATGGAGGAGATGGCAGCTGAGAGCAGGCTGAGCCAGTACAGATGGAGCTGTGGGGGCCTGGACACCAACAGCATGCAATCTGCACCGTCTCTAGGGAACATGACTCGAGATGAGACATGTGAAGGAAGACTAAATGTAACATACAGGCCGATTGAGGATTTCTCCCCCCAATCTGAATGAGCTAAATGTTAACACATTTCGAGTTAGTAATCAGTTTCAAGGCTATGTACACATACATAAGTTAGGGTCTGATATCAAATTATGTATTGCAGTATGATTAACATAATTCGCACCAGACGTTCTTCTATG
The DNA here is from genome assembly GCF_949987615.1 of Pollachius pollachius. Classification (NCBI taxonomy): domain Eukaryota; kingdom Metazoa; phylum Chordata; class Actinopteri; order Gadiformes; family Gadidae; genus Pollachius; species Pollachius pollachius. The sequence continues at coordinate 9,174,308 of NC_136939.1, forward strand.
ATTCATCAGACTCCAGGGCATTGCTCTCATTCCAAACTCAATTCATCGCCTCCTTAAAGCTGTATATCTATAGATATCTACAAGATGTAATCAAAGAAAGCCGGTAGGTAAACGAAGTCTATCACCCTAGTGAGCGTCGCCCTACACCACCCAGACCTATAGTCCTCCCTTTCTGTTGACTTTGGAGTCCACTCACCACAACGCTCCCCCTCATAACACTACAATGAGACCCTGCCCAGGGAGGAGTACCGCGCAGGCGGACCCCCAGATCATCCTCCTGATCCCCTCATAATCAGGCCCAAATCCTATAGAACAATGCCCCTCTATTATTAACAAAAAGAGAAAACCCACAAGCCCTTCCTTCCCGGTCTTTTGGCCTCTCTCCCTGCTACAGCCAGTGCTGACTAGGACTCTGTGGTGTCTTAGGGCTTGTCTGTTAGAGAAAGGCCTCAGAGACTTTCCTTTGAATCGGCAGTCTAATGAAACATGGATAGTAAAGAAAAAAGCACAGCCACAGCAAAATATTATTGATGGCAGGTTTTATCTTCTAACCGACCGGCTTCTGCAGGTCAGACGGTAGATGAACGACAAAAACGTCCGCGGTCCAACCACAGCATCTACCCCGCGTTCCATTCTGACAGTGTACTAAGGCCAAGCCCGCCCAACACACGCACACACGCGCACGCACGCACGCACGCACACACACACACACACACAGACACACACACACACACACACACACACACACACAGATAAACACACACACACAGACACACAGACGCATAGACACAAAAAGGACACCTTTCTATGTGCCTTATTGTGTTCTCCAGTCAGTAAGTGCTTCTTTTTCTTTTAAGGAGGAGATGGTAGAGAGGAGAAAGGAGAGAGGACGGGGTAAGAGCGGGAGGGACCGGGAGAGAGGAGGGAGGGGAGAAGAGAAGGGTGAGGGGGTGGGAGGGGCATAGGAGAGAGTGAGAAGTGGGTGGGCGCCCAGCAGGCAACCCCCCCCCCCCCCCGCCATCTTAATACTAATAAACAAGCTTGACTTTGACTCCCCCTGCCCTTGCAGGAGTGAGGAAAGGAGGGGGGAGAGTAATTGGAAAATATCCTTTTCTAAAGCGACCCCCTTCTAACCCTTCCCCCTTTTCCCCCATAGTTTCCATCTCTGGTGCAATTCCTCTCTCACTGTGATATAAAACCTACATCATTCCATCTTTTCAACGTTTAGAAAGAGGGGGAGGGGTGTATAGTATTCAGGGCATTTGATTCCGTACTTTCGGTAATGGTCTACGACGTGACAAATCCTTGTGTGTTTTTGTGTGTGAGCGCGTGGGTGTTTGCATGTGTGTGTGTGTGTGTGTGTGAGTGTGTGGGGGGGGTGTCTTATGCCTATATTTGTTCCAGGGAACACCCACCATGAGCAAACCATTGCCTATATAACAGAGAACTCATTTGGCATGCAAACGGCCGATGAAACAGGGCTATGGGAGAGTGATTAACTGACTCCTTCCCGCCCTGGTACGCGGGGCTAGGAAAGAAAAACACAAACCTAAACAGAGAAGGCGACATGAGATCCTGGTGTCTGAGACATCATTTATACAGAAGGTCATGTCTTACAAGCTGCTAAAAACGACTGCGGCTTTGGTAGGATGCCTTCATTATTCCTGGGGCCCATGTTGAATTAGGAGAAAAATTGTAAACTGTGTGTCCTGACCTGACAGCCTACCTGATTAAGATGGCCTGATGCCACAATGTCGGCTAACATGTCTAACACATGCTGCATCACGCTCTCTTATCCGCAGCGAGACGGGTCTTGGCTGCCTGGGAATTCTGTGGGTCTCAAATGCATTTGTGAATCGTTTGAATCCATCCATCCATCCATCATTCGTCCATCCGTCCATCAATCAATGAATTGATGAATCCATTCATTCATTGAATTAATCCATAGATTTATCTATCCCTCTATCCATCCATTAGGTGATTCATTTAGCCATTCATTCATTATATAATTCTCCCATCCTTGCATCATTCATCTATCCATCCACACAGCCATTCATTCATTAATGATGCGTTCACCCATTCATTTGTCTGTTCCCCCTTTCATCCATTATTTAATGGATGAAATGCATGATTTAATTCGCCCACTAGTTTTCGCTGAGCAATTTACATAGCACCTTTGAATACACACACGCACGAGCGCACGCACGCACGCACACACACACACACACACATACACGCACGCACGCACGCACGCACACACACACACACACATACACATATAATTATACACACACACACGCACACACACACACATGGGTATGGAGGTGGTAAGGTGCAAAATCGTCTCCCTACCAGACATGAAAACTCAGTGTTTTATGTGTTCATTTATTTAAGGAACACAGGCTTTCGGCTTTGGCTACACCGCGTTGACGTTCGATAGCTTTAAACAGGTTTGTGTTTTTGTAGGTCAGCTATCGCTTCCAATATCCATGATGCTGTTCTGGGCATTTGAGGTGGCATGTGCTTCTTCTGGTTAGGCTCTATTCATAGTAAACATGAACACAACCCAGCCGGGCCTTTTGTCTTGTTCTGTCTTTTTTTTCTTCTTTCATTTTCTAACATTTCAATTCAGGTTATATTTGGAAGCTGGTTTGTCTTCAGGGTATAGAGTACAGTTTTCACCGAGACTTCGAAAACGTTATTTTCGGAGTGAAAGCGCGTTATGAAATTTAAGAAAGAAAGAAAACAATCAAGGGAGAGTTTTGAGGAAACTGCTCTTACAACTATCAGTGGCAGGTCCTTCTTAGCCTATCAAATCTGTCACTCACATGTCCTTGAGCTCACAATATTCACTGAAGCACTACAAAGGATATGATTCAATTAATCTGTTGGTCTGTTAACCACAGGATGTCTCTAAAACTGTGGACAGTCAAGAAAACTCAAAATAGAGAGTGACTCGTGATTGTGACTAATCATTGTGGAATCACATGTATTGCATTTCCACTTTCTACATTGAGAACAATAATTTATCCACTCATCAATCTCTTTGAACGTGTCTGGTCGTTTTTCTGTGAAGTAAATGCATTCAGATTGTATTCAGATTTTCCATTCATCCATGTTTGGTGGAGGATGATTTTGAATTGAATTATCAAGTCGGTTTTTTGAGAACATTTTTTGGACACAAATAAATTCTGTCCTCATGGGTAAATGTCACAAAATGTGATTTGTGCCTTTGATTGAAAGCTCATAAGTTTGGAGAATTGTCTGAACAAGGAGAAATAGCATCAAGTACCGTGCATTAATATCAAAGAGTCCTGCAATGATATATGTACACATATACTCCAACATAATCAATCTTTTTAATTCATAAGCTCTGAAGCTATTTGGACTAAATCTACATGGCCCCGAAAGTAATGTAGCATTTGCCAAATGTTCTGGCTTGTCATGTCAGAACACTGGCTGTGGAAAAACATCATGTTATTTATCTTGTAAAAATACCCTTTTTTTCCTCTTCAGGCATCCAAATGACTCCCTTTCTCTCTCCATCTTGAGTGTAATTTTCCTGCCTTAATATGACAGACCGTACAAACGTCGCCAAGACGATGCCTAATTTAGGTCAACTTTTGTACAGGCTGTCATTTGACAAAATTTGGCAATTAATATGCGATCCGTTCCCCCGTGTAATACCATGCACTTTAATGGTTACGGTATTAACCACTTGTTAGGCCTTCGGGGACAAGTCTTTAATGATGAATGCCCAGCCTGCCTATGCCTGCATGCCTCCGAGCCGTCGCTTGTCTTACAATACACAGGAATAAATAGCTTGGATGAGTGATATTATGCGGTTTGCCAGTAAAGCAATGATGAAGTGATACTTGGATTGGGAACGAGAGTTGGCCCCCGGTATCTGAATTACCGTCTACAGTTCTGCGCTCTTGGAAACAAATAATAACACTCATACGGTACATAGGCATACATATAGAGATTTTTTTTGTGACTCAAGGAAGGAAGGAAGGTAAATCGCAACCCTGTGTTGGTGATCTCAGTCTGTCTTTAAGAGGGACTTTAAGAACATAACTGTGGGAAGACAATTTCAATGGCAGCCAACAAAAAAAAGAGCTAAATCATTTATGAGTGTGTGTCAAATGTCTCCCCCCCCCCCCCCCACACACACACACACACACACTGATGGATCCTTCTGCTGAAGGGGCACTCGAGAGAAGAGCAAAGGAGACAAGGCGAGTCCTGGAATCAAAATGGACTTAAAAGGATGTCAACAGGTGAGGCCTGGGGGGTTTGTGGGGGGGTTCATGTGAAGGTGGCATTCCCATTCGCTGGTTCCCACCTTCTCCCATGCTGGAGAAGAAGCGTGAAGTGAGACATTCTGGCATAGGAGATGCAGAAGGTTTGTCACAAGACTCTGATAATCAAGGAGCGCTCTTGTAAACGAAGAAGAACAACCCACTGACTCATGTTTCTTTCAAGGAGCGCAAGCATGCTGAGCGCGCTACACACGTCGCACATATCCGACGATTTTGAGTTTTGTGGAGCGTTATGCTACCAGAAGGTCTCTCTCTTTTTGACTCACAAAAAGCTGAAAGATGTGTTTTCCATCAAACGCCGTCAAGGTTGCCTCTGTGTATGTTCAGAAAAGGAAACAAGTTTTCATCCTGACATTTTGTTGTTTGCTCCTCAAATGTCTGTTTGTTTTTTAAGACACTATTTTCTTACTTTGGTTGTGTAGAAGTGTGGGAGAAGCTGAAGGCTGTGGATTTGCCTGTTGGCTGTTTGTCCTGGTGTGGTTCTGACAGAATGGGGCAAGAATTGTGGAATACAATTGTTCACAGACAAATAAATAATTAAAGACTCCTTTGTGAAGTCCATTTTTCTCCACTTACTAGAACCTGTTTGAGACGCTTGTCTCAAACAGAAATGCTTAAGAGGGTTTCAACCATGAGGTCTCTGATTGGCCGGCAGCCAGAGGGGTCATATTAGTGGTGAAGTTGGAATGCTAATGTCCAATCAGAAGCCCTGGTCGATTTATCCTCCTCACAGCCTCTGCTCTTTACCACACACGTGTTCTCATTTCAGTTCCTTAATCACCACCACAACATTTTGCTTGGTCTGACACCAAATACTTGGGACACATTGCCTTCCTCTGTGCGGCTGCCAATAAGAACTGAACTCTCAACTTAGAAAAACTCTCAATAAATCACAGAGAAAAAACACTGTACATAAATAACTGAGGAAATAACTTGGCTTCGGGAATACTTTGTCATCAACTCCAAATGTAAAGGAGACAGAGAACATGGGGTAAACGGTGTAATTAAAGCTGATTATGAGGAGACTAACAGCAACAAATTGGTCTGGCCCCTGGATGGTGCTGAGGCTAAATGACTCCCCCCCCCCCCCCCCCCACACACACACACACACACACACACACACACACACACACACCCATGACACTTAGTCAGAAGGATGATTCCCCCCCCCCCTCCCCCGGCCCACTCGAAGAAAATGATCCAAGGTCAAGTGTGTTTGCCCTCCACCCATTCACACACACACACACACACACACACACACACACACACACACACACACACACACACACACACACACACACACACACACACACTTCAATCTTTAAATGGCATTGAGTAGGCTATAGACTTTTACAGCACTTTTTCAGCTTCACTACACCTTGCAAAACAACACCCACACCCACACACAGGCACACACATAAACGCACACACACATGCACACACACACAACCAGCCTCCTCCACACGTGAGTGTCCTTTTCCCAAATGGATGGTGTTCACACTGCTCCAAAAGGATTGTTTTATTCTCCCCTCCCCACCCCCTCTTTTGTCCTCCCACATGTTGAAAACTCGATTGATCCTCCAGCTCATTCACAGTCACACTTCTGGGTACAACGACGCATGCTTGTTCAGTGGAGACGTTTCCGCTGCTCTCTGACGTTATGAAAGCTACGCAGTGCCTTGCTGTTGAGCTGCATCTGTCCTGGTGCATCCTCCTTGGCGCTTGATGAGCAGGGCGGCAACGCTTCACTTAATGTGAGGTAAATAGTGACGAACCAGTGCAATTAGGAAGGCTAATAGTCGGTCATGAGTAGTCGTTTCAGTTTTGGTGGGGAGGAACCGTCAAGTCGAGCCTCTTCCACTGCGGTTGGAAGAGTTGATTTGAGAATGAGGTGGTGATGTTTTAATGTGTCTTTTTATTGAGGACAGTACCAGTGCTACCCACAAAATCATGTTTTGGCTCTACTTCTCTGTAGCAATACAGCAGAGTGATGCCACTGTAGAATGGGAAACAAATTAGAACTTATTGTCTGTGTCACGACAATGCCATCAATCTTAGACAATTTGTGTCTAAGATGACTCATTTGATTTGTAAAGCTGTTGAATCCTTTTAGTAAAAGTATTATTCTACTTTTTTACATCTGAGATCAGATCGATTTTACAGATGATATATAGAGAGAGATGAGACTTTAGATAAAATTGTATTGACAGGTTTGTGTTTCATTGAGGGTTGATAAATGTTCATGCTTCTTGGCTTAAATATATTACCAAGGAAAAATCCTTATTTGACTATAAATGGAAACCAACTTGTCTTATCTGACACAGGAGCCAGTGTATTTAGAACTATGCAAATCCAATCATGAATACATTTAGGGTTAGACAAATAACTATTTGGTAAATAGGCTAAATAATGTGATGCTGTTAATCTTTTGGGCATAAATCACATTTTAAACCCACTGGTTCCTACAGTGAACTGTAGAGGAAATGTGTATAGAGTTAGCCTACTATATGCCGGTGCGTTTAGAATTACGATGAGGTTTCACATTTCTCGCATAGCTTCACGTCTCCAGTCCACATCGTTTATCAATTCTATCACCTCATTTCCAACCACACCAGCCCAACTGTGAGCGCTGCACTACTTGCTCCGAGGAAGAAGCGTAGAGCCTGTAAAGCGGCACTGCGGCATCGCCGTATCACTACGCCCGGTCCCTTCTCCGGGATCCTGAAACACGGATTGGGAGAGGAGATACCCTATGGTTCCTTGCGGGATTATCTATCAGCGCAATTTCTTCTCGTGTTTTTGTCTTTTAATGACCATTCGTATCGGAAGGGCTGCAACTTGTCCGGACGGTCCCCACTTGCAAGGGTTTGCATTTCTTGGTTTTGCATGACGTGTCTTGGAGCAAAAAAGAGGCTCGCTTTGTGTCTTAGTGGAAATTAAAGCCAAGCTGGAACACAGGAGGCAGTGCCAGTCGCTGTTTGTGGGCTGGACTGGAGACAGAGCGTGAGATCTACTGACAGAGAAGCAGACACAAAAAGAAAAAAAAAAGACTACAACGAAGACAGGGACAGAGGGTGTTTTGCAGGAGAAGACTTGGATAATAGCGAGTTCAGTGAAGATAAGGGTTGTGTGTTTACTCTTGTCGTTTGTCAGCGCTATGTTGCATGTGTCATTAGATAAGTACTGGCACGGGGCATCGGGTTAAAGGGATAGGTACTGAAATAGGCTTCGGACCGTTCATGAAGGAAAGGTGAATTTGCCTTTTAGTTGAATGCAGCCGTTGCGCCCTGGTTAAATGTATTAGTGGACTATTGCAGCACAGTCAGGGTTGGCTTGCTGGCTTATTGCATGCTCCTTTGTTAGGAATTAATATAAGCAAATTCTGTAATTATGCATATTCATAAAATCATCCACTTCCAGTAGGTGCCAGATGTGTGTATTTTTGTGAATAGCAGCTCAGGTACGTCCTAATGCAACCGTCTGCCACTGAGATAGAGCAAAAGTTGAAGATGCTGGTTGACAATGATATATAGCTGGATTTGGTTTCTCTGGTGATGCAAAAAAAAAAAAAAAAAAAGGTGTGTTCCTCTTGTCTTGAAATGTCCAGAAGCAATTGGTGCCATGCAATTGAGACAGACTTGAGCATGTCTGTACTTAGTTGACGGTTAGGCTCCTGCTCTATGTCTCTCTCTCTATTCCTCTCCCTCTCTCTCTCTCTCTAAATAGTGTGCCAATACCATGATGTCATGTCAGAGAATTTATATTCTGGACACATTCTGGACCCATATGTGTTTCAGACTCGTCCATCGGGCCACAGTGACTTACGGTGGCTTATGTTTCACACTGTAGGCTATTCCAAGAGGGCAATTATGTATAGGATGGCAGGTTAGTGTTTACAGAAGAAGAATACCAGGCCATGTTCTGCTGCTGTACTACAGCCACACACTCGAGTGCTTGCAGAGATTGGCTGAGGAGCTCTTTTTTTCAGCCATCTGGTTGACAGAGTTTTTGTCATAATGGCTCAAGGACATAGCTCCATGTAGTAAAGCTAGTGGCTATTAATGAATCATTACAGCCCAGGATGTGAGGCATGGGAATGACTATGGTGTTGTTACATGTTGTAGTGTGGTGGGTCGGTGACTGCATGTCCTGTGCACGTTGTAGACTAGAGTCAGGTCAAAAGCCTTTTCTTCTCTCGACCTGCTTACACATGTCTTACATATGTTGACCGTTATGTAGGGCTCTCAGTTATTTCAGCAATTCTGCAATTCTCCTAGCTTCAACCCCGATTTGCCATGCGAGGCGAAAATCAATAAAACTCAATAGCACTTAATTATTCTGCTAAGAGTAAGAAAGATAGTATTGTGCACAGATATTATTCTGGAAATGAATGGTTTACACCCTTCTGAATGGAGAGTAAAGAGCAGTTTTCTTTATGAATAACAAAGCAGTGGCTTTAAGACAACTGTTGCTTTATGTATATAGGCCTTTGTCTAAAGCTTTCATACAACTTGTGGTGAATGGATTTCAAGCAAGAACTGGTTTTATAATGCCATTTAATTACATTAGATTGAAATGTTCAAGGTTTGCCAGTGTGTATTTACTAATAATGGAAGATACCCCTCATTGTTGAAAAGGCTTGTATAGTTCATCTATGGTTTTGATTACAAATATAGAAATAACATCTAATTATGAAAGGATCAATTCAAAGTTATGCATAATTGGTAGGTAAACTGCTCCATCAAACGAAGCAAAAATAATCTAGATTTGGCACACTTAAGAGATACAAGTGATAAAGCACTCGGAGCACATAATAATCTTCTTATCCTTAATGACTTGGCAAAGGCAGGAAAGCCAGTAAAGCTGGTAGCTAATGGCTCTGGCCGGTGCTAATGAAACATTCCTCTTGCATTATACAGCGCCGCAATCCCCAAAATATCCACAGTCTTCAGGAAATAGCTGCATAGACTGCATTCGGGTCAGGATAGTGTTCTCAGGCTAAGACGTGCTACTCCCAAACCAAAAGGTTCTGGGTTCGAGGCTTAAATATTAGCAGCCTGGCCTTTTAGGCCTCCTTGAGCATGACGTCTTACCGTCTGCTACATAAAGTAAACATACGATGAAACATCCTGGGATAACAATTTGCGTTTACTGAAATGCTTTTTTTATTCTCTTTCTTTTTCCTCTCTTGTCCTGCAGGAGAGGAGGAGTGGATTCCGAGTTGGGAAGATGTGGCGCCCTCAACGGGCCACGGCACCATGGGAGAACAGCGCGTCCACTGAACACACATCTGCTTTGACTTGAACCGACCTCGGAAATTGAAAGACTTGCGGTCCAATCGGCCAAGCGGTTCTGGTTTCTTTTCTCACCTCGTCGCTGGGTCTCATGGAGAGCAGTTGGGGATCTTTTCTCGGAACCTAGCCTAGTTTCAACCAACCCGCCTGGTGCGTTTGTTTCCGGCGGCTTCCGTCTCTGAACACCCACGGGACAAGCCTCCCCTCACTGGATATACATATAACATGGTCGCCTTGGATGTAACACCTTGATACTCCGCCGTTTGGTTTCGCGACAGTGTGGAGGTAACTGCTCTGGAGCTCTGCTGAGGGCCTTTGGAGTTCTACCAGCAACCCCCCCCCCCTCGCCGGGCCACGCCCCGCCGCCCAGGAAGGCCTTGTTGTTGCTGTTGTTGTTGTTGTTGTTGTTGTTATTGTTGTTCTCGGCGACTCCCTTCCGTAAGGGACATGGATGGCCCTAGATCCGGCAGCGCCCTGCGCAAAAAGCGGAAGTCGCGGGCGGCGCGCGACAGGGTCCACGGGCCGGGTAGGATACCCAACGGGCATGCCAGGTCGGCGGCGGCGGCAACGGCCACGGCGGCGGTGTTTGCGAAGGCGGGGGCGACGATGGTGCGCTTCTCCTCGGATTCGGAGCGGGAGGGGGGCCTGGGCCCCGCGGTGCCGTCCGCCCGCCCCCGCCCCCCGCCGCGCAGGAAACGCAAAGAGTCCACCTCGGACGAGGAGGACATCATCGACGGCTTCTGCATCTCGGGGTTCATCTCGCTGGAAGCGCTGGAGGTCAGTGATCGAAACCCGGCCCTTATCCCCCCCACCCCCCACTGTGAATCACCTTTACGGCTCTATGTGAGCATGCAATGGGGGTCGGTATGAGTGGATCTTGCTCAGATCAGCCTTTCCCCCCCCCCCACCCCAACACCTATATACACACACACACACACACACACACACACACACACACACACACACACACACACACACACACACACACACACACACACACACACACACACACACAGGTTTCACCGTGGGGGACGAGGAGGCCTGCGGAATCTGCAGACTCGGGGTGCGCTTATTATGTGTGTGATGTGTTTATTATTGTAAACAGCTGACTGCCTGTACTTGGAACCCTCCCCGCCCGCATCATTTGGTCGGTGTGCGAGCCGAGGTTTCAACAGATGTGGCTTTTGAAGCACTGCTGCCGCTGCCAGAGATGTGTATCTGTGTCAGGGGGAGGTTTCCTTCACGCCCCACACGCCGTGCGTTTGTCTTTGGGTGTTTGGGTCGTTGGAGAGAGAAAGGGTAAAGGACACGGTGGCTAGTTCGGGGGGGGGGGATGCTAAGAACGTTGACATAACATTATAGTGGAGGACTGAGAGTTTGGCTTCTCTTGATGCAGATGGGTGAAAGGACTGGGAAACGCAAAGAGACTGCGATACGTTGTTGACCAAAGATACATTTATTACGTTAGGAGCGTTGTCTAGACATTTCCCGCACGCCTCAGTCGACTCGCCTTGGAGGTCTAGACGACGCGTTTTTTTTCGGTTTATGATGTTGGTTTAGTTATTAGAGGGGTATTAGAGCATTTGCGTCAATATTATTAAGTGTGACCTTATGTGAACAGGGTAGGATAAATAATGCATATCTGCAGGCTTGTCTGGGCACACACAAAGTCAGGTGTCCACACAGGGTCGGACGCTGAGCTCCCTAGGACAGGAGACTTCCAGGCAGCTTGTTCTCTCTGCTGTATATAACTTCCAGCCCTGTTTCGTTGTCGAATCACACCTGGAAAGATTTTGCAGTTGTTTTCTTTTTTTGGTCTCATACATGCCCCTGTTGTGTCCCCCTCCCCCCGCCCACCCTCTTGCTTTTTTTCTACATTTCTCCTCTGTACTTTTTGTGCTGCAGAAGGTCTGGCAATGTCTACTGAGATTAGCCCTGTTTCTCCTCCAGGACTCCTACCCACACCCACCCCACCCCCCAGCCCCAAGCCCCAAGCCCCTGCTCCTTCCCTCCCTTTTGTTCCTTAGTGGCCTTTTGCCTCTCTCGCTCTCCTTTATCCATCTCTTTCTCTCCTTCATCCATCTGTCTGTCTGACGGTCTGTCTCTTTCTCTCTATCTCTCTCTGTCTATTGCTCTCTCACTCTTTGGCTCTCTCTCTCTCTCTCTATAGCTCTCTCTCTCTCTGATATCTGTGCAGTCTCTTTAAGCCGCCAGGTTATTCTGGTTTGGAGTGGCCAGTTAATGGCTTCAGCCATTGATGTAGTGACATTCGACCAGAGTAGCCCCTGCAGTCTCCACCTTAGGTGGAAGGGGCTAGTGAACTATCATGTCCATTGGTGTAATAATAATTACACTGGATGTAGATGTTCACATTAAGAATTGCTATTATGCTCTTTAAAGGTCATAGGATCATTTTTTTGATGATTGCATCGGGACGGTCTTGATCACATTTTGATCTACTCTCCCGTTGTTTAGTTTCAAGTGCCAGAACAGTGGCTTGTGGAAGCTTAAAATTTGACTTTATGATAGGTTATATGCTTAGGGAGACAGGGATCCAAGTCATTATTTTAATGTCCATCCCCTTTTAGTCTTCCTTTCCACGACCATCAGACACCATTAACAACACCCAAGTTAGCCTAGCTTGTTATGCATTACTCCAGCAGAACCTTTCCTATAGGTTCCTGGAGTTGTCCTAAAGCAGGGCTGCCCAATTTGGGGCCCGCGGGCCAAACTTGACCCGCAACCGATTTTATTTGGCCCGCGCCTTACCGACTGCATATATTATTGTTTTCCGCCATCAGCGCTTGGAATCTGCGCTCGCTCGCATTGAATATTATTTATTGGTGCACTTCCATTCCTGACCCTAGAATAACGTTGTGATACATTGTTCAGCCGCCTCCCACATATTTGACTAAATATACTGAAAAATTTAAATTTTGGCCCACAAGACTCCCCACGATTACATTTTGGCCCTCCACTGGGAAGAATTTGGGCCCCCCGTCCTAAAGGTTTGGACTTGATAACGTAAGGTACTGTACTTTAGTCGGCTGTATTTCTTCAACGCACGTAGACTTATTCGATAGAGAGAGAAAAGCAGAACATGACATTGCCTCATGCAGAATCAACAGTTTAGTGTTTTTTTTAGGAGCATAGTAGTCTTATTTGATCTGCAATGAGACGCAGGCGGTGTGGAATATAAAGGAGTAGACAGAGACAGAAATCCTTTGGTGTAGAGGAGGGAACCTAAAGCCTAAAGGTTGGAGAGTGGATTTATGCTGCTTGGGAAGTCAGCCCTTTCAGATCCCGGATCCACTTGGGAAATCTAAGCAGCGAAGCAAAACAGGAAACTCTTTCCCTTTCCTCCATGGAAACCAAAAAAACGGGGGAATTGTGTTTGAGCATAACCACTGTCACCTTAGTTCTCCCTTTGTAGCCGCTCAGCCTTAGAGCGTAAGCTACAAGAGACAAAAAGAGTCTATCCTGCGCAGTCGGAAATATTTTTCACTGAATGCGATTTGAATCAATCTGAGGCAGAGGGTACATTATAGCACGGCTATTGCCAGACCAAGCTCAATCGTAGATTGCACGTTGGTCTGGGGAAGCTGCTGTCATTTTCTTCAGCTCAAGAGGTGTGATCATCAGGCCTAGTTTAACTGACCCTGTACGCATTGGCTGCTTGCCGCCGCTTCCCTGTCGTCATTGTGTTAAACCAGCCAATAGCTCGCCGGGGGTTGGCTCCCGTAAAAAAGGTATCGGAAGCAGAAAGAAATGTATTGCTCTTCTCTAGACCCTTCTGCAGAGCAAATTCAAATTGCCGGCAGAATGGGCGGGGCTACCCAGTCTAGGTGCATTAGCAAAAGTTGATTTTTCAACAATGTCTAAAAACTAGACTGATATTCCCTGTCTCCTTTTTGTGAAAAGTTGTTTTCGTATCCCATGCAAAATGAAGGCAATTAATTCCTTGTTTTGTTCCACGGCGGCTTAAAAAGACTTGCTGCTCATTTCTCCCTGTTCGTTTGTTTGTTCTGATACAGGTGGTTAATGTTTTTCATTACCTGCTCAAAACGTCTCTTAATTCAATAAGAGAAGTAGCTCTGTTGTGTTGAATAGCGCTAATCTCTTATTTAATGCATATTTTCTAGTTAATCAGGGAATTCAAAGTAAACAACTGTCGTTGCCCTGGGTGGTTGGCTCGTCAGCCCTCATGCTGTTCTGCAGTGAGCTGTGATTTATTGTCGATGTGTCACATGACCGTGATGGAACTCCATGGCTGAACCAGCGGCTTCCTCTACAGGCTGCATGGGTCATGTTCTGACGTGGTTTGTTAAGGGTAGCTGATTGGTAGTGCTGCGTTATCACGTAGTCTGATATGCCTCACAACGCCATGTCCATTGGTGTGCGTGCGGACATGCAAAGAACCACGCCAAAAAACGCATATTTACATATGTAAAGCTATGTTGTCATACGATATGTTGGAAGACTTTAATACTGGCTCGCACGCCGGCGCTGCAGGTAATCAGCGTAATAACTTTAGCCACAGGGCTCGAGCTGAGTAATGATTTATTAAATCCCATTTTAATTAGTCCAGATCCACATCTTGCTCGGCAATCCACGGCACTCTCTAATCCTCTCGGCTTTCATATGGTTCCCCCATCTGGTTGAAAAGAAGTAGGATGAATGGATTGTTGCAGAACTGGTGTTATTGGATATGAGCTGTTATGAACATGTCTGTGTTTAAGTGCAGAGGGGCTGAGGGCTCGAGCATGACTTTATGATTCTACTGGCAGTGCCTCACAGCGAACACTGTCAGATCTCTTATATCTTCACTGTCGGGCTGTCATCTGTGGGGCATTATTTTTGTGCCTGTAGTGAAAGGAGTGATCAAGTAAGATTTCAGTTGTTCGGTAGATACTTATTTTAGACGTTCTCTAGTAAGCAAAAATCCCTTGTAAAGTTTTCCATAAGCATATTTTCATGTATTAGTTAATTTAATTCAAACTAAAGGTTTTTACCTACCTATCAGCGGTTGTCTTTTTAAGTGAGTGTTTTCCACCGTTTAATTGAAAGATACACAAGGCCTAAGCATCAACTTACTGCATCACTCAAAGAAATTACTAAATTATTAAGCCTCTCCTCTCTCGACTAAAAGCTTTGCTTTGTTTCCTTTTTTCCCCTGATTCCCTTTCACTTGAAAGGCGTCCTCAACCTCTAGAGGCGTCTATACTGACCATGGATAGATTATGCAAAATGTTTCCCTCAGTTAACCCGCGAGTAGAATTCATTTTCTGCACAATTAGCCCTTGTCTTCTCGGATATATTCTGGCTGTGTGTCGGTGGATGTACCACCACGTTGGTTAAACAAAAGATAAGTGGTCCATCATTCAGATGGCAAACAATGACTGCCGCTACTCGGCACACTCTCTTCGTTCTGAAGTGGACCAGGAGTAGAATGCATATATGTGGTGTCCTTACGAGAGGGTAAAGTGGTAAATGCCTGTTAATGTGTTTCTCATCTCCTCCACCAATGTGAGTGGCATAAATATCCCTGGAGCTGATAGGCGGACAGGCGACTCCCACATGCACGACTTAGGGCGTTGCTGTTTGCTAGCCGTCGCACTAAGAAACAATTGATTTTCTTTCTCTGGCACTGCAGGACAAGTATGCACGTGCACGCACACACACAAACACACACAGGCAAACGCACACACACACACACACACACACACACACACACACACACACACACACACACACACACACACACACACACACACACACAGGCACACATACAGGCACATGCACAAACACACACTGATGAATGAACGTACGAGTGGTTAATTAGCAGTTTATTGAGCAGGGCACGAAAACATTAACATGAAGTTAAACTTATTGACCGTCTGCTACAATTAAATGACCTTCCTGCCGTTTAATAACACTGAGACACATAATGAAAGGTTGTGGTGCTGAAGGTCTCCCTCTCTCTCTGTTTGGGGAAGAGCTAATGATGGTGTTTCTATCAGGACTTCCACTTTCGGCCTGCCCGGCCCCCCTTGGTATTCCTTCACGCTTGTGTGAAATAATTATTTATGTTTTTTCATAACAACGGTTCATTCCATCTTCCACCGTGCGCAATTTTCCAATCTCCTGGCAGTAATGGCGGATATTAATTTAGCGGCATTCTGAACGTGTCAGCGACTGAGCGATGATGGGCTGTAATGCACTGCGACAGCCCAATGACTGACACATAAAGTGAACTGGGCTGTCATCGTTCAATGAGTAAAAAAAGAAGAAAAAAAAAAGGCTTTATTAAATAAACCCAGCTCAAGAACAGTAGGGTTAGACATGGATCCTAGACAAACGGGTGAGAAACACACACAATCAGCCACGCCGTGCACACACACACATACACATACGCCATGCACACCCACACCCACACACCCAGTCGCACTACATGGTCAAAATTTAGACATGGAATCCACAAACCTGTGTGACAGGCACAAACGCACACACGCACTTACTCACACACGCACACACGCACACAGGCTAGCACACTAGCACTACATGGTTGAATATCTCCGTTCAGCCGCTTCTGCTGATGAGGGAGCATTTTATTGGTGTATGAGCTGAGTCTTGTCCCTATTTAAAGCCCCATTGATCCCATTTCTCTGGGCGTATCGTTTTGCCGCGGTCTGCATACCTTCACGCTGGAAGATCCTAGCCTAGTGGTGCTTTGCGACAACATAAACTCTCCAACATATGTGATGTTCATGAGCCCTGTCCATGACCCTCATGCTACATATTAAAATGCTATTAGATAAAAAAGAAAGTCATCTCATTATACACGGGGGGGCATCTTTGAGTATCTGGAGTATTCCACTGCCGAGCTGTGGGTTCGATCCCATGTGTCTGCAGCAGCTTAACCTGTAGGCCTACTCAGTACTCCTTGATCATGATTTCAAGCCTCTTAATGTATTTGAAGTCACTACGGGATAGCAGCGTCCGCTAAGTGACTCACGTAAACACTAATGAATAGTTAACAAATGAGCAAGAGTTGTTTTGTAATATCATTCAATAATACCAGAGTCCAGACTGCTTTGCGTTTGAACATTTGTTCTGGTTTTTAATGCAATACAGTCTACTATACAATCTCCAACAGCTGTTGTGTTGTTGAGTTAGTCCTGCATCTTAGCCTGGCTAGTGCTTTGATGGATGTTGTGTTCTATTGTTCACTGCGACTGTACTCTGTCACGTCGAAGAAAAGCCGGTATTGTATTGGCGGCTTTGCATTATCTTACCAGGGAAAACAAATGATGGAACATCCTTTTCGCAGTAGGCAGCCACCTGTTTGGACGTGCAGGGAATTGTAAAATGTGATTAAAAAAGGGCCCTACTTTGTCTTATCTTTGTCTACCAACCGTTTAACCTCGTTTTTACTGAAAGGCTTCATGGGCCATTTCACACCACATAAGTGGTGTTTTCAGGTTTTGGGGTTTTCAGATTTTCCAAATGTACTCAAATGTGTCTGTAAGAATAACCAAAGCATAAGCTCCTGCCTTCATAGGTCAATGGACATTTGCCTGCTTTACTCAAGTAAAAGGTTTTGATTTTTCCGTGTTAATTTATTTGTTTGGCAACGTATAGTTTTATAGCATTATTTCAAATGTCGTCTGGCAAAGCCAAGCCAACTAGTGTTTAATGATCATTACCGTACGTCTCGCTCGCCTTTGTCTGGAATAACACAATAACACAATTGAGGAATAACACAATTTAGCTGTTCTGTGTGAATGCCGATAGCTGAGCTAATGCGGTCTTTATGCACTTCTTTTATGCTAATTTTTTTCATTGCCTGCTAGCTCTCTCCTTCACCACGACGGAATATATAAGAATTTGCGTAAAATTGTAAAACTCGGTGCCTGTATTTGAATCATGGCCAGAGGTCGTTCTCTTCCGTTTAATTCCCATCGAGATGATGTCTTTTGATTTTGTTCGAATCACAGAGTGAATGAAGGGGAGAGAGACATTGATGATGAGAGGGAGAGAGAGAGAGGGAGAGAGAGAGATACCAAGGTTGAAAGAGAGAGCGTAAGCGAGAGAGACACTAAGGTTAAGAGAGAGATAGAGAAATGCTGGTACCCTGTAGAGATCTTTACCTACAGCTTTGAACCTTTTGATCGTTTCCTACTGTGATCCCTCTCTCGTACCCCGCCAGCCAGCCTGTGTTTCCACATTTACATCTGCGCTTGTCTGTTTTCTCCCTTTTACGATAAGCACAGCTGAACAAAAAGCATGGCATTTGTTTTCATTCAACATTAAATTAAATCTTTATGCAACTTGAATTTTAACGCATCATTGCAATGAAATTATCCAAATAATGTTCGTAATTAATGCATCATTAGGATAATGGCTGATACAGTTTTGATTACTACTTATTATTGAATAATAAAGACCATATCTCAATGAGTAAAAGAGACAACTCTTCGATATCGGTTTAATATCTGTAGATGGCTGTCTGTATCAGATCCATGTAACAGTGAGATTCTCCCTGACATCGATACCCTATGAAAGCTGCCTTGGACCCAGACCAACTGCGGCCCCCAGTTTCCGTATCAGTGCATCTGTTTCCCTTCCACAACGGGTAAAACCGTTCTAATCTCCGGTCTTAACACCGACCTTTCTCGAATGGCAGGTCAAACCGGGCTGTGCGAGTTCAACCCAGATTATGTTCAGAGAACATGAATCAAAGACACCTCAGCTGCTTTTTAATAGGTCTCTTATGTAAACTACCATGGTGTGTTTTTCTTTGCTTATGTGGGTGTGTGTGTGAGTGTGGGTGTCGTTAGGGTTGGCATATGTTTGTTAATGATCCACTGGCAGACTGCGGGTTTATAATCTTTTCAGAGGCGAATGGCCGTCCAGTAGGATGTGGAAGAGCCATTAGAGACGGCTTTACTAAAGTGGGGATGCAACATGCAGACCAACATATCAGGGCTGTATGCTCTCTAAACCTATATAAAGTGTATATATATATATATATATATATATATATATATATATATATATATATATATATATATATATATATATATATATATATATATATGTACATGCAGTATTTATATATATCATCATACCTATGTATTTCATCAGATATGATAACAACGTATTTTTAAACAATAAACCACTGCAGCTGTGTTCTGATTTGTAGCATCTGTAGTAAAACAAATCAATCCAAGGTTTGAGTCCCATTGGGGGTGCCAAGGAATATGATACCTGTGTATTCAGAGAGAAAAAGGACACGTCTTCAACAGTAGTATTAGTTTATTGAGAAAACAAACTGTGACAAATCCCTGTCTAAGAAACACCTGACATGATGGTGTTGCAAAAGTGGAAAATGCATACACTGAACAGTGTGTGTGTGTGTATGTGTGTGTGTGCGTGTATGACTACATGTATGTGTGTCTGTGCATGCATTATTATATGTGTATGTGTGCGTGCATATGCCTGCGTGTGGTTAACATGGGTATGCATAATGTGATTTTGGGTGTGTTTTTACACTCTGTCAGTGTGTTTGCATGTGTGTGTGTGTGCATGCGTGTGTGTTTTAAGCTGTGTGTGTGTGTGTGTGTGTGGCTCTAATGCTTGGGGCCTGTCATTCATCACATTGTTATTGTGGATATTGGATTGTTGCTATTTATTTCAGTGCTGAGGATGAATCCATAAACGCTGTCTGCATGACGCGCTGGTAAATAATGCATGAGCCCTGTCCTGGTCTGTGCTTCCTTCAGCTAGTGCTGCACTTGACACTTGAAGAAGAATCAAAGCCGCTTTTTAAATCATTCGTATGGGGAGAAAAAAGGGAAAGGAATTGGAATTCTTCTAGCTATATTAAAGTCAAGCTGTTTAGTATTGCGGGCCAAAAAAAAGAGAAAAAGTAGCGAAGAAATCATCACCAGTTTGAAATGTAGTTCAAATAGAGTCATTACGCGGTGCTACTAAGCTTGTGTCTTCATGTAAACCTCTTTGGAAAGCCCGGTGACGGTAATTGTGGAAAATCTGCACCCTTCTCTTTGGGTAAAATGAATTAAACAAATACATTGACACGGCTGTATATATCCGGCTGAGAGGGAAACGTTTTGCCAATCCTCCTCCCCAGCGTGAGTCAGCTCCATTCATCATGTTGTCTCATCCATTTTTTATTGATACCAGCGATGTCTCTCCAGTGTTCTGAATGGTGAGGCACTAGTTATTGTTATGGTGAAGAGTGGTGCAGTGGGTAAAATATGCCGGTTGCTGTAAAAATAAATACTTTGCCACGATCTAAGTCACATTTGTTGCGAGCAAGACAAGTAAGTAAGAGTAACTGTGATCGATGGATATTCACAGAGATGTGTTTCTGTCCATGTCCACATCCGAGAGTGGGAGGATGAGAGAGAGAGAGAGATAGAGAGAGAGAGAGAGAGAGAAAGAGTAGGAGCTAGAAGGAATAGCGAGAATAAAGTGTGTGTGTGTGTGTGTGTCTGTGTGTGTGTGTGTGTGTGTGTGTGTGTGTGTGTGTGTGTGTGTGTGTGTGTGTGTACAGTGGGGCAGGCGTTACTCCAAAAAGCCAGATGGACCAAGCGCTCCCTTGTGCCAAATAAAAACATCAGCGTATATTGTTCCCAATATGGGCCACTCTCTTTACAGCACTCCTCCAGCAGAAGAGGGGAAAGAGAGAGGGCAAAGCTCCCAATCACCATATCACATAACGAGTACACGTTGTACTGACGGCAATGTGGGTATACAACACGACATGTATCCGTATCTGTTTGTGTGCCTCTTGGTGATACATGGTGAAGTGGTTCGGGGAGAAAGTGCAGGCGTCACCCGGGGAGAGTTGGAGAAGCTCTCTCAGCAACATTAATCGGTAATGGTGTCGGAGGCCAGAAAAGATTTAGCGCACTCTCCACTGTAGTGCTTCAGCGAGGCTGAATACCGAAGTAGCCCCGCGTTGGAAGTCAGAGCCGTTAACGCATCGCCGATGGGACAGGGATAATTAAGTCTAATTTTAGCGTGCCTCGAAATTAAGTTGGCCCTTCTTATGAGAATGTGAGCTATGGGCGGTGATGGCCGTGATGGAACTCTCCTGAATGAGTACAACGCAATAAAAAAAAAGAAGCAAAGAATAAATTAAAAAAGGAACGGCTCATGCTTTTAGTTCTCTTTCTTTTCAACTCCAAGGTCGCGTTGCGTCCGATGGCGCAGTATTAACTCAAAAAGGTTTATTGTTTTGTTCTCAACGGTGAACCCTAGCGTCCACTTGGCACCTTCAACCTCAAATGATGATACCGTTGTTACCAATATCTTTGTTTATTGACTCAATTTAATGTAAAAATAATGGAGAGGTGTGTTGTGATTTCCGGCCAAAGTGAGCGTGTACTGTATGCCATGAGACTCGGCTGTGTCACATTGACAGTGAAAGACATCACATCCTGTTGGACATTGCCCCCCCCCCCCCCCCCCCCCCCCCTCCCCCAAGGGAATCTGTGGTATCACTCAACGCTAACAGACGCGCGTTTACCTCTATATCGCCCTGGCGACTCCATCCGTGCTGTTGTTTTTACTGTATAAGCATAGCCTCAGGGTGCCACTGCAATCATACACACTAAAGGTGGCCCTATGTTAATGCCAGGGCAATCTCTCCGCTGGAGTCAAACAACAACCCGGGGCTGGCGGAAAAGTGGGTATTTTTACATGCAAGTACGCATTCACACACACACACACACACACACACACACACACACACACACACACACACACACACACACACACACACACACACACACACACACACACACACACACACACACACACACAGTGTTAGCCAGCTTATAACAGGGTATCAGCTGTACTTGGAGCAGTGGGTCTGCCTTCACCATGTAGCCCAGAGACCACATTGTAGCATATTAGGATTTTGCAATAGACCTGCTGCTATTTTTACACTTCATTACACTACACAAAAAAAAAACGGTCTAAGCTTTAATGTAAAGGAAAAAAACGAATCGGCCTTGAGGTGAACTTTACACTCTGGTTATTATGGTAAACGCTTATCATTTCAAGTGGGATCAAAATGTCAGAGTAGTTCTGGAGAAAAGTGCGAGCCTGTTTATAATGGGTTGTAATGGGTTGAATGCATCATCAAGAGTACAATCATTTCGGCTTGTACGATTCTCCAAGTCTAATCACATAATCACACTAATGATGCGATAAAGCTCAGAGGCTGTTAACAGCCATTTAAAACATTTCTGAGCATCATCCACTATAGTGATAGTAAATGTCAAATCATTCAATGCCTCTCGACGGTGTAAATGCCGAAGTGAAAACCTTTAGGAATATGATTAGAGAAACGATAACACATTTTTCCTAGCGATATAAAAAGTGTGTTCTTCAAGGTAAACCCACATAGACTTATCTACTTGCCCGTTTAATAGTCTCCTCATCATCTCGAACAATGCATATCATAACGTATAATTAATAGTATGTCTTCTGAAGGCTACTACAGTGGTTGATCAGCTATTTAGTGCTATGACGAGTCATTTAGCAGACACTTTTGTGACTTCGGACATTCGGACATTGGAGATCAAAACCAGGCCAACCTTTCCAGCCCCCATCCCGTCTGATTTAAAAGCTCTTCCACATTGCTTCCTCATTTCTATGATCATGATGTAAAATAGTATTGACTGCATATTCCTATGCCATCGCTTTACTATTCTCGCTTAAAGCTGATAATGTTTGAGTCTATGTTTATACAGGGGTTGGCTGACCATGGTGACGTGCCTAAAGCCTCCCCTCTATTTCCCCTGTATTGTAGTAATATCCTTCCCAAGCAAAACACATGGAGCCTCCACCCTATCTCCATGCTGTCTGAGCCCTCATGGCTGGTGTTCAAATGACAGACTCATTACTTCCAGAGCTAGAGCTGCTACCGAGGAAAAGCAATACTACAAGTAGAATCACTGCCAAAACAATAGGTATCCACCGTTTCACAGTGAATACCTAATAATACGATAAGACCAGTTGGTTTAGGGATTTAGATTCGGCTTTCGTTCACCCCCCTACTCTGCTCTGTGCTCTGTGTCACGCTGTGCTCAGTACGGATGCGTTTTTGAATCAATGTGTTCATAATTGCTTCGAAAAAAGCAAAAACTGTGAGAAAACATCATTATTTCTCAAATTCTGAAGCTGTGCCCGTGTGTTATATTTTTCGCTGGTCATTAAAACAAGGCAAACATTTGATGAAGAAGACAAGAAGACAATCCGAAGCCTGCCATGTTGTTTCCCTTCAGTGTGGGGATGGGCGGTGTGGGGCGGGGGGGGTTGGGGCTTTTATTTTGTAAAGACATTACACATGCACGCACTGCAGTGTTGGCAGCATGCAGCGCCCACCAATCCCGTCAAGTGGAACACGGAAGTGCATGGTTTGCAGTTGTTTACCATTTAACATTTAGATTAGGTCTATAAATCACCCTTTACACGCTGTTCCACCAACGGTGTGTGTGTATTTATGTTTTGCTTCTTTTCACCCCCCCCCCCCCCCCCCCGCAACCCAAAACCGTTCCTCCCACTCTGGCCCGTTTGTGTGCGGAAGACCCCGCTCCTTCCTGTTTAATATGACCAGATACGAAGCAACGAGCCCCCCCTGACTCTCCCCCTCAGGTCTGTGTCCACGCAGCCTCACCCCTTTCACCCTTCTCCCGCGGAGGGAGTGAGTGAGGGATAGAGAGAGAGATGGATGGAGAGAGAGAGCGCTGTTCTGTGGCCTTAAGGCACTTGACATTAGATAAGGCAGCTGGCACCGTTCGGCAAGGCGCCTGTGAAGTGATTTATTGCAGGCCGTGGGTTCACAGCAGAATACGTATACATTGGCAGCATTAATGCGCCGGGGCACATGTCTCCCGGGCTCAGCACACGGCGGGAATACAGAGTGACACCGCGGCAGTGGTGGAGGGTGCCTATCTCTCTCTCTCTCTCTCTCCCTCTCTCTCTCTCTCTCTTTCTCTCTCCTTTTGTTTACTCTCTCTCTGTGGCTCATCACTCTCTTGTTTCTTCTCTCTTTGCTTTGTCTCTCCGTCTCTCTTTTCTCTCACTTTCCCTCAGCCCCTCTCTGGTTCACTTGCTCTCTCCCTCGCTGGCCCTCTCTATCACTCTCTCTCGCTCTCTCTTTCCGTTTCGCTCACTTACAGTCTGTCTGCATCTCTCTCCCTCTCCCTCTCCTTGTCTCTCTCTCAGTGTAATATTGGTCTTTGTGTAGTCGGACAGCCCTGTTCCTCTCGGACGGCCTTGTAACAGTGCTGCTGGTTGGTTTGGGGGGGGTTGTGGTGGAGGGAGTACTGTGACGTCTGCTTGTCAACAGCCCCTCAGAGTTGTGCAGGCTGTCATCACTTCTATCCCACAGGGCACCAGATCGCACTTCGCTCCAGAGACCCGTGCCAGAGCAGGCCCTCGTGCGGTCTGTGTCTGCCTGCCTGCCCGCCTGTCTGCTGGCCTGCCTGTTTCTCTGTCCATCTCTGTCCGTCTTACGCCCTGCTGTTGCATTGTATTGCCACTCAGCCTTCTCTGTCCTTCTCCCTCCCTCCCTCCCTCCCTCCCTCCCTCCCTCCTTCTCTCCATCCCTCTGCATCCCTGCAAGAGGACTGCTGTGAAAACGGAGCATTGATTGCATCAGTGCAGAGTCGGAGCGTAATGCATAATATTATTGCGCTCCTTGGTTCCCGCTCCCTCTTCCCCCCCCATTATAACCCCCCTCCCTCCACCTCCCATCCGAGGGGGAATTGTCACACCGGAGCAAGCAGAGGTGCGCAGGGAGGCGAGAGGTTTATGGGGTTGGGAGGCTTGGGGAGAAAAATGAAAGAGAGAGAGAGAGAGTGAGAGAGAGAGAGTGAGAGAAGGTCAGCAAAGGAATAGAATAGAGCAGGCAGCCGTGGGTCTCGCCTCAAATCCTGGACTGAGCCCTGGGCCTGTTAAGCTCTGCTCTGTTAGTTCCAGCAATGATTAGAGAGCTACAGCTGCTGTTCAATTATTAAAAAGCTTCTTCCCTGTGTGTATTTGTGTGTGTATG
Organism: Pollachius pollachius; assembly: GCF_949987615.1. NCBI lineage: Eukaryota > Metazoa > Chordata > Actinopteri > Gadiformes > Gadidae > Pollachius > Pollachius pollachius. Next base: position 9,199,018 of record NC_136939.1, read on the forward strand.
TGTGTGTGTGTGTGTGTCCTTGTGTATGTGTGTGTGTGTGTGTCTGTGTTTGTGTTTGTGTTTGTGTTTGTTCCTGTGTGTCCGTGTTTGAGGGCTTGTGTGTGTACGGGTTTTTAATTTTGACTTCAGGCCAGCTAGCGCCGAAAAAAACGATTATCCACCTTACTGGTGTTTTTGCGATGTGGAATTGTAGTTGGGAGAGGGTAATTGTTTATGCTGATGTTGCTGTTACCGTATGTTGATGCGGCAGTGCAATGCTTCTTCTTCTCCACTTGATGTGTACACTGCTGGGACGCACCCCAATTTAGACGGCACATTAGAGTTGTTCATCTTAGTTACACGGCTGGATGTTGAGATGACGTAAATACATGCTGTTGGCATTGTATTCTAATGTCAAAAGTACATGATACAAGCTGTTTTCTGTCAAAGCTGCCGTGGACCAGTATGGAAAAGATGGTGGCTTTCAGTGGCATCCAAAAAATAGCACAAAGAATGTGTTACTAATTTCCTCGCGGAAAGGAATCGACGAGCATAAATTGGAAACCGCAGTCGTAATCACTTTGGCTGGGGCAAGACATGCAGTGTATTTTGAAGCCGCACATATCTAGCGGGATCCAAATGGGGATCTATGGTTCAGCGCCAGACAGCTGTCACGGAGACGAGAGTACATTAGTATCTAGTTAAAACTCCTGCTGTTTTCACCCCATCCCGCTCCTCCCACCCACCAGCGCTCCCACCTCCGTCCTAACACATCCATCAGGCTATCAAACCAGCTCCGTGTCCTGAGGCGCCAGCCGCAGACACAGAGAGTGAGCACGTTGGCCGTGGTGGGAAGCGTTTTACAGTATAGACGAGGGGAAGCAGCGAAGACGCTGGAAACGGCTTCCACAGAGTCGAGCCTTCCCCGCCCGGCCTTGGGCTCCGTGGAAGCAACGTGACGATGCGGAGTAGGGGGCCCATCATAACTCAGGCAGCCGGGCCCCAAGGAAGTAGTCAGGGCTTAAGCACCCCTCCCCAGGCCCTATTTTTGCAGTGACCACACCATGTTCTGGTGCTATGGCAATGCATGGGGAGGAGTGTCATTGTATGTGTTAAGATCACAATCTGGCAAGGCCTTCATCTGGATGTACAGCAGTAATTACAGGGTTATTGTTCCCCTACTGCCGCGTGTGTGCGTATGTGTGTGTGGTGTGTGCCGTCCCCCCTTCCCGATCATCTGATGTCTTAACAATCCTCTTTAAAGGAGAGTAGGTCTAATTGGAACCAGCTGGGGAGAAGGCAGTGAGCAGCAGCTCTTTAAACAGAGTCTCGGGGAAAGGCGTCAATCGAATAGGAGTCAAGTGCAGATTCCTTTCGACGGAGAAGCCGAACAGTCCTCCTCACGCTTCAACCTTAATGAGTCATATTAATTTAGCGTCAGTGTCCAGATCTGGCCCCTTGACACATACAGTATAATGCGAACAGATCGAGAGATGTGGAAAGAGATGGTGAAGAAGACCTTCTGAATCTGAATCATGAAACAAGCTGGTGCTTATGTTGCATAAACGAATAGCCGTGAGTCACTCTCTCAGCCAATCGCCCCCCCCAACCCCCGCTGTGTGAAACTCAACTCTCTCATCTCACTGTCAGCACATGCCATCACATTTTTATTTAAATGCTGACTAGTAGAACTACTCTGAACTTGGTGGTCAATCTCGTTAAATGTGGAGAGAGATGTGTGTGTGTGTGTATGAGCACATACATATGCCTGTGTACTTGCGGGTGTGAGTGTGTGTGTGTGTGTGTGTGTGTGTGTGTGCGCATATGCTTCAGGGGTTGTAATTGGAGCTGTAACTAACTAACTGGACGTTGGCCAGTTGCGTAGTCCCTCCACCCTCCAGATTTCATTAGCAGAGTGGCGCCTTTTTGTAATCCGCCGAGCGACTTCGATCAAGGGGCGATCAAGTTGTTGTTATTTTTGGCCGTGCTTGCCAGAAGTCTTTAGACAGAAGTCTCCCCCCCCCCCTCAACGCCTAGCACCCACACTAGGCACCCCACCCCAACCCGCCCCTATCCCCCCTGCAGCAGTTCGCTGACGGCAGGGAAACGGTTTGGCAGCTGGTGTGACGTGCATCCCCTGTCCCCGCACAACAGCATATTATCCCAGAAGAAAGGAAGGATTTATCCCCTTTATTCCGCCATCTCTTCCTCTCTCTCTCGCCGTGTTCGTCGCTACACCACACTGTGAAGACTGAGTGTTTAATAAGGCAGTGAAGTGCCGGTCAAATACCCCATCCAGAAGTGTTGCTGGACGAATTTGAGCATTTCCTTGAATGGAATTTTCCAGAAATTGTACTTATTTTCTCGCTAAAATATACTATGTATATAGTATGTGGTCGTTTAAAACCCTTTTTCTTTGTTTTTCACAATCAAACACGTGTTACATATGGTACATAAACATTTCTTGCTGCAATTTGGCTAATTAGTTGGCTAGTTTACGGTCTTGCCTTGTCTGAGCATTGACCTGCTTGAACGTGTTAACGGGCAACATGGTCAGTCCTTAGGTCTCACTGAAAAACTGGTAGTTTGTCATCTGTATAATTAATCTGACAAACATTCAAAATAGGCAATAGGAAACAGTTGGTTACCAAAAACACCCTGTTTATGTTTTTGTGTATTCCACAGCAGCAGAGATGCCCTGCGAGGATAATAACTATTTTATTCATGTATTCTGAATTCTTTAAGTTTTGAACAGCACTGTTTATTGCAGCCTAGCTGATCTGAATCTCAGCATCGATATTTCAATGTCCAGTACATTTCACGTGAATAAATAAATATGCATCCTTAATGTTGCAAAGGTCAGTAAACTCTTGCGCTTACAGTGTTTTCCAGCATTGCTTTTTCTCTCACAAAGGGTAAGCCGGGACAGATCACTATATATATCTCCAACCACCTCCGACTGTTAGATTTTCTTCGCAGCACTGTTTCAAATGTTTCAGAAAAACCAAAACATTTTAGTGCCAGATGCCAATGTTTCACACTCGCAGTGCATGTTTGTGCCACTCAAGATGGTGATGCAACCATTCATGGAGATGCACATGAAAATTCCCCTGTAGAATCATAAGAAATAAAAACATCGAAAAAATGCCTGCACAACTGAAGACCAGTTCCATCTAACGAGGCTGCTCCTCGCGGCTGGTGTCATCAAAGCTCTGCCTTTCCCGCTCTTCCCTTTGTGAGCCAAAGTCATCCATGTGTCTGTCTCCGTGCTTCTCTCCCTGGGTCTCCTGGCCCTTGAATCCAATTCAGTTTGTTCCTGTTGCTGCTGCAGCGGCTGCTGCTGCTGCTACTGTAGTCCGTAGCCCGGAGAGACATCGGCTGCTAAGTGACACGGAACAAGTGTTTCATATTTGAACAGTCATATCTAGTGAGAGCACTTGAATGATTATGCTTTGCAGAGCTTATTTTTTCCTCCCTTGAGAAGGGAGGAAAAATATCCATTTCATAGACAGCGGAAAACAGTTTTTGGAAAGTTAGAAATGCATTATTGTAGTTAATTGGAAAACTAACAAATGTATGTCCAATAACCATTAAAGTGTTGATTATAATAAAAAATATTATTATTAGGAATCATGCTCTTACTAAAATTGTGTCCACTAGATGTAAATGGGGAAGAAAGAGGTATGTCTCTAAGAGAGTGTAGCAGTACGTCTTTGCAGTTGCCAATAAATTGGTGTGCATTTGGTGTGAGCATGAAGGAGCACACACACCTTTTTAAAGTTGACACTGTGAATGTCAAATCCTGCAAATCTGGAGGCTGAGGCGGCCGGCTTGTTGGATGTGTCTTTTGTCATATCCCACTCTTTCATCTCTGGCTGTCACGAGCAGCTTTTCAAGCGGAATTGGGGTTCTGGCAGGCAGATCTGTGAAATATAAACGGAGGCACCGCCACTGGAGCATGTTGGCATGCCTACGGTCTTCCGAACCTTCCAACGCTCACATCCTGTCACCGTCATAAATATCTTGTACGTCGCACTATACTTGAGAAAGTGCAGTCGAAATAAAGCACTTTTACTGCCGTTTTGTCGCCGGCGGCCAAGAGTGGCTTTCTTTATGCATTGACGCACAAATCATTGCTTGTCGTTATGCTAATCGTGCGCTAGTGAAGTGGAGATTAACAGAGTCGGCGTCTGCGGTGGTTTAAGAAAGTCCTTGTTAAACATCCCATAATGGCTTCATATGTTACTCAATCAGTCGGCGCAGACAAGCATGCCACGGTTACATGGAGAAGCTGTGGCAGAACTGATTGAATTTAAGTTGATCAGAAATATCTATTAAATGTTCCACATTAGACTTGGACAGGTATATAGATGTATACCATTTGTGGAAGCATTCACACACCATGAATGCATGCATTAACAGCATGGCTGGCCCCAGTGGGAGCGATATAACCCTGGCCGTAGTAATGCCATGCTCTAGCCAATAGAGCTATACAGAGGACTGCACAGGATTATAAACTTATTTAAAGGTGAATAAAATCGAGTTTTCCGGGCTTTCCGTATCGTGAAACAATCTCCTGGAGTGAATTCGGATTCTGTTCAGATCCACATCACTGCTCTCCTGGCGGACTAATGGGAGTGTATATGGGTTAATACCCTCACACACCCTGTCCCCTAAGACTTCTCCACTGTAATGATGTGCTGGAGGACTGGTTCATTCTGTATCAAATTAGCCTTGCGGCCTGCCCTGGGATTGTAAAGAATTCTGCCACGAATGCCTTAGATTCACACTAGCGAGCTTTGTTGACTCAGCAAAATGGGTCTAACAATCACCGCCCCCGCCTGCACACCGTGTGTTAAATACTAGGCCAACAACCACTCTGGAACATAATTTATAGCAACTACCCTTATCCAATCATGCATGAGATAATACGCAACTTTTACACCGTTTACAGCCTTAATGGGATAAGACACGCTGAGAGATTTTCTCCATATTTACATGCAGTGTCAATTGTGTTTTGCGAGTAGTTGCAGAGCATAACGCGATGCATATGTTCCCATAAATAACCGAAACTCACACGCTACCGAACGGGAGAGTCAAAACATCTTGTGCAGTAAAAAGTGCGGGCCCGAGGGAATTGCATTCATCTTCATTCCCGAGATATTCCTTGTAGGGCTCTAAGAAATACAGGCCAGGGACGACATCGTCAGCCCTACAGACGTTATACATCTCACCTCGGCTTTCTGGCGGCACTGGCGCCATTAATGTCAAGCTGCAATCTTCCCACCTGCCCCCACTACTCAGAATCTCCATGAAAACTATCCATGTATGACAGGTAGCATAATTCATCTGCCTCCAAACCCATCGTCGCTAGGCTACATAAGATAACGCCTGGCAGATTTCTGCCTTTTCCCCGCCGGTAGACCCACTTCCCCTTCCGTTACCTCCATGAATCTTTTTCGAGCAAGTAATTAAAATAAATGCCTGCCGTCTGAAAATCCTTCTCCATCCTGGGCCGGGGGTTTACAAATGCACAGCGTGTAGATTTAGCCGAAGCATCAAAATGAACTAGTGAGCGCCTGCAAATAAATAGCAGCCTACCCTTTTTTCTTTTTTTTTTTAATGATGTGGCGTTTCCATGCGCTCTCACTGGGAAGCTGTCACCGGCCTGATCGATGCAGTACTGTGGATGTGGCCCCAGGGGCCTCCCCGTAGAAGAGGGCCCGGAGCCCTTTCTCTGATTTAGATCAATGTTTCATTCGGAATTCTGATCACCTTTCATGATATTGAAGTTATATGAAAAGAAAAAATGGCATCGCCCGAATTTTTTTCCTGCCTGAATATGTTCGAGACTGAAATACATATTTATTAGCAGATAAGTCGTTTATAGTTTGAGGCTGAAAACTAGATTTATGTATTTCTTGTACACGTAGCATAGGCTGAGCAATGCTTCGGAAAAAACACACAAAAAACTTGATATGTTGCTCATTTTAGGTTAAAAGGGTACCTGTTTCGTGGAGATATATTAATCATCCTACTAGAATATAATTCCCTCATAAGCCTGGTCCACACTCCACAGTAAAAAGTGTAGCTTTAGGGATGGCCAGAAAATGGCAAAAGGTCTTTTCTGGAGAGGACTGTCACATTACACCCCTAAGTTACGACTCATTTAACAGGCAATTGTTTGCCACCGCCTAATTGGACTGTGTTTGCGTTATTCTCGTAAGCGACTGAGCAGCGAGATCAAGTCCCTAATTGTGGACGACAACGGCACAATGGGAGAACGCAGAGGACGGACGGCGCAATCAGCGCGCTACAAATACTCCTGAACATGGCGGTGGCTCTTGTTGAGTCGCAGGGAAACAAAAGGCAATGTTCTCAAGCTAATGTGTTGAGGTTAATTAAATCACCTCTTTGAATGCCCTTAGGTGCTAATCTGCCCTTAATTGAAAGGATTGTCGTCAATCAGAGGGAAAACGTGCCCCATGAGCTCTGAGTTACACAATCCCCTCCCTAATAGTGATTGGATTAAGCAAAGTAATTTAACCCTTTTTTTTTTCTATTTTTTAGCCTCCGGGCATCAAGGTAGAGGTCGTTTTAAATCCCAGCCATCCATAAAGAAAATATATGGTTCCCGCACGGAAAGCCGCTTGTCTTTTCGAATGAGGAAAGATGCTCTTGACTCGTTCTCTTTCAGTCTATAATTGGTCTTAAGCGAGCCGCCGTTTGCTAGGCATGGCCTCTGAGAGGGTAAGAATGTGGTGTGAGTGGCCGGGGGTAATTGTTATGGTAGCTGAAGGCAGCGGTTACATGACTGTGAGATAAAAGGGGGGAGAATGTGAGAGGGAAGAAGGGAGGGAGAAGGAGAGTGAGTTGGCTGTTTGTTGCGGTGGCACATGACACTATTTGCTTTGTGGATGGATGCACCTCGAAACGAAGAGGAGAAGCAGACCCACAGAAAAGGGAAGCTGTTTGTTTCCCCAAGAGGCTCTGTTGTGTCTGTGTGTGTATGTGTGTGTGGTGTATGTGGCAAAGATGGCGTCCATCGAGAACACAGAGAACCTGGCAGAAAGACGAGGGGGTGCGGGGGATGGAGATGGACAAGGACAAGATAAGCCATAGGGATGGAGGCAGACTGACAAACAAACAAACACACGGAGACAGAAAGGCCCATAAGCCTGACAGACTTTTTCCCAGACAATCAGTAGAACACTGGGATCATTTCAAGATGTTTCAGTATCAACAGAGATGTGGGTCTTCACTATGACACAAACTTTATCCACTAAAACTGAAAAGTGGGAAGAGAGAATTGGTTTATTTCTTTCCTGCAATTGCTACAAAAGAGATGCAACTGCTCCACCTATGAACTCAAAGGTGTCCATTAGCTTTGAAAATCATTAAAAATAGGCTACTACTGTACAGAAACTGGATGTTTAAGAGATTAAGATGTATATTTATACTAGTTATTCCAAATTGACCTACATTGAATCAGATGCATGTCCTTAAGGAGCATGTACGATGGGATTGAACCCAGTTCCTTTCAATTTTGTACCTGATCGCTCTGCTCACTACAATATCCTGCCCTTCATGATGAATACAGCGTGTACACAATACATACACCAACGCTTGAAATATGTGCTGTGTGGGTGTGTGTTGGCGTGCATGTGAAAGTGTGTGTGAGTATTTATGTGTGTGTGGTCACCGTCGGCCCCAGGCAGCTGTGTGTGTGTGTGTGTGTGTGTGTGTGTGTGTGTGTGTGTGTATGTGTGTGACTCTCTGCCCTGTCCTGCTGTGCCTCCTGATTAAAAATTCAGATGTGTGACACGATTTGTTTTCATCACACATCTCACCTCCTCCCTCTGAGGGGTCCCCCCCCCCCCGTCTCCCACCTTGAGACCCTTAGAGACAAAGCTACATAACACAGCACATCAAGCACACTTACGAGCAACATAATTACAGCACTATAGAGGGGCTTTGTTAGGGGTGTTTGTTTTTGCACGGGGGTGGTTAAAACAAAGGTCCGCTTTGGGGGTGGGGGGTCGGGGACCCCTAACCTACAGCCTGCTGTTCACCACCGCGAGGGATCTTTTGGTGGTGCTATGTTCCACCATGGCTCTGTGGGTTGCTAATCCGCTCAGTGGTGGCTCCGTTAGTAGAGCATATAGTATTACCACTGCCAGGGTTAGGCTTTTTGATTTCCACTGGGGCCACATGCTAAGAGTGTATTGTAAGACAGTTTGGATAAAAGCAAATGGAATGGGATTTCCTTTCCCCGCTATCTGTGCACATAATGGAGCGGCTGTGACAGCAGAAGGAGACAGGCCAGGGTAAGGGACGGCTGTATGGGAACATGTCTGCCTCCATCCAAAAACTCCACTCACCTGGAATTCCTCCAGGTTTCAGTGCGACATACGCATGAAAACTGGTTACATGCTGCCGATCAGTCGACACGTATATGTACTGCCTTGCAGGCTATATGTGCATGTTACTTAAGATGTCAAAGTTGAATCTCCTTGAGTGCCTGAGATTTTTGTATAGTGTTTTTTAAGAGAATAAATGCATGACTAAGTTTTCAATTCAAATACGATCCAGAGAATAATTGATGCCCTGAACCATGCTCAGATTGCAATTATTCGGAGGGGCTGGATGAATAATAATGACATACACTGAGGGCGGGAGGGCAGTATAAAGGCCACGGTGTTACATAAACACTTCGTACTATAGGCGTTTCCCAAGAATGTGAGAATGCTATGAATGCGCAAACCCCATGGTTCTCATGGAAGGGATTTATTATGATGATGGGGAGCTGGAGAGAAATTAAAGGAAAAGGGAGAATGGTTTCCACAGTACATCCAGGATATTTTTTAGCACATTCTTTATTCGCTTCGATACTGTTCATACTGTTGGAGCAACTCCAGCCTTTTATATGTCCAGGGGTCACAAGTGTACAAGACTTGATTATTGTTTTTTTTACTCTACTCTCAGCAAAACCTAGGCAGTATTTCCCAGTATTTCTACCTCCCCCAACTCTCTCTTTCGCTCTCTCTCTCTTTCACTCTCCCTCTCTCTCCCTCTCGTTCTCTCTCTCTCTCTCTTTCACTCTCCCTCTCTCTCCCTCTTGCTCTCTCTCTCTCGTTCTCTCTCTCTCACTCTCGCTCTGTCTCTCTCTCTCTTGTTCTCTCTCTCTTTCTCTCTCTCCTCTTGATCTCTCGCTCTTGTTCTCTCTCTCTTGTTCTCTCTCTTTCTTTCTCTCGATCCCTCTTGTTTTTCTCTGTTAAAAGCAAAGTCCCCCATGAAACACCCCCTCCTGTCCTTGAGTGCTCAGCCGATGAAATGTGGAACCTTCTCCCAGTGGGAGAAACACTGGCTGTTGCACCTCGAGGTTGAATTACACAGTCGGGCCGACGGAGCTGCTCCCGTGCGGCCCGTAAATCCCTCTCCGGCCCTCTGTTTGGGGAGCAGCACTCTCGCCATCGCAGCTGCTAAGTTCACCTGTGGGCATGAGGCTTGACTTTCGCACACACCTGAAACTCTGTGGACAAATGTCCCTTTTGTTGCTTATGTTTCTAGCCTTCGGTGTAGCAGCGCATCACGAATGTGAACACACAAAGAAGAAGAAACAATAGTTATGTATGAGAGAATGAGGATTCATATGCTACTGCCATTCAAGTTTGCTTATGATTGTTAACCCGATCGAAATGTGGTCAGATCCACGGGTTGTCTTTCACTTTAGGTTCGAGATTTGTCCCCCCCGGCCAGGGGGGACTTGTTTGTTTTCTTGCTTTCATTCCCTCTGTTGTGTCCAGCTCCTCGGCCCTTGCCCCAATTCCCCCCTCGCTTCATTGTGCCACCAGGCAGTTGGCAGCACGGTAACCAGCCAGAGCTGTTCCACGGCGTTAACAGGGGCAACAGTCATCGTTAGGCAGCCATAATCCCACAGCAACCGTCAGCCTTTATGATAAGCACCTTTTTCTTCAGTTTTGTTTGCTTTCTACCTCATCAAAATGCCACCGCTTTATGCCTTACTACCGGCGAGTGCTGGAGTGCTTGTATGTTTTACGAGCGGCGGCGCACTTCACAATGGGTTCTGATTTCTGGCTGTGTTACAATATAACAGGGATATTATTAACTTGATTTATGTAGTACCTTTTAGGAACATTGTTTGCTTGAGGGCCTTGACAGGCAGAGTATGCTAAAGTGCATTCAATTAAGCCGAGCATTCAAATGCTGAGGGGCCTTGGTGACAAAAGCGTGGCCCCAAAGGTATGAACCCGGGAACACTGATTTGATTTCCGTGGCAGTAAACATGACTTTATTAATATGAAGTTCAAGGTCCCCGGCCAAATGTCACCCCTCCAAAGGACCCATTCTCTTTAAGACGTTCGTGAAGACATATTTCTTGGATTCAGGCCTTGGTTCAATTAGAGGAAGTTCTGTTCCATCCAAATAGTACTTAAAACAGCAGGTAGGCCAGGTCCCCAGATATCAGTGAAAGTCTTGCATGCATTGCAATGAAAGGACACATTATTACCAAGAATTATACAAGTGTAGAATGAAAATAAACGTGGGCCTAAAATAGAACTTTGCAGAGCATGAAAAAATACCAGCTGGGGACAGAACAGTAGTGGTTTATAAAGACACCGCATGTTCTTTCTCAAGTACATATGCCAATGGTGGCATTAGAAAGAACAACTGTCGAAATTGAATGAAATGGACTGCAATAATCAAGTCGTTTGTTATTTTTCGGATGGCAGCGTACTGGCGCAGGTCACGGGACATAGGAAAAATTGGCATGAATTAATTGCGATAAAGTAAGGGTTTAAGGCTTGAGCTATTAAACTGAAGTGTTAACTGAACAAAACGGGTACTGTTCTGCTCAGTCCAAAAAGTTTCCAGAGCACCAAGAATGGTTTCACTGTGAGTAGTGGTTCTCATAATGTTTTTTAATATCCAATATAATGACAGCCTAGGTTTTGTACGACTGTGCTCAACGGCAGATTATGCTGGATCCCATATAAAGGTTGTACGGGTAACATTCAACAGTCACCTGAACACCAGAACCCTGCTTTAGTTAGATATTAGTTGGTGCTTCAAAGCTTTATTGCAGCAGTAGATCAAATGGGTTGCAAACATACAATTAGATTGTTTTTAAATACAGCAACTTTAGTGCAGATGATCACCAAGAAATAACTGCATTTCTACTGGTTTTCTGCCTTAAAGCAATGGACTTGTTTATTTGTTTTCCTTCCCCCCTGGGAAACCAAACCTGGTGACAGTTTGCTAAAGCAAGACACATCCAATATAATCTGTGTCAACGCATTTTTTAATGTTCAACACTGCCATACCATTTTAGCTTCCCAGCACCTGTCAAAGCTTCACATGGGAAACGTTATTCATCTCCAAACACAACTGAATATACAACCGCAATCTTGGCCGTGGTAAAAACATCAAAAACGATACAACCGACAACTTCTCCCCCCCCCTCACTCTGTTTTAACGGCTTCTCCTTTTGACAACAGCCACACCGCAGAGGTGTTTCGTATCGTTTGCTCTTCCTATGCAAAAATATTTCAAACGGCTGCCATGTTGTGGGTCGCCGGTGACGACGGGTCAGCCTGTCATGATGAAAACAGATGAGTGGTGCGGGGCCCCGGCTCCTGCTTCAGCCCGGGGGCCGGGGCCCCTGTGTGCTTCTTATGAGACACAAACAGGTCTTCTCTGCCTTGTGGGGACATTTTAATGGCTGCAAAAAAACCACATTCAACTCCTCCCTCATGTCACCTTCAAATAGACTCGGAGACGCAGATAGGGATGGAAATACAGGGAACAGTAAAGGAAACGTTGTGTATTTGTGTGTGTGTGTGTGTGTGTGTGTGTGTGTGTGTGTGTGTGTGGCTTGTGGCTTGTGTTTAACTATGTGCATAATTCCTTCCTGTGTGTTTGTGTGCATGCACACCTATTCTGTGCGTCCTGTCTATCTCTCTCTCTCTCTCTCTCTCTCTCTCTCTCTCTATATGTATGTATATGTATGTATGTATGTATATATATGTATGTATGTATGTATGTATATATATATATATATATATATATATATATATATATATATATATATATATATATATACATACATGTTTGCATTCATGGCCTGTGAGTCTGAACGTGCGTCGGAATCAATCTACGTGACTGTGTGCATGTTTGTGCGTACGTATCTATACTTGTGATGGAGAAGGAGAAGGGAAAAACCGCGGCGGGGCCTGGATAGATTTTTTATTCCCTCCCTGAGCCCCATCACCCCTGCCAGTCACAGCCGATCATTTCTTCTTCCTCCACATTCATCTTGGATACAGAGCACCAGGAGGAGCAGAGGGACATAAATAATGCACCTCCTACCGCTGTTGGAACACGGGCTGCGGAGGCCCTAACAATGTGCAGAGCCTGCTGCACGCTGTAGCGCGCCGCGATGATGCATGGCTCCCGCGTTCATCCAGCTTGTTTATGGTGCGGCTATTACATGTACCCTACACACACATGCTGACACACGTGCTCACACACACACACGTGTACGTACGCACACTCACACTAAAACACATGCCCGCGCACACATGCTTGCCTACACACACAGACACACTGACATACACACACACACACACACACACATACTCACACTCACACTCACACATGCACACACACAAACACACACACACTCACACTCACACTCACACACACACAGGTGCGCATGGATACCCTCTCTTGTGCTGCCCGGGTCTCAGCGCTTGGTAAAAGGGGTCAAAGCGGCTGTGGAAGCGTATTGCAAGGCCAGCAGCCTGGGCCATAGGGCTTTGTAAGGATAATGTCGAGAGGCAGGTGCGGGGAATCAAGGAGGCCTTTTTAGCCCGAGTCGGAAATCCGGGTCAAGCTCGCGGATCCGGCAGAATACATGACATGACTGTGTTTGTCTTTTTGCTTGTTTGTATTGTAGTCAGTGTCGACAATTCTCCACTTGAACTACGCTGACTCCTAGCTTCAGCCTTTTGCGTCTCAATGTATAGGTCTATGTATAGGTTAAGCTATACCGTGAGTGGGAGAGGAAGTAAGGCACTTCTGTGTGTGCGTGAGGCGTACGTTCCCTACACACGAAAGCTGACTGACTATTGGCCTAATACAGCAGCAATCATATTATGGATGAAGAAAGGCTCTTGGACTTCTTCTGATGTGGTTTGGACAGCAATGGCTGTCTGCACCAATCTGTCGTTTTCTAGGGAGCGGGAGAAGAATGCCGTCGCTCTGGCTTGTGTCTTTCAGGAAGTCGGCGAAAATACCACAAAATAAAGAGTGGAAATTCACCAGCCGTGTCCATGAAATTACAGAGCGGTGTCCTTGTCCACTGTTTGCCTCTTCCGACAGAACTGGAGCTGTGAGCGGTGGCTGGCAGACAGACGTGGTGTTGCAGAGAGTGTTTGTGTTTACCTTGGCAGACAGCTCTCTGCTGGAGGCACGAGCAGACTCTGAGCGACTAGAACGGTGTGCTACCACCGGTCTCCATTCATCTTCATCAGCCATTGAACCGAGGTAATGAGACGTGAAGAAGACAGCCACGCTCGTTAATGGAATTAAAGGGAGGGAACGCCGGATGGACAAATTCACATTTAATATCTTCCACGAGGCGCCTGGCAGAATGCGAGGCAACCGGGGATGTTGCTGTGTCGATCGTGCTGTAGGGAACTGCAGATTTGATTCAATTTATCAACATGCGGAAATTGGAAAAGCCGGACAACATGTAAAGACACAATCAGCCTCATAGCTTAGTGGCATTTAGAGCCACTAAGCTCAAGTATTTTCTGGTAAAAAAGTTAATGAGTGCTGGTCAATGTAGGCAAATGTGGGAGGCATGTGATATAATTGGCTTGTGGAAAAGTGACACAACATGTTAGCCACTCCGTGGCAAGTCCTTTGCAAGCTTTAGTTTAAGAGTGGGAGGTGTGGTGTGATGACGTTTAATTGGTCGACTCTGGCGGCGTTTCAACCAGAAATATCAAAACGTGGTTCCCCACCCACTCATATGCAGTCGGCAGTGTTCTAACCACCCATTGGCCAACGTGCTGTGCCACTTTTGCACGACGGAATAAAATCGCATTACAACCAACATTTTCATTACACTGACCCCATGTTCATTCACCCTTCTACTTACATCAAAAGGCCCACTTTCTGATAGTTCCAGTGTCAGTGTGCGCTCGAAACAACACAACACTCTTCCGCAGTTACTGCTCAGAGAATGAAGTCCCATCTTTCCGGTTCAAGTTGTTTGTCGTTTTGTTGCTGTTGTTGAGCAGGCCCCGGCTGGATGCAAATTGCTCTTGTTTCCAAGACAAACACAGGTAATGAGCGCCATCCCGCCGTAAGCAGGGGCTGCTTGTCTGCGTCGCCGCCACCGCCACCCACTCCCTTTTTGTTAGCACTTCCGCTGCGTTCAGATTGGTTCATCAGCCGCGATGTGTGCTGGTTAATTCAGCCTTAAGACATTCATCACGCTGCGGCTACAGCGCCGGGGACATTATCACAGATGAAACAGCTGGCGGGGACATCTCTCTCTCTCTCTCTCTCTCTCTCTCTCTCTCTCTCTCTCTCTCTCTGCCTCTCTCTCTCTCTCTCTCCCACTCTGCCTCTCTCTCTCTCTCTCTCTCTCTCTCTCCCACTCTGCCTCTCTCTCTTGCTCTGTCTCTCTCTCGTGCGCTCTACCTCCCCCATGCTCTCTCTGATTTATTTTCCAGTTCCCTTCCTCGCCCAAGTAAAAATCTGTGATGCATTGTTCGTCTTGCCGCCTCAATGATTGATTCCTCCCTCTGTTAGGTTTTCTATTTGTCTGTCAGCCAGACGCGGTGTTCCAGCTCTTCGATACGCACATTTGTTGAATCCCCCCCTTGTGTGTCTTTCTCTCTCTCTCTTTCCCTCTCTATTTCTCCCTTAAGCTCTAGGTCATTCTCTCTTTCTCTCTCATGGGGCTATTTGACTTGGGGCAGGAAGTGGGCTTCTTTGAAGTACAATGTCAGGAAGCATCTAATTCTTAAGAACCAGGGAATTTAATTGTCCGTAAGACTTTCTCCTGCAGGATTATTTCTATATGCTAATGCTAATGTAGCTGCATGGAGATACATTACTAAAGTGTGAAAGGCCTCCATCTTTTTCCATGCTTGGTGTCAAAACGACACAGATTTGAGCAAATATTTGCCCAAAGATATCTCTATTTGCTAATTGTTTAGGATTCAACACCAGTCCAAAGCCTTTTCTACAAAGTCTAAACACAACATTTACCTGAGGACAGTTCAGTGCAGCCCACTCATTTGCTGGTCTTCAAAAACCTCTTCAACACTCAATGGGAGCTGACAGGCAGTTCTCAAACCGGGAGAAGCACTCTTAAATTGCTAATGACTATGACTCCTGCACTTTGACTAGAGTGTATTCAGTTCAGATCTGATTAGGGATGAGGAACCTTTACTCCATTTAGGTAACCAGGGCCATTTTATAGAGGGGAAAAACTCTAAAATGATTGGAACATGTTTTGTGCTACAAAAAAACAGGCTATAGAGCTAGTGCATCAGAATGCACCATGGAAAAGAATTGTACTGTAAACCCCTGATTTAATGTAAATATACTGTTACCTATGCTAATGGCCATGTTTTGCTTGAGAAATGCCGTGGCAATTGTAAACACAACAATGTCTTCCCATATGGTCAAATTACTTCACGATTGATTCATAAACATTG
Organism: Pollachius pollachius; assembly: GCF_949987615.1. Lineage (NCBI taxonomy): Eukaryota > Metazoa > Chordata > Actinopteri > Gadiformes > Gadidae > Pollachius > Pollachius pollachius. Next base: position 9,214,758 of record NC_136939.1, read on the forward strand.
ACAAAAAAACATTACTACCAACACAATAACCATCATTCCAATGCTCCTACACTTCCAGAATGGCGACGGTCGTTGTGATGTGACGTCCCGATGTTCAAGCCATATACTGTGAGATGGCAACTCCATCTCCCCTCTCTCCTTCCTCCTCTCTTCTCGCCTTCTTCTTCACCCTTTCTCTGCTTCCTAGGGTCCATGGTATCCCTGGACTGTTCCAAAGCCCCCGAAGTGCTTTTCAGGATTTCAAAGAGCTGTGCATGTCTTTTCGTCAGGGACATTTTGTGTGTGAGTGTGTGTGTGCGTGTGTTTGTGTGTGTATGCGTGGGTTTAAACATTGGAAGTTAGGCCTGGCTCACAAAAGATTTCGGCCCCTTAGTCATATATTTCTCCAGAATGCAGCACTGCACTATGGGTGTCTACACACACACACACACACACGCACACACACACACACACACACACACACACACACACACACACACACACACACACACACACACACACACACACACACACGCACACACACACTCCAAATACAGACATATTAGGAACTTTTCTGTGCAAGGAATGGAAAATTTGCTGAGCTAATAGGGCATATATATATATATATATATATATATATATACAGTGGGGCAAAAAAGTATTTAGTCAGCCACCAATTGTGCAAGTTCTCCCACTTAAAAAGACGAGAGAGGCCTGTAATTTTCATCATAGGTAAACCTCAGGTATGAGAGACAAAATGAAAAAAAAAAATCCAGAAAATCACATTGTCTGATTTTTTAAGAATTTATTTGCAAATTATGGTGGAAAACAAGTATTTGGTCACCTACAAACCAGCAAGATTTCTGGCTGTCACAGACCTGTAACTTCTTCTTTAAGAGGCTCCTCTGTCCTCCACTTGTTACCTGTATTAATGGCATCTGTTTGAACTCCTTATCAGTATAAAAGACACCTGTCCACTACCTCAAACAGTCACACTCCAAACTCCACTATGGCCAAGACCAAAGAGCTGTCAAAGGACACCAGAAACACAATTGTAGACCTGCACCAGGCTGGGAAGTCTGAATCTGCAATAGGTAAGCAGCTTGGTGTGAAGAAATCAACTGTGGGAGCAATTATTAGGAAATGGAATACATACAAGACCACTGATAATCTCCCTGGATCTGGGGCTCCATGCAAGATCTCACCCTGTGGGGTCAAAATGATCACAAGAACGGTGAACAAAAATCCCAGAACCACACGGGTGGACCTAGTGAATGACCTCCAGAGAGCTGGGACCAAAGTAACAAAGGCTACCATCACTAACACACTACGCCGCCAGGGACTCAAATCCTGCAGTGCCAGACGTGTCCCCCTGCTAAAGCCAGTGCATGTCCGGCCCCTTTGAAGTTTGCTAGAGAGCATTTGGATGATCCAGAACAGGATTGGGAGAATGTCATATGGTCAGATGAAACCAAAATATAACTTTTTGGTAAAAACTCAACTCGTCGTGTTTGGTGGAGAAAGAATGCTGAGTTGCATCCAAAGACCACCATACCTACAGTGAAGCATGGGGGTGGAAACATCATGCTTTGGGGCTGTTTTTCTGCCAAGGGACCAGGACGTCTGATCCGTGTGACGGAAAGAATGAATGGGGCCATGTATCGTGAGATTTTGAGTGAAAACCTCCTTCCATCAGCAAGGGCACTGAAGATGACACGTAGCTGGGTCTTTCAGCATGACAATGACCCCAAACACACCGCCCGGGCAACGAAGGAGTGGCTTCGTAAGAAGCATTTCAAGGTCCTGGAGTGGCCTAGCCAGTCTCCAGATCTCAACCCCATAGAAAATCTTTGGAGGGAGTTGAAAGTCTGTGTTGCCCAGCGAAGGCCCAAAAACATCACTGCTCTAGAGGAGATCTGCATGGAGGAATGGGCCAAAATACCAGCAGCAGTGTGTGAAAACCTTGTAAAGACTTACAGAAAACGTTTGACCTCTGTCATTGCCAACAAAGTGCATGTAACAAAGTATTGAGATGACCTTTTGTTATTGACCAAATACTTATTTTCCACCATAATTTGCAAATAAATTCTTTAAAAATCAGACAATGTGATTTTCTAGATTTTTTTTTTTTTTCATTTTGTCTCTCATAGCTGAGGTATACCTATGATGAAAATTACAGGCCTCTCTCATCTTTTTAAGTGGGAGAACTTGCACAATTGGTGGCTGACTAAATACTTTTTTGCCCCACTGTATATATATAATATAATGATTCACTGGTATAAATGTTTAAGATGTGAGCGCATTGGTTGGTGGGTCCCCAACTGATCGATAACAGTAACATGTATGGGTAATAAAAATGATTAAAACGTTAAGAATCGCTGATTCACTTGCATTTTGTTGGAATTAAGTGTTGTTTCTACCATCCAAAATGCATCTCCTCTGCCTTCCAAAATGCATCTCATGTTTGATCTGTAACTCTAGCTGCTTTTAAATGGAATCGCACCGAATTCTTAAACACTAAGTACCGTTGTTGTATCTTATCGCAGCCCATGTGTCAAGATGCGTATCAAACCGTGCTTTAAAGGAGAGATGCACGTCCCTATGAGTGAAGCTAGGAAAAAGACTAGGCCGCGTGTGTTCGCATTAACATGCGTGCCCTTTGTGAACGTAACAGCGCATTCAAGTGCATGTGTGTGTGCATCTGTTGTGCAGCCACCTACCAGCGTGCGTCCTGTTTGCTAGGACACCGAGCAAGCGGGGACTGTGATTTGTCCTTACACGTCCTACTCTGGAGAGAAAACAAGACTGGCAGGGACTCCACTTCCAACTCCTCCATGTGTACCGCGCCTCCTTCGTCACATTGAGTTCCCTCTGTTCTCGCACAGTGCTGTCATGTACATCCATCTACACACCAGGCTGGTCTGTGCTGTGTCTCTCTGCAGCACTATGCAGCAATGCCCCATCCCCCCCCCCCCCCTCCCCCAGAAGCTTCTGGTGTGTGTGTGTGTGTGTGTGTGTGTGTGTGTGTGTGTGTGTGGGTGGGGGTAGATGTTTTGGTATTGTGTGGGCTGTGTGTCTGTTGTTTGTTTTAGTAGAGGGTTGTGTTCAATCTTATCAGTTATTCAGCCATGTTGGCCAGTTGAGTATCATCATGAATTTAGAACAATGCACATGACACTTTACTTGAGGAGAGAAAAAAAACAAGTAATGCTATACGCCACGGTTTATTGGTTGAAGATTGCAACAATCAATTCTATATTGTGATGAAATGATGTGCAGAAAAATAGATCAAATATCGCTAAAGGCTAAATAAAAGACACGCATACATGTTTACCCAAAGTGGCATAAAAACAAAATGCAATACCTGAGACTAAGCAACGGTAAACACAACACTGGATTACATTTAAAATCCATCGGGATGCAACGGACAAAGTAGGGGTTTGGTTGCACGCGCTTCCTTTCTGTCTTTTCAATTATATGAATCAGTGGATAGAAAGACCTTGAATTAAACGCTTAAAACACTTGATGAATCCTGAGCCAGCGTCCCGTGAAGGTTGAAGGTGATCAAAACGTCCAACTAATCCACCGCAAAAGTGGTTGCCAGCGCTTACCCCATGGAGGTAAGCCGGGAACCTGGGCATTACTTATGAAACCCTGTTTCAACAGGGTTACATCATATATCCAATATAGAAACCAATATCAAATTATACATTTAGTCCTGGTGGAAGCACGCTTCTCTCCCGGAAAAACATGTTTGTTACGTCATAATCCTCCCAATTAATGAGAAATGTGAACGTTTCGTTGTTAAAGGACATCCTATTTTCTGCCAGCGGTCACGGTGCTTAGTAGTCCGTACACTGCAACCCCATATAGGCAGGCCCACTCGGTAGGAGACTCTCAGGTCGCATCATGAAAGATGTTTGGCTTGAAAGACGCTCGAGACTCTCTGGCTGAAAATAGCTGAAGGCCCCATCAAGTAAGCAACAAAGCAATAAGGCAGTGGAAGGTAAAACAACTACCAAGAGCAACTGTCTTTTTAATCTATTCTGGAAGATTGAGCAAAAAGAAATAAAAACCGCTGGATATGAAAAGATGCTCTGGTCTAGTGCATGAAGAATGTAGGACACCTGCTGTAGTGCCAGGATTTACCGGTTACAGTCCAGTCACTAGGCACTTGTTAATGTATTTTTAACATACGGCTTCAGGATCGAAGTGGTCTTAATGTGTGGTACCTTACAACAATGTTGAACTAGCTACTGATTTATCATGTCAACAAGGGCTCCCATTGGCTGCCAAGTGTTTGATTTGTTGTATTTGTGTCATTGGAGTGTAAAACACCGTGAGTGTTTTACACTCCAATGACACAAATAAAACCACACCCTCATTTGAATAGTTATTCATCATGGAAACAGTTTATTGCTATCTCAAAGGCCTTTATGGGACCACATTCAGGAGAATCAGTCCTCCCTAACCTATACCTGCTAATGGGATTTAGAAGAAGAGCCATGAAGCCCTGTGGGACAGGGAGGGAAGCATTGAGAAGAATAATAGGGATGCTCTTCTGGCAATGGCTAAGAGCGCAATCAATAAATGCCGGAGGAGGCACCATTGTATCATAGCGCATTAACAATGAGTTTAGTGAGCCTTTCTGGCCTTGCCTCTCTGGGATCGTGTAGCTATTTGTTCCACGTTGTCTTCTGCCACGGTCTGAATCTTGCCTCCCTTTTTTCCCCTTGTTTCCTTAAGAGCATGTCTTATTTCGTTTCCCCTTTTTTCGAATCGCACCAGGTCCTCCAAGCAGCAAACGTTCCCTGAAGCAAAAAAAGTACGGCTGCTAACTGTAATGTTCTCTCTTAATTCCCTGCTTCTCCAGCACGGCCCCTTTTTTCCCATCTCCTTTAATCTCTTTTTTTCTCCGTCTACTTCACAACCGCACAATCACTAGGCCGCTGACTGCCGCACCAGGCACTCTCTCTGTGTCTTATCTATCTGAAGGGGGGTGGGGGAAGGGGTGGGGGCGGGGTGGGGGCGGGGTGTACGGCGGCGGCGGTGATGGCGGTGCTAGCTGACAGTTGGCCTAGATTTCAGCGAGACGGGGCGTCAACAGTCCTCCCAGCCACCGCTCCGCCGCTGACGGCTGATGTATGGCTGGGAGAGAGCAGCCCTGACAAGCCATTAGTCCTGCTCACACGGAACGAGCCAAGTTCATCAGCAGCACAACACTGCTGTGTGTGGATGATGGGGTGGTTGGGTCTGGGGGTCTGAAACTGTAGATGCCAGGAGTGGGCGGGCAGGGGCAGGGGGGGCATTATCTTGGCTCTGCAACGTGGCCTATCCCCTTCCCTGCCCTGGGCTGTCAGGTGTGATTGCCTGGGGATGGGGGGTTGGAGGTTGGGGATTGGGGGTCGGGGGGATGGAACAGGTGTAGGGATGGGTGGGCTTGTCAATGCTGTCATACAACACTCGCGCTCTGCAGCGATTCCTTCGCTAGGATGCCCCTAGCACCACCTTTATTTATCATGACATGAACATGACCATTGTGAACTCAGACTAGATTCAGACGATTAAATAAAATAAACAATTGATTTAGTGAAAAGTGGCCAGCAGCCGATATGCACGGTGTATAGTGAGCAGGACTAATAAAGGCCTTTGAGACAGCAATAAACTGTTTCCATGATGAATAACTATTCAAATGAGGGTGGGTTACATTTATTTGCAAGCATTTTAAGATTTATGGTTAAAAGTGTGTAGAATAGATCACATCCTGCCTTGATCTTCATACAATACTTTCCTGTGAAAGCTAACCTGGCAAGTTCAACAGTTTGAATCTTAGGCTATATTAAGCTTTTTCGCTGTAGGTTTCCGTGGGCCTTGATGTTCATCAGGCCATTGATCAAGGTAGGGTTTGAGAAGGAAAAGAATAGGATATGAATAACAATAAACTAAATGAGCAACTTATTTTCTAAACATTTAATTTCCGGTTTGGGGTAGGTTATCAAACAGTACCCTATTACACTGTCTAGACAGTACTGTATAGTTGGCAAATACCAGTACCTAAACTATGATCTCTTTCATGCCGTGTCTGCATCTGGTCAGCAAACATTGTGTTAAATGCTAAGCCAACATATAAAAAGTTGAACTTGAGTGTAACTTCTTGGCGTCCATGGTAACTGTTGCCTTGGTCAACTAAACAGTGAAGCGGTGATGATTTGAGAACGGTGGTGTGGGAATTATATCCAGAGTGCGAGCGGAGAGTCTTAGAGGCGAAGGGAATGATTAATGCAACGTTTACCTAAAGTATTGCAATAAAGGGGCATTCGTGGCGATACAGTGATTTGCAACTAAAAAAACATTGACGGAGGAGGAAAAAGTGTGTGTGTGTGTGTGTGTGTGTGTGTGTGTGTGTGGGGGGGATGGCGGCGCCTGCCCCCCCTAGTTCTGCCACCCCTGGGTGGAAGTTGTTGATGTGCAGCTTCTCATCGTTTCCCAGAGACGCTACTTCCCAGCAGAGGAGAGCCATTGGGCGGCCCCACAGGATATTTGCCGTAGAGTCATAAAACTCTGTATTTCCGGCCTGCGTATCGCGGCCTCGCGATGTGCAGTTTTTTTTTTATGATTTTCTTTTACTAGCGGTTCTTACGAGCCGTAAAAGCTGCCATTTCCTCGGCGCTGTTCAGCTCCCTCTTATTCCCGAGAGCACACTCCCATGAACATTAGTACTTGGAGCTAAATCAGGCAGCCAGCCATGCACACTGCAGCCGCACCCACCGGCACTCTCAGCTGGCGTGCACAGCGCTGCTAAGCCAGCCCTGCAGTCCATGTATCCACACAGAGACTCAATGCAAACACACAAACGTGCACGCATATGCGCCCATGCACACACCCATACATACACCTGCGATGGGTACTCTTGCGGTTTTTAAAAGACAAGAGGAATCAAGACAATATGGGTGACATCCTGATGTGTTCAAAATATGAAACATTGGACAGAAATCTCTCTCCCTCCCTCTCTCTCTCCCTCTCAGTCCCAATCTCTCTCTCTCTTGTTTTTTTTCTCGGTCTAAGCTATCTGCCAGTCATGCAGAGATTATGTTTCCCTTGGAGGAAAACATGAAGCTGTGGAAGAGAATTTCAAACCGTTTTTGGGGAACATGGTTTTCTAAGACATTCGTTCCATTCAGACTGCGTTCCCCCTCCACCAGCACCTAATAGATCAATCAGCGGTCCATTTGCTCTTTAGTGCATGGATGATGGCAATGCTTTGCATGATGTGCACATCTGGAAGAAAATAAAGCAAATGTGTGTGTGTGTATGTGTGTTTGTGTTTGTTTTGTGGTTTGGTTCTGCTTCGGGAGGGACTTGGTGACACACAAACGGTGTAATAAAATGTAAGATAAATACACAAAGTGTGGTAGAGTCTGGGTGGTTTGATGTTTGAGTGAAAAAATCAATGCCTTTGGTTATGGCTGTGACACTGTAAGTTATATTAAGCCTCTTAAAACTAAATGGTCTCTGTGAAGGGAAGCATCATTTAAAGCATCGACCGGAACAAGTTCCATCTCTCTCTCTCTCTCCCTCCTTCACTCTCTTTCTCGTTCTCTCTATAAAACAGAAGGCTGAGTCATCGATTTGTCTGACTCATTTCTAGACAGTGTGGAATATGTGCCATGCAACAAAAAAACAAAGGCAGTGTATTTAAACTGTGTGTGTGGCACTGCGGGAAGTCATTGAATGCCATAAAATACCTACCTGCACAAACTTTGTACAATTTGCTTATTGTTCATTTTAAGTATTCCTAAGGAGGCTTGATACTGATGCCAGGATAGTTTTTCTTGCTTTGCTGATCTCAGTGTGTGTGCTAGCAGCACTCCGCGATGACACGCTGGCTGGTAATTATTATTAAAGCAAGCAAAGGAGGGATTATATAAAGATACTGCTTTATTTTGCTGAGCTTCCAAGTTTTTCATTCTAAACAAAGAATTGGAATGAATGAAGTACAGAGGGTAAGTGTTGCTTAGTGTTTAGGGATATTTCTTTATTTAAGGCATTCCTATGCCTTCGAGCGATTTCAGTTCAATTTATTTTACCGCACGTTCGAAGACAGGGAGTCAGTATGGTGGTGGGGGTCATGGGCATAATGCTAAATGGTACTGGGTTTGTTCCCTATGTCCACAAATGGAGGGGGGGGGAAGCAGGGGGTGTCCCATGTCCAATGCCTACGTCTACCCACGGTCAGGATGCCCAACTCCCATAACTCCTTCTTTATGACAGGTACCTGAATTCACTATAAGCTGATTAAAGCATCTGCTTACAAACGAAACAGTCAAGCATGGCTCTCCTCTGAGAGAGAGAGGGAGAGAGAGAGTGTATTCCACTGAGAAAAAATACCCTCAACGCGCCAATCGGCCTGTCGATACGCCGCGCGCTTGCTACGTGCTTCCGCGACCCGTAATAATTGCGTTGTGTCAGAATTGGATGCCGCGGTACAGAGAGTGTTGTCCCCAGGGAGCGGGAGACAATGGCTGCCAGCGAGATCATAATTAGACAGATTGTTAACCCACATTAGGATGTGCTTACCTAAGCAGCGCCCGGATGATTCATTTGTGTTGACATACCCTGTTGTGCGTTGAGTGCGCTTCTGTGCATGCATGAGTGTCTGATATTTTGAATTCATGGGGTGAATTTTTCTTCTGGTAAGAAACAAGGTTTTTTTTTATTTTTGTTCCTCAGGGGACCATTTAGAAGATAGTCCTACGTATTTGTCATTTTACACCTGGCTTGGTTTGGGAGCTAATGGAAACAAACCGGATACAATTAGGCGAAAAATTATCAATGTTTCCGACGGACTGGTCTCACGCTCTTCTCTTTGTTGATTGTGGATTATAACTTGGGTCTCATCATGTGAAATCAAGGCTAATATTGACACAAACTCAGGGCTAATTGGGCTTATATGTAATTTCAAAGGTTTTTGTCACATCCTTGAGAGTGTTGTAGTCGTAGTAGCCAATGCCTTGCTTTTGGTTCCAAAGCTTTTTGCGTTCTGGCTAGCTGTCTGACGGTTATCCTGACCCAATAGGCACATTCCCAGAACAGAGACATTAGAAAAATCGTTTCTCATTTGTTTTGAATAATAATAAAAAAAGAAAAAGCCCTCAGTGCTGAGCACTCAATATCTATTTTCAGTAATTTTACACAAGGAAAGCAATACGCACAGCTAATGTCCAATAATCATTTTCTTTCCAAGTCGTCAATATAAAACCCAGCCGAGCGAAAACGATGACTATCCTAATTGGCTGCTATCATTTAATGTTCACAGTGTTCAGGGAGGACGTCCTTTAATGCCTTGCATTTAAGGAAATGAATCATTTCAGATGTACACCAAATTCAATGCTCTTCGGAGGGAGCTCATCCACACAATATTCCTCCCTTATCTCTTTAATTATATTTATTTATTTATTAATTATTTTTTATTATTTGAACGATACAGAGCTAGCCTCTTAACCTCTGAAGTGCTAATTTTTGAAGCTCATTAAACTATGTATATTATTATTGCATTTATCTAGCCACTGTACGCGCCAGTTTGTAAGCGCTTTGCGTGCCACATCATACAAAACCCTAAGAACAGACAAAAAAAATAAAAATAACGTTTTTGATTGCCTCTAAAGGGCAAAGGAAAAAAAGCCTTACTCATCAATGAAGAGACCTTGAGAAGGATCGCAGAAAGAAGGATCAATCGTTCCAGAGAATGTTAAATAATTCATCAGTTGTGTTGCGCTAGATGTGTTTAATTGGTACATTGGTGTTGTCAAGTTGTCCTGGAGGGGGAGGGTTCAGTAACTTTTAAGGTTTAATAATTAAGGTTTAATACTTAAATGTTAAAGATGTTCATTGGGGGAGGGGGGAGTGTTAGGTAGTCATTTAATCCCATGACGCTGCACTCTAAACTGTATTTACTCGTAATAAAGCGGTTGTATTGTAGCTGGAGGATAGGACTGGTGCGTCTGGACTTCACCTCGCAGTAAGTGTAGGAGCATTGAAATGTTAGGTAGTAGGGATTTATCGTTATGGGGTTACGTTGTTGTGTTTGGAGCTGTCTCATGCAAGGCATGGCAAAGTAAAGTTTTAATAAGCCTGGGTTACGGTGTATTTCTGTTGATTTATAATTGTACAATATAACATCCTCTTGAGTCCTCTCAAAATGGCAGCATGGCACCAACAAAAAATCCCATGATGCATTTTGATGTACAAGCACTGTAAGACCATTTAATGGTACATCACTTTATCCAAGACCAGTAAACTCATTGCACTTTGAGTTGTGGCTGTATCTAACTTGGTTGTTGGTGTGAATATTATTGGGCACTTTTTTTTAAAATTGATCTATGGTACTGTTATACCACAGTTACGGTTGCATAACAACTGCAGCATTTATTATTTTTGTCTGCTCATTGTGTACGATTATGTGCTCAAGGGTGTTCTTCCCAGCTTCACATGCATTGACTACCTTACACATGCCCTTGATGCTGAGGTCATCTTCTATGGGGCACCCTCAAATTTGGACTGCTGAATCCTAGTTTTAGTTGTAGAAGCAAAGGTAACAGACTAAATCTCTAAAATGCTGTTAATAAGATCTGCATCATTAATGTTTTTTGGGGGGGTATTTAACGTCTTAATTGTGTTTACATTGTGAACCATTTTAATAAGGGATTTTAGGCTAGACAATATTCTTCCCTGCTGGTTTTGACTTTTCACAAGGTGTTTATTAGATGTAAGGCGAAGATACCTAATTAATTACCACAGATGGTCTCAAAACTCAATTATCATTGCTAATTAAAGTTTTTAATAGAAAGTCTTTTTTTACATTACAAAGCCACTTTTAAAGGTGAAGAATTGCTTTTCTTCCACCATCTCACAGCCGGTATTAAACCCATTTCATGCATAATAAGAAAATACTAAGTGGAAAAATGTGAGGGTTTTCATGAGAGTTATACATTTGGGCAAGAGGGACTGCAAAGCGCTGTTCGGATGTGTGTGTGTGTGTTTATATGTAATGAGCGCACGTGTCTGTATGTTTGGGTGTCTGTGTGAGCAGGCAGCATCTCCTCTCATTCAGTTGTCACTCCAATGTCTTATCTGGCCTCACTCTACTCCATTTTTTGAATTGAGTTCTAAGATCCAGACAGGGAGAGTGGGAGCGAGAGACTCTGCATTTAACATATGTCATTACAGAGCCTTGGCTAGTTCAGTCAGAGCCCTCTGCAGTGTCAGCTCAGCACTGCAGTGGAAGCTTAGATTAAAAAGCAGGACGAAAGCATAGCGGCTGCAAATGTCTGCCTCTCTGTCCGTCCGACCCCCCCCCCCCCCCATCCCCCCTATCCCCCCTATCCCCCAACCTTCCGTTCCGCAGTTTAGAAAGATGCAAACCTTGTGCAGACGGTTGTAGGTGGAGCTCTCTCTAAGTGCTGTGTATTTAAAGGACTTCACTGGAGTCCCTGCCGTCGCTCCACTCTTAACCCACCTCCACCTCTCCTCAGTGCAGAGAGAACCGCCTTATGGACGTGCATGTGGATGAAGGTAGAGAGGGCATTTATATTCCCTGCTGGTACAAGCACCAGTAAGGTCATCGGGGTTCCAGAGTCCTGCTATGTGAAAGCTGAACCTCCTGGGGAAATGACAAAGAGCCTAGGCCGGAAACCAGAAACTGCTGGTGGACCTAGTTAACTGATACGTTACGGAGATCTCTACCCAAGAGGAGCTAATTGGCGCGGGCGGATACAGCTTTCAGAAGGGGATTTTAATAAGTGTGTTTCGACAGTGGCCAGTCTAGACGGTGTTGATTTTAAACCTTTACAGAGACTTTTCGAGTTTAATACTGCTTGCTGAAAAATTGAGTCACCCCATTCTGCCCGGATTTGAGGTTGTCTGCCATCAGACTAAAAGTATCAATATAAAACCTTAGTTGTTATTCGAGGAGTAGATAGGACAAGAATGAGTCAATAGTATACCATCACATATCCGCATATGTTTATTCATAGCCACACTGATACGTAAGTTCTCCAGTGATCCTTGGATGGAAATTATGTTGTTACAGCAGGCAGATGTCAAGCAGGCAGCAGAGCTTTAATAAAACAATAACCCCATCTGTAAGAAGGTATAAGGATAGCAACGGTTCCTGGCATTCACCCAGACGTATCATATTGATTGGCGCGTCTTTCGATTTGTCCTGCATTCCACAGAGTTAGCCCCTGATACACCACCCGGATGTATCGTGTTAATGATGAGAGAGAGAGAGAGAGAGAGAGAGAGAGAGAGAGAGAGAAAATCAGAGGATAAACACTGTTTTGTCATCAATCAGAGCTGCCCTCACACTCATTTGCTCCATTGCTATCTAATTAACCCTCGTTGACCCGACTATTAATTTGCACCGCCATTCACTTTGACTGGCAGGCAGCACCCAAGCCACCTATTATTGAGCTATTCTTTTTTTTTCTGTGTTGCTCGCCTATTCTCTGCTTCAATTTAGCTACGCCTCCCCAGTGAGTTCAAAATGATAGTAATCCAAACACACTCTGTGAAGGAGGATAATGGACCTTTACTTTGAAAGAGGGGTTTGTGCCAGCCCTAGCGTGTTCCCCCTTCTTTTTAAAAAACAACACAATCCCATCTCCGGCTCTTCGCTGAATAATTCGGTCAACAGCATAATGGGCCAGAAAGATCACCCGAAGTTCACTTGAAACGCAGAGTGCAGGTTGTACTAACACTTTAATGTCATGAGTCTGCTGTGGCACTCATATACTGCTGTTAAAACAACAGCAACACCGGGGAAGATGATCACACAGAGTCCAAACAATACAGAACTCTCACCTTCCAGTCTCCACGCCGGGCTCACATCCCGCCCAGCGCCCAGACACTGACCCTCGCACCGGTTGTCAGCGTGTGTGCGCGCATGCCCCATTTCTCTCACAAAAGTCGGGGCGGGAGTCCATTGCAATGGAGAGGAGCTTCATCTACAAACACGCACGCACGCACGCACGCACGCACGCACGCACGCACGCACGCACGCACGCACGCACGCACGCACGCACGCACGCACACACAGAGACCAGACCTGCTATACAGCGGTGTGTGTTTGAGTGTGTGTGGGGGTGGATTTATGAGAAGCAGTACAGCCCATTGATAATGTTTACTGTTGAGCGTGACCCCAACATCACCGGGGTGATTGAAGCGATGCAGGGATGAGGTCATTGTCTTTGGGTGTGTGGGGGTGTGTGTGTGCGTGTTAAACTCCTGGCTGGTTTTATCTCTTTGTGTTTGAACGCTTCATATCTATAACTGCGTGCTGTAGGTTTGACCAATGCATCACAGAAAGGTTGTGTTAAGTGCACTTTGCAAAGTGTTTCTGTGTGCGTGTGTGAGGAGGAGGTTGGATCAAAGGTCAACTGGTTACTTAACATGAAATCCCAGCAGTTGCTGAAATAAAGAAATCACAACAGAACTAAAAGAATACATCCAACGTGAAATGTACAAACTATTTCAAATATATTAAATCTAAGCCCGCTTTTATATTTATCAAACTATGGTTAAACACTTTCCTTCTTTTTTATGTAAGCCAGTTGATTGTTTTGATAAACATTTCAACCTTAAATATTCCAAAACAAAAATAGTAAGCAGTAAGAAATGTTTTTTAATAACTCCCTTCTAAAGTAATCAGGCATAATATCAAGCATTCTTTCATCCCCAGCCACTTATTTTAATTGCCTTATTATTTTTGTTATCCCCAAATGAGCTTTAATTGGTTTAGCTGTTACAATGTGTTCCAGCCACACAGCACAAAGAAAAGTCCCTTACAGAATCCTACCCATTTGTGTCATAATTGAAAAAGAGGCAATTATTCTACTTTGGGCACTGCATCAGCGACGTTATGGCCACATTCGTGGTACCTGATGATTTCGGATGTGTTTGGCATTAGTCACTAATTAGAAAAGCCTTGTCTCATGAAATATGCCTGTGTGGTTTGCTTCGTTGAGATTGTTTGCAGGTTTAATAGAATCCCCTGTAATTTTGACAGTGTTGGTGCGGGAGGATGTGTGTAGATTACACAACCAAACACACACACACACATATATATATATATATACACATAGGCCACATACACATATACACATACAGACTCGCATCGCACACATATATATCTACATACATACATATACATACACAAATACACATACAAAATTACACACACATAAATATTTATATACATGCACATACATATGTACCTGCACACTCACACACATACACACATACATACGTACACGCACACTCATATGTAAAAATAAAAAGGCATGGAAGTTTTTTACTCTCTTAATGATTTTAACTTGGTAAAAATAAAGTCTACAATACTTAAGGCAGTGATTAGTGCTTATTTGTTTTGTTGTTTGGAATAGATTGTTGCATTCATTTGTTTTACAGATGCCCCTTCAATTAGAAGTACCCTTTTTAAACATGAACCATCTTTTTAATTGTGCTACAAGCCCATTGACACAGGATTCATAAAAGTGGATCAAGTAAAAGTACTGGGAATCATAATCATAACAATCATCATCATCATCATCATCATCATCATCATCATCATCATCATCATTGCGAGCCTCTGAGACTAAAATGTTTGCTCACACTGACCCACTCCCCCCCTCCCTCCCCGCATCGTTTCCCATCTCCGTCTGTGATTTGGAGACATGTTGATTGTGAGTCTTCCCACTGTGTTTCTAATGGCTACTGTAGGGGAAAGGCATGTGGGCCGGCCGCCTGCTCTGCTGCAGCAGCGTCTGCCGCCTATGAATAGATGGGATATCTGGTCGCTGGCAAACAAGACTTTCTGCTCACATAGTCTATACGTGGGCAGGAAATGCACCCCTAAAACCTTCGCACACCGCTCCGGCTCGTTTGAATTGTGTGTTAGCGTAAGACAAAGTTTCGCTGTCGATAATCTTTTTCCTATGCAATCACATTAAAGGAAAGCCATAGCTGGATATTTCTGCTTTTGTTACGAAGGTGGGTGTAATCGACCCTGAGGTGTTTCCTCGCCCTTCCTTTGTTTTCTGGCAGTTAAATGCGTTTGTTACAGTAAATAAACCGGGAATACAATTATCTGTCTATTCAACAGATGGGCATTTTAGCCTTTCTTAATGTCTTAACGATTTGCTATTTATTTCACAGTTTCTGGCTCCAGCCATCTCGGTCGTGTCTTGATTGTGTCTGAATTCTTGAATTAAATATGCAGTACAC
Source organism: Pollachius pollachius (assembly GCF_949987615.1). NCBI lineage: Eukaryota > Metazoa > Chordata > Actinopteri > Gadiformes > Gadidae > Pollachius > Pollachius pollachius. Next base: position 9,230,019 of record NC_136939.1, read on the forward strand.
TGAAGCCTGATACCCTGTGTGATATCCAGGAATCACTCATACGCACCACAAACATCCTCGTCGTGAGCGCACTAGTTGAAAGGGAAAAACACACAGCAACGCTTTGTGAGAATCTACCTTGAGATCCAACACAAGAACCCATTTGTTGTTGTTGTTGCTCATGTTTATTTCGTACACTATCCATCACTCTATTCCGGGCAGCCCCCACTCTGAGCAAGGGGGGAAAGGGAGTCATTCCCGCTCCCCTGCTGTCTCCCCTTGGTCCCTCAATCCAGCTAATCATAGAATTGCCTCTGCTCCATGTGATCCAATGATTTCGCTGCTTAACAGCACTTGTTCTCCCGCCTGCTTTCGCTCTCGCTGCGTCATTGGATCCTCTTTGTCCAATGCGATCTGCCTCTCCCCCGGTAGCCCCCAGTCCCTACCTATCCCTCTGCGGGGGGGGGGGGGGTCTCTAACCTCCTAAAACCCCCCCGAAACCCCCACCACCCCTATTCAAGTGTACCTCACACACCATACGTACGCTTCGACATGTCCCGACGCCGGAACACTGGGGGTTCGGGGGATGAAGCACTGCTTCTCATTCAAACTAGTCCCCCAACTGTGTCCAGTTGCTAGGCAACCCCGGCAACACTCCGCTGCAAATCGTGCCGTCGCCGCGCCGTGCCTCCCAACAGAGGTTTCGCGTCGCCACAGCCAGCCGGGTGCAAATGGTACGGGACAAATGGAGTGTGTGCGTGTGTGTGTGTGTCTGTGTGTGTGTATGTGGGGGGGGGGGTTTGGGGTAGGGGGGTGTAGCGACATCACCGGCCGCTGGTTTAAACCCCGGGCTTAGTCCTCGCCGCGCCGCTTGAGCAAATGTTATTATTCAACCAAGGAGGCTGTGAAGAGCTCCCCAACCTCCCCCCAGCATGGTGGTCTTCTTGGCCCCGGTGGAACATAAGTGTCTGGGCAGCGCCGCGGCTATTGTGCTGAAGCCCGCTGAGCTAATCTGAGCAGCAGAGAGAAGGAGAGGGAGAGGGAGGGAAGGAGGGAGAGAGAGAGAGAGCGAGCGAGGGAGGGAGAGGTTTCTTTTGTTCAGATGCCATTACCAAAAATTGGCTTGCAGTGAAGGAGAGAGGAGGGAGGGAAAGAGAGGAGATGGAAAGAAGAGAGAGAGGGGTAGAGTGAGAGAGATTGAGAGAGTTATTGAGAGAGGAGCTAGAGAGAGAGGTGTATTGAGAAAGAGAGTTACCGAGAGAGGTATAGAGAGGGAGGTAGAGAGAGAGGTAGAGAGAGAAAGGAAGGGAGCAGGAGAGGTGTATTTCACCCACTTCCACAGCGCTCCCCCTGCGAGGCTCTCTGCTACAACCTGACATCAGTTTGGCTCAACAGTGCAGGGAGGGCGACCAGGGAAACAAGATTGCAACGCTGTGTTTATCGTCGGGTGGGAGACAGATTGTGAGACACAGAGAGGTGATGCAACACGGAGACGAGCCCCGTGCCTATTGAGTTTGTCACCGGTTTTGTTGTATTATCAAGGGTGTATTTTATAGCAGCGACGTGGGGAAACAAGGCGTTTTATTAGAGAACAACAGATGTAGCGCTGCTCTATGGCGTTACTACTCTTAACGGAATCGGATTTCATCGTAAAAGTTCTGTTTGGTGGCATCTTTTAAATTGCTCTGTTAACAGTTCTCTCTTATTTTTTTAATGAGGCATTTTACTGTTCTATCTAAAGAGAATATACAATATGGATTATTTTATTATGTATTAAAAAGAGAAATGCTAGTGTTTGAGCCGTGGAGCCCAATGTAAAAATATATTCTGTACTATAATTGTGTGATTATTTAAAATGCATATTAGGGAATTGAGAGATCGACTGCTTGGTGTTTAATGTTGTTACAAAAAAACACATTAGGCAGGCATTATGCTGCATTGGATGAGTCTCTCTCAGGGATAATCACAATTTCCTGGATGTACGGCTTCTTATTGGTTGATGTGTTGGAACCCGGTCACCTGGTGCTGAAGCAGTGATACGACACACCTGGCCTTGACCTCTTGGGGTCATGGGGGTTTGGTTCTGCTTTAGCACCTGATCCCCATTCGACCAGATGATTTGACTGGAGTCACGGGTGATGATACCCAGCTCAGCTCATCATTTTGCACAAACACAACAACATCTTGCAACAACATCTTCACAGGAAATACATCAGGGAACCACAATGGATGTTTGAATCGCTCCACGGTTGCTGGACTGCAGCTATTGGGAAAAACAGAGAACATTTTGATAACATTGCTTATGAATAACACTTAGTATTCCTAGAAAAACTTTAGTTAATGTGTCTTTTAACGAGTTGCCAAGGGATAGGAGGCAAGATTTTTGGTAAATGCTTGACAAACAGATACAATAAATGCACCCGGGAAACAGACAAACTGTTTATTTTTTAAATTCTTGGTTAAACGAACACTAACCGGATCTTAGTGTAATCCTTGAAAACCTTAGAAAACATTCCACATAATACAACATGATCACCACACGACTCCAGCCAATGTAAGCACTGACCATGTGCTGTGGCCGCGAGTGATCTCTTCTGCCTGTTTACACAAGTGCTTTGTTTGCCTTCACATCTGTCAGCCATCAGGCTCCGCTAACTCATGGTGAGCCATGGCAGGCCAGCGCTACCACTCTCCAAGGCGCTGTTGGTCAATTGTCCTCCCTCCAAAACCTCCTTTTTCCCTTCCCTTGCATTTGTTCTGTTTGGATCAAAGATGCAGTCGTGTTTCATATTACATCGCTGTTTATTCGGCATTGCCCAACCAAACGGGTAATAAGGAGAATCATATTCATAAACGATGTGATAAGCGACTCCATACGACACACCTGCTTTCTGCTGGCAAATCTGGAGCTCATTACCGTAGTTTTTCTGTTTTGTATTTATTTATGTGGTACTTCCCCCCATTTGCTTCTTGTTGATTGAATCAGCGCAAAACGGGGAAATGTTCTTGTGACTTAATGCTGGATGTGTTTGCTTTTCATTAGGCCCTGCACTTAGCTGGCAGGCCCACAGAAAGGGCTTGGCTTGTCCTCTGTTGAGATGTGCATGTGAATTCAAATTTTAAAGTGCGTGTAGACACTCTCTTTGTCTGACACACACACACACACACACACACACACACACACACACACACACACACACACACACAGTTTCCATAATACACTAACACAGGCCAGAATGCTCAATGCAGTGTCACACAGGCAGTATGTCAATGCAGTGTCCATAAGCAGTTAGTCAATGAGGTATCCTTAGGCAGTGAGTCAATGCAATAGAGTTACAGTAGACGTCGTTCCTGCAGCTATGACAGCCCTGACGGCTCATCCTCACACAGACTGTTTTTTAAAAGTCACGCAGTGCCAACGCTTCACCTGAGAAGTGTTTTATTTCTGCGGGTAATGTTGCCCGTCACACCCTTTACCACAGCCCTTTGTCTGAGCCAGCAATAACATTGACAGCTACTTATACAAGACACCAACAAGCCAATAATCAATAGCAATAACAACGCCCAATAATCAACACCGGTTGACAAACTGACGCAAATAGTCTCGAGGGGATGCTATTTATTTCCCAGGAAATCCAGAATGTGTTTGGATGTTTGTGTTGGTTTGTGTGTGTGTGTGTGTTTGTGTGTGTGCCATTGTGTGTAGTTCCTTTGGCCGTACTGTTGCCATTGTGCACAGCAAAGAGGTACACAAGACCAGGTGCTCCGAACACCTTGTAGATCTTGTTCATCGTCTCGCTGGGAGGAGGGACCCATTTGCTGGCTGTCTGCACAACACACCGCTGTGCTGGCTCTGCAGAATACACTGTATACTCGTGAACAATGTCGATTATTATACCCCAGGGGACTGCAGGGGATATGTGTGTGTGTGTGTATGTGTGTCTTGGTATGATAAGTAGATGGTAGCATTTAGAACCACATGGCAGCCGTGAGAATAGGTGCTGGGCGATAGTGAAGAGAGATTGGTGCAGGACTTTAAATAGCTGTTCTTTAATGTATAAGTGTATGGTGTGGCATACGGTAGTTTGAGGAATGATATAGTACATATTTTTTCTTCAAATGAAACGCTGAACTTTAACGAAAAGTATGTTTTAAATAAACCTTTCAAAGCATTTATAGTGATAGTAAATTAGTGTCCCTTTCTCTTCCTCTTCTTATAATGCTTTTCTACATAATTGATACTACAATTATGATTACATCTTGGTTTCTATTTCCCACAAAAGCAAGAAAAAGACGATTAAAAAGGACAAAGTACTACTAATTAGATTCAAGTATCACTTGAATATCCAATATCTTTCTAACTTAAAACAAGCAACGTTCAAACTGCATAAACTGCTTTTTGAGGTGTGTGGGTTTCCTTTTACACACCACCACAGCAGCGCTATGCTGCTATATATTTGACTGTCCGTTTTGATGTCGAGATGTTCCTGGGCGGTCGGTCATTATTGTTTAACTTGTCAAAATGCGTGAGGAACTCTGTCTACTTTGGCCAGCTGCTTAAAGTGGGCTTCAAACCTCATTCATACAGCCTCTCATCTGCAATGCATGACTGTGCAACTGCAAAGGTTTTTGACTCTTTAATAGCATTTTAAACAATAAGAACATCTTCGCCATTTCAGCAAATTTATTTGACCAGGAAGTACTTTTGCGGGAAAATTACATCTGAAACACAAATCCCGTGTGTCAAGTATGGACGTCAGTCATTTGTTCAGATCTGGCGCATCCAAAGAGAAGAGTGGCATTGAAGCGATAAGTGTAACCGAGGTCCCGTCATGTGAAGTCGCTTCCATTTCCCCCTCAGACAATATTGTGTCAAAGATATGTTCACGCTACAACCTCACCGTCCTTTTCCCCGATGATAATTTTGCGCGATAATGATAATAATTGAACACAGAGATTTGCTAAAGAACCGTCTTGAGTGCCATTAAGCAGTGTGATTATTACGGTCTGATACAGACTTAGGTGGCTCTTAGAATGTCAAATCTGGAGAATTGTTGGAAAATGGCAGTTATGCAAGTCATAATGGTAGGATAGAAGAGGAGGATCTCTTAAGTGCGGAGCTTAGGGAAAGCTAATATGCTCTCTTGAGATTATCAAAGAAAACGTACTGCTGCCTTGAGGATTTGAGTAGCTATTGTCTGTGTGCAATGTCAACCAGAACAAATTCCCCCACCCAAAAAAATCATTGTTGAAACTGTGTTAGGGTTACTTTAGTAGTGAAGTCGATATATCTTTGGGAAGAACTTTGCCTTAAAGATGTGACAATGTCTACTTAGAATAGTTGATCTCTGCAGGCTACACTTCTTTGTGAGTGAAAGTGACATTTTTCCGTCAAAAGGCAAACCTCCCCGCACTATGGCCCTGTTTGCATGAGGGAAATCTACAACTGTACTGTTCTACAACTGTGTCTGCTTTCAGGAAAGGCTCAACACACTGCCCAGCGTCTTAGCCTGTTTACACATAGGGGCGGTTTACAGTAGATCCCTGCTTCATGTACATACATACCGAATTCAGATCGGTACCGCACCCCTGGTTTCAGAATCTGGGAGTGGTTGGATCCCTCTGCGTCTTCCCGTCTACATAGCTTTGGAAACCACAATCTAAGGTGGTTGTTTACATTTTCTACATTTCTTGTGCTGAACTGCTCCCAACTGTTTTAGACAGAGACAATATCTCTCTTTGCATTGCGATCAAACAACCGAATACGTAAGGTGTGTTCTTTCATTTTGTGTGAGAAAGGACTGATAGAATTTCCCCAAACATAAGGAAGAATTTTGTAAGCCATATGTCTTCTGTTAATAAAAAATGTAGGCTCAGCTCAAAGGTGGCTCACACACTGGGACTTTTTCAGGAAACACTTGTTTCTGCCAACACTTTGAGAGCAATTTTTGATTGATAACATGCACTGCTACCAAAAGCTAGCAGGCGACATGAAAGGCTGTTAATCACCATACAATAATTGGCTACTGTGTGTTTGCTTATATATACTGTTGTTCTAATCTGATTCATAATGATTTGGATTGCCCCCACAATGATTGTAATTTTCAGTTTGGGGAAATATTGAACACACTTTGCCACATCTTCATTTGATATGCTGAGGTCAAATTAGAATCGTTTTAGCAATAAGTAAGGATTTTGGCTGGTACAGTGCTCTCTCTCGATTTTTAATGAAGTTGATTCATTATGGGATGACGTGAGCTAACAAACTGACTCTGCTCTTGTCGGTCTATGCAAGGCTTGTAAATTAAGAATTCATTAAAATTAATGACTTGGTGAACTTTGTTTACTCAAAGTGTGAACAAAGTGTAACCGTGTAAACAACACCACGCAGAGGATGTTGCTCTTATTATAGGTGTGTGTGTGTGTGTGTGTGTGTTTGCCCTAGCAATCCAAATTCAATAAGGCTCCACTGTTTGTTCTTCACGTTTCCTGCAGTCTTGTCACTCGCTGTCTTTCTCTCTCCCTCTCTCCCACCTTCTCTCCCTCTTTTTCTTTATTTTTCTGTCTTGTTCACTCTAGAGTTCCACCTACATTCATCATTTTACAAATTTTGACTTTGTGTTTAGGAGAGTTTGAGACCATCAAATTTGTTCTACTGACAAACTAGTGAAATCCTATTTGTAGTACATGGATCATGTTATTTAAAGTGAACAGGTGTTCCCGATTATTATGTTTTATTCATGTCCATTTTCTTTTGCCACTTATTGCTCTATGAATTCAGCCAGCACCACAGTTTTGTATAAATATATAAACTTCCAGTAATTTTAGCATGCAGTGTCTCATTGTTATACAATCTCCGTTCAGGTGAAAGACTAAGGCAATATTCAAGCTTTGATTTTACCGCGGCCTAAACAAAGCACCTTATTAAATATAAGAGGGAACCTTAGTTTTTTGTTTCTATGAATTGCTAATGAGACACAAGATAGACTGCAAGAAACTGCCTTTTACTTCATCCATGTGTTAATCTACCCCTCACATATGGGAGAGAGAGCCTAGTTTGAGTGTTTAGATATTTTTGAGTGTTTAGATAGTTAATAGGTACATATTGTTGAAGGATGTTTAGGGAAAACAGTTTTATCCACAATAAATGTATCGTCACATTATTTTACAATGAGCTTGCGGCGTGGTGTAGCTGATCTGTAATTTGCAAGCGATTATTGGAGTTGCAAAAACAAACAAGAACCGTCTGAATGCCACTGTGTGCTGTATAATTAATTTGCTGCAGCCAGACTTTTAGAGAGTGAGACAGACTGAACAGTTTGTTTTCCCTCCCAGTGCCAACTTACACACACGCACTTGCACACATTCTTATGGACACACAAAAACAAACATTCAACACACATACTCACACACATACACACACAACACACACACACACACACACACACACACACACACACACACAGTAGCACACAAAGACACACACACACACACACACACACACACACACACACACACACACACACACACACACACACACAAACACTGTACGATAAGAAGCTGAAATAAGGAATTAGTCCAGCCATTGTAAAGCGAAAAACACAGCATTAATAATTGATTCCAGAGAAATAATACATTCTCTTTTAGACGCTCACAGCCACACCGCCCCGTACCCCCCCACCCCCCTAGCCAGCTGTCAGTCTTCCCTCTCGACAATGAATACATGTCGTGTTGCCTTGTCGACGTTGACAGACAGAGACAAACACTTGTGTACCTACCAGAGGAACACGCCCTTTGAATGAGTCTCAGGGAGTCAACGCGAGTCGCACGGCCACCTGTTGTGTGTTGTTTTGACAGATCCCTCCGTGCACACGTATGCCGCGCGCAGTGCCGGCTTTCCAAGTGGCCTTCCGGCTGACAAGCGCTTCCCTGAGGAAAGAATAGCCACGCTAATGGGGCCCTTTTCCCCCGAAAGCTGTTCCTAACGTTTGCGCTTTGTGTTGAGTTATTATTATCTCTTCTTCATATGATGCCGACTTGATCGACAATGGTCTTTTGTTCTGGGATACCTCCGGGGCTAAACCACGATGATTTGAGTATCGAGAGAGAACCCGTATTATGTGCACAGCTCGTCTGGGGATGTCAACCATTCGCACATTTGAAAGGTGCTCGTGAGATGTACATTTGGAAGACTGAAAATGTCATGTGGCATTAGCTCTATACCAATTCTATCTGTCAGAGTAGTGATTTAGAAAAGTGACTCCCTTGTCCATTTGTCATTTCCATCTCTTCAATATTTAATAATAAATAAAAAAAGGTTATTTTAAGCTATATCTTAACACCAAACCAAGACAAATAATTGTGTATGTGACATACCCAATCCTTTTTAAAACCCCATCCTCAACCCACACAGAGCACCCCTATCCACTATCATGTACTCACCCACCCATGACATTCCCCTCTCTCACGCAAAAAAACATCGCCACCGTCCCCGCTGACCCTGGCAAAGTGATAAATACGACCCCTGACCTCAAGCCCCCGTGCCTCGTTCATGCTGTTTTGTGAGTTTCAGGCATCTCACAAGGCCTCGACACGTCATTAGCGCGCCTACGCTACCTTCCGCACCTCTCCTTTGGGCGTCGGTTTAGACACATCCGTTCAATCTGAGGCCGTCGGAAATCTCCCCCTCAAGTGCCTGGTTCTCCTCTTTTGTCGGGTCACACACCGAACATAACGACGACGCGAAATACTCGTGCACACACACACACACATGCCGGAGCCTCCGTGTTATAAATAGCATGAAATTGATTTGCTCCCCCCCCCCCCCCCCCCCCCCCACCCACCTCTCACCTCTGACGCATTGCCCGGGCGCTGCCGTAGTGGCAGATGGGTTGCGTTATTGATCGGCAAACCGTCAAACACCATCAACCCCCCTGTCAGTTAAGGAAGTGTTCCGCCGTATTGGGGACTGTATGTATCGGTTTGTTTTCACGGTCTAATACTCCTTCCTGAAGAGAGGGGGGTTTGTGCCGGCGCTGCAAGGGTGTTGTTGGCGACAGGCAGAAGGGACCGCACGGCGCGGAGCTGAGCCTTTTCTCTTATTGTTCCGTCTGTTTAAGTGCTCAGCAGAAAGGCCTGGGGGTGGGTGGTTGGGGATGGGTGGGGTTGTGGTGGAGGGGTTTCCCTGATTTATTTTGTACCTCCGCTACCTCCACACACATGCTTTTTTGTGTCTTGATGCTTTTGTTTTGAGCTAGGAGTTCAACCGTCATTGTCTGCTGTCGCTCATGTGCAGGCATGAGCCTCCCTTCCAGGAGAAGTCGTCCTCACACTGCTTCACTTGCTTTTTTATTTTTAACGTGCTACACAGCTATGCATCAAATTGTACCTTTAAGCCGAGGGGATGACTCAAGCCTTGTATTGTGGTGGTTGCCACATAGAGACATATTTCATTCACACAGGGCTGGTGTTGGGGCTAGAATTTGTTATGTGTCGTCATGATGCTGTCTGTTTGTTTCCCGGTGGGTCCCAATGTTAAGCTCCAGAAACATCCCGATTTCCTTTTCTTTAACTTTCAAATATCATACAAAATCAATATCGTTTTCAGTACAACGACAAACCCATAACACAAAAAAAAAACGTATTCCTAATGAATTCCTAATTCGGGACTAATCCCCCATGTCGTGTTTTTTCCGATGTCTCTACAGAAGGACGAGAGCGGGAAGCCCCAGGATCGCACGGAGGATGACCACAACGACCTTGCGGTTCCCCTGCACAAGAAGAAGGCGGCCAGGGTCCCTAACGGCTTGACTCTGGATCCCTGTAAGAACAACCACCACCACACTCACCAGTACCACAACCACAACCACCACAACCACAACCACCACCTGCCCTCGGACCAGGAGAACAACAACCCCCGCCTGACTCACACGGCGGGCAAGAGGAAGAAGAAACATCTCCACAAGAAACACACCGCGGTGAGTGTGACGCCAGCGCTGTTAGTGTGGAGCTACTCTGGATGTGGCGTGATTGTGGCATCATTCGTGCTGGATGATGCATTGATTGTGATTGGGAGTGATGGTGGATGAGGCACTCTTGTTTAAAACATGCTGTTAGTGTCTTACGCTGAACACTACACTAAAGGGAAATCCTTAAAATCACCCAAGACCTAAGACAGATTTCTTTTCCGTGTCTATTTCTCTGAATTCTTTCCTGTTATTTTCACTCTGCGTCTTTCAAGGTGAATAGGCGATAGGGTTTTGGATGGTGGTGGGTGTTATTTTTTTTGCCACTATGCAAAACACCTTGTTATGGCAGCTCTTCATAGCGTTTCGTCCCTCTAAGGGGAGAGTGGTAACTCTTTGAAACGAGGGTGCTGTGGTACATAATATGAATTTTTCGGTTAGTTATGAAGCTGACCTTTTACTACACTTCTTTATATAGTTCAGTGTCAGTTGAACTTTAGAGACTCCACAGAAACTGCAAGTGAAACTATTTTTCTATCGAGAAAAATGAAAAAATAGCCTTGCATTCTGTGCTTAAATGTGGGAAATTCTTTCAGTTCTGTTCATTTTCTTGTCCATGAAAACCAGATATTAGATGGATGGTCGATAGATTTTGGCTATGGTTACAAACATGAAAATGTTAAGTTAGCTAATGACCATCTTGGCTATGCACTACTGTTCTGACCACTAACATGGTCTACTTAAATTCAGTTTATGATAGACAATATTATGGTTGACCACAGAACTGTCAACAGCCATTAGGTTGAATTGTGGCATCGCAAACTCCTCGTGCAGAAAACTACGTTCAACTCAATCACACAGATACATTTTTTTGAAGTCTTTCCCTTTCAACCCCAATTACAACGTAATTGAATGGATACAAGAATTGTGGTCGATCTATAATGTGGTGCTGCTGTCCGGCTAAACAATTTGATTCAGATGTAGTTTTGTTATTTAATTAAGATCTCATCAGCGTTTTAGTTGGCAGCATCTTTCACAGAACCTTTAATTAACGAACAATATGGCCGAAGATTTGTCGTGTCTTTACACTTTCAATGCCTACAATGCCTACAATGAATATCTTTGCCTTTAAGATGTTGACCACTGTTGCTGCTGGTAATGTTTGGGGGTATTTCAGTAGTCCTTCATAATCCTAAATTCTCGTAGTCCCTACTATTTTCAATGTGTAATGGGCTTGATAGCGGTAATTGCAGGCAGACACAGTACAGAAAAAAAACTTGATTCAGCAACTCGGAAAAAACTATGCAATGTGGAACATCTGTTTTACATAAAAAATATGGCACTGAGTAGATGTTGCTAAATTAAAGCAAGGCTCTTAGGATTTAAACTGCTTGAATTATGTATCACTTTTAAGATCCCAGTCCTATTCATGGCTTGGTTAGAAGACATAGTAGTAAATAGAATATAAAGCATAGTATATACTATTAGTATAATATTGTATGTAGTAGTAGGTATAGTAGGTAGTATAATATAGTTTACTTGGGCAACAGTAATCATAGCAATAATCATAGTTACTTTAACAATGAGAATTGTTATTTTAAAGATGAAGAATAGCGGTTCCAATTGATTCTGGCGCTTGGTGTGTCTGGTAATCAACGGGGAACCCTGGTTGGCAGGAAAGAAGCATGCTTCTAAGATGGTTGCCATAGCAACGGGCCTGTTTGTCAGTTGAAGGAATCTGATTGATATTTGATATTGAACATGATGTTATTACACTCAAGTGACATGAAGATATTATATCAAGGCAGATTTGAGCACCTGGTGTCTTGACATTTGGACGTGGCTCCCAAGAATTCCCAAATGCCAGTATTTAGATGAATGTGGATTCCTTCGTCTGCCTTTTTAGGTGTGAGTTTCTGGATGCCTCGTGTCCAGAATCTCTATACCCCTTGCTGGTTTTACTCTTTTAGCTTTGCTGCTGGAACACTGCCCTTCTGATGTAGATGTGGGGGTGGCCGGTTGCTACGTGGTAGTCAAATGTTTTAGTTATATAGAGATCGTGTTTAAGTGGCTGGCTGATGTGCCTCACTCTGGAAGAGCATTTTTTGGATACACTACATACAGGTACATACATCCATACTCACTCGCTCACAGACACATAAACACAGACACACAAGGACATACTTACAAGTTTGCTTTGATCATGTGTATATACACCGCATGAGACTGAGGAAATCGGTCGCTTAAAGCACCTATAAAACCCGTCAGCTAAACACTCACCTTCCCTCAGAAGAAAATAACACGTATCTATTTTTCTAACCCAGTTCTGATCCGCGGAGCTCTTCATCGAGGCGGTCGGTCACACGGCGTGGCACGTGCATAATTGAAAAGATGATCTGCGACGCCCTGCCTTTGTCCTCGCCAAAGCCGACAGGGAAACAATCCGCCACTTTCTGCCAGGATTTTTATCTCCGGCTGGCGTTGGCTATAAATAACGTCCGCCACATTGTCCTCCCGTCAAGGTTACGTTGGAAAGTGTAAGACCTGCGTGTCAAGGTTTGATTCCCCATTAAGCTAAGCTACAGTCTCGGATGAACGCTTATTTCCACATCAGTTTTCTTTTTCTGACAGAAAGTCCGCTCCAACACACACAAGGCCTAAGGGAGAAACAGTGAGGCAGTTTGAAAGCCTATTGGTTTCTTTTTGTTTTCGTTTATATTATTATTTTTTTCACACCCTCTGAAAGTTTAAGGGCGCAGAATGCAGCCAATGCTTTTCTTTCCGACTCTGCGGCTGACCCAGTGTACTGAACTCTGGGAGACTGTGGAGCTCAAGAGGGAGAAACCGGAGAGGCGGAGAAGCGTCTCTGACATCTTGCCTCCAAGTGGAAGAGAGAGAGAGAGAGAGAGAGAGAGAGAGAGAGAGAGAGAGAGAGCGCACACTGGCCTGCAGATGATGATGTCAGTTTCTTTGACTTGTTAAATTGAGAATGCAATTCTAAATGACATACACACACACACACTCAGACCTCTCCCACCTTGATGGTAAAGGAATGCAAATGGCTTATTAAAAGCTAGAAAGAACAGTAGTATTAAAGATAACAAGTTTAAAATCAAACGTAGTCATTGCTTGCTCTAAGGTCACCCAGTTCAAAGCAGATGGTAAAGGTGAGTTAGCTTTCACTGGAAATCTTGTATTTTCACGCAATGATGCACAATTTGTGTGCGTGAACGTGTGTGTACGTGGGAGTGTGTGTGTGTGTGTGTGTGTGTTGCTTTGGCACGCTGTCCTGTTGAACGGAGGGGGCCGACTGTGAGGCCCATCTGCTCTGAAGGTCTGCTTCAGGAGGAGGGTCTAACCTGGACATGAGAACCCAGCCCCCCACCCACACCCCACCCCAGCCGTTCCCGCCACTAATCCCGCCTGTCAATCTGCTTTTCCTGCTGTCTGTCTGTCTGCCCGTCTGCCATCGGCTGATTGATTGTCTCAGTGGGTTCTCTTTCTGTCTGCATGTCTATTACAGGAACTAAGACAGGAAATAGAACGTTGTTTTTTTAAACATGTAACGCCCCGCACCTCTCTGTCCCTCTTTCTGCACTTTCATTGGTAGGCTTTTAAATGTTTCAGTCTGACCTTTGATTTGTATTTTGTTTTGTTCTTTATTCCTGTCTGATGTCTTGTTGCGGGGCGGATTTGAGTTCCTAGGAAAGCGCCAAACAAATAAAATATATAATCGTTATCATTATTTTTTTATTAAAAAGCAGAATCCTCAACGCGTCCAGTCCTCTTCTAAAAATCAATATCCTATCGCCACCGAGTGTTGCTCCACTCATTGTTTATGGGTCCGTGTCAGTGCATTTGTTCACAGCGCGTGTGTGAAACATGTTTACCTAAGTGTTGACACGGCGTATTCGGGCTTGGATGGCTTCCCGCTCCTTTTGTCTAATCCAGCACTCACATGCAATGCTATGCCGCCGGGCGCACTGCCTTAGCTCCGGGTCGCTCCCTTAACGAGCTTATCTGCTAAGCCAATAAGGAAGCAGAAAGGGGAGCAATGTAGCGATGGCAAGATAACATGCTGAGCAGCACCGGAGTCGGTCCAATCCGAGTCCACCACACCAGACACACACACGGACGTATGCATGCACACACACACACACACACGTTGGTGCGCACTCACGCACGCACACTGGCGTTTTGGGGGATTTTAATGCTGGATCTTTGTGTTTGTGTGTGTGTTTGTGTGTGTGTGTGTGTGTGTGTGTGTGTGTGTGTGGGGGGGGGGGGGGGGGGGGGGGGGTCCTGATGCTAAAGCCAGTGCACAGGTGTGACCAATTAACTGTAATGTAAACTGTAAGCTCATGGCAGTAACTGCCCAGAGCTGCAGGGTCTAGGAAACACATTGACCCTCAACCAAGATCCCATATGACACAAGTATTGATGATGCTGTGTTTTTTTGGAGGCAAGTGCATTTGTTCTACACGTCCTCCATTTTGCTCTCACATTTAACTTTTAGCCCTAAGGGATGTGTCGCATTTTTCATCTCTCTTGAAAAAATTTCCGGAAGCCTGAGAAGAATTATTTCTGTACAATCGCTGAAAGTCAGCGAGGACAGATATCAAGATGGAGGGACGGGGATGGAGAGAAGCCTGAGATACAGACATAGAAGGAATGAGTGAAGTCAGAACGGAAGGAAGGCAATAAATCGCGAGGGAGATGGACGGGGACGGCTCTTCAGCCTCCCTTCCACTAACGGTTCCGCTGTCCGTTAGTACTCTTGACACTCCTCGCAGTCAATTTGCCAGAAATTTCGGTACTTTGGACCAAAGTGCTGCCGGCTTAAGCCCGTGACCGTGCTGGCTGTCTGTCAGCGGCACGGACAGGAGAGCGGACAAAGGTAGTTTTAAAGGCGTTTTTCTTTTTTCACCACTTTTTTTTTATCACGGCTGTCCAGCATCCTGTCATAACAACTCTGCCGCTGGGTCCAATCCAATCCGCCAAGCTTTATGACACACCAAGAGGCTATCACTGGCCGCTGGCCGTGCTGAGCGAGAGATTGGGAGCCTGAAGGCGTTTGCGGTTTTCTTGGTTTATTAATCCATTTTTCCTAGGTACCTTTGTTGTAGTGGTCGTAGGACTACATTATGTTATGATCGTTAATTAGGAACACACACACACGTGCCCATACAGGCACCAGTGGTGCTAGGTCTATTAAATTGTAATGTCCGCTCAGATCCGCAGATCCCCCAGTTGAACCTGATGTTTCAGTGTTCCACTTTCCAGATTTACAGTTGCAACTTGAAACTTAAGCCACAGAATTACAAACCACTTAAGGCCAGTTAGGGGCTTGTTAAGTACACACACACATAGACACACACACACACACACACACACACACACACAAACACACACACACAGTGCTCTTTTAAGTCGCAGTAGACTAATAGGTTTTATTAGGTGTATAATTGCAATGACCCCCTCCCCCCCCTCCTCCCTTCTTTCTACCCACGCCAGCCCTTAGACAGCCCTGAGACTGCCAGTGAACCGGAAAACCAATCTCTCTGTACATATAAATGAGCTGCTTTCTATAACCCAGTCTACACACAATGCACATTGGTTAACCTCACACTGTGTCAATAAGAACATGTGTTTTACCAGGCAACGTGAGTGTTTAACTGACTTCTTTATAGGTCATTAAAGCGACCGCTCACCGCTGCCTGTTAGTGTACGTGTTTAAAGGAGACACGTAAGTGTCTTCATGTGTCTGTGTGTGGACACTGTTCATTATACCTCCCTTTCCTTGTTTCTGTCCACCCTTGTCACTCTCCCTACTGTCTTCTTCATTGAAGGAGAAAAGAGAAGGAAATATTTCTGAGAGCAGCAGCTGCAGCAGCAGTGTGTTTGACTGACGCTTTAGAGAAGAGTTTGATCACTCAGATCTCTGCAGGTCTGGTGGCTGTGAAGCCTCTGGCTTCCACAGGAATAGAGGCCCCCTCTTTCGCCCCAGTGGTTTCCGCTGACTGTACATTGTATAGCTTGTTCTTATGAGCATGGATGGACACACGGATTCCTCAGAGCAAGCAGCGCGCATTCCCTTGTTGTGCCTCGTCTGTTGCAGTGAGTGGACTGTCCGGTGTGACGCCAAAGGGTTTCATAGTGAGCTTGAATCGACGCTGGTGTTATTAGAGATAGGCATGTCATGTGTGCTTCCCCCCCCTCCCACCCTTCAGAGAACACAGACAGTGTAAATGCGCGGGGGATATGGAAACCACTGTGTTGGAGCAATTACCAGCGGGTTTTTATCTTTCGAAAATCGCAAGCATAAGAAAACATTTAAAGCCAGAAGCGAGTTCAAAGAGTTTTTTTTTGTCCACATTAAATCACATCCAGATATGGCTAGTCATTTAATGAGGATACAAAGCAGGGTAAAAGGCTAGTTATGCAGCTATTGTTACTCTTCACCTATTCTCTTTTTCTCTCTCTCTCTCTCTCTCTCTCTCTCTCTCTCTCTCTCCCTCTCTACCATGATGCAGTACAATTTGGCTCCCATGCTATCGTGCAGTGCTGCCTCTGCCTTAGACGTGGGTGAGAGAATGAACAGGCAGACGGCAACACGAGGCTCTTAGACCAGCAGGAAACAATCACAGGAAGGAGAAGGGAAACCTGGACGCAGTAAGGCATTAATTAACGTATCCGGGAATCTGTTTTCTTAAGTACGTAAACTTTGTGAGGATGATGGAGAAAGAGGGGCGATTATCGAAAAGTTTGTTTATGCAGTGCTGCTTTTGGATAACCTCACCGGGAAGCCTTGATCTAATTGCGCTTTTCATTTCAAGATTTATATCCCCTCTCTCTGTGAAAAAACAACAAAAAAGAAAAACGAGAGAAATCCATCCTCTTCTCTCCCCTTCTACCTCATTACCTCAGCTTTAATAACACGGCGGACCGTGGCCCTCTCGGCCGTCCTCTCTGGCAGAGGAGTGTCTGCGCCTCGGCACTCTGCCCTTCCCCTGGCTTGTTTACCATCATGCAGGGCGGATGGGGATGGGAATGGAGAGCAGGATTACAGGAGGTGTAATGGTACGGGGCGGGCTGGCTGCTATGAGTCAGCTCTCCTGCTCTTATATCTGTGTGTATATTTATATATATATATATATATATATATATATATATATATATACTGCTTTAACGCCCCTAAATGACAACTCCCATACCAAGGTGAAGTCGGGGTACTGAATTCAACGTTTTGGTGCCTTGATTGTTATTGTACTTTGTGCCCTGGGTTTAGGGATAGCTAAAAGTGTTTGTGTGTTTACAAATACTTCACACCGAGGGGGTAAAGTGACAGGAGGACATTTCAACCACCATTACCATTTAGATAGGCAGGATGACGTCTTCTGGGTCGGGTTCATCTCGGGATTCAGCGCGTCCCTTTAGTGCAGCGTGCAGCTTTAGCGTAGGCAAAACAATATTTCCACTGAAAGGAGACACCCTGAGTGTAGCTTCCGAGCCTTAATGGCATGTTAGATGTGGTGAGTCAGACATACGCACGCACTCACACGCACACTCTCACTCTTGCTAACACCCGCGCGCACTTATGTCGTATTTTTGCCTTTGTTTAACTCGTAGTCCTAGTGTCTATGTAAAACACATTCACACACACACACACACACACACGCACACACACACACACACACACACACACACACACACACACACACACACCCACACACACAAAGCCAAAGAGGTTATTAAATGGTGCAGCAGCACTGAGTGAAGGCAAACACCTGTGGAGACCTCAGCAACGCTGATGGTGGTGCTGTATTGTGAGCCATTAACCCATGAACAACATACAGCGGCTTACTGTCACTCAGGGCCCTCCGTCTCTCCCCCCCCCCACCCCCCTCCCCCTCCTAGCTGTGTTCGGTGCTATAGGGTTACCATAATGTAAGGCTGTTCAGCTGTCAACTCCCCAAGGGTTTACACAATGTTCAAAGCTCGCTCGTGTCTACGAGGTTGACACAGAATAAATAAAGCAAACAACATCATAGAAGGAGCAGCGGTCGACGACTGCTAGCTATTGTCTCTTCATCTCCTCTCTACCTGGAGCGGGGGCCACGGCAGTAGTTAAAGGCAGTTAGTAGGATACATGATACATTAACAGACGCCAAAAACAAAGAGAAGAAAAAATATATAGTAACCAACAACAGCGACGCCGCTCATCCTTAATTTATTTGAATATTATCCAGACAACTGTGTTCACATCTCTTGGATCATCTGCTGTGTGTTTGCGTGCGCACATGTCTGTGTGCGCGTGACTGTGTGCATGTGCCGTTGAGGTGCTTCACATGCTTCTACCTGCATGGAGAGCATGACCTGATAATGGAGTCTGATAGCATCACAACAGCTTCTCCCCATACGTATAGCTTTGATAAGCTAAAGATGCAAACACCTGGCAGGCAAGCAGGTTCATGCTACAAGATTAGATAGGCAGACATGAAAGAGGCTTACAGATAGCAGCTAATGAATAGGTTTACGTAAGAGAGGAGGCCGCCTATATGCAGACATGCTAGTGCTAACATCCAGACATGCTAGTGCTAATGCAGTCTGTGCTGCAGTACCGTCATATTGTTCACTACAAATCTGGACTGACTTTGGCTTTTCTCAACTGTTATGATTTAACAGATTTCCCTGGGAATATAGAAAAGGTTTTCTCCGAACTTGGACCAAGTTAATGTATCCTTGCTTGCCTCTTCACAAACACACACAGACACACACCCACCCACACACGCGGCGACAGACCACTACTATTGATCCTTGCAGGGGCCACTTCAAAAGAGAGCTCTGATGTGCTGTCAAATTGAATCCATTGCCTTTAAAAAAAAAAAGAAACAGGCATGATCCATGCACCACACACACACACACACACACACACACACACACACACACACACACACACACACACACACACACACACACACACACACACACACACACACACACACACACGCGCACACACACAGAGACTCATACACAAATGCAATCAATGTGATCTAGTTCTGGATCCTGGGTGGGAGCGGGGGGGCTGGCTCCCGGGGGATGGTGTCATTCACATCCACTTCAGCATGAGAGACAATCTGTTTAGTGTGTGACTTGGCCCAGATGAGCAGATGGATCTGGGGGAGAGCTATAGACGCTCTGTCCCCTATCCCTCCTCCTCGGGTCCCCGGGGGTCCGAGAGAGAGAGAGAGAGAGAGAGAGAGAGAGAGAGAGAGAGAGAGAGAGAGAGAGAGAGAGAGAGAGAGAGAGAGAGAGAGAGAGAGAGAGAGAGAGAGAGAGCGAGAGCGCGCGCGCCATGGAGCCATCCATCTGGCTTGCCTGCCCTCCAGAGCCCTTGAAGGGGCTGAGGAGATGTATGGAGGGACACCAGACTTTCCAGAAAGTGGTCATCATCACTGTGTAACTGACCCAGCCTTCATCAGGTTGAAGAAGAGGAGGCTGAGGTCTAACCGGGCACATTAACAGCTGAAATCTCGTGCATGACTCATGTTGCTTCTGTAGCTCTGACATCGTGCTTCATAGTTTGTCTTTCCTCAAGGCTAAAAGGAGATCCAGGATATCTGCATTGTTTGTGGCGACCACACGTCCACTTGGTTTATAGTCCCGCTACGGTCCCCAGGAAGTCTGGAACCAGGGGGTTCCCCCGTCTTCCTTCCTCACACGACCTTCACAGCCACACGGGACAGATGCAATCCGCTTTTGAACCGCTAACCGAATAAGGAAATTAAGTACCCATTTCAATGGCAAGGCACAGGTCCAGGACTCCGCTCTCTGAGGGGTCGTTTGGTTCTTTTTGTTCTTCTCGGGCTCAGAAGTCGTGTGTGAGTGAGTGTGTGTGTGTGTGTGTGTGTGTGTGTGCGGTATGCATGCGGTGTCTTTGGGAGTTTTAAGTGATCAGGTGGCACCCTCTGCTGCCTGCAGTTGAGAATGCTCTCACTTCAGAACATTGTGTGGTGCAGAAAATAAATAGATCAGTCTTCCAGTCGGTACGAGCCACTGGTTAGGTTAGTGATGTGTTGATCAAGGTCGACACGTGGAAGGGTCGAATTGGGCTTGGAAATGGGCTCAACCGCATCACACCTGGTGTTGAAATAATAGGGGGTCCTTAGACTTTTCCCCTTCTCAAAAGGAGCTACTTTGCTGGGAACAGAACCAGCCATGTGTTTTCAGTCCGGCTGGCGCATAAGGCCAACAGGACGCTTCTGCTCATGCTTTGTGACGGGTTAACCAGGGCCACCGTGGGGCAAGACAAGCAGACGTACACATAACACACATTTAGTTACACACAGACACACGCTACAGACTCCCACCCACTCGCATGAAGCCCACTTGCAAACGGCCCGACGTCCTTTAGAGCATGCACCTCAGGGCCAATTTGTGGTGATGTCCCCCCTCGGATCCAGGTGCATAAGTAAGGGAGAATAACTAGTGCTTGTTATACTGTGGCACCAGGGAATGAAACAGGCTTCAAAACACACAAACAAACACGCACACACCCGGGCAACAAGGCTGAAAAGAAAATGTCGTGCTATGCAGGGAGCTAACAAGCAGGGTAACATTGTTATTAGCACAGAAAAAGTGGAACGTGTGTGCACGACTTGGGGAATTTTCACACACGCGCGTGTTTATGTATGTGTGTCTGTGTAAATATAGGCCAAAACCTAGAGGAAGTCTTTAGCACATGTCTCTGTTTGAAGTCTGATGCAAATAATGTCACGCTTTCAGTAAGCCGTGCTAATAACAAAGCACTTAAGTTGTTATCTTATCTTATCTTATCCAGTCTTCCCCTGATTGTTGCATCCATCAAGTTAATTATTCTTCAGACATTCATACCTCGTATAAAGGCAAACCACTTAACTCCAATAACTAGGTGTAGTGTGTTATCAACGTTACCACCGATATTTCAAGCTTTTTCAGCAGTTGTTTATGAAAATATGTCTCACACAGCTAGCCCAGAAGCCCAATATTTCCAGATATTCTTTATCTTGGCAACCCTGACAGCAGCTGACACTTAGTTAACGCTTGGGGGGGAAAAGATATATAGCAGAATGTTCAACACATTCAACCTTGACAGGCGATACTGAATGCCATGCCCATGAAAGTCTGTATTTGATTAAATTTGCAATGTTGACGGCTTACAAACGCTGGACTTACCTTTTTACAGTGAATTGAAATTAAGAGCTTTTGGAAAGTATGTGTGCGCGAGTGTGTGTGTTGACACACACGCTGTGACTTTACCACTGTGAAAGAATTCATTTTAAAAATGTTTCTGACAACCTGCCTGATAATTTAACCCTTCCCATTTCATGCTTTAAAAGGGATTTAGATTGTAATCTCTGCTTGAATAATGTAACCACACACACAGACACAGCCGCCGGCAGTGCTGTGACTGTGAATGCAGAATTCATGGACCTGCCATCGCCCTTTCCATGCCTTCAATCGAGAGACTGCATTTGTGAAATACGTTTTTTTACCTGCACGAAGGGGGCGAGGTCGCTGTGGATCAATATGGCAGCTCTAATAGGCCCGTTCTCAATCCCTTTTGGCCGAGGCTTAGATCACCTCCATAGCCCAACATCAATCTCTGCCAACCCTGCAAACCTCCATCAACGAACCCCTACCTCCTCCTCCTCCTCCTCCTCCCTCCTCCATCCCTCCCTGTCAAGCTCTTGGATAGGAGGAGAGTCGGAGGAGGCGCACTCCCACTGGCACCTCCTCCTCCTTGTGTTTGACTTAAGAGCTTGGGAGCAGAGACAGCGTTGCTTGTGATGCCTCTCTGCTGCATCTGCTGCTTCGCCTGCAGCTATACAATACACTGACACGCAGCGCTGTCAGAAGACATGCTGCTGGAGGAGCGGCATACACATGCACGCACGCACACACACACATACACACACACACACACACACACGGGCACACATGTGCACAAACATACACACACAATATCAACAATATACACATACATACACATGCATACTCACACAAACACACAGACGTGAGCGCAGACTTGGGAACACACATACATGAAAAAACACGCACCCACATGCGTACACACATGCACGTAAGCACACATCATACACAAGCACACACACCCACACGCCAGCAAGGAGCAGCAGTAAAGGTTGTATTAATACTTGTTGTGGGTGTGTGTGTATGTGTTCTTAGGATGTTTTTAGGCACATGGTGTTACTGAGGTGGGATGTGGTGTTCTCCTCCTGACAACACCCCATCTCACCTCTGACTGTGTACTAGTATTTAGTCTTCCCCTCTCTCTATGTACTCTCTCTCTCTCTCTCTCTCTCTCTCTCTCTCTCTCACCCTGGTGCTGTCAGTGTAGTTCACGGGTTACGATTGATTGCCGCCGCGGCTTCTCACCTCTCCGAGAGAGCCGGGGCCAACCTACTAGCCCCCCCCCCCACTAATCCAACCTGCTAGCGCTTGGTTGCTAAGGAGTGTGGGGTTTAAAGCTACAGTAGGAAGACATATTGAGAGACCGGACAGAGTTAGCTAGATTTAGAGTATCTAACCAAAAAAATAAAAAATACCTACAGGCCACTCTCCAAAGAGACTCCCCCAAGACAAATGGCTAGCTTGCTATCTTTAGCAATGGGTCTGTGTAGCCTTGTGGAATACTCCGCCAGTCTTGCCCAATGAGTGCATGAGCAGAGTGCACGCAGGCAGCCAGGTAGGTAGGTAGACAGACAGGTAAGGCATTCGATCATTTAATTTGGGCCTAATGAAATTATTGGATGTGCTTATTACAGCCTGCCACGTAACAAATGCTCTTTTTTGTCAGAGCATTTGATTTATCTATTGCTGTCGGGATGAAAATAATTTTTTTTCTGATTTTGGGATTTATTTGCGCACTGCCATGAGCCAATATCTATTCATCTCAATCCAGTTTATTCCAGACTTTTTTCTGAAACAAACCCTAAACCCACTATATTTTCTTGCCACTATTCATTTGGGCCCCATTAAATACACTGGACTATTTTTTTTGGTTCCCATCAAAAAAATAGGTCTATTGTCATATCTTCGTCCTACTTTAAATTGCAGACACAGAAAGGGGTCCTTTATAAAAAAAGTGGACAGCGTTTATGTAGCGCTTTCAGCCACTCTGGCTGCTCAAGGAGCTGTAAAGTTATGGTCATTATCCTGTCACCAAACACTCAGGCTAGCTTGATCGGCCCCCCGCCAAACAGCTTGACCGGAGCCATTCTGGTTCATTCAAGTGTTTTGCTCAAGGACACCTCAGCAATGTTTTGGAGGAGGAGAATGGTAATTTAACCAGCAACTCCCTGGTTGCCACTAAACTCCTCTTCTTCCTGAGCTCGTATCAAATATTACAAAATTCAGGTCAAGTTTAACAGCGTAACAGTGTCACTGAATATTGGATTTGTGAGCTTCAGAAGTGGGCTTGTATTCATGACCTACACCACACTGGTATTCTACCACATTGTACTTCCCTGCTACATTCTACTGCCGCTCTTCTACAGACATATTGCATTGGTGATGTCGTAACCCTAGCATATTTATATTATTTATGTAACCTTATTTTGTACTCTAACCTCCTCGGCTTCAATGCAATAATGTGTTCCATGAATGTAAACACTGAGTGTACACACATATCGTTCATTGTGTGAATTCACCAAAAGCTCAAATTCTACAAAAAATAGTGATAGGTGGGTCACAACACATGTCAACATAAAGCGTGTAGAATTCTCTAGACATGATGCTCTGGTGCAGATCAAGAGTTCAAACTGTTATGTCTAAATGCGTACCCTTCATGTTCAAGAGGATCTTCTGTTCCATGGAGAATAAAATACATTGGTGGCCCTCTGAAGGAATGGGAGAGTGTCTTTTGTCCCTATCTATTTATAATGTGCTGTAATGTAATCTCTTTCACAGACTATTGTTTAGGGAGCATTTTTAATATGTGTGTATTGGGAACAAAGCCTTTTATCATCACCATGATATTTCATTTGTATTACGTTTTATTTGTGAAACTTTAAAGAGGTCTGAGACTTTTAGGAAAATAATCATACAAATAAAATAGCATTATTCTAGGCTTCTGGAAGATATTAATAATACATTTTATTCATATAGCGCTTTTCTCGGTAAGTCAAATACACTTAATATCAAAAAGATAAAGTTATAACCAAAGAAATTATAAATAAAAGGTCACATTGGCTCACATGAAATGAGGTTTGTGATGGAGGAGACGGATCCTCTGTTCTGATGTAGGCCGTAGGTGTCTCACGCTCCTTGCGACTCCATCTCCCCCACCTAATGTTCCTTGACTCCATGCACCCCTGCACGTGGCCTGTGTGTGTGTGTGTGTGTGTGTGTGTGTGTCTCTCTCTCTCTCGCTTTCTCTCTCTCGCTCGGTCCTTCTCTTTCTCTCTCTCTCTCTCTCTCTCTCTCTCTCTCTCTCTCTCTCTCTCTCTGTGCTTCTGGGTGTAATTTGAGGCTTATGGACAACCAGGTCTTGGGTGCACACGCAAAGCCTGCTCCTCTCGACCACTGCTGCCCAAAGACGATCCGCTCCAAGGACCCCCCTTCCCTTACCCCAACCATCATATCTCCTAACTGTGACACACACACACACAAGGACACACATACTCTCTCTCTCTCTCTCTCTCTCTCTCTCTCTCTCTCTCTCTCTCTCTCTCTCTCTCTCTCTCTCACACATTACAGACCCCAGCCGCCCCTCTACCCCCTACCTATCCACCCCCCCTCACTCTCTTCTGTGAACAATTAGACCCTGTTTATCTCAGTTTCCTGCTTTCCACTGATCCGTCCGCCACATACACACAAGCGCGCACACACACACACACACACACACACACATTACAGACACACACACACACACATTACAGACACACACACACACACACACACACACACACACATAGAAACACAGCCAGAAGGCAAGGCAGAGATGAGAGGGGAGACATGTGTGCGTGCAAAGGTGTTTTTCTGTTTCTGAGAGAAGGCAGTGCTGCTGGCGGTGATAGGCGCAGTGGTGGTGGTGGTGGTGGGCAGGGTACTTTTGTTTTGGGTAGGAGGACGAAGGGTTGGCATCAATCCCTGCATCTGAAACTCATCAGAGGTTTGGATTCTCTTGTTGAATCTTCTTCTCATCTTTTTGCCATTCTCTCTCTCTGGTGCGTTGAGCTAGTATTCTCCTTGGAGTCCGTTTTACTCTCTCTCTCTTTATATAATATATATATATATAGAGAGAGAAAGAGAGAGAGAGAGAGAGCGCG
Source organism: Pollachius pollachius (assembly GCF_949987615.1). Taxonomy (NCBI): domain Eukaryota; kingdom Metazoa; phylum Chordata; class Actinopteri; order Gadiformes; family Gadidae; genus Pollachius; species Pollachius pollachius. The sequence goes on from NC_136939.1 coordinate 9,255,292, forward strand.
CAGTGATGATCCATGCCGGAAGAGGATGTGTCATGTGTGTTTAAGTGCTGGGATCCTACCTGCAAGCTCTCACACTCAGGTTATCCAAGGCCACAAAATCCTCCACCAACACAATGTGCCACAGTGCCCTCTGCCTTCGGTGTATAACCAGTAGAACTACTCTAGAACAACCCTGCTGGCACCCTGCAACTAAGTGCTACGAACAGCTCCGCACAGGCTTATTCCATCTGACAGTAGAGTAGATATGGCAGGCTTTATGACTTAATGTGTTTTTGTTGAATAATGTAGACATGGGTCAGATGTACACTTAGCATCAACTACTTTAAAACATTTATTTTGTTTGTATGCAGTCAAGTATAAGCACACATGTTAAACAGCTGCTTTTACGTCGTTTCCAAAACCAATTCCAGGTTTTTCAGACAAATAACATCGCGGTACGGTAAAGCAGGCATTAGTTCGACTTCATTGCAGAATTTGCTGTCAATGAATTGGTTTTCTTTCTCTCTCTCACCCCCATCTTCTCTTTGTTTCCCCATCCTCTCTCGCCCGGTTGACAGCTCTGGACGTTAATTGATTTCACAGTTGATATTCACAGGGAATGAAGCCCGTGCTATGGAAGGATTATGTTACTGCCGGGGCTAGACCGTGAATAAATCAGATTATTTCTCCCAAAGTCCTTATTATTCAATCACAGCCCACACATGCTACAAGCATAACACATTACGCATATTTATTTATATCCCCTACGGTCCAACCATCACCCAATAAACACCCAAATACCATGGTACTTCAGCACTCGGTTCCCACAGCAGTACTTCACTGGACTGGTTAAAGCTGGTTCCTGACTAGTGAACCAGCAAGTGACCTGTGCCCATGCTGTATGATGTCATGACCCCCAGTACTGGCAGAGAGGTAGAAAATCACTTCCATCCCTTCCTGGCTCTGGCCTGCAGAGATATGCCAGGGTTATCAGAGAGCATCACTAGCTCATATTAGCCACTCGGGCTGTGTGTGTGTGTGTGTGTGTGTGTGTGTGTGTGTGTGTGTGTGTTTGTGTGTGTGTATCTGTGTGTGTGTGTGTGTTTTTGTGTTTGTCTCTTGCAACAGTGGGTCTCTTCTGCATCCTCTTGAATGCAGAAGAGATGGATGAAAGTACGCAAAGGCAAGAGAGAGAGAGCGAGAGAGAGAGAGAGAGAGAGAGAGAGAGAGAGAGAGAGAGAGAGAGAGAGAGAGAAGCCTTTGGGCTATTCAGAAGAATCCAGGGGAGGATTTTTTCTCATTGCATGTTTGGAATCACCTCCATCGCGTTGTGTCTCCTGTACCGTCTCTCTCACACATGCTTGTGTAAGCTGGGCCCACATGACCAGCACCAGTACCGCCGATAACGCAGCCCCCCCCCCCCCCCATGAGCCCCCTTGCTCGTTCCACATACAAACGCTTAAAAGATTAAAGCAACATCTTTAGAGAGAGAGAGAGAGAGAGAGAGAGAGAGAGAGACATCGGACAGGAGAGCTCCAGGGGAGTTTCCCCCTCTTTTTGTTTGTTTCCTCGATCTGGTGCCAGCTGGTTCCATGCGGGGAGTGGGGAGGGGCTGTGTCTGTGGCTCTCTCCTGGAACCGCGCAACATCTGGGCTGCTTTAGTAGAACAAAACACAACGGAGCATGCAGCTCACACTGGGGAGGGTGGGGGGAGGGTTTGGGGGGGTGTAAGGGGGTCACACGCAGACCCCCTGGCTCAACCGCGCTCGCCTGCTTCTTTGGATGTGCCTGTATGTTCCTGTGCTCGAGTCTTACGGCCGTGCACGAGTCTGCTGCCACCGTACGTGGTGACACGGTTAATATAGTGACGTTGTTTTGGATGAACCCACGCACATCTGAGAACACACACAAGCACGCACACACACACACACACACACATAGTGATGGGGCGCCGCTCTCGGTGACAGGTAGAGGGGCTACCCAAGCAGAGGGGTGTATGTGAAGTGAGAAGGGCAGCCTGTCACCAAGCATTACCCTTATATCTGGCTCCCTACTGTGGAGGTGGGCGTTGGAAAGGGGAAACAGCAAGGACAAAAGCAAAGATTGGAGTGGAGCAGATTATATAGAGTACCCCAATGACCCAAGACCTCTCCTTTTATTTCTTGTCGCTAGGCTAACATCTTCTCGTATACACTGTGTTATCGACAGTGTTGGTGTTTAGAGAAATCCACTTGAACGGTTGCCAATGGTGTGTGGGGTTGTTTGTGTGTGTTATCCAAAGCTGTTGTGTGGTGAAATGTGGGTGTTTTTTTCCGAGGCAAGCCCAGAGAAAATGTTATTGTTGGCAAAGAGAATCAGCTGCGAAAACCATCCATTAGTAATATTATCCCCGTAATTATATTGATACATTCGAATGGTAATGTTGTCGTTTAAGAGATAAAACAACTCAGATTAAAAAAAGTTACCAATCCAAATACTAGGCGGCAAATATCTTACAACTACGGCTGCATCAATGCTGCCCGGTGACATAGTTCACAATGAGATTTTGATTAAATGCATGTTTACTTAAAATCGTTGCTGCAACTTTAATCCTTTGCAGAAGCGTACCCAGGAGTTAAATTCATTAATTTCACACACTTTTTTTTTTCTCATGCAAAACAAAAAGCGACATCATTTTGGAGCCAAGTGGGAGAAAGTGATCCTGGCTGCTACATGTTCCCACACCTTGTGTCTGAATCCACCTCCATGTGTGGTTGTGTTGCTGGAGCTCCCATCACCTCCTCTATTTGTGTAAACTGATTTCTAATTGTCTAACACCATTGTTTTGCATTGTTTGGTTAGATTTTGTTTAGCGATAGCATTGGAAAGAGGAAATCTGTACCTGTGATGTTTCCCTTTTTGAATGTGCCATTGTGCAGCTTTAAAAGTAAGGTAATAATATAGCGTTATGGTCGATTGATGTTATAATGTGTTAGTTTTTTTGTTATTAAACCATGTGTCCATGAACTAGACACACAAATATTTCTGTTGTTAGTTTTCCCTGCGTGGTTCTTCCTTGTTAACTTGTCATATCGTCGGTTGGTCCGGAAACTTTTCCTATGTCATTTAAAGACAACTCGAGGATGACAAGTTTACATATACAGGCAGTGTGTTTGCATGGGAGCCAGGCCCTTGGTCTGCCGCTGAGAGTGACACAGCGTAAACATAGACTGGGTGGCCAAGTACACACTCTGGCTGTGGCCTTTTTTAGCCCGTCTGGCTCCACCGCACGCCGGTGGAACTCTGAAGGCCCTATAGGGAATTACAGTATGGCGCCCCCTGTTGAATAAGACAGCCACTTTACGTCTTCGAGAGTCACCAAAACCGTTTGGCATCTTGCAGTATGCATGTCATTTTTGTTTGCCTCATGGTACTTGAGTTCCATCTTTTAGTTTTGGCTTCAATTTTAATTTGACTGAAAATAATCGTTGAAATTTACATACGGAAATATGGAAAATTGTGTATCTGCACAAGTACAGATTAAAACCCAGGGATAAATTGTGGGTTTTTGTGAAGCATGGCAAATCGGATAGGGGAAAACAAATGTGGGTCTGTATTGGACGTTCAAATATGTGTGTCCTTGCAAAGTTTTGGCACATTCAACAGGATCAGCTGATTCTGTGTATTATTTATTATCTCAGAGTCTCCGTTGCATCGTTCTTTCTGGCCGGGTTTACTTGGCCTGTGGCAGAAAACAAAGCTGTTTTGGATGGGGGTCTTAACCAACATCAGGGACTCCTGTCTGTATAAATAAGGGGCCAAGGGGTGTTCCTTTACCGAGTACAAGAAATGGCAGATTGAAACAGATACAGAGGAGAAGGTTAAACGAGGTCGTAGTGAAAGAGCCCAGCGGCGCATGAAAGGAAAAGGAGAGTTTTAAAGAGAGTTGGGAGGGGGTGAGGGTGAGGCAGACAGCGGGAACAAAGAGAGAGAGAGGGAGAGAGACAGAGAGAGAGAGAGGGTGAAGACGAGGGATTGGGCAGTAGGAGGAGGTCTGCGTCTTGGTTTTTAAGGACCTCATTCAGTCAGAAGGGTTGACTTTCCCCAGCCGTGCCGACGTGCATAGCCCTTTCTATCCTTCTGTCAGCCCTCTGAGGCTTTCACAGACACACTCGCACACACACGCACCCACGCACCCACACACACACACATGCACACACGTAAACACACCCATGCCACACCAAGCAGAAGACGGATAAGAGGACGTAGCCCGAGAACGGAGGAGAGATAGAATTGGCAGAGAGCGAGAGAGGGAACAAATTGGTAGAGAGTGAAGGAGACAGAGCGGGAAAGAGGGAGTGAGAGCATTCGAAATCCAACTGGCTCGAGCAGCGGAGTCGCTCGTCGTGTTCTGGTGGGCTCTGCGCCGCTCTCGGTCCTCACTTCTCAGGCGTCTCACACTCCGGCGGCACGCTGAATCAGCCGGGGACCGAGAACGGAAGGATGATCAAGTCCAGTTGGTTCTACGTCAAGTTCAAATACAACGAGAAGGTAGGCACGGCCGCTGCCCGCGTTCCCTCGCTCCACTCTGATGAAAGTACTGTCGTCTTCATGGAATATATATGCTGTGTATATTACTTAATTAATGAAGCCTAATTAAGGATCCTTCTCCTAGCCAATATGGGTTATATGTGTTGTGAAATGTTTCATCATCGACTTGTGTGTGGTTATATACGCAACCTATACAAGGAAACATGTTTGTCCCTTCCTGGCTGTTTTAGATGCATAGTGTACCTCACGTTATTAACTACTTGGGTAATCAGAGGTTAACTCCTAATTAATCCTGTGGGGATGACTGTCTGCGTCTGGCCATGTCTAGAGCCATTTGTTCAGTGATAAGGTCGCATATTTTATGACCAGCAATCAGCGTTGCTTAACGCAGGCACATAAACCCTGCTTGGACACTACCTGTGGTTATATGGTGACAGCAGTGGACTCGCTAAGAACTCTATGAAGAGATATGCTTCCCTGATTGCCCTACATACTGACCGACTAGTTCATCTGTAATCCATAAAACAGAAACATCTTCAAATTACATTTACCTCATCGGTGTGAAGTAAAGTATCCGAGACCTCCAATTATGTTATTCCAGTCTGTGTGTCATGGGTCCCCCAGTCTTCAACGTGCTATGAATTACCAGTCAGGTGGAGACCCTGGCGTTCAGCGGTGCCTCTGCTTGGCATCAAGTCCCTGCCCCAGCGGATCACACTCACCTCTCCTGATCCAAACACAGGGTCACAGGGCGACTGTTTACCATACCGCCCGCTGCCAAGTGGCATCCTTTGGCACGTCGCAGAATGCGCTGTTAGCATTTCACTGCCGCTTCCCCAGTAATCTCACCTATTATGGTGGAGCAACCGTGGAGCGGCAGACTCGGCCGGTGCCCAGGGTTCTTGGGAGTCAAATCTCAACTTGTCAGGTTGTATCGGAGCCGCGCTCGGGGGAAGCGAAGTGGTGTCGGTGTCTTTGTCGCCAGCGGAACAGAAACCACTTCTTTCATGTGTTTTGGAGCATTAATGGGAGCTTTTGATTTTCTTTTGTTATTAGCGTTTTACAACAACAACAACAACAACAACAATAACAACAACAAAAACAACAACAACAAAAAATACAAATGGCAAATTATAGTTTGTTCATTAAACCATTTCGAAAATCAACCTTTTTCTACACGTTTTGGGAACACACGTTGGAGAAAAAAAGAGAATATCGGCTATACCGCGTCAAGGTCCCGGGGCGTCGGTGTAGGCGGGACGTGTAAAACCGCAGTGGGAAGGAGACGATTGTCACGCCTCGCCTCCCCCTCTCCCCCCCTACTCTCCCCTCTTCCTCTCGCTGCCGTTGTCAGCAAGGGGCTGAACAAAACGAAGTGTGAGCTCCTCCACTTCACGGAAACAGGAGAGCGAGAATGACAGGAGACGAGAGAGAGAGAGAGAGAGAGAGAGAGAGAGAGAGAGAGAGAGAGAGAGAGAGAAAGAGCGAGCGTTTCGGCGAGAGAGAAGAGAGGGAAATTGAGTGAATTGAAACGGAAAGGAGTGTGACAGGACGGCTGGGTGATTTATATTGGACATCTTGGCGAGGGGAAGAGCTGAGAAATGAGGGATGCATTCATGCGGGCCGGTGTTGTCCCAGGGCTCGTTGAGCACGAGGTGTCTCCGACGCCGGGATCACACTGATTTAGACGCGCGGCGGTAGCTCCTCCAGAAATCACACACTCGTGTGATGGCGGAGACATTAAAAATGCAACGGTTTCATCAGACGGTGCAATAGCAAATTTTTGCAACACTAATCACCGGTCCCCAGCGGGGCCGGTTTTCCTTCCTGATGTCTCTCTTTGCGGGGCTGCAGGGTTCGGATTGATCTGACGTCTTGACTCGTAAGGGTCTCACTTTGTTTACCGGAGTGGAGGTAGGCTCAAACAGGCAGTGCTGATCGTCACTCGTGGGCTCTCCTCTCTGATTGGGTAGAACGTGAGGTGGGCCCCAGGTCAAGCAGGCTATGCAGCAAGTGTCACTGGTAGTCTGGGGGTGGGGTGGGGGGTACGATGATCGCTCAGCCCCTGCCGTGGGCTCATGTTCCCCCGGCTGGAGAGGAATGGTAGTGGTGGGAGTGAAAGGAATGGGGTGGTAGACAGGTAAAATTCCAGGGAAGGAGAAAAAAGGGGAATGCAGTCGGGGAGCGCGGCTGTGCTGTGCAGCTCTCAGCATCCGCTGTGCTGCTCTTTGTTCGGTAATCCACTGCCCCCCCTTGCCTCCACCCCAGCGGGCACATCTCTGGGGGGCCCGTGGACCATCGGGTTCAAACTGTGTCCGGAGCCACACACCGGGCTCATTCAATTTAGAGACCTGCTGACTCTCTGCACTTCTGTCTTTGGCTTTCGTCTTTCTTTTGCCTTTCTTTTGCCTTTCTTTTGCGCTCGCCCTTTTTAGGCTTTTTCGACTTAATCTTTCTCCATCCGTTTCGGCCACCTGTTGAACACACGCAGAGATACACACATACACACACTGACACACCAAGTACCACATGATTGCTCTTGTAAAGGTGGCCCCTCCTATAGCCAGATGGCTGTCCCTGCAGATATACATTAACATGTAAGGCATTTAGCGCCAGAGGTTACAATTGAGACAATGCAAGGTTATTGCATAATTTTTCATGATTATCGCTGACCTTGCCTACATCCTTTTGTCTTTTTAAAGTGGTGGTACGAGCCAACCTTTCTTGGTTATACATTTACATTTATATTTAGGGCATTTAGCAGACGCTTTTATCCAAAGCGACTTACAATAAGTGCATTTGTTACAATAAGTACATTTGTCATAAGAAGTGAAACAATATATCGCTGTCGGTACAGTATAGATGTTCATAGAACCAAGTGCAAGTATTACAATCGCTAGGCTAACCCATTCCCCGTGTAAAGCAATGATAGCAGCTACTGTAGATGCTACACAATTAAGTACCTTGAATAAGTGCAATGTACAAGTGCCAGGACGTACAACATTCAATGGTGGCTGTGCATTGGTTTCTATGCAGAGTCGAGGTGAACTCTGAACAGGTGAGTTTTGAGGCTTTTGCGGAAGCTGGTGAGCGACTCTGCGATCCTGACATCGGTAGGGAGCTCGTTCCACCACTGAGGTCCCAAAACAAAGAAAAGTTGTGACTTCGCTGATCGACCTTTTATACATTTTGGACTGAAGTTGAGGGATAAACTGCCTAGATTCTACGAAAAAGTAAAAAGTGTATTTGTGTGCATTTGAGTAAACTACTGTTGTGGACTAATTGTATCACACATGGTGCTTGTTATTATAGGACTGATATTCAAGACTCATTTGCTGTAGTGTCTCCATTCAGTGCCACTCAGAGATCTCACTTTAAATGTTACAACATAATGTAGTATCATTAAGAGTATCTTATTATAACCTTTGTGTCCTGTTGATAAAATTGTCTTCCATGTCGAAACTGTTCAAAGGCACTTAACTGGATTGATAGCCGGAATTATGATCAGTGTTGGAATAAAGTTAACATTTCATGCTTGCTCCTCGTTGGAATTCATGTCTTTTTGTTTTACATCTCTTGACATTTGACAGTTTAACAGTAGCGCTGGATATGAGAGAGAGAGAGAGAGAGAGAGAGAGAGAGAGAGAGACTGAGACTCATCCTCTCTGTATTTACCGAGCCTGTGGAGCAGCCCTGCTTTGATCAATAGCTGGGGAGGTGGGGAGCTGTAATCACTATAATGACAGCTAGTCCTCCCTAGTGTGGTGGCGTGGGCTGGCTGTGTAGTTGCTGGGGTTGTGGGGCCCTTACCGCGGTCTGAAATGATGGGATGGTATTCAGTGTGGTAGACACATGATGATATGGGTTCTCTGGGGTGGTATTGCCCAAAGTGCACAGGCAGAAGAAAGAGGTTTGTCGAAATGTTCCGAAATCCATCAAATCGTTAGGATAACCGTCAAAATAACGGCATTTCAGATGTTTTCTTCCATCTTAATCAACTTTCTTTGGTGTTGTTATGCCACTAAATTAATTTTGTGAACGTCGTGTTTTTTATACTGCGTTTTCTAATAAAAGGCTATTATGAGAATTCACACTGATATTGACATTGTTGGTAATTCACACTATGATTAACCAACCATGCCAACGTGATTCAACCAATATACATTCTGTATCGTGACACATGATTGGCATGACACGTGATGGCTGTGTGACGTTCCCTTTGATCACGGAATTGTCTGTGACTGCTTCTGCTCTGCTGCTAATTACGTTCCTCTTGTCATCGGCTCGACCTCCTCGCCTTCCCCGACAAATCAGGAATAGGTGGAATTGCACCTATTGCGGCTCATCATCCCCGCTGCCCGCACGACCACCGCTCTGAGGAATTTTAAATCTCGTTCATTGGAGCCCTTCCAGCCGAGCCTGGTTTAATTTATTCCTGCTGAAAAAACGATTTGGGCAGTAAGAGGCTTAGGGAGACTCTTGACCCTACCTTGGTGATATTCCGCCGTAAATCTTGTCTCCCGGGAAACTTCCCCACCACCAACCACCCACCGCCTCCCGCACGGCACCCCTGCAACCCCCAAGGTAAGCTTACACACTACGCTGAGACACACATTGAAATTCTCTCGGAAGCGCCTGGCGTCTTGCTGAAGGATGGGGGGGGGGGGGGGGGGGGGGGGGGGGGAATGGGGAGATTACTGCTTAAACCCCCGGAAAACTCCAGATGTTCCTTTTCCCAGGCGCCACGCTGCGAGGAAACATCCCCTATACCCTGTAAACATCTGTCGGACAAAATCCTGCGCCGCACGGGAGACAACAACAGAAGCTTAGACGGAGTTAAGTAGCGAGACTAGGCGTTTTCTCTCTCTGTGGATTTTCTCTCTCTAGACCTATTTGTTCACGGAGAGCTAAGTGGGTTTATTTTATTTTAAAGCGGAGGCGGGGGGGGTGGGCTTGCGGTGTGGCCGCTTAGCCGGTGAGGCCTCAAATTGGACCTTGTGGCGTAGGCGCTAAGACGCTGGAGAAATCCGTCAGGCCCGTGGCGGTAATGACAGACTTAACTTTACTCTCTTCTGGCGAGGAGGGGGGGGGGGGGGGGGGGGTGGACCACCAGGAGAAAACAGTTCTGCCCGCGCCCCGAATCCCTCCAACCTATCATCAGCCACATGAAGTTCTGCCTTTTGTTTCGTCAAGTCTCTAATGTGAGCGTAGTGGCCTGAGGTAATTGATGCGTGCTGACAGATCTCTCCCGCGGTGCACTGCACGGCTGTGTCTGGTCTCTGCCATTCACCGCTGGCCTGGTCCTAACTGGACACTGCCGTCCTGGCCTCGGGAGCCTTAATCAGGGACTCATTTGTCAGGAGATGAAGACGTGGAGCTTGGAGGCACCCAACCCCACACCACACCACACCCTTCTCCTGGCCTATCCTCCCTTCAACCCCTGGTGCCCGGTCATGGAGAGGGAGAGGGGATGGAGGAGAAAGTGAATCACCGAGCGATTGTTAGACAGGCAGGGGAGGGAGAGAGACAGAGAGAGAGATAGACAGAGAGAGATAGACGTCCTCTACTGTGGCCACTAGGGACCCGCCTGACAGGAAGATGTAGTGATTGACAGGATGCCTAGCCAACTGGAAAGTGTGTTCTGCCCCAACAGCTGCCTGTCACCTATCATCACCATCTCCCTCAGCCTTGAAGATTAAGTTTAGGGCCCTGATGTATCTGTCAGTTTATCCATAACTCTGCTCGTCTAACAATGGCTCGGCAGACGAGCTACTGCTTAGAGATAATACTGAACTCAGTGTGTTGTCTTTTCAAAATAGATATGGCGTCTGTCATAACCTTGTACTCATTGTTCTTTTATATTGTTCGTCTATCTCACAAAAGCATCTGTCTTTCTTTCACGACTGCCAAGGCTCCTCTTGGAAACATGTGTCTTTAGTCTTTTAGTTTGCATTGCATTGTGTTGTCGTTTTGTACATCTCTGCCCACGGCACCGGAGACGGACGTTCGTTTCAGCTTCCTCTTCTACATCATGCTGTCTTCCTCCTGGGCTGTCTCTCTCTCCTTTCCCATCTACCCCTGCTGCTTTAGCGTGGAGCTCCGGGAGCTCATTAAGTCGCGCCTAAAGTCCCAGAGGAATGCACAGCACTCCCTGCCTGCCGTCTGCTCCCGGCTCCCTGGTCAGCTCCGGTTACGTCCTGCTGGATGACTGGGCACGGGGGGAGAGCGTTTCCCATCGTCTGGCTGCCCCAGACACACAGGGTACACCCTGATACCCTGCCCTCAAAGAATCCCTCTGTTATCCCGCAAACACGCCGGGGCTGGTCACAGGCCGGCGCACACACACACAACACACAACACACACACACACACACACACACACACACACACACGAAGACGGACAGACACATGTGCACGCACACACACACACACACTCTCGCGAATGCACAAGTACGCAAAGAGACACACATGCACATGATACATTTATACTCATACACACAATACAAGAACAAACACAAGTCTGTTTACATGAAAACACAATTGAGCATACTGATGCACACACTGGCACAGAGTAGTCCACAAACTCAGACACATGTGTATACACAACCAACAACACTCGGACACACACCTACACATGCCACTACACAGGTGCATAGATGCCAACCCACACATTTACTGAGAAACACACACCCACACACCAGCCCCAGGCAACAGGATCCATGAGAAAGCTGCAGATTAATGGAAGGACGGGGTCACCTGCTTGCAGGTTGTTGCAGAATGAGGAAGGAACAATCCCGTTTTTGTCTCAACCTGTGTCCGATATCGGTCTCAGGCGGGCCGGTCTGATGGAACAATCTAATGCGGCGCACAACGCCCTCTGTGGGCTTAGCTGGTGGGGTTTAGTATCATAGCTGGCCCAGAACTGTGGAACCAATTCACACACTGGCATTTCTCACACGCACACGCACACACACACGTATACACACCTACATACACAGACACACACGTACATGCATGCATATGTAGGACGCACACACACACACACACGCACACACATACACACACACACACCAACACACACACATATAAAAAGATACACACACACACATACAAAGATACACACACACGCACACACGCACACACGCACGCACGCACGCACGCACACACACACACACACACACACACACACACACACACGCATACAAAGATACACACAGACACACACACGATTTTCGCCCAGTCAGAAAGGTTTAACTCTGTTTGACAGCAAACACCTCGGTGTATTATGCAAACAGTCTAAGTGGTTGACAGGCAGACCGGACGGTAACCTGCTCTATGCTACATGCACCCCACGGGTAAAAACTTTTCACCTGGAGAAAAGTGTAAGAGAGAGAGAGAGAGAGCAGAGAGAGAGAGAGAAGAGTGCGGGCACAGAAGTGAGAACATATCAAAGAGGGCGAGCCATCTGTCAGCAAGGCAGCACCCAGCTGGTGGAAGAGAAGCCCGATGTCTGAACAAAGAATGACAAGATGGAAGATGACAGGGAACAGATTCCCCAGCCTCCCTGGGCCTCCTGGAGGAGAGGGAGATGACCGGCCACACTGTCTCCAGATGCTGCTCCTCCGCTCCTCCCTCCAGCTCCTCCGCCTTTTTTTTTATTAACTTTGCTCGCTACATTTTCCCCTTACTTTTGTTACTTGCTTCTCCTCTTCCACACACTGGTCGCCCTGCGTTAATCGTCTTCAAACTCCTCCGTTCTGTTCTTTCCAAGTTATTCCCTGTTACGACTCCTCTCCTTCTAACCTCTACTCTCGCGTGTGTTCTCCTCTCCTGTTCCTCTCATCGCTTCTCATCTCTGCTTCTATTTTCTCCTACCCTCTCCCCTCCCTTCTCCTCTCCGCTCAACTCGTCTCCCTCCCTCTCCACTCCACTTCCCTCCCCTTCATTCACTTCTCCTCTCTTCAACCCACCTCACCCCAACTCTCTTCTCCTCTCCCTGCCTCTCTTCTCCACTTCTCTTCCTCCCCTCCTCTCCTCTCCTCTCCTATCCACTTCTCCTCTCCTTTCCCCTCCCCACCTCTCTGCTCCTTTACCCTCCAATCCTCTCCTCTCCTGTCTACTCCTCTTCCCCTCCTCTTCCCCTCCTCTCCTCTCCTCTCCTCTCTCCTCTCCTCTCCTCTCCCTTCTTGGTAACAGTTCCTCCATGCCTCCGTGCTGGCATGTTGTTGACGTTAAGGGCGCTTGGCGCTCTTCGGAAACACCAGAGGAACAAACAGACATCTTCTGTTAGACATGCTTCTTCAAAGTCTTTCCTTCTGTTTCTATGTTGTAACCAGAGAGAGACTTGTGCTTGGCTGATGTTGCTCTCTCTTCATTTGCTTTATAAATGTGTGTGTGTGCAAATTCAGGGTAACACAATCTATTGGATAATAAATAAATGATATTGTGCTAAAGTACATCATCAAATATTTTTGTCCGACCAAGCTTGGAAATTATTCATTTCTGGTAATTGACCTTACTCTGGCTAGAGTAGATACAGTTCTCTCCTCTCATTTACTTCCAATAAACGAGCCAGAGTGAGTTGGTGTTTAGTGTCTTAGTTTTAGGAAATTGGCACCGGGTCTTATGTTAATTACGGTTTTAACATGAGCCAAGTTAAATCCGCTCTGCTTAAGCTTTACTTAGCTCACGCTCCACTCTACCTCTCTTTACCTCTCTCTCTACCTCCTTTCCTTTCATATATCCACCTACCTCAGCTGTTCATTCAAACAGAACATGCATGCCTATTTCTAAATAGGGCAATGGTTCACACTGGAGTCTGGCTGCAATCATCACTCCCTTTTTACACCAGCTTGCTCACCGTTGAGTGTGCGAGTGCGATTGAGGGACCCCCACTCCCACTATTCCTTCCCTCCACACTGCAGTGTGTGTGGGGTGTGTGTGTGGGGGGGGGGGGGGTTGACGCTGTCCCAATGTAATACCATAATGGCCCCTAATTGTCTAATCGCTCTAAATGTGGGACTGCTACTCTCGGACATGACAAGGGCAAGGCGGCCTCATAAACAGCCATTACTGTCACTGCAAATCAGTACACCAGGGAGAGGGAGAGAGGGAGGGAGAGAGAGAGAGAAAGAGAGAGAGAGAAAGAGAGAGAGATGGGGGAGGGGGGGGGGAAAGGGGGGGCGGGGTCACATTTACCACACGACGACGGCAGCTCTCCAGAGTGGGGGAGTGATGTAGCGACAGAAAAGCAGGCGTGGGGACAACTGCAGTGCACTTGGGGGAACGTGAGTGGAGACAGAGTGAGAGAGAGAGAGAGAGAGAGAGAGAGAGAGAGAGACTGAGAGAGAGACTGATTGAGAGAGAGAGAGAGAGACAGAGTGAGAGAAAGAGAGGGAGAGACTGATTGAGAGAGAGAGAGAGAGAGAGAGAGAGAGAGAGAGCAAGAGAGAGAGGATGTGCTGTCATCATCTCCAGAGCGCCGGTCCCTGTGCTGGTAGATTGACAGGACGTCCACCAGGTCTCGCTCGCCCGTCTGCCTGAGAAACAAAGGACTTTGACAAGGCAGCGTTTGCCTCTCTCTCTCTCTCTCTCTCTCTCTCTCCCCCCACCACCTGGTCATCTGTCACTGTCCTTGTCCCTCTCTCTCCATCTCTCTCTCCCTTTATATTGCCCCTCTCTTGCTGTCTCTATCCCTCTCTCTCACACTCTCTATCCGTCTGTCATTCTCTTAGTCTCAGTTTCACAGTCCATCTCTCTCCCTCTCCATCTCATTCCCTCACCCCTAGAGACGGTGAGAGAGGTAGAGACAGAGTCTGAGAGAAAGCTGAGCCACTAAAAACGGCCATCGCTGTTGTTTATCTCCATTGTGAGATGAATGTATTTTGCACCTGTGTACTTGTCCTTCTTTAATTCATTGCCTCAAGGAAATGCAGCCTGCCTTTTTTTTTGTTTTAAACATCTCCTCAGGGACTAGTTAACCTATCATCACCCACCGCTGCGCACACACACTCATAAACACACACACACACACGCACACATACAACCCCAAGCGACCAATAAAAGACAACGTTGTGTGATGTTAGTGTCTGTGCTGTGCAGCTGCCTTGCTCTACAGCTGTGCAGGAGTTGCATTTGGGGCTGCATTCATTATTCACATCCGAAGCCCCCCAACCCCCCTCCACACACACACACACACACACACACACACAGACACACACACACACACACACACACACACTCACACCTAACAGTGCTGCGGGTGTGATGGAATAAGGGTTAGAGATGGGGTTGAGTGGGAGCCAGGGATGTGGGTGGTGGTGGTGGTGGTGGTGGTGGTGGTGGTGGTGGAGGGGTGTGGGTGCAGCATAGGCCTTTATCTTTGCGTATCTTTTGAGTAAATTGGCCCGGCGCTTAGGCTTGCAAGTTTCCCCGTGATCATTAATGCATGTGCGGAGTAACGCATTTACATGTTCTCATGCATTATGCATGCAGCTGGGAGGAGAAGTCACAGCGGTGTTGTGGAGGACTCCCAGGTCCTGTGTCTGTGTGTCTGTGTGTGTGTGTGGGTGTGTGTGTGTGTGTGTGTGTGTGTGTGTTAACAACAGGAGCGTGCGATAACAACATAAGTCACATTAAAAGCGGGTCGGGAGCTGAGATACACTATAAACTCCAACTGAAGGCAGGGAAAAGGAGGTTTCCACGAGGTCAGACGCGTTCAGCGGCGCCCTCGCTGACGGAAAGCTGCTGTCAGAATGGCTTTGTTGGAGAATCAAAGATGAGTCCCATCAGCCCTTCCTCCTCCTCCTCTTCTATTCTTCTTCTTCTTCTTCTTCTTCTTCTTCTTCTTCTTCTTCTTCTTCTTCTTCTTCTTCTCATCTTTCTTCTTGTTCTTCTTGTTCTTGTTCTTGTTCTTCTTCTTCTTCTTCTTCTTCTTCTTCTTCTTCTTCTTCTTCTCATCCTTCTTCTTCTTCTCATCTTTCTTCTTCTTCTTCTTCTTCTTCTTCTTCTTCTTCTTCTTCTTCTTCTTCTCATCTTTCTTCTTCTTCTTCTCATCTTTCTTCTTCTTCTTCTTCTTCTTCTTCTTCTTCTTCTTCTTCTTCTTCTTCTTCTCATCCTTCTTCATCTTCTCCTTGTTCTCCTTCTTCTTCTTATCCATCTTCATCTTTCTTCATCTTCTTTTCCTTCTCCTTTTTCTTCTTCTCCTCCTTTTTCTATTCCTGCTCCTCCTCCTTCTCCCTTCAGCCATTGTCTGTGAGCTGGCCTGTTTGGCCGGGCGCCATCTCACACCTGTACTGCTGCCTCCTTCGCTGTCAGCAGGAAGTCAACGTGAGGCGAGGAGGAGAGATGGAAAAACCAGACTGTTGACGAGCTCGGCCAAGAGAACTGATTGCATGGAATGCTAAAAGTCTGAGCTGAAATCACTCTCTAGCACAAAAGGATACCTTACCTATCCTTTTTCCCTTTTCCCATGGACTCCCATTAGCTCTCTCTCCCTCCCTCTCTCCCTATCTCCCTCCCTCTCCCTCTGAGATTGATCAGGTTAGAGCGCAGCTCCCTGTTGGCCAATTCCCTTCCCCAAGACCCATCGATCGCGATGACCTAATCATAGCTTTGGGTCTTGTATTTCAGCAAAAAGATACACTTTCATACACTCAACGTTTCCATTAGCAAGCCTCAAATCTCTTTATGCTCCGAGCATAACAGTACGGCATCTCAACTATTATAGTATTCCTGGCTCATAATAGTTGTTTTTAAACAGATTGATTTGTTGTGAGTTTGTGTGTCTGTGTGTGTGTTTTATCCAAGAGACACAAAGGTGTTCAATGTCGGCTGTCTGTTGTAATTTAACCCGACAGCTTTCACCCTGATATGTGTGCAGACTGGAATTAAAACCTATGCTGTTCGGTAATTGGAATTGATTTAAGTACAATTTAATTAATCACCTAATTAAATGTGTGGTGGCTCGTATAGACCCGACCTCTGAGCTGCCTGTGTGTGTGTGTATGTGTTTCTGTGTGTGTGTGTGTGTGTGTGTGTGTGTGTGTGTGTGTGTGCCTATGCGTTTGCGCCAGCGTGTGTGTGTGCATCCCTTTCAAAGCACACCAAGTAGGGGATTTTCAATAGCCATCAGCACCGTAATCATCCCCCACCCCCTCACCATTTTGCTCAATCTACCCAGATCCATATCCATCCCAAAAGCCCCATTCATCTCATCAACGTTACCATGGCTCTTCACTGTATAATCCACTGCCCCTAGACGTACACATATTACACTCTAACAAATGGATCTAAATGGCACAAGCGGATGTGTAGCTCAGCAGCTCTTTACCAGTCGAGTGCATTGCGAGTGCGACCGTACCCGCCATCTCAACAAGAGTGAGCCACCGCACCACACAAGCTGAGCAAGCAATTAGGCTGAGCGCTCCCGTCGTCGCTTTGAATGGTAAAAAAAAGTGTATTAAAAGGTAAACGGTAAAACCTGCTTTTATTCACTGCTTGAACATCTGCTGCCCAAGCCACCCTCCTACCCTGCTCCACCCTCCTACCCTGCTCCACCTTCCTACCCTGCTCCACCCTCCTACCCTCCAGGAACCCCATACCCTCCTCTTCCCCCATAGCCTCCTCCACCACCATAACCCTCCTCCAACCACCTAACCTCCTCCACCTCCAGTCTAGATCCAAGACTAAGTTGATTTATGATGAGCTAGACCAAAGTAAAGATCTACTTTTATAGATCCATACCGGTGGGTTGGTGTGAGGCGGTGTGTAAAAGCAGATTTATCACTGCCAGTGTGGTATCGTATAGAATGTATACATTACATAAAAGCGTATAGTTATGGAGAGCTGCCCCCCCGGGTGAATTATCGTTGCCCAATCGATACTTGCTGCATGTAATCAGGAAAACCGTTGTTCATTGGTTGCCATAAATGCTGTTTCTGCACAGTTCTCTCCTGGGATGGACTCAACGTAATATAGAGATTCTCATGATGTATTTACATCTTATCTTTAGGCTGTAAACCCGTCCCGTGACGTGACCCAGATAAATATTTCAAAAAAAAAAAAAAAAGCCAACCACAGTCTCATCGTAATGCCTCAATGAAGAGGTTTAATAGCTGAATGTTAATAAAACCATGCTATGCTTTACTGTGACGACCGCACGCCACTCAAGTAAACCACAAATAAACTACACTTGAGCCGTCCTCACAGGCTAACCTTAGCTGAGCGGTGGGAAGGCCTCCTCGGCTGTTATGCTGACGGTAACATCCCACAGATGGAAGAGATGCCTGGAGGCTCAGCAGTGGTGGGGAGGAGGTCAAACCGGTGCATGTTTCACTGTATTTATTTGAAAACCATGTCTCTGTCTGTATTAGCATCTGCTAGTCATTACGAGGAACACACAGTTCTGTATAGATATTAACTGCTAAGCCTTTTTTTCGCCCTGTTTGCCCAGCGCAGGGATTGTTTTCGTCCGGGCGAACGCCTCGGGCCGACCGCAGCGCCAGATTGCAGACATTAAAACACTAGATGGATGATTGTCTTTGTCGTTGGTTTGACGACCGATGAAATACTAAAAGAGGAGATATGAGTTGTTTTTTTTTAAGGCACAATTTGTTGCAGACTGAAGTGAGCATCTGGCATTTTACACAAATCAACGTGTGTGTCTGCTTCCTGATGCAGTCGTCACAGCTCCTTATCACAGGCACACAATGTATCCTGGATAGTCCCAGTAGTCCCTAGAGCTTTGGAAGAGGTGGTTATTGAAGATGGAGTGTAGAAAGCGCTATCTCTGTTGCACATACATAACTAATGAAAACTATTATCTAATGGTGGGGCACTGTAGGAGTGCCTTGCGAGGGAACTCAGATGGGGTTTGGACTGGTGTTTCATCAAAAGGTCAGGATTGGAAATGGGGCCTATTTATAAAAAGGGTCTATTCTTACGCATTGTCATCTGTTTTTCCTTTTTCTGATCTTACCCGAAATGGTAGTTTTGTTTTTTATTCGTGACTGTAGTTCGATATTGACATCTTTTAGGGTAGAGTTTGTCACAAGCAGTCTCATAATAAAGGTCCTTATAAATATATCCTCTGTTGTAATTTAATAAAGATAAATGAATCACTAACAATCGCTGTACAGGTTTTGTGATTGTCAATGTATGTCCTTTATGTTCATTGTCAAAATCGTCTTTAGTTCTAAAAGCCTCACTGTACTTGAAGTCACCGTCCCGGGTGAACATCACACCTCTGCCCTCTCCATCAGGGGCCCCTAGGTAGTCCTTCGGTAGTCGAGGTGATAACCCTATGTGTTGTCATGTAGCACCACCTGGAGGTCGGAAGCAGTGTGACAAGGCTGCTGTGCTGTGTCTCTCTCTAGCACTCTATCCATTTCTCCAGCTGTCTCTCTCTCCATCTCTCTCCCTGTCTCTCCATTAATCTCTCTCTCTCTCTTTCTCTCTCTCTCTCTCTCTCTCTCTCTCTCTCTCTCTCTCTCTCTCTCTCTCTCCTCCACTCTTTCTAAAAGGGTTCCAGTCAAGTCAAGGTCTCATCCTGAACCAGCCCCTACTCTCACAATGTGCTATAAAGGAGCCCAACTGAAGAGCAAAAGAAAAGGGAAAATATATTTAATTTTTAAAAGGATCTCCCAGGCTGGGTAGATAAAGGAAAGGGCTGGACTCATTGTTCCTTCCTTGTGGGACGTGGAAAAGACAGCACGGCATCTGTGAGAGAACACACGACTCTCTCTCAAATTCCGCCTTTGTTCGAGCACTGCTAAATTATTCACCCGTCTGCTTTAAGCGGCGACACATGGGATGTTTTTAGGGTTTTTTCTACATGAGCTTTTCAGCGCCCGCCCTCGGTTGATCCATACCCGAGCCGCTGTCGTCAGTTCCCTCGCAAAATATCAGTGTTTCCACCTAAATACGACGGAAAGGGAGAAAAAATGAAAAGGGGTATCAGTGGAAAAAGTGGGAGGCAAGTTTATTGCATTTCTTTTTTTTTTTTGAAGGTATGCGTTTAGAAAGGGGGATGTTTGTTTTATCCCCGTACCTCGGTTAACAGAGACTCTGGTGAGAACACCAGGAGGTAAGCCAGCCCCCCCGACGCTGTCGATCGCTTTTAGGATGGTGCGCCTTCCCCTGTATGTTTTAACTGCTTTCATGCTTTGAGTTCAACAGTTTTTCAAGGTTTTCATTTCCATTCTGTGTGTTTCATTATTCAAAAATAAGCTCCTTTACCACATGGTTCTGTGCTGCTAGAGACTCCCAGCCTCACGGCTCTCAAGTGCTGGTGTTTGTCGAATCAGTTCCAAAAGTATTTTTAGGTTTTTTTTTGTTCAAAGCTTGGAAAAGTTGGGACCTTTTGATACTAAACAGGTCCAACAAATTTTAGGCCGTACTTTGAAAGGCTTTTGTTATGAGTTAATTATCAGGTCAAAGATCACTTGTTGTGTCATTAAGGCTCTGTTTAGATCCACACAAAACTCTCATCAATCTCCCGGTCCTAAGCCAGCCCACAAGTCCAAGAGCGAACAAAATGTTGATTTAATCATGGTCTGTTTTTAGCCACACACACACACACACACACACACACACACACACACACACACACACACACACACACTCACAGACATCCAGACACACACACGCACACACACACCCATCCAGACACGCTGGCACACACACACACACATCCAGACATGCACGCACACACACATCCAGACACACAAAAACATGCACACATGCACACGCACACATTGCTCTTGCACCGTAACAGCGAGTCAACATGGCCCCTTTGAAGATGAAAAGAAACCTGCTCATAGTTAAGTTAATCTTATCCGCCGACATTACAGAGCGAGCCGCCGCGGTTCCGATACACAGGTTATCCTCCTTTTGATTGCTCATTAGCTACGATTATGTCAGGGCTGCCTCTTTGGCTTGTGCTGTGGGCAGGATAATTGATTGTGACCATGGAGTGAGCGTGCTGAGGCCGGCCCCGGCATATCTGCACTGATGAGGCTGTGATCCCTGGCTCCTGGAGTGTTTATGCAGTGCATATCCCCGCCACGGTCCCTCCATTGCCGCCCCCCAACACCGCCACCACCGCCACATGCATTTCATATCCATTCGGCATAAACCTCCCACGGTGGAGAGTCACCGATTTACAGTCACAGTGTTTAAATCCTCCACATTATTTTCCACCTCTCCTCCTCCTCTTCCTCCTGCTCCTCCTGCAAGCCGACAAGCGTTGATTCCGTTTTTCTTTTTGTCTCGCTCTTTCTAAACCGTCTTCATCTCCTGCCTCGCCGTTTGAAATGATTACGGCAGTTTTGCTCCGGGAAAACGTCCCCAAGTTTCGAGTGATAAAACCTCGGGGGCTGAGAACACAATTTCCCCCTCGGTAAACTCACAAAGCCACAGGCGTGCTCCCCGCTCCTGTGGAGACGGCCTTTTTTTCACGATTGTGTATTATTCATTTTTCACGAGCTTTCACCGAGATTGCGACGCCGAGGGTTGCGAAACTAATTTTCCCGCGTTCCTTCGAGAGAGAGAGCGAGAGAGAGAGAGAGAGAAAAGAAAAAGGAAACAATAGAAAACCTTCCTCCTCTTCTTTTCCACCCCGGCTTCGCCCGGCCCCGGCCCATCAGGGAGACAAACGATTGCGTACAGGGCCGTGATTTTCCCCAATAGCCCAGTGGGAGCGCTGGGAACCTAGGGTGCCTACCACTGATGGGCTTGGCCCTGGAACAGCAGCCATGCTGTGAGGGAGATGGCTTTCCACTGCGACAGTCCGACTGCGAACCGCGGGCCTGCAAATGAAAGAAGGGGGGGGGGGGGGGATGGAGGGTGTGAGGGAGGGAGGGAGGGAGGGAGGGAGGGAGAGAGGGAGGAGTGGGAGGGTGTGAGGGAGGAGGGAGGGAGGGAGGGAGGGAGGGTGTGAGGGAGGGAGGGAGGGAGGGAGGGAGGGAGGGAGAGGAAGGGAGGGAGGGAGGGAGGGAGGGTGGTTGGTGGCTGTGGAGGCGGTTGGGGGAGTGCGTGATGTGGCCTTCGCAGATTGCGGGCCCCCGTCGTCACGCTGGGCTTGGCTGCTGCTGCGGGGAAGCAGCGAGAGAGAGAAGGGGCTTGGAGGGTTTAGGTGCTGGTGGGAGTGCGGGTGTGGTTGTGTGTGTGTGTGTGTGTGTGTGTGTGGTGGGGGGGGGGGGGGGGGGAGGGGGGGGGGGCGCACAGCGGCGGATAAACAGACAAAAAGAGTCGCGGATAATTCCGGGGAAATTACAGTGCCGCTGTTCCCCCACCCGCTGCTTGTGGATTCATCCGGTGGCACGCTGCGCCACGAGTGATTTCTCAATGTATGCAGCAGCTCATCTGATGTGGATGTGTAAACTCAGTACAGGCTCGGGCGTCGGATGGCTGTGCAGACAGATTGTTTGCTCCGGGACCCTCCACGCGCCCTCAGTAGGGGGGGGTGGGGCGCCCCTGTGTCACACGCATTGTTTAGAACGGAATTGTTATTCTCTTCCTGATTTTTTCGATGACCGGCCGTCTCGTCCTGTACCAGGACTGACCTTGCCTCCCTCATCTGGGAGGTGGTGGTGGAGGTGGTGGTGGTGGTGGTGGTGGAGGTGGTGGTGGTGGTGGTGTTGGAGCCGGGGTGCTGGTGGTGGTGCTGGTGGAGGTGGAGGTGGAGGTGGTGGTGGTGGTGGCGATGGAGGTGCTGGTGGTGGTGGTGTTGGAGCCGGGGTGCTGGTGGTGGTTGCTGGTGACGGTGGAGGTGGAGGTGGTGGTGGTGGTGGTGGTGATGGAGGTGCTGGTGGTGGTGGTGTTGGGAGCCGGGTGCTGGTGGTGGTGGTGGTGGTGGTGGTGACGGTGGAAGGGGGAGGTGGTGGTGGTGGTGGTGGTGGTGGTGGTGGTGGTGGTGACGGTGGAGGTGGTGGTGGTGGTGGTGGTGGTGGGGGTGGTGGTGGTGGCGGTGGTGCTGGTGGTGGTGTTGGTGTATTCAGGCCCACAATGCCTGTCAGGCAGGCGGACCGCGTGGCTAAGACCAGCTGGTCTCACCCGCTCCCCTCTGCAAGACCCTGTTTAACAGGCATCGGGCTTGCGCACCCTGGGAGGGGCCGGTGGACGGGGTGGGCTGAGCCATCGGCCCCCTTACTGCGGCTGACATCCAGGCTCGGGCCGGACAAGGCTGGACTACCGCCGGCTCATTAGCCCCCATCCTCGTTCCGCCATCTCTTTGTCTGCCTCTAATGTCCAGCCGGAGAGGTTTCTGGGGAGATTAACGGGAATGGCTGGAATTGCTCTGGGGAATTGCAGTACGGATAAGCAGCAAGGCCCGTACCCCCGCTAGCCCCCCTCGCCCACCCTCATCCCCCCCTCCTCGCCCACCCTCATCCCCCCCTCCTCCCCCCCTCCTCCCCCCCTCTCTCACCCACCCCTCCCTGCGTCGTGTTGTGTGTTCGCCGGCTGCCCGAACAAAGGAAGGGCCAGGCAGGGTGGAGGCGCGCGCAGTAGGTGGAGCTCTTGTGTCGGACTCTCCACGTAGGAGAACGCAGTTTTCCCGGCTTCTTTCCTTAACCTCGCTCTACCTCTATCCCTCTCCCTCTCCCTCTCCCTCTCCCTCTCTCTCTCTCTCTCTCTCTCTCTCTCTCTTTCTTTTGCTCAATGTGTGCGTATGACTTTCAGCTGGTTAAAATAACATTAATGCCAAAGAACAAATCTGCAGCATTACAACATATTAAGCCACATTCATTTCCACTCAGGCGGCGGCGTATAAACACGTTTATATTAAAGGGGGCTAATTGACAGCTCTTGATGTTCCCGCTGTGATCCGTGTTAACATTGGACCTTTGTTATGAATCGTAATGGGAGCAGAGTGCGCCCCAGCCAGCGGTTATGCATTGGTGTGTTATAGGTGTGTTCTTATTTGCATTTTACAAGCTTTATTTTCCCGCCCGTGGCACACTCCGCCGTGCTCTCACTGCTTCCCTGGCTCCTCCCTGCTCAGGAACAAACATATAAACCTAGCCCTCCCCACCACACACATCGCTCTCCCCGCTGCCCCAATGCATGCGTCTTCCTCTTGTCCCTGCTTTCTCTCTATGTCTCTCTGTCTCTATGTCTCTCTCTCCCTCTATCTTTCTCTCCCTCACTCGTTCTCTCTTTCTCTCTCTCTCTCTCTTGTTCTCTCTCTCTGTCACTCTCTGTCTCTATGTCTCTCTTTTTTTCTCTCGTTCTCTCTCTCTCTCTCTCTCTCTCTCTCTCTCTCCCTTCCTCAGTTCTCTCTCTCTCCCCCTCTCCCTCTCTCTCGCCCTCTCTCTAGTGCGCCATCTCCTCCCTGCAATCTACCGCAGGCCCTCCATCTCTCTGGCCTGTCAGCGTGCTTTTTCATTTGGCTTGTTGCTACAGGGGGCCCGGGCGCTGGCAGATTACAACTCGGCAGCCAGTCATTTTCGATTTATCAGCACCACCACCTCCCTCCCACCTCGCCACACTCGCCACCCCCCCCCCCCCCCCCCCCTCCCGCAGCCTGCCACACTTGGTCTCCCCGCTCCACCCAAGCCACCCGCCAACCCAGCCAGCATCAATCCAGACGCCAAGCAATTCCTCCCATGCACAGCCCACCTCCTTCCCCCTTTCACATCCACCCCCTCCCCCCCCCCCCTTGCTACCAACCCAACACCCACCACCACCACCACCACCACCACCACCACCTCCCTCCCTCCCACCCACACGGCTCACCTTATCTTCCCCTTTCCATCAGCGGGGAAAATTTAGCTCGCAAGCCCCGAGACAAAAAAGAAAAAAAGAAATGGGAAGAAAGAAATATTGTGGCAGTGGAAGCATTTAAGTTGGAGGAGACAGCCAAGGCTGTATTATTACTTAGGCCTCTGTCACCGGTGATGACCCTGGAGAGGGGAGAATATCGATCGCGTGTCACTCAAGGCATTCAGCAGATTGCATTGACAAAGCTTGTCGGGGGTGCGGGGGTGGCTTTAATAGCAAGGTTAGCAGCCTTTCGCTGGGGCCCCAGGAGCACAGGCCTACCTGTGCCCTATTTCACGGCAGCTTTTAACCGCTCCCGGAGAGTCCGGAGAGTGGATTGATAACGGTGCGGAAGTCATTTTGCTCTCATAATTGCCTTCCCGCGGTTCACATTTGTGGCCCCTAGGAGTCTTTATTTCTTTCTGTATTTTTTTTGTATTTGGTTCAGCCGAGAAGAGGTGAGGACGAGAGCACTCCGTTGTCACGGCGGCTCTTTGTGAGAGGAAAACGTCTATCGAGGATGTAGTACACTAGACATAACATAATAGCGGCAAAGGAAGAAAGATGAAAAGGCCTGTGTGGCTGTGATTTATGGCTTGAAGGAAGTCCATTACTCGCTAGAGGAAGCCGGGACCCAAACAAAAACAGAGCAAGGGCACGCGTCGCAAACAGGGTCACGCAGTGATTCTCTCCCCCCCCCCCCCCCCCCCTGCCATGTTCACTGATATGCTTCTGAAAACCCGGCTTGTCAGTGGAGAGAGAAAAAAAACAAAAAACGACAGCGTTTTGATATGGCTATAAATCTGAACATAGATAAAAGCACTAATAGTCTCTCTTTGTGCCAAACGATGTGGAACTGGGCTGATATGTGGCGGGTCTCTCGTGTGTTGTTACTTGGCTTTGACGCAGGCAGGGGAAGCTATTTATGTGTGAGCGGCTGCCTAGTCATCTCTAGGTGCTGGACGGGTCTCGCATGGCAGCTAGCTATTTTCGGCTTGGGCCTTAATGTCTTAACGTTCAGACAGCTTCTTCTCATTTGAACCATGAAACAGACAGTTGAAGTAAAGATCAGGGGTTATTAAGCAATTTCTGTTTTTAAACGAGCAGTTTATTGGGAATCGTTCCTGTTGAACTACCTGCTGCCGGTTATTATTAGCATGGGTTTTAATGTTTTGAAGCCAGTATTTATTTCATTTCTTCAGTTGATGTCTAATAAATAATTGAGACAGGTTTTATCTTGAGGTTGTATTTGGAGTCTCTCATATTCAGTGAGGGAAATTGAAATGTACAGGTTTTTAATTAATACCTTCGCTCCTCAACAAAAACGATTGTTTGTTGCAGATTCGCCGTGACATGGTGCTTCTGTACTTCTGATCGGATTTAGTGGATGAAAGCCAGAGGTTGGTAAGGAGAGACTTTTCTTCAGCTTCCGCGCTGTCGGATAAGATGCCACCTAGCTATCCTATTAACAACTTGAGTGAAAACATTCTTGAAAACACAAACACAAAACCAACTCATACAATGCCCTTGATGCACCTGTTACATAGAAAGAGATGGATAGCAGATATTTGGTCCCCATCAAACATCCCTTCACATTTCTAAACATCCGTGACAACCTGAATGTCACGATGTTGGTCTACTGGTTTGCCTTCTACGTGAACTAGTTGTCTCCAACCATAAGAGCAGTGGAAGGAGCATTGGAAGGTGGTGATACCTAGTTGTGTGTACACAAGGGAATACGTAAATGGCAGGAGGTGGAACAATGCTGGGGGGGGGACGCCTATGCTGATATCGACGGCGTCTTCGCTGCCTTTCGGGCCATTATGTCCACGTTCTGGCAGCACTTTTACGACCGGGCAGAAGAAAGGAAAACAAGTACGCCGTTAATGTGCACGGCGATGCCGCTGGGAATAGTGGATCCTCATCGCGGATATGAATGTGCTATCACCCGTCAACGATGCGAGCATTTCGTATGAGTGAACTATGTCTGTTTGTGAACCGCCTCGGAAAACAACGCATAATTGCAATGATAGAAATACAGAGAAGTATTTATTTTATAATTGCGTCTTTTTTTTATGTTCCCTTTTTTGTTTTATAGCTTTTTCTTTTACACCGCCGCTCGCATCATTTAGGAAACAAATAAAAAAAAAGCTCAGATGTTGGCGTCGCTTACCCACCGTAGTCTCGCTCGCATGAGTGCACCGCTATCGTGAGCCTGTCCGGGTTTTATGGCTTTAAAGATGACAGATGTGCATTTCTCGAAGGCGCTTGAATGAGGAAGTTTACAACGGGGATTAGCGGTAACGGCCCCCGGCCTTGGAGCCGACATCATAGGTCAGCCAAAAGGTAAAAGGATATTCTCTCAGCTGTCCACATCGTCCTCTAATATCCCCCCCATTGCCCGAATAGCATGACACACATGGATCTAAATACAGGTAAGCTGAGAGGCAGTCGGTCCGTTTTTGTCAACACTGCCACGGCTGCCAAGAAAATGTGTTTGATTGGCGGGACAGAGCATTTCCCAAATGGCGCTATCCACCTGCCAGCTTGGGACTAGCATCTGCAGGAAGAGCCATGGTTTTGTCTTTCACGTCCCTCGGTTAAATATAGGCAGATGGGAACATGCTGCTGCAGAGTTGGATTGGCCCACTTAAAGTCATTTGAAAGCATTTTACAATGTATTTTCAACAAAAAAAAAAGCAACTCACTTAATTGTTTTTTCGCTTTTAATCGTCGTTCATTGGGGTATGACATGTAAAGTTCATTGTCGCCCCACTTCTTCTTGGAGTTTAAAAAGCATTGCTTGGGCCATAAAATAAATATACTATCTTAAAATCATTGCGTGATGTAGAATAATTCAGTTACCAACATAGCGACTGTTAAAGCGTGATTGGCAGTTATAATGAGGCAAGGAAACACGCAGTTAAGTGTTTTACAAAAATATCCATATTACATTAAAATTGGTTAGGAGCTGGGGCTTACAGGCCAGCATAGGCAATTCCATGT
Organism: Pollachius pollachius; assembly: GCF_949987615.1. NCBI lineage: Eukaryota > Metazoa > Chordata > Actinopteri > Gadiformes > Gadidae > Pollachius > Pollachius pollachius. Next base: position 9,282,568 of record NC_136939.1, read on the forward strand.
CTGCCACAGTTACAGCCTACAAACGGAGCGTCTTAAGTAACATTCTTCTAACCTTTAAATGTTAATATATGTACATAAATTAGGCGTGGTTAGTACAGCCAATTATTTGCTACAGGTAGAATTTTGTACCAAAGCGTGCATACTTCAGAATTAGCTTTTTGTGCCTAAGTTCTTCTAAAGTGGATGTAAATGGATTCAGATGACATGTTTATCGAGTGGCCTTTTCCCTTAAAGGATTTTTAGCATAAGTGCCTTTTAATTAATCTCCATTAGCCTTTACGTTTTCCTTGGCTTATTGACTTCACCGCTTCCAGCCAGTCATTCTTCCACGCCTGAGGGGCTGTCATAATAGCGCTGCTTTGACCTATTTAGATCTCTGTCTCTCTCTTTCTACCTTGAATGGCTGCTATGCCACGCTAAATGGCACTCTACCATTTTCATACGTCGCCATCCTCTATGTCCTGCTTCTGAAAGGCCCCTGATTCTTGATCTTCATTCACGGGCGCCGTCTTCACAAGAGGCACATCTAAGCCCAGGGACTCTCTAACCCTGCAACATTATAGCAAGAAAACCTTCTTTCCCCAAACTGTATGTTTATCATATTACTGCCACACACATGAGCCTTGCACAAGGCTTGACCCAGTGTTAAGTGTCCGCGCTAAATTTCATTGCCTCCATCTACCGGAAGGCCTGCCAATATACCGGCAGTGAATTCCTGGAGGAAAATAAATGGCAATAAAGAAGAGAAATGATAGCCCCTGCTGGGCGATAGCAGAGCTCTCTCTCTACTTCCTCTCTCTCTCTCACTCTCCCTGTCTCTCTCTCTCCCTCTCTCGCTCCTCTCTCTCTCTTTGCTTTAATTTCATACCAGCTCTTTTATTGAGGGGCTGCCTGGCTGGGGGAGCTGTGATTTGGCACGCCGACTAGAGCTTAGCTAGCGAGGAGTGTGAAAGGCGATACTGCAGTAACGACTTGCTCGCCACACAGACTGGCAGGGCCAGGGCTGTAATGTAATGTCATGGACCTGAAGATACATTCTTTAATAATAAGTAGTTGTGTGGGTGAGATGAGAGCGTGGCATACAGGGAGGTTCCTAAAGCAGCTTGTGACTTGGCTGCACAATGCTATTCCACACACACGCACAGACATGCACACACATACACACACACACCCACACATTCACACACACATATGCACACACAAACACACACGGACATGCAAACACACACACACACACACATACACAGTTAATACTTTTATTTATGTTCACATGGGACACTCAAACATAAACATGAACAGATGCGAAACTCAGTATGATGCCGTGTTCCGTCATGTTTAAGGATACAGAGAGCAATGCCTCCTCCAGATATGGCAACTGCCAATAATTGCCGACACAGAACAGTACCTTGGCAGTGCTTTTGCTTTTTTCCTTTCTACTCCTGATGTCTGCTGACCCCTGCGCCACGACCAGCCTGTGGACATTACCATGACTAAACACACACACACGCGCATGCACTCACACGCACACACACACACACACACACACACAAAGGCACGCACACATACAAGCACAAAACAGCACTTACACACAGACGCAGACTAGCACAGCTCTCCTCCAACACTGCATTGTGGGTAGGCGTTTGGTGACCCCCCTCCATCACCAGAGGACCCGTGAAGGGAAGGCTTGTGGCAGGGGAAGCGGAGGCGTGCAAAGTGGGCAGGGAGGTGGACTTTTACCGCCACGCTGGGACACTATAACAAGATGTTCAGATGTGATCTGAGAGAGCGAGGAGGTCTCCTGCTGCTCTTAACCCACCCGTCTCACCCCGCCCACCTCGCCCACAGCCACCGCCTCCTGAACAACAGCGCCGGCAGACGCCGCCCCGCACTCTCTCTCTCTCTCTCCCCCCCCACACCTGCTCAGTTCATTATTAAATCGGGGAATTGTCCCCATAACTCAATCCTCCCGACTACAGTATTATATAGCCATTTGTGAGAAGCGAGGGGGAAGCTAGGGGGGTAGGGGGGGACGGAGGGAGGGATGGTTGTGGTTTGAGGGGGATGGAGGGTCATTGCAAGACTGGGGCAAAAAGGGATGGACGTTAAAAGCATATTGATTTGTCTGCAGTGGCGTCATAGTTCGGAGATTTATGGTGATGTATAAACGCAACGCCGCGAGCTCCCCGTTAGCCCCCCCCATCCCCCACCCCCACCTCCTTACCGCCGGCGGCAGAGGAAATGGAGTCCTTACGATGACGGATGAGATCAAGGCAGCCCTCCCAAGCAACATCGCCGTCCACCCCCCCCCCCTTCACCACCATCCCCCTTCTTATCCCAACTCCCACCCAGCTCCCACGCTGTCCCTCCACCGCCGGCTGGCATTACCCCACCCCTCCACCCCCCACCTCCAGCCCTGTATACGTGACACGTCCCAATGTCTCGATGCCGCCGTGATTTAGTGGCGGTAGCGTCTCGTCCTCCCGGGGCGGCTGACCTCAGCCCGTCTCTCTGGACGTCATGGTCGAGCAGCAGCAAGCACGGACACAAAGCGTTTCCAAGTGATGGGCGGCTCCGCTCGTCATTCCGATGACCCTTTCTTGCTCTGTTGACCCTTTTCACCGGTGAAGTTAAGTCTCGAAAGCAACACCCGCAGCGGAATCGTGCCCGAGAGGTGGGGGAAGAAGATGGCAGTTGTTCCATCCAGGGTGGTGACCGTTGACGTCCACCAAACCTGTCTGTCTCTGACCAGGCATGCCAGGCTTTTACAAGACCGGAGTAAGCTGGTGAAAACGTCTCAACAAACATTGCTGCTTTTTATAGACCCACACTGAACCATGTTGAACAAGTGTGATCCTTCAACTGTGTGCCGATGACCTCTTACACACGTGCACACACACCGACATGTATATACACACACAGAAATACTCACAAACACACACACACACACACACACACACACACAGCTGACAGCAAACAAATGTGGGGCAGTGGGAGAGAGAGCAGTGTGGTGATGCTCAGTGACAGGCTGGAATGTTGGGTGGGCAGAGGCCAGGGTGGGGGCGAGGAGTGTGTGTGTGTGTGTGTGTGTGTGTGTGTGTGTGTGTGTGTGTGTGTGTGTGTGTGTGTGTGTGTGTGTGTGTGTGTGTGTGTGTGTGTGTGTGTGTGTGTGTGCACTGCGTCTGTCCATGGCAGTTACTGCAGCTGGGCCTCAGAGCGGAGCACAGGGTCAGCCCACGGCCACGCTGGTGGGCCGCAAAAGATGATGCAGACTAGCCCCTATCCCCCCTCCCACCCCACTCTCTCTCTCTGTACAGCCATGGCTAACGGCGACTTTGCACATCGCAGCCTTGTCCGATGAAGCCAAACTGCATGCCGGGCTGGCTCAACAGTTTCCAACGGCTGCTGTCTGCCAGCCTGCAGTGGTGCTGTTGCAGGGAGAGGTTGATGGGTTATGGGGTATGGCAGCCACATAATTAGCAATGCTTATGTAGCCTGATGTAATGGTGAGCATCGGTATGTCCTTGGGCCGTATCGTCTGCGTAAAGGCGAAGGAGGAATTGTTCCCCTGTTCGTCTTTTTACTACCCAGTTGCTAAGCTCCCTTACACATTTTACGGCCTTCGTATATAGACCTCTACAGGGAGCAGATATCCAAAGTGTAGTCACTGTAAACCAAAGGGATTTGACGGCGCTGTAGGAAATAGACAATTTATTACGAGCAACCAAGTCTAGCTGGTGGATTATCTATAAAACTTTCATGGTTTTCCCTTCGTGGCAAGCAGCCATAAAACTTCCCAAATGAGGGACTTGTTAATTTACTTGTTAAAGCAAATTAAAAATTTATAAGCGCTTTTAGGTAAATGAGATCCTCTTTCATTGCCGCCCTGGTGGGACTCTCTCTGCCAGATCCTGAGAGGACAGGTTAGCTATTCAGGAAGCCGCTGAAGAACAATAAAAGACGCTAAATTGTTCCAGGTTTTATTACCGCCAAGTTCTGCAGCTGTTGTTTTGCGTAACTAAGGGAAACCAGGAGCGGATACCCAAGGAATCCCTTAGAGGCCCTTGCAGAAAATTTAACCTCTCTCTCTCTCTGTTTCTTTCTCTCTCTCTCTCTCTCTCTCTCTCTCTCTCTCTCTCTCTCTCTCTCTCTCTCTCTCTCTCTCTCTCTCTCCATCTAGCTATCTCTATCTTCTCTCTCTTTGTCCCCATTTCTTTCTTCATGTTCCTCGCACACTTTTCCTTGGGTGCAGTTGTCAAGGCAGTCTAGTTGCAAAAAAAAGAAAGAAAAAGCAGGCTTTGTGGTGAGAAATGCCAGCAGGTCTGCCCAGTGCTTGATTTCCTCTTGTGGTCAAGCCCTTGAGAATAGGTCAATACACTAGAAACATTTCTCTGTGACTCTCCTTTGCACTTTTTGTTCTTTACCAGAAGAAAAGTAGACCGCCAAGTGTTTTCTAGTCATTTTGTGCTTTCCAATTACGCAGCAAGTGTTCGTCTTCTTGCAGCTGCTTTTCGTTTAAAAAACGTTTTATTTATTTATAACCAGTTCTGAATAGAAAGCCAACAATATCTGGCATTGGCAGCAACACAACGGTGTCTATCGTCCTGTGGCTGGGTGTTTCAGTCCCTCTCAGCTGCCCCTGACGGCAGCCGCTGGAATGAAAACATTCCATATTGTATTGATTCCTTTTCTAAAGTCTTTCATGGAGCTGTTTTTGTATTTTAAAGGTGTGCACTTTGGGCAAGGTGAACAGGTCCAGCAGCACTCTTTGGAATTCCATGTAGCCAATAAACAAGGATGCTGCCAGGAACCCTGCTATTGATAAGCTTCTGTAGTTCAGGGTCTGAGCTCCAGCACTGATCTTCAACACAGGGAAATGGTGCTTCTCCACTGCCAACACAACAGCACTACATTGTTCAGTGAAATTAAGTTTTTAGGCATTGTTGAACTTTTTTGTAGAAACTGCGAGACCTTCATGTGAAACCGTTTATTTATTTATTTGTGGGGGCCAGAAATGGTTTCAGTCAAGATCGGTTTGCGAATGCAAAAGCAAAGTTAATACAAGTATGCTCATAGGATTCGGTTCACAGTCACCATCTTACAATTTGGTTGGTTTTCAGATGATGAATGCACGATCAAAAGTTTCTTTGTCAGCAAGCAACCAAATAGATGTTTCAACAACAACAAAATGTTTCAATTAAATACATAAATATCCAATATGAATAAGGATTCATACCAAATGTTAAATGTATTTTTGATGCGCCCAGGGTGTCTCACACCATGCTGTGTGCTCAGCTGCGATGCCAAAGTATCATACTGGCTGCTGATTGAAAACAGTTGTTGATTCAATACTTCACTAAATGCAGGCTGCTGAGAATAAGAACTTTATTCCCCTTACACGGAACAGATTGCAAGAAAACAAGACCTCACTGTGCAGAAATTGATGGCAGATGCACTTAGTGGTAGTTTAAATGTTTCATTAGATGCTAATGTCTTGCTGTGTCTTTAATTGTTGTGAAATTAGCCTCTGGAATATTAAAACCATCTGTTTGTTATCTTCCTGCAGGGGAAGCCTTAACCCAGGCTGTGCAGAAGGTCATTAAATGAATCCATCCTTATGCCTCGACCTGCCTCTTAATTAATGTCTTTGTAGGCTAATGTTGCTTCAGACTAGCACACAGCGTTAGTCCCATGCGCACAACAGCATACAGTTCTCTTTCCCTCTGTACTGTCTCTCTCACTCCGTTCTGTGCCAGATACAATCAATCCCAGGCTTCAGGTGGATTATATTCTAAAGGTAATACGCTCATGATTATAATAATAACAATAGGTATCCACAGATACTCTGTGAATACATAATAATAATAGTAGTTATATCAATAATAAAAATGAAAACCTAAAATCGATCTATAGCACTCAGAGACAAAACCCCAAATCATCATTGTTTAAGTGCAACAAGATTAATAGCAAAAGGATTTGCAACGTGCCAGCAGCGAGCGCACACACACACACGCGCACATGCACACACACACATACACACACACACACACACATATACATGCACTTGTTTGTCATTCGGCCTTAACCATCTCACCATTCACATTCAGTTTCACTTCATCAATTGACCACTACGAGTCCATCTATAGGTTTAACGCCTCCATTAATCACCTCATCAAATCACATTTAATTGCGTTGTGGGGGTGGACAGTTGGGATGGATGGGGGGCGGGGAGGTTGTGGTGAGTGTGGGGCGTAGTTTCTCTGAAGTAATTTAAAGGAGCTGAGGGGGATATTAAAGGGAAAAAGCCGAGGGGATTCGTTTCCAAATCGCTGTGTAATCATGTCATCCCCAGCGATGTAATATCCTTGGAAGACGAGACACTCTTTATTGGACCGTCTTTATTAGACATTAAATCTCAGGTCATTATACACAGTCCAATTTGTACACCATTTCTGATTTCTCAAGGAGCTTGAAGGGGAGTAATGGATAGTGTTTTACCTGTGCGGGAGACATCATTCGTTGGACGTTTTTATTAATCTAGCTTGCTTCCAACAAGAATTGGAGTTGATGCATGTGGCAATTTGGCGTTTTTGTCTCTCTAGTTTGCTACTAATTGAAGCCATAGTTGGCAGTCAGTGTATGTATGTGTGTGTGGTCAATGGATGTGGTGTTGTGTGTTTGCTTCTGATGAGGCAAAATGGTGAGCGCGTTTCCGTTTGCCCTTTTCATTCCCCATCAATCAGGGTTTCAAGGATGGATGAGATGTTTTACAAAGTATTTTTTCTCTCGCTAAATATATGTACGCTCCCCTTAGAGAAAGTGGCATTTGCAAGCAAACGAGAAAAACTGCAGTCGTTTTTGTGGGAATAAAAATGCGCTGAAGGTAATTAGTCTTATCACAGCACTGGGGCCCTGTGTGTGTGTGTGTGTGTGTGTGTGGGTGTGTGTGTGTGTGTGTGTCTGTGTGTGTGTGTGTGTGTGTCTGTGTGTGTGGGGGTGTGTTTGTGTGTGTGTGTGTGTGCCTACATGCATGTTGTGCCTCCGTCTTGTGTGGCCCCAGCTCTTTCCCTTCTCAGAGAACACACACATGCACACAGACAAACAACACACACACACACACACACACACACACACACACACTCCCGAGCCCATCTGCCAGTCCCAGTGCTCCGACTCTCTTATCACATTCAGCACTCCGGCGTAGCCGCCCGCCTCCTACCCATCATGCAATTCTCCCAAGGAAGAGGATTCCTTTCACACTGCTAATGGCTACAGAAAAGGGAACATTTTAATTTTAATTATGCACTCCACTCAAGGGCTCTTTGGGTATTCCCTCCACTGTTGCCCGGCAAGTCCTCAATGGACCCCTACCTGGAATATGAACATGCGAATGTATATATAAAATATAAAACATTTATAACCACACTGCAGCGAGACGGTCCTATCCTGCTGCTGTTTTGGGGGGCGCTCTGCTCGGACCGGCGTCCGTTCACGGCGCGCTGTCTTAAGCAAGCCTTGTTTGTGCTTTGAAATGAACCCCAGAACGCCCAGCCTCCACCGGCCCTGGGACCCAGCTCTGGAGGCTCACATAGAGCACATGAATGACCCGACACGACGAGAGACCGGATCTCTACGACCACCCGCAAATAAATGAAGGCACGACATGGAGGAACGAGGGAGCGACTGAACAAAGTCCTACTTTGTTCAGTCGCTCCCTCGTTCCTGCCATGTTGTCCCTTCATTTATTGCGGGTGGTCATAGAGGTCCAGTCTCTCTCCGGTGTGTGTGTGGATGCGTTTTTGTTCCCCTTCCCTCGTTCCTCCATGTCGCCCCTTCATTCATTTTCTGATCCCTGTTATGCTGGCCAGCAGCCCCTTTCCCCGATTGGCACTCTCTCTACCCCTGGCTCCCCTCTGTGTTGTTGTTGTCTCTATCGACTGTTGCTATCGATGGAGAAGCGGTAAGAATAACGCTGGCGGGGCCCCCGTGGCCACAGCGTGCGCTGTCTGCTCAGACACTCGGAGGCCCCCCATATGAGGAAGACTCAGGGAGAAAAAAAAAAGCTTTTGTCCCCCCGTCCCCCCTCCGGTTTTCTCTGCTCTCGCCCAGTCCTCCATTCGATGTTGCCAGGAAAGATGGCGTCCGATCCCTGGCAGGGCGAGCCGGCGGCTGTTCAATAGGCGGCTCAGTGGGCATGGGCAAGACGTGAGCAATTTACAGGGACGCCGTGTCCTGCCATGCGGTCCTAACATATTCATGGAGTGACTCCGGTCGGGCGCGTTCCAAACCAAGACATGTGAAGGGGTTGCAGAACCAGGGGAATATGGGAACCTTTCCATGGGAATTTACCCGACTGAATGTGAACTAATTGGAAAATAAATGTTATTTCTGAGCAGGGTAGCTAGCTTGCATACACCACTTGGCATAGTATATGCAGTCAAATGTATCCCTTTGTCACAAGTGGACATGCTGGGAAAAAATGTAAAATTAGATTAATCGTTTTTTTTCATTCAAGCATGCCTCATCCGTGTGCGTTCACACAACGTACACAACCTAACTTCCGGCGTGCTTTTTATTAACTTTGTCTGCGTTCTTGTGTTGTGTTCCCTGGCAGCTGAGACATGGGCAGAACAACTGCAAGGACAGTGACAGCGGGAGTGTGAGCGGCGAGTCGAAACCATCCATCCGGAGCAGCTCCAGGGACCGACTGACAGACGTGAGTACCCCCCCACCCACACACTGGCTACAGCTGACACACACTTTATGAAAATATATATATATTAGAAGCTGTTCTAAAATCAAAACCACAGGACAAAGCACATCAAATGTTAGTCATGCACGCATGTTAGTCACAGCCCTTGTGCAGTTTTCGTCATTTGAAAACGAATGGTATATGAATGAAGGAGAACAAGTCTTCTCAGAAATACTTCATACACGGTAACAATAACAAACCATAATAATGTTCAATGATCCACGTACATTGTTCAATGATGCAAGTACATCGTAGGTCACCTAAGAAAATGATATGCTTTTTCCCAGAGAAAAGCTTCCTTAATGAGGGCTAAGTCTGGCTGTTTCTACCACTTGTTTTCTATTTCATATGCAACGCACCATGATAACGAGTTTGTCGTTATCATGGTATCTGTTTTAAAACAGAATTTAAAAAAACACAAAAACAAGTTCTGCCACACATTGACATGCAGTTCGTTATGCAGGTGCTTTTGACTCACACTCGCAAGTGATAAAGGTAAGTGCTATTGTTGTTAGGATGTCATATTTACTCCTGCAGGAGTTAACGTGGCCCCAGTGCACTCTCCACAGCGTACAGAGAGCAACCAAGCAGATAAATCATAAGCATGTCTCACAACATGCCACAGTGCGCTGGGATGCGTCATCACACACACACACAGGCTGCATATGCACACGCACGCACACACACATAAATACACAAACACACCAATGCAAGCAAACTCACATACAAACACACACACACACACACACACACACACACACACACACACACACACACACACCAAGCGTTGACGATGGAAGTTAACCCGGGCTCAGTGACTCCCTTGCCGTGCACGAAAGTCAGAAGTGTTTCAGTGACACAAGAAGAAAGAGCCATGCTCGGGGGGGGCCCTACTGTTTCCCCGTGTTCACATATTCCACTGAAGTAGTAATGCCCGAGAGGGAAGAGAGAGAGAGAGAGAGAGAGAGATAGCCATGAGGGCTAGCCCTGCCACAGGATAGGCCAGACTCTTGTCTGGAACAGACTGCCGGTCCGGGTCTCTTTTGATTTGTGTGGAGAAGCCCGCGGTGCGATGAGCAGATAGCTGGACGTAATTGAGGCTGTCAGCCCACGAGGACGGCGCAGTCTTGGGGAGCGAGACGTGGCAGATCAACCGAGGCAGAGCCCGGGTCCTGCGTGTCGCTTTACGCTGCTCGACTGGCCATGAAATGCAATAAGGAATGCCACGTTGACAACTGGAGTTGAAGTAATACTCACGGAGTCACGTCGAAGGACACAGAGCTTTGGGAACACAAGCTCTGTTGCGACAACAACCGGACAGAGGATTTGTGTGTACAAACTACATTGATTTATCGGTGTGCACGGTCCGGCCTTCTCATGTTTGTATGTATATCTATAATCTAAACTTAAGTCATTTGTCAGTGTCCATGTGAGCCATGCATTTAACCAATGTTAAATATTGTCTTTCAGACTTCTTTGAGTCGCAGTACATGGTCAAGAATGCGTGTTCCCATACACTATACTTACCTAGCAATTCCACAAATTCCACTGTTTTGGTTTGGCGGTTGCACATAAAGCCGGGATGAGCGTGGTTGGGGCTCGTCACAGTGACTTGCTTTGTTTTGTAACATTGGTTTGGAAACTCAACATGTTTCAACTAAAAGCCTTCAATTTATTCTTTGGAACAAACAAATATCCCCGGATCTGGGGTCCCTCTAATCCACACCGTACCATCCCCACAATCCTCCATCCAGGGGATGCAACCCCAATCCTTCGTCCCTCTACCTTGAGGCTTGGCCATCATCCCACAAGACTTGGCGGCATACGTGTATTTGTTTGGCGCTTGTGCTGAAAGTGAGCTGGAGACTTGGAATTGTGGGCCACTCAAGACGTCAATTGGAACTGTCTTGAAAAGTCAAGATCATGAACATGTTCTGATTAATATTTTTCGCCTTGTGCTTTCTAAGTAGTTGTTTGCTCATTTTAACTCTGAACACAGGAAGATGATTAAACGCTATTAACGGTGCAATGTTTACTCCGTCTTCAAGAGGTGTTCATATTTCTTTATTAGGAATAACCCGTGACATGTGCTTCGAGATACATGGGCCGTAAACATTGTTTTTTTATGCAGGCTGCTATTTGTACTCCCTATAAGTCACGGCCAACATAGAAACCTGCGAGGTTGCGGGTAGAAAAACATAATTTACAAAGATAAAACATTACATTCTGCATCTTCCATGCAGGGAGGAGTTTGGGGGGGGGGGGGCGGGGTAGCTATTACCCTGACAATTCAGTAAACCAACGTTGTGCTAATGATATTTGCTGATGGCGCCGTGCCCGTCCTCCATGACTCCTCGGTGACTGGGCCCCACGTCCTCCGCTCCGCCTGAGAGGGGGAACCGGGCCGCGAAAGGTCAGCCCTGGCCACCCTTGCTCTCTCTCTCTCTCTCACTCTCTCTCTCTCTCTCTCTCTCTCTCTCTCAACCTCTCTCTCTCTCTCTCTCTCTCTCTCGCTCTCTCTCTTCTCCCTCTCTTCCATTCCAATTTTCCGAGTGCTGCCAGCTCATTAAGTTCTACAAATGGCACATCAGCTTGGCCGTGTTTGCTCCGGCCCCAAACGCTCGCTCAAATTGGCAGGCTTAGCGGTATTTGCTCTGAAGCGCCAGCTTCCCCTTTGGGTTTGTTTGAAGCTGACATGGCGAGAAACCCCCCCATCACCACCACCACCACCACCACAACGCCAAACCCTCCCTCCACAGTACCCCTGACGCTCCCCCTCCCTATCCCTGCAGTATACATCTGGGTGGCAGGCGCTCAGACAGGCAGCCAGTCCCGGGCAGAGCGAGGGAGTCTTCCAGATCGGGGGAGGGCAAGGGAGCCCGGGATGAATCACTTAGTCACAATCACATTTAGTCTCTGCGGCAAGGGGTGAAATGCCACCATTACCCAGCTGCCTATCAAATAAATTGGCAATTACGGGGCCTCGGTTTGCGAGTAAACAGCGCTACTCTTTTTTTCCCTTCCTCTTTCCTTCCCCACCCAAGGCGCTTGATGAAGGGTGGGTTCAAGGGAGCAAGACTCCAGGAGGATTGGGCCAGCCTTCCGCAACCATCTTGATGAAAGATTAGACTCCATTGCCATAGTACGCATCCCCTATTTTTAATGGCAATTTGTTCTTCTTTTTTTGGCATCCAAAACCATTCAGTGACTAAAGCTCACCAAGTTTGTTCAGCTGCTGTGAATCAGAGACAAATGGAAAGTTACAGGATAAATCCACACTACTACTACTACTATGACTACTACCTTTCTACTATTACATCTTCGGGGGTTTTCGGGATGGAATATTCCATTGCACGACGCAGTGCGTGCTTAAATGTCTTCAGGCAGCTCTGTGTGTTGAGTCTTCTCAAAGAGTGCTATCTAGATTGGTTGTAGCACCGCTGGCAGTTAATTGGTTTTACTTGTTACTCGTCCTGTGTGGACTCTTGTGAGTTTTTCTGTTCCAGCTGGAATGAAAATGTGAAAATTGTGGGCTCGTCAAATCCCTCCTTGTTTATCCTGGCCCTGCTCGCATGTGCAGGTCCGCTTGTGGTGAGGTCTTTGCAAGTTGTGGTGTAATGACACATCTGGAAGTGATACGGCGAGACGTCGAAGCCGTCATCATGACAGGCCTTTTGAAGCGGTTGTGGCGAACACGGAGCTAACATCTCCCTCCTGGCCAGTAAAACTCCAGGCCCGTTATTACGGCCTCCTCTGATTTAAACATGACCGACTAGTTGGAATGCCGCACGCATGTGCTCAAACCATTTCAAATGCTCAAATTACGACCTCTGGAAACTGATTACATAGCATACAGAAAAGGACTTTGTTGTTGTTGAAGACGGCTGTCACCAGGAGGTTTTTCTTCTGCGTTTTGAAACAAGGCCACATTCTTTTTTTACCCGGTGCTTACCATGAGGTATGCTCAGAGGGAACCCGTCAAAGAATGATCTTTCTCTCTTTGTCTCCCGGGGTCTGGTCACCCCGGTGAACTGCTTATGTAACGTGGTCAGTGTGCATCAACCCGTGTCTGTCCCACCTCCACGGTACATTCTGCAATTATTTCCTGACACTCGGATGTAAATGAGGTCGCAGTCTCCCTACATGTCCAGATATGCTGACCAATTTGCACTGACACAGAACTTGTAATGGCTCGCATCAATTATCCATTGCTGCCTTTCACGCTCTCTCTCTATTCCTCTCTCTTGCTTTCTCTCCCTCTCTCTCTTTCTCATTCATGCTATCTTTCACACTCTCTCGCCCTTGCTATTTATCTATCTCTCTACACTTCCCCTTCTCTACTTCTTCTCTCTCAGAGACACTTGGTCATTTTAAATGCCCATTATTAGATAGACTAGCATTTAGATACGGCCATTATGTTGTATCTATAATTACCTCATTATTATCGGGTCTAAGGCGCTGCTCAGACCAGTGTAGTGAGAAGGAAGGGGAAACAACGGTTGAACACTGAATCGGTCATGCTTCTGGGAAAAACCAAAAAAAAGGTAAACCTCCCCTGATATCCATCGTTCTACAAACATTGTACACTTAAAAACGTATTTGTGAATGGATGATATGTATTACGGTTTGATATTTGTAAGGTGTCACGCCGTCTTCTTTAATACACAAACCGGAGAACAAAAGAGGACAAAAGACTACTGAAGTATCTATTGAAAGGAATGAGGCATCAAAGAATATCCATCATCAGTGGATTGCTTTGGTCTTAATGTTTCTGTTCACTGAGCCGGGCTGTACTGCTCCTGGCGAAGCTAGTTTGGCAAAGGATGAGCTCTGTAGAGGACTTTGTATTCATCCTCGGCTTTGTCTGCAAATCAGTCAGATGAATAGGCTGTCTCCACAGAAGTGACCAGACATGCATATTTCCACCTCTGGCACTTCAGCTCCAACCTCTCGCTCCCTCTTATCCTCGGTGTCTCTCTCTCTTCCTCACTTGCCTGGAGTCAGATTTTGAAGAACAGATTGTGACAATTTGTGACATGGCAGTCAGGCAGCATTATGCCGGCCCTCAGTCGCGGTGCCATTCCCCCACCAGCGGTATGTCCATCAGGGGCCCAGGAGTGGCCCCTGATGGACTGCTTGTCCCCCCCCCCCCACAAGTACTTGGGCCACGCTTGGCTCCCTGCCTGCCTTCACGAGGGTTTAACTCACACATGACAGGATCTAATCTACCAAATGTGTAACTATAGAATAGCAGGAGATTAGTTAGTTTGATTGTGCGTACAACTGACCTGAGTGCAGCCAGTAGGGAATGCAAAGCCATGGGTCAGGCTGGTGTAACTTCAGGCCTGCTCTTTCCTGAAGGGCCGTTCTAAAGAGCCACGGGGCCTCAGGCCAAACCCACACGCGACCAGCATCGACAACAGCACAACCTTTACCGTTTTCATGTTAGTGCATACCTTAGCAAAGTGATCCTCTTTAATTGTGGAAAGTGATACAGAGTGGAGATAGTGGGCTAAATACTCTGATGCTGGAGAAACGCGCTGTGTCCTGTACCGCGGATGATGGATCTGTTCTCATGGAAGATTAATGGGCTGCAGGAGCGGTGTCCAATGTCATTGTTGAAGGTTGCCGTTATCGAGCGGCCAGATCCCATCCATATGTTTTCAGGAATGACATAAATAGGCTCAGCCGGAATCTATTCTAACCTATCAAGCTTCGGAACCATCGCCAAAGCCACATGATACGTGCCAACTGCGTCGGCTCTGGCGCTTCCAATAACAAATCCTATTCTGCATTATTTCCAATTAAATTAGCCACGGCTACGCACTGCCACCCTGCTCTGGCTCGCGCGGCACGATTCTCGGCTCTGGGCGTCGTATTGTCTCTGCGTTCTCCCATAACACGACCCCCGACAGCCCCCTGTTATTTTCACACTCGTAGCAGAGCGACGACGAAGCATATTCCCCAATCTCTTTGTTCCAACGCTTTTACTGTGAAGGCTGCACCAGTGGGGTATGTTGAATAAAGGGAGCCTGGAGTAATCTCTACAAAGGTCTCCCTCTGATTGGACGCATGCAGAGCCCAAGGAGAGAGAGAGAGAGAGAGAGCGCCGGTTGCCATAGCAATGAGACCCACTGTGGGAGCTGGCTGTAGGGAGGAGGAAAGGGGAAGTGATGCATTTTCTTTTGTGAAGGGAGTTGTTCATCGACTGACATTGCCCCCCACACGCTCCGTTTCGGTCAACACCCACGTGAACACACCTTACACAGGGGTGCACAGGCTGTAATACATTCACCTTCTAAACCCCCCCCCCCCCAGGCCTCCTATTTGCCACTATTTTGCCTATTTTAAGTCTGTGGGATCTGTGCAGCATACGTTGTCCTCGCTTGACTATGGCTCAAAGTGGACTAGGTCTAGGCTGTCTTCCCGATAGTAACCCGCTGTCGACTTTCCCACCTTATTGTCCACATTGAATCGTTTTAACACATCACTACTTAACACACCTATAAACTATATTTCATATACGTGAAACTATTATAGTGGCTCCATCATTATTTGCCCTCCTTGACTGGTACCATGAGAGGTGTACTGATAGTCGTCATCACGCGTGGTAGTCCGAAGCCCACGTCCAAGTAACAACAACTATGGATCCGTTTGAAGAATGACAGCAAGGCCATGCGATAAATGATGGGGAACAACAAACATGTCAGATTGTGATTTAACACAATTTGACCTGAGTGTTACAACGGGCAAATATCAGAGCTAACGTTATGTACTTCATGTGTTTTGAGCGGCACGCTTGTGCCCGTCGTTTGACGGGCAACACTTTACAACGCTGTCTGTGTGCATTAGGGCCCTACCCTCCTCCACCCCCCCGCCCCCAAGTGCGAGAGAAGGGCATGTTCTATCTTATTCAGGACCTGAGTGTCTGGCTGGATTACTGTGAGGCATTGCATGTCACATCTTTTCTATTTTAGAAGCCAGCCACAATTTCCCTTTCTAAACCGCAAGGCAACTGAATCCAAAAAAAAATAAACAGATAGATGGAAGGATGCATTGAAAGACAGACTGACAGATAGGGAGCAACGGTGAGATATTGCTGCTGGAATTAGAGGAGCAGAAGATTATTCCAGAGACGTTATTTCCCTCAAGTCGTGGGCTTAAGTCAAATTTGGTAGCGAAATGAAATTGCCAGGAGTGAAAAACCAGACTAGGTAGGAGTTCATGAGGAGAGAATAACATTTTCATTTGTTTCCCCACCCATGGGATCCAGTAGGTTCTCGGTAAATAGAGGTAGCGTTGAGAAATGATTTTCTTTCTCTTTTTTTCTTCTGTATATTGTTTTATCTTGCACTTATCAATCCTGTAATCTTGTCAGGAGCCTGAAAACCTGGGGGCCTGCTGTTTTACCACCACCTTTATGACACCAGAGACTCTGCATCCAGACTCCCCTGGCTTCCTCTCTTACACTGATTTCTTTTGTATGTGCTTTACTGCAGCCCTGATGATCAGTGCTCAAGTTACGTCTGAAATCGAGAGATCAATTCTGGGTTGCTGCCCTCGAGATGAACACTTCGGTACCGTACACTCTGCATCGCCATGAGAAGGTTTTCCCCCATTCTGCACTGCAAGCCCTGGAAATTCATGGTTCAAAAAGCCATTTGAATAAAAGTTTGAACTCGTTAGTGGCGTCTTCCTCAGGCTCCTGCTAATCAGCAGCTCCAGACAGTTGAAACAGAAAATTGGTAGAGGCTTTTACTATCTTAAACCTGGATCCCCCTCCTTTGGTATTTCAGGGTTTCGCTTTGGGATCGCTCTTCTTCGTCTTTCTCATGTGAATCCATTGTTTTCCTCTTTCTCTCTCTCCTTCAGTGTCTTAGGGCCTGGTTTGCCGCAGGTAAAACAATGTCACAAGTCTCTCCCTTGTTTACGGTGTGAAACCCTTCTTTACGTGTCATGTACTTTGCTCCCAAACCTCCCTAGTCTTTGTATCTGTCACCACTCGGTACCGTATCGCCTCTTCATAAAAAAACAGAAGTACTGCTGTTACCATTGATCCAGCAATAGATGCACTGTACACAGTCTATGTATTGAATCTCTAGTATAGTCTTATCTCGTTTCAAAGAGATTTCAGCGGGATTAGCGGTGGAGTGATATCACCAGTGGAGCTGCCACCGTCAAGTGCCATGTATGATCAATGGATAATTCTGCACAAACATAGGCTTTCGCTTTCAAGTTTATTTGTAGTACATCGGATCAATGATTAATCTTCAGAAGCAAAGCTTTGATCTGGTGCTGCCAACTGAGATCTCCTCCCAGGTGACTGTCTATGCTCGCCTGTCATTCAGAATCAGACGACACATAAAGCCTTTTTTGTCACATGGCACGTTCTGATTATGGAGGATATTAGCGCAAGGAATTGAATAAGTGAATGCAATAAGGGGATTAGTATTTCCCATGGGATGCACCCCCTTTCTCTCTCAAGCACACACGTGCACACACACATGCGCAAATACACGCTAACACACACATACACCCAATTTCTGCAGTCCTTGCTTTAATACCATGTCATTCACTGTGAATGAGTCGCACAGAGCAATCTCAGAGACCTGGTTCCTGCAGTCAAATCCCGTCTCTGACTGTATTATGTTGAGACAGAAATGGTAGGGGGGAGTGGGAAGACTAATCCAAGGGGCATTTTAAATAGACCCGGAGCGCGCCCACATCAAAGAAAAAATGAAATACTCGCCTGCGCATTACACAAATATATACTTTTCATTACTTACCCATCAGCCCATCCTCCTGTATTGTTGATCCGTTTTAAATGTGTTGTTGATCCATTTTAAATATACGCCATATTTGAATCATGATGGTTAACCAGCCACATGTATGGCTTGGCATCTATATTTAAAACCATTGGCAGATGGTTTCTGGTTTCTGATAATAATAATTAAAGTGACGAGAATGTACACATTTATACAGATGCGCATTAAACTCAATATGATTAGTATTTATCAGTACTTGTATTACTTGTATTTATTTACTGTATCTATGACAATCAAGGTTGATCTTTTACACTCTGATTGCTTTTCATTGGATATTTCGTTTTAAATGTGTTCCAGTTAATTAAAACGAAAGTTAATAGTACAAATATTATATTATGTGTTGTTAAAGGGGCCAATCCTCACTTCTCCAAAATACATACTCCAAAATGTAGAATAGAGGGAAACATAGTGAAACCTCACATGGTCATTCAACACATTAATAGCTCATTAGATTATTGGTTTGGAAATGTCAAAACCAAATCCAGCCCACGCTATGGGAAACAAGCGGAGCATAGAGGGCAATACTGGCTCCACACAGGACAGGGGATTGGACAGGATTAACCTTGGCTTGCCCTGCTGGCCTTGGGCCCACTCGGCCCAGCAAGAGGGAAATTAGCCAAGCCGGAGGGAAGGGCCATCTGATTCCTAGCCCTCGTCCACTCCTGGCCTTATCTACTGGCCAAATGAGATCAATGTGTGGAGGGCAGGGAGAGCTGGCAGCCAGGCAGAGGTGTAATAATCAAGCAGAGAGGGGCATGGCACTCAGCTCCCTTGTGTACCCAGAGACAGAGAGGGAGCCAGCCGCTCTCTGCCATGAGATCATGGACTCTGCTGGAGCATGCTGCAGCCTGACCCACACTTTTGCCCACACAAGGACAATCCACTCTAGGGCTCCTTTCGCTTTGCATGAGGGCAACTAGTGTACGTAATTACACTTTTGACGGCTTATTCTGTGTGAATTTGTCCAGTAGATTGCGGTGGCTCGGAGGTAGCGAGAGGAAACACTTTTGGAGTAATTACTTTTTATCCGTATTGTGTGTTAAACAGCCTCTTTTTTTTTTTACGTTGGATAGGAATAACCCTTCGTGGTTAATATAGTCCACTGTTAATTTCAACTTTAGTCATTTAGTGGGGAAACATGTTTGACGCTGCGCAGTGTAATTAAGGAAACAATTAACCTCTGCGTGCACTGCCAAAGCAGACAGTTTAGCTGTCTCTGTGTTCTTCCTAAAATATATATCTGCTGAACAACCATAAAAACTAAAGTAGACCACAATTAAATAGGATATTAATTGTTAATGCACAATTATATTGTATCCTTGTATAATTCAGGTCACGTCATTTAATTACATGTCCCTGGTCTTCACAAAATGTTCCAAAAAGGAGGTTATTTTATAACGTCTTCCGACTTCAAAGCACACAAAAACTAATTATAAACGTTAACTCTACTTTTTCATATTGTTTTTGATCATTCAGAATAACACAGTACATCGTGTCTCACCCCTCCCTAGCCTCCTCTGCGGCACTGGAACCTTCTATATTATCACACAACGTCCCGATTCTCCACCTCCATGATACATTTAAAGCACAGTGGAAATGAAAGTTTAGATGATAAATTAGGGCCCTGGCTGTGCAGTACTTTAGATTTCTAACGCGTGGGCCCTGCCAGTGATTGCATGGCACCGCTGCGGTGTCCCTTAGCCATCTGGAGGAACGTCCTGTGCCAACAATATCGGTGAACAGGGAGCCGTTCGGCTGAATTTATGATTGGCCATTGGTTCGCAGTGCTATAGGGTCCTGGACCGCGCGGCTTCCCCCACTGGAGAGCAATAGGGAGCTTCTAAAGTGTGTCTGTCCTTCAGCTGCAGCTGTATGCATTGTACCTCCAAAATCCTCCTCCCCCTCCTCCTCCTCCTCCTCCCTCTCCTCCCCCTCCTCCTCCTTCTTCTCCCCCACCTCCCTCTCCTCCCCCTCCTCCTCCTGCTCATCCTCCTCCTCCTCTTCCTCCCCATTCTCCCCCTGCTCCTCCTCCTCCTCTCCCTGCTCCTCCTCCTCCTTTTCCTACTCCTCCTCCCCCTTCCCCCCCTCCTACTCCTCCTCCCCCTCCCCTCCTCCTCCTCCCCCTCCTCGTACTCCCCCTCCACCACCTTCTCCCCCTCCTCCTCCGCCCCCTCCCCCCCTCCTCCTCCTCCTCCTCCACCTCCTCCCCCTCCTGTTCCCCCTCCACCACCTCCTCCTCCTCCTCCCCCCCTCCTCCTCCGCCCCCTCCCCCCCTCCTCCTCCGCCTCCTCCTCCACCTCCTCCCCTTCCTCCGTCTCCACCTCCTCCCCTTCCTCCCTCTCTTCCTCCTCCCCTGCTCATCCTCCTCCTCCCCTTCCTCCTCCTCCTCCACCTCCTCCTCCTCCCCTTCCTCCCTCTCCTCCTCCTCCCCTGCTCATCCTCCTCCTCCTCCACCTCCCTCTCCTCCTCCTCCCCTCAGCAGCTCATGGGCCCCCGCTTCTCGTTGGCCCAGTTAGATTAAATTCCTCTTAGATTCACTACAGCACGCCGGCCGCACAGGGAGCGCTGGCATCGCGGGAGCCCCTCTGACAATCAGCACCCGGCTAGCAAGCACTAATGAGCACGGGGAGGAGAGGCGGCGGCGGCGGCGGCGGCGGCTCGGAGACAGACAGCAGCAGCAGCAGCGGTGGTGGAGGAGCGGTGGAGCAGTGGAGCCAAGGCGGACCAGAGCCGGGGCGGGGAGGGAGGGGAGGGGAGGGGGTCGCTTTCGGGATAGGAGGCGCAGGGCTGGCGTGTTGTTGGTGCAGCACAGCACAGCGCTGACTAGATTAGCTTCCAGGGGGCAGATCGGCAGTCAGTTTGGGAAAATATCACAGCCCATTAGTTAGGAGCAATGAAATGGAGTCAACTTCTGGGACTCCATTAGGCACGCCGCGCGCTTAGGCGAGCGCCGTCCCCCGGCGTGGGGCTGCTATTCTGGAAGGATTGAGCACAGAGATATAATTGGACTGGGGAAATCAAGCAAGTTTCAGCGGTCCTGGCGGAGCTCTCGGATAGAAAATGAGAACACAGGCTTTTGTGTTTTCTCCCTCCCTTTCTCTGTTAACTTTACAGCTTTTAAAAATGAGAATGGAAAAAGGAGCGAGTGAAAATATAATGTAGAATTCTTTATTTATTTTTTCCGCCGCCTGCTTTTTATTTTCCTTTACGCGGCTCCGGCTTTGGCTCACCCTAAGCTTGGCAATATGCATTTACTCATCCGCGTCTTTCCCTAAGCATTGATGAGACTGAGGATTGTGCTTTATAATAAACAGGGCTTAGCCTAACAGAGGCGGCTCGCTAAGCCTCTGAAGGCTTGTTTTGGGCAGAGCCTGCTGCCAGCTATTTCCCCTAGGTAGTTAATATAGCGGCGCACTGATGAACAGAATGCTTAACTATACTGTAACTCAGGGGTTGGCCTTTTACCAGCCACCAGAAACCATCCTGGAAAATGCCCTGGCTGACATTTTTTCGTTTCTCTGTGTGGTTTCACGTGGCAAATATGAATGGACAGGCACTGCCCCCACGGTGATCTGGTAATTGATGTGCAGCTTTGGCACCTTCACGGGAAAACCTGCATCCTTTCCAAAATTCCAGCAGGCACACCTGGCCCTGGCATGCTGTGGCCTGACATGGCCTGGGATGGCCTGACCGGGGACCGACCTGATAATTTTCCACTGCCATTCGGTGCAGGCTTGTTGTTGTAATGGCTCTCCGTGACATGGCTCATGAATTGTCTTGATAACATATTGGGTTCCTATTGGGTTCTTCATTCGTGGAAACCGCTGCTTATGCTTTGAGTCAGTTTAGTCAGTTTAGAAAACATTCTGTAAGATGTATATTTTGGGATTCTATTTTTAACTGGATAAAGGAAGGGCTGGGAGATCAATCAGGGTCCATCCCTTTAGTCTAATTGGTTTTGTGAGGGATTGATGGGTGTAATTAGATTAGAGGTTTAGAAATGGATCTCATGAGTCATCATTCAGCTGCATTAATTCTGCTTCATCGCATATTCTACTGTCCATGTTCTTGAAAATAAATAAACAAATAAATAAATAAATATATATATATATATATATATATATATATACACATAACTTGGCATAATATTTCAGGTTATATGCCAGTATATGAGCCATCAACATGCAGCTCAGTGAAAAACCTGTTTTTTTCTCTCTCGCTCGCTCTCTCTTTCTCTGTCTGTCTTGCTGTCTGTCTCTCGCTCATTCTCCTGCTCTTTGTGTCCTCCCCATTCCTGGAATTATATCTCCGTGGTGTGAGGGTGTTGACATTTGCCTGCCCCCTTGGGAACCCATCACCATGAATGTTATCAGCCCCTTAAAGACAGGCTTCGCTCCCCCCCCCCCCCCCCCCCCCCAAGAGTCCCCGGCAGTCACTCTGAGCGCATCCTCAAAGGGCATCCCCCCCATTGTAACCTTCCACCCCTGACCTCTCTGCAAGGCCTTAAGAAGAGGAAAAAGTGACAGCTCCTTTGATGGACTTAAGGCGGGGGTGTAAAGTGGAGGTGGTGTTGGTGGAGGTGGTGTAATGTGTTCTCTCATCGTGTAAAGCTCGGAATGGTCATTTGAAAAGGTGGCCTTCTTCCTCTTGAATCATCTCCACTGAGATCTTATCTTGTGCTGGACGTCATTTGGGCCCTTCACAGTAGCGGCGAGCCATTTGTGACTGACCCCGGGGGGGGTCCCTCATGCCCCCCCCCCCCCCCCCCCCTTCCCCCCACCACCCCCTCACCACCACTACCATCCCCTGAACTCCACATCTCCAATTTTGCATTCACATGCACACACACACACACACACACACACACACACACAAATAATACAGATGACCCATGTGACCTAGCCCACTGCGACAATTCATCTTTGATAAAGTTTGATAAAAGGGGGCCGTTACCGGGGAGAAAGCGGGGTCCAACAAATGTCAAGTGAACCTCCAAGGATGGCTATCACAGCCTCCAGGTAGCTGAGAGACAGATCTGTCATCTGCTTTATAGTCTGACCGTGACGATCACAAAGGCAGCCTACCCCGGACTTGCCACTATTGATTTTCATACAAAGCCGTGTTCAAATTAGACGATTCCCAAAGAGCAATTTAATACACTAGAGCCGTCTGAGTAAGATGAGAAAGCTGTCGTCAACTCGTTTTAGGTTAACAAATTTTCTTGTGGTTTTACATTGTTCTCCAATGCCAAGTATTACTCACTGCCATCTGTTTCTTATTCAAATCTCTCGCCGAACAATGTATTAAAATATGCTCTAATTGTACGGATGAACTTAACCTTTGCCCTTCTTAAAAGGTTGTTATAGAAACCTGAATTTCAACTCTATGAAGACTTGTGCTACCAATGCTAGTCTTACTACCAGTTAGTAAATGCGTCCTCATTTTATAATGTGTACATATCAATATAGTCTGTTCCTCAATAAATAAGCATGGCTTAGGTGAGCTATATGCAGCCTCTGTGCATGTTGATGCATCCACACTAAACTATTAAATCCAGTTCACCTGTAGTGTATGGAAACTATCTTTGGGTCCCTGAACTGGACGGTGCGTGCGCGTGTGTAAGAGAGAAATGCTTACTTGTTCCAAGGCTTTACACCAACACAGTATCTTTCCCAGGTCACGTCACCTCCACACACCCACACAGGGGGAGGGGGGATGGAATCTAAATTATATGATTATTTCTCACAGCTTAATTGCGAGACACTCCGGTGAACGGCTGGCTGCTCCCTGCAATCCTTTTAGAAACTACTTAAAGGTTCTGCTTGGATGTGGATTAGTGGATAATGGGGCACTGTAGGAGCCCAGGTACAGACTATTAAAGTGTTCCTGCGATATCCTTGGCAGGTCCCAGGGGTTGGAGGGGGTGGCTTCATTGTTGGTGTGACGGGCTGGTTGAGTGGATTACATACAGTTTAGGGCAACTGGATTGGAATGGAACCAGGGCCAATTACCCAGATTGGATTGCGGAGTGGGTAACCTCCCTATCCCGCTTTAAACTACACAGGCGAAGCTTTTAGAATTGTGTCAGGATTTTGGAGACGAATATTAAGCTATCAAGCGCCCTGTTACAGATCGTGCGCGTGTTTTCACCGGCGCGAAGGCATTTTATGACTCGGGGACGATGCCACCATGTTCGTTTTTCATACCGAACAGAAGAAGTAGAAGTTCAGTTGATTACCGTTTGTGTCGGAATTTTGTGTGGGTGCACATTCGGAGAGTCTTGCTCAAGTCTGGCTAAGGATTATCCACTTGTATGGAGCAGGCGAGCTGCCTCTGTTGGCTTTCTACACCTTTGTAAGAAGTGAGACTCCAATCGGCACCCAACTGAGCACATTGAATTAGTCCATGTTCATTAAAAAATTATCACAGAGTGCTACCGATGATAATAAGCCTTATTATAAGGGGGAATAAGACTGCCATTGGTATGTGCATTTAACAAAGGTAAGTTCAATTTTGCATAAAGGATTATAATTTTTTTTCTAATGGAAAAAAGCAGGGAAACAAAGTGTCTGACATCATTCAGCCACGAAGAGGTCAAACGGTCAATGCTTTCTGCCTTTCTTAGAAATGGATTAAATAGCTCCATTAAGCTTTCCAATAAGAACCGTATGTAAATATATACTTAATATAGTCACATTCTTTAAACTGCATCCCACAAATGAAATCACAACATCCATGCCGTCCAGCCTCCCGGTTTTGTCATTATTCTGAGCAAAGTAAGTTATGCAAATTCAATTCTTGTCTTTGCGTAAACTACTAGCCATGATGCAGATGTCTTGCAGGGACGACTTTTAGCTATCATGCATGAATATCTCCAATGATGCTCTCGGAAACATATATATAAATAAATGTATACACAACATATACAACTTTGCATCTAAATTGAATCTAAACATTTGTCTCCGAGCCTTGGGTAATAAAAGCAATTTATTTATATTTTATTTGGTTTGTATTTTCTGTAATAAAAATTGTGATTCATGCAGTGATTTGAACAGTCCCGTGTGTTGCGTCGCTGGTCCGTGAAAAGTATGAAAGAATATTTGCTATTCATTAATTTTATGAGATGGAAACCTCTGCCGTGTCCTTTACTCTAACTGAAGTGCAGACGCAGTCGCTCTCCATTGTTTTGGTCTCACTTCACTACTCTGTGGTCTTTAAAAATAGCCACTTGACACCAGCCACACCAGAGACGCGTTTCTTGTCCTTGGCTGCTATAGATAATTACATTTACTTTTACCCAGGTGTCAGCCATTTTGTCTTTTCCAGTTTTTTTACACATTATTTATCGTCTGCTTCTTAAGTCTGCTCAACACTTTGTTTACGTCAGGTAAATTGTCTGCTCATTTTAATTAGCCTTCCTTTTCAAGAAGCTGCCTCTCTCTTTCTCTTTCTCTATTTATATTTATATATACAGTATGTTTCTATATTCCTCTTCATATCTCTTTCTCTTTCTTTAGCTTATTTACTATGATTGGCAGTCTCAGTATGTGCTGTTAGGGCATCATTGAGAAAGTTGTTTACCTATATCGTTTCCACACAAGTATGCATGTAAACAAAGACACACACGCACATTGTGCTTAAACACAGACACACACACACACACACACACATAGACCAACATGTGTAAATTGAAATTCACACACTAATGCACTTAAACAACACCATACACAAACAGACTCACACACACACACACACACACACACACACAAACAAACATGCACGCAAATACACTTATGCACGCAGATACACATTCTGAACTTGCAGTACATTTTCAAATGGGAAGCTGTGACAGCCAGCATTTTTTTTTATCTTTCTTGAGACTTGCAAGTGGATAACAATGACTCCCTCGGCTGTGCTCATATAAGATTCCTTCCGGAAGAGAGAAGAAAAACAGCACAGTGCCCTGGGAATATGGTGCCTGAAAATGGTAATTTGCCAGACCGAGCAAATCCTTGGAGAACAGGGAAGATGAAGAGTTGACAGATTTCAGTCGCTTTATTTATTAAATTTGATAACCGGTACAGGCCTCCAGAGAGGTAAAAACATTCTGCCGTGTGTCATCTGTAAGGAGGACGGGAGCTGCGCGGAGAGCTGTCAACGACAGCTTTCCAATCATTCAGTCAGATGGATGCTAGGCATCGCTGGGTCCGCGACCACGTTCACCATAACCACACTATTAAAAACACCTCCCGTTCCCTCCTTTTCCCACAGATTCACCTCCATCCGTATTTATTCTTGCATTTTGGTTTGAGGCCACTTTATTGTTATCTTACAAATAAAGTGGGGTATATAAAAAGAAATGAGTAGAAATGCAGATACAAATATAGAAACAAAAATAGATTTGGATTTATTCCCCCTTCCTTTATATATATATATATATATATATATATGTGTGCATGTATGTATGTTTGTATGTATCTATGTCTATTTTTAGGCCTATATATATATTTATATATATGTGTGTGTGCTTGTGTGTGTGTTTGCCTGGGTGTCATGGACAATGCCAATGCACGGCTGCCTGGCCACTCTCTGCAAGGTTTCCGGTGGGGAGGATGTAGGTTAATTGATTAGCTGACGCTGGCCACTGTTTGGTCTCAGGCAAGCAGAGAGAGCGAGAGAGAGAGAGAGCGAGAGAGAGAGAGAGAGAGAGAGAGAGAGAGAGAGCGAGAGAGAGAGAGAGAGAGAGAGAGAGAGAGAGAGAGCGTCTCCTCTACCCCCAGGCTGTTATTTAACACAACTGTGTTCTTCTCAGTTTCCAGCCATTGTCCGGGAAAAGCTCCATGCCCTCTCAGTCCTTAGAAGGCTCCTCGGGGACACTTCACACAGCTCAGGAATAACAGGGGGGGGGAGGAACACAGCCACAAAGCCATACTTGAGAGGTATCACTTTGCAATCTGTCTGTCTCCCAGCTCTGGCGTCTCATTTGTTCTGTTTGCTGATGTGCATCGGGGCTCCGGGGCAAGGTGATAGTCCCCAGAGACGGGTCGCCGAGGAAAGTTACCTGAGGAGATAAGACGGTAAAAGGCTTTTTTTTTTGTGGGGGGGGGGGGGGGGGGGGGGGGTGAAGAAATGAGAAAGATCCTTCTCTTCGCTTTCCAGAGCTTGTGTTTCTGCAGAGAGCAGAAAGCAGCAGTTTAGCAGCCACCCTTGAGGAAGAGCAGCAGAAGAAGGGCCGACAGTCCCTGAATGGCTTTGCTGTAGAATGGTGGAGATCTTTTGAATTGTCCCCCACTTTGAGCGAGAAGTCTCTGTGATTTTTTTTTTCCGATTGTAATCGCATGTTCCGGAAGCTCCTGGTAGCGATGCTCTCTGGTGGGGCTTGTGTTTGGACTGCAACCTTTAAGTTTGACATTTTCAAGTGTTTCTGACTCTCAAATGGGACTAATATACCTTTAAGTCGCCCTCACTCACCAACCCTGTTGATCATGGTACAGAACATGTGCCTCAGAATCTCTTCACCAAAGCAAGTTATTATGTTTACAACACAAAGTGGACTGCAGAGTTCTCAGAATACACAAGACAACCACAATACAGTCACGGCATTTTCACAAACACATAAGTGCAATTAGTTTGGTCAAAATGATTATATCAGTGGAAAGATAGCTCTGTCTTACACTTGCATGCAAACCCTTATGGTTGAACTGCACTAAAAGTCAAAGACAAGAGCAACAACTAATTTAAGTTTGTTTTAAAAGAATGTCATATAATGGTGTCTTTTCTGGTAAAGCTTGACGAAAATATTAACGTACTGTGACATTACCAACCATTTCTATCACTTTCCCAGCTAAAATATCATTTTTATCACTTCAAGGAAGTGTAGGAACCACCATTAACTGACTAACATCGCAATATTTATAAGCTGTCACCTTAATCATCATGTTCATATACACAATATAAAATAAATCCTCCGCATATTTACATACAACATCTCATATAGGGTTTGTAATTAACAAATAACAATTTAACCCATAGTGCATGACAATACAATTTGTCTATTGCCCCCCACCAACGCCTTCCCCTACCTAACCACACTCACACACTCTAACGCCCAATGTCTATTTGGGAGCAAGTAAGAAAAAATAATCATGTTGAATGTATTAATTCAACATGATGAATCCTGTATTCAAGTCAGTGGAGTGAATAATTAAAATTAGCTGATAAAACTTTCAGCAGAATTACTTTGCCCGAATTGCTGAACAGATGTGTCATTTTAATGAAAATCCTCTGCCAAGCTTCCTTCCATTCTCCCATCGTGTTAGAAAAAAAAACGTATTAATCCCGCAGCACATTCTTAATTTGGTGGTAAATACACCCCGAGCCATCCTCATACGGTAGGGTGGGAGGGGAAGGTGGCGCCGTGGGTAGGGGTGGAAGGTGGTGGTGGTGGTGGTGGTGGTGGTAGGGTTAACTTGTCACTCTTAGTAACATGATTGCCCCCCCTCACCCCACCCCTGCGTTTGCTAACAGCCATCTCCGGTAATTCGCCGCTCTCTATTGTTGCAAAGCAAGTCCCAAGGAGGACTTATTAAAATGCAATAATTTCCCCCATTTTAACAGAGACAATAACCATTAAGGATTCATGTTGATCTGGAAGGGAACGCACACCCTCGTCTGCTGTGAATGATTAGGGACTCGACGGTGGAATTTAATTTGCTGCATTCAAAAATCGGGGGCAGATCTGTCCTCCGAGGCGTTCGCTCTCATAATCATTTGCCTCTCGCTTTATTTATCTCCCCTTTTTATTTATTTCATTTATTTAGCCGCGGCTAAAGTCACCCCGGAGACTAGGGCTTTTGGATAAGTTCATATTGGAACGACTAGTGTGCCGCGCGCTAGGGCTAACCCTGAACAAAGCTCTTCCATGGTATGTTACAAAGCCCCCTTATAATCCAAGGCCATGGTTGGTTTTGTCGGAATTTAACTTGGTATTGCAACTCTTCTTCTTAATTAATCGATTAATCCAACTTCACAATAGTAATTAAAGCGTCATCCCTTTTTAACCTTTAAGTCCAATATTTCTCCTTGTTTTAAACTGACCTGTGCTGGGCTAGCTAGATTTATTTGGCTAACACCAAAGACTATTTTTACTTGGGTGCAGAAATTACTGCAACGACCGGACCTAGCGTCTCTTCTAAATGCAGAGAGCATCCATCCGCAGTGGCACCCAGGGTTCTTCATCATTTAAAATGACTGGCAAAGACATATCTTCATAGTCCACACAGCATCTCAGCGGGCTAAAGCGTAGCAGGTGTAATGCTAAATATACATTAGAAAACCATCTTACTCTGCAAGTTGCCCCGCTCCCCTGGGCTCCCAGAGCTACTGATCTTGCTGCCTGGTATCATCCATTTCTGGAGCTGAGTGTTCCTGGTGACTCCTAATTCCTGTCTCTGGTTAGCGGTGTGCCCCAGAGACGCCTGATAATGAGCTCCGAGGTTAGGAATAAAAGTAGAGTGCCGGTCCCAGAAGGTGTTGTTGAGTTATGGATGGGGCAGAGAGCCGCGGAGTCCCCCGGGAACCAGTTAGGGTCCAAAACCTTTGGCAAAGACCATATTATTCCCCAATTTAAAAGGAAATGCTGGAGAATCTTTTTTGAAGCACAGTTAATTGGCACTCAATGGAGGAAGACTTCAGAGGGGAAATAGATTTGTTCACATTTTTTACTGTCGGCAAAGATATGTTTATTTATTATTTAAATTACCAGCAGCATACTAATCAGAATGTTGTTTACAAGACAAAGACAACTGTGATTTTACCCTAATTAGCGGATACATTATTAGTGATACCAAAATAGTATGAGATTCAACCAATCCGTCAGCCACGATTCCAGCCTGTATTTGAAAAAAACCTCAACCTCGTATTTGCATTCATGTGCTGCTATTGTACCAGATTAGCCTTATTAGCCAGAGTCCCTGGCTGAGCTTCATCTGAAGACACTGATTAGACTTAGCAGTTCAATCAGCGTGCGAACGGCTGAGTCCTGACACCAGGTCCGCCCTTTCCCTTAAAACCCCTCCGTGTCAAACGTAATGGCTCTGATCGGGGCTGACGTCAAGTATATGTCAAAATCACTGGAGTCACCGGGTGGAAGGGCAGCAGGGAAGGGGGGGGGGGGGGGGCAGACGGGTTCAGCAAGTTAGAGAGCGCTGTCTCCTCCAGGTAGATACAACTGCTGGTAGAACATCTTAGTTCATGATGCGGTTCACAGGGTCACTCTTCCCCGAGTGATTGCCTTTCATGTCAAACAGTGGGCTGGGCACCATCAACACGTAGTTGCAGCTGAAATCCCCCTTCAAATCCCGAATCACTTGAACAAATCACACGCAATGTGTGATTTGATTTGCCCAAAATGATGCTGATGTTACGTGCTTCAGTGGATGAGTACTTCACATCCTTGAGTTTTCCTCAAGGATGCTTGATTTATATGTATTGCACATTTGTTTTATGGTAAGATGGTAATATATTATTACGTGCAATGTTTTTATATTATAATGTGTATGTATTATGCACACAAATGCACATTATTTCATCAAATAGTTGTGGCGAAAGGTGTTTCGAATGAACATGACTTTACTTAAAGTGCTTTGACTGCGAGAGAAGCGCTATATAAATGTAATTTATTATTATTATTATTATTATTACTAATGACGACTGTTTTAACATTTCATCTTTATATACTGACATGATTACATAAGTTATACATATTTAATTTAAAGACACATGTTTTGCATAAATAACCCTCAGGCTGATAGTGAGCTACAACTTTTTAAAAAAGTTGAAAAGTTAGCTACTACAAATAGCACTACAAAGAGCACACACAACATGCATTGTTGTCTTATTTTTTATTCACAGGGCTGTTTTTTAAACCTAGCTACTTGGATTTTACAAAGATTCTCTTTGATGAATAATTCCTCTTGCGACTATGCTCTCCTTTAATGTAACATCTTTATACTCATCCTTTCTCTTTCAAGAGAAGCCCTGAAAACACCCAAATAAAATATGCAATACCATGGGGAAAAAAAAGAATCTGTTGGTAAGATGTGTTGACACCTTTTCAGTAGCAAGGCATTGGACTCTGTTGAATTACCAGCAGTTTTTTTCTGTTGTTAATTATTGTAAGTAGCAACTGGTTTTCCAGGGAGGTAATGTTGTAAAACTCTGTGGTGGCTGGGTCCCTTAACAAGGCTAATTATCTATTGTGGACGTCCAATTCAGACACAGCTTTCATCTGATTGCTTTGATTAATTAAAACACAGTGCAGCTCTCACAGCTTATTAGCATGCCCGGAAATGAAAGTGTTACAGCTAACTAGTGAAGTGGCAAAGGACTCGCAGCCGGGGGATTGTTGAGGATGTGTAGCTAAAATGCGCTTTGGAGGCAGGTAAAGGACCATTTATGTACCAGTCACATGGTTCCCATTGCATTAGTGTAGAGCAAATTAGGCCTTTAGCTGAGTTGTGTACATCCTGTGCATAATACCCTGTGTATTATATATAGTGTGTCTTTCTCGGCCAGGTTTCTTTAAGAAATGTGTTTACATCTAATGTTGTATGCTATTAGCGCTTGTAATAATGTCCACTGTAATTAGGTAGATAATTGTAGATATCAGTCAAGATTATGTAAATTACAATTAACACAAAATGTGTACTTGCGTATTTTAAATAGTGGGATTTGAAGTGTGTGTGTATGTGCTTGTGTATGTGTGTCATATATATGGCATCAGAGTAGCAAGATGAAATGTGAAAAGCTTACCAGCTAGGTGCTAAGGTACGGTTCATTAGCCGTGTTAGCTGTAGCCCGGGCCCACATTGGTCCCGTTGGGCCGAAGCGACGCATTACTGCTGTCACGTTGGCTTCACCGCATACCTCCTGGCTCTGTCACATCGAAGCCATAAAAATGTACTTGACAAATGGTTCGGCCATGGTAATGGTGATCATTATAGCTCAGCTACAGCGCCAGTCCAGCGAAGCGCACAACATAAGATATGGAATAAGATATTCTGTGATGTTATTGGTATGATGCTCAATATTAAAAGGCATCTCTTAAAGTTTATTATGTGTATAAATTTAAAAACCATATGCAAAACTAGTAATAACCTTAGAATTTTTATGCACGAAAAATAAAATGATTAACATCAATACTTCTAAAACTCCATTTGACATGACGAAAGCCATCCAAAGCCATGTCTAAAACAGCTCAGTCATGCATTTCACAGCAGTTTAGCAGAAAGTAGCGTCAAATGTGCCTCTGAAATTTTCGGCACCGATGGAACAAACTATCTCCACAGCCATTTTGGCTCCACCCGAGTGTGAAGAATGGTAATGAACAGAGGCAAGTGGGGAGAAACCAAATTCTTGACCTAAAATTTGTCGGTTTGTTGACAATGAGACGGATAAGCGTTTGTGACAGTTGTGAATGATGTTCGGCTATGGGCCCGTGAGCTGTGCTGGGGCTAAATTGACACCGCTGTCAAACACACTTTCTCAATGCCCGGAACTCCCGTGAACCGTCTAATTTGGTAAACGGGAACCCTAATTCCTCATTAACTGGGAGGAAAAAGGGGATTTGGTCGTGTTATTTTCTCCTCGGCCCGTTTTAGAGATTCCAATAACCAAGCGTTTACAGTTGACTGAGCAAGAATTACTCCTCCCTCCCTCCCCCCCTCCCCCCCCCTCTCTCGTTCTCTTTCTCCCCCACCATTCCTCGATTTTTTACAGCCCTGACGCGCAGGCTGTGAAACCTACTGATGCTTATAGCCAGACTTATTGCCGTGGTTATCTTTAATGACTTTGAAATGTATTGGCCTCGTTAATAAGCAGCGGGGTTATCAATTCCTCTAATTAGGCCCCGTGCTCCCCGAAGAAATTTCACATTAAAGAGCCGAAAAGGATGAGTCGGAGGGCTGGGAGGAGAGGGGTGGTGTGGTACGGGGCGCGGGGGGGCCGCGAGTGTCGACGGTTAAAAGTCAAAGCCTCACCCTGTCTGAGAGGATTAAGTATTAAATCACTGCAGCATCCCCCTGTACCCCTCTTCCCCTCCACCCTTTCAACCGCAACCACCCTAACCCCCACCACCAGCACCACCACCCTGCCCCCCACCCACCACACAACGCATTTCCAGCACCACCAGCGTGCACCGTGAAATACGACCGTCTCATTGACGTGTGCGACTCGTCGGAGGACATGCGCACGGGGAGGGGGAGGGGCTTAATGGGAGGGTGGTGTCCTCGAGGGAGACGGGGAAGTGGTGGGGGTGAGGGCGGCAGGCCAGGGTGCTGGGGTGATGGGACATGAGCACTGCTGAGGTGTGTAATACGATCAGGAGTTACCGCCACACAGCACAGGCGTGCATATCTCAGGCTGACACGCGGCTAGGGGGGGGGTGGGGTTGGGGGGGATGGAGGCAAGCTTTATGTAGCGTTGCACAGGGAGATTTGGGGGCGGGCGGGGTGGGAGTGTCGTGCATCCACCTGGAAGGAATACTGGCCTCTTAGATGCAATGGATGCCTGCCTTCTGTCTTCTGCCAGTACATAGTGTCTGGGCAGCCTTCTGCTTCAAGGCAGTGGGCTGGGCCGTGTAGACAGCTTCCTATGGTGGATTGATTGATTGGCAGCACCTAATGTCTCTTTCTGTATGTATGCATCAGGGATAGGATGTGTGGTATTATTTAATAGGCAAATATCCAGGTTATTATAAAACATTTATTGGTTATATATAGGCAGGTGTGATTATATATGCATTATATGTGTGTGTGTGTGTGTGTGTGTGTGTGTGTGTGTGTGTGTATGTGTATATATATATATATATATATATATATATATATATATATATATATATATATATGGCTCACCCAGTATATGTATTACAGCTTTAAATGTCACCGATTTAGTCCTGCTGTGGTCTCAGCGGCCGGAATGAGCTTCCGTGCGAAACGCATTGCCAAACGTCACTTACACATGATGGGTTTGTAACAAATATCCGCTGCATATTGTTAAATTAATCTTCCATTTAAAATTAATGGAGTTAGACTCCCCAGGTTCAATGTAATTTGGTGTTGGCGGGCAGCGAGCGGCACGCTGTGAATACGGAATGAGCCCGGGCCAAACCGCCTAATCTTCCGTCACCTTGAACCGGCGCGGCGAGGACGCCTCATCCAGCCGCCGCTAATGAGATTGCGCTCGCCCCTCGGGGAAGAGAGTGAGGCGGAGAGCAAAGAGGGAGGGAGAGGGAGTGGAAGGGAAAGAAAGATGGAGGTGAAAGAATAAAAACGGATGACTTGTGCCCGGCGCACACCGTGATGGGGGTGAAACAGCGAGAGGGAGAGAGAGGGGGACTGAAACGATGGAAGGAGATGGCGGGAGAGAGGGCGGGAGGTGGGGGATCACACGCTGATAGTCGCCTGCGGTTTAGTGTCATGCCTCACTACTTCGTCTTCCTCCCCTTTCTGCTGCTGGGCGTCCTGTGGTCGGAAAGAAGGCTTGACAACAGTGTGCGAGAGGGATGGAGAGAGACGGATTGAGAGAGAGAGAGACCCCAGGGCATGTCGAGATGCAATGAAATCTGTATCATTATTTCTGAATCTTCATCCGGCCGTGACGAAGACAGAGGACATATTTCACAGTTGTGGAAGCTCCACACTCCTCAGCAGAGCTGTGTGTGTCTCTCTGTCTCTCTCTGTCTCTCTGTGTGTGTGTGTGTGTCTCTCTCTCTCCTTCTCTCTCTCTCTCTCTCTCTCTCTCTCTCTCACTCTCTCACTCTCTCACTCTCTCTCTCTCTCTCTCTCTCTCTCTCTCCCCTCTCTCTCTCTCCCTCCATAATTCATAACGTGTGAAAAGGTTCCCCAGTGAAAGCGTGGCCATGTTATTGTTAAAGGGACCACAGGGAATAGTGCTCTGTGGCCACTCTTAATGCTGCGTTTAATTTGAGGCAGTCTTCGCATATTAATGACGCCGGTGCAAGTATCCCATTTAATATCTTGAATTGCACGGTTGAGGCAATTTCAAATAGCGTTGGCTATAAATCAGAATTTTCAATCTAGCATCAATAGTATATGAACTTGGTATATGAAGCTAATCATTTGGTCAATATCTTTTGGTTTGGATATCATTTTAAATATCTTTAAAAGTTATATTATGGTAAATTTTTGTTAGGGGCCCGGATAGTTTGTCATTGTTGTGGTGTTTGATCTCAAGTCCAAAGCTTATAGGCTTGCTACCTGATCCTTGCGTAGGAACTAGGAAGCCTTACCTTTAGCTATCTAACCCCTTGCTACCTTACCCCTTGCTACCTAACCCCTATCTAAATACATTGAGCGTGAACCCGTCTGGTCCATTGTAAATATGATTCCAGTATTCAATCTTTCCTTATTTTTTACGAGGATTGAGTTTTTGAGGGTTTGTAATAAATAACCCACACCTCACATGTATCTCATTGACATTTCCACACGTTATTGTTGAAATCTGTCCCATAATCACCATTCTTTGACCATTCTTTGGCCGCCTACCCCTTTGACCACCGGCCCATGTTCTCTGTAGTACATCCTAATTGACTCACCCACACACTCATTTGTATGTCCATTCATCCATCGATCCCATTGATCTCCTCCATTGATCCACTGTTCCCGTTCCTCCTCCTCCTCTTCCTCCTCCTCCTCCTCCTGCTCCTCTGGGGCCCATGCAAAGGGAGTAATTCTTCCTGACCTAGTGTTGAGTGGTGACTGCCCCCCCCCCCCCAACCTCATTCCAAGGTCTGGCAATGTTCTTCTGCTCGGATAAATTTACATTTAGGGCATTTAGCAGACGCTTTTATCCAAAGCGACTTACAAGGAGTACGTTTGTCAGAAGGAGGAGAAACAATATATCGCTGTCGGTAAAGTACAGATATTCATAGAAACAAGTGCCAAGCACTTCCAATTGCTAGACTAAGTGTTACGGTGTTCATATATGTAACAGAGGCCTCCTCCATCTCCATCATCCCCGAACCCAGCCGTTTGATATGTTGTTGTATGGGCGATGGTTTAGCGAAACAACGCAGCTGATGCTATAACGCTCTGGTGCTTTGCGTCCATATCCTCAGTGTGTGACTCAGCACTGCCTTCCAGTACTCTACTGATTCATGGCCCACACTCTCTTACCCCCACCCCACCCCCCACCCACCCCCCTCTATCGACGCCCAGAGCGGCGAGCGTTGGACGGTGGACATTGATCTGAGAATAACTTGCTGTTGGCCAGCTTTTAAAAAAGATTAAAGATTTTGCGCTTGGATTCGCGCAAAAAAAAAAATGGATTTTGCGAGCTTTGCTCTCTGATAATCACAGCCCATCCTGCTTGTTCTTGTTCAACCCGCACCCCTGGACCGAGATGTATCGAGTCGGCAGCGGCGCTGTAAAGTTCCAGCTGGCAACGTTTGTTTCATTACCTTAATCCTTTCGATCAAAGCGCTTCGAGTAGTTGTGCCAGTGCTTCCAAGGCCCTGACACAGCTATAAATGGATTAATTTCGCTCGACCTTTTGCATGTGGCGAACAGCCACCCATTTCACAGGGTCACGCAACGTCAATGATAAGCCATCTTAATACAGCACTGTGAGCGTATTAAGTTGGAACACAATCGCTGTGAGTGTTGACTGAATTGATGGTCCCAGGGATTACATGAGGATATTAACTGGAGGGCTTTAAGATCACAACACCAGGGTTACATGTGGATGTATAGCATTCAGCCGCCAGCTGGTGGCCCGAACAGCATACTTTGCCACCTCTCGTAGGAATTGACAAATCCCCACAATAAACCAGAACACTAGTCCATAAAGTACTCAGCAGGACCGTCCAGCTATTCTTAGTCCAATAGGTTGATAATATTTAGTTGAGGAGTTCTGTTGAATTCACTGTAGTATAGGATCGTTTAGTATGACTGCTCCTACACAACCTTATGCACAATGTAATGTACTTGTGATGTTTGCATATGCCAAATGAAAGGAAATGTTCCTCATTTTGTGGACAATAAAGTTGTAAAGTTGTGTTATAGATGGTCCTGAAATGAATACCGCATTAACTTTACTGAAAATCAGCATGGACACTTTTTTTACGGGAGGGACGTCAGGGCCAGTGATGCTTATTCTTTTGTAGCTTTGATTTTTTAATTCTGAAATAATGTGAAAGCAGAATAGCTGGTCACACAGGAAGATATTTAAGTGGAGGCTAAAGTGCAGAAAGATAGAGCAAGTGCTTTGGTAAAAAAAAGAAAAAACCTTTTTGTCGACTTTGTAATTCATGTAGCAGGAGTATAATGTGTGTAATGTGTGGATCAGGCCACGACCTATCACCAAGGTTTCAGTTTCATGTATTCAGTGCAGTGTTGCTATAGTTGCATCGTATTGCATAGAATCTCAGAAACTCCTTAACAACTTAATTTCCCCCACAGCAGCTATTTGTGAAAGTGTATTATGCCTTGGTTAATGTAAAGTAATTCTAAAAGAGTCTCTAGTATAATAAGTCGCCCATGTTCGTTTCCCGAACATGGGATCCTTTTATTGGTGATTGTGTTAGTGCTATTCTAAAGCTATTTCTCAGTGTAGCGTAAGGTATTGTATAACGCAGTGCCTCATAGCAACCCAATCAGTAGGCCCTTGTCCTGCAACCCCTGTGGCTTTCAGAAGAGAAAAATCTAAAATCGACCTACGAGGTTGTCATGAAACATTTTCAGTGTGATTTCCATTATTTAAGGAGAGAAATATTATCGTGGAAGAACCAATGTTAAAATTACACAGAAATGGGGGATTGGCAATCTACCAAAGATAATACCTGAGCATCAATGTGATGTTTTTCTCATTTTCCAAGAGAAGCAGAAAATATGAAATGGGGCCTGGTAAGAACAGGAGTCAGGCTGACTGTTTGTTTTGCACACAATTGTATTGTCCTGTGTGTGTTTTCCCCTTTGAAAATTGAAAATATTAGAAAGTAAAAAAGATTAATGTAAAGTGTGAAAAAATTGCATGAGAATTACAACCTACTACGACCAAAAGATTTAATCGTGACCAGGTAAAAGCTTTCTCACTTGATCTCTCTAAAGCAATGGCAGCAGATCAATAGCAGGACAAGGCAGTTAAGGTGAAGAAGGATTTTAGTAAACTTAAACCAAGGTGTAATATTGCTGTTTCCTGTTCAGCCTGTCAAACATGTAATATGACCATAACTCCATAAGATTTGATGGGAAATGGACAGCTTGCTTTGTTGCGTGTTTAGAGTAACAGTTTCCAACCAATTGGACACTGGCCATTTGTTGAATGTAAAATGTCAAATTTGTTCGGAAATTAAGGACAACTCGTTATTTCTTGAACAATATTTCAAATATTTATAATGCAATTTAATGAATGCGGTTAACAAATCACACTGGGAATGTTGCAGAGGAAAACCGCACACATCCTGGATTAGTATGACTTATTTATACCAGGCAGCGCAGGCCACTGTTGATGCCCTGGGATGGTTAGGTTTGGGCTTTGCCAAGACATACAGATATCAGCCTGAGCACGTATTAGCAGCTGTAAGAGGAGAGAGGTGAGGGATTCAAGGAAGCACATCTATATTAGGAGAAAGCATCCTCGCACATCAGTAACAAAGAATGGTGGCTCATTGGTTTCAGCGTGTCATTCCTAGGGTAGTACTCCCTCCTATCATTCTTTATCATGGGTTTTGTTATTTTTGTTTGGGAACCCTTTGAACACGGTGTACTTGTGGTTTGCTTTGATTTATTTCTTCAAGTGGATTTTTGAAAATGAGCTGAGATACCCAAGCCCAGCCTCCCAGTCCAATCTAAAACCTATTAGGTTGCCCAGCTCAGTTTGTATTGTTAAGCAGAGCCTCAGCATTTACAGCAGTATTTCTGTTCAAACTCAAGTATATACATTAAACTTATGCACATGCCCAACAGTTTGAGATACAACATCAGAGGATCTTTTGAAGAATGCATATGCACCATAATATATATGTATATACAGTATATACCATGCCTTAGAATTTTCTTCAAACTGCTTTTACAGGTTTAGATAGTTGTTTTTCTATGCCCAATACCCCGTTAATGAATATACATATATATACAATATACATTGACAGTGCTTAAATTCTAATTGTTTGATATCATATGTAGGCAATATGTATCTTACAATTAGATTTGTGTTTTATCCAACACGTTCCTTTTTCAACTAGATTGTTGATTCTATTAAAGTGCTGTCCATGTGCAGTTGTTAGTGGACTACAGCAGTAGTCCACTAGGGTCCAAAAATATCTTAATTAACCACGTCCATGTGTCATTTAGAAGAGGATTTAATAATTATGGATTTAATAGAACAATGAATTAATAATTGAAAAGTTTCTTTGAAAGTCCCTTGCACAAATTCAGTGCCAAATCAGCCTTAACCGGGAGGCACAAGGTTTCTGCCGATGACAGCCTTCTGCCACATTTCAAACTGTTAAAGCGTCTACTGCAGCTTCAAATAATTAAAACACAGAATACACCCAAAGCACTGAATATCAGGTATGTAGGTTATTAATCCATCAAATGATTTCTGGCAAATCCGTTCAACATCATCATCATTTGGGAACAACTGATATACTAAATGGATGATCCCTCTTAGACAAGGAAGTCACCTGAGAATACCCATGGTGAAATATTTGAGCTCTTCCCCCCCCCGCCCACACACACTTCATTGGAGACGCCTTGTTGAGTTTGGCTTATTTTCATTTTATTTCCTGTTTCGCCGGAACATTTGAACGTATTCACATTTCACGTCTGAATACAACATCTCCTTGTATTTCCATGCTCCATTCCCGGAGGAAATACGAGAGGGGCAGGGTCTGGGCCACATGCTGGATGTGAGCTCCCCATTGAGGAAGAGCGTATTGCATCGCACAGCGTGAACAACTTCTGCTCGGCTTACTGCGGGATCAAAAGAAACAGGGGAAAGGGGTCTTGAAACATTTATGAGTTGTGACGGATCTGACCGCGGGGAAAAACATTCTTCATCGGTTTGCAGAGCCCGGTACGGGATGGGCCTCGGTAAAGCCAGACTAGGACAACAGTGGGAGGGAGGGTGTCCCGTTGACGCCGGCCTTTGTGGCCGATGCAAAAACCGTGTCCAAAAAGCTCACCCCCACCCCCATACCCCCTCCACCCCCGGTGATAAGCCGGCGGGTGACAAATAGCTAATAGCTCCTGCTTTGCTTTACACTCCATTTGTTACGAGGCAGCTGACACCCCACCCCCCCCCCCCCCCTACACACCAACCTTCCTCTTCTCCTCCATGCATGTGACTCTCATCTCATCCAACCCCACTCCGGTTTCCTTTCCAGGCACTGACCTTTGAGTTGATCTCCCCCCCTCACTCCCCTCACTCCCCCCACTCCTCTCCCAGCACAGGCCTGGATAGTGGCTCCCACGAGAGCTATAATGGACTCAGTGTTAATTGCCTGTTGAAGGACAGAAGCAGTTCCACAAGGTCTGATTGTGGACTCCCCAGAGAGTAGAGCTGTCTGATAGTGTGATTGCTCTAATGCACTGGCACTTGGAACATCCACTAAGTGTGTGGGGGTGGGTGTATGTGGGTGTATGTGGGTGGATGTGTGTGTGTGTGTGTGTGTGTGTGTGTGTGTGGGTTGGTGGGTGGTTGGGGGTGGGTGGATGGGTCTGTGTGTGTGTGTTTGTGTATGTTGAGCAGCTTGTGTACACAACAAGCAGGCCGTAATGCGAAGACATTACTTTGTATAGATTGGTCGAAATCCAAACAATCATGACGTTTCTTTATTCTCGCGCACTTTGTCAGATGTTTCCTTTCTTTCCTTCCCGGGGTTTTACATCATAAATGTGGAAACGTTGCTTAGTTAGAGCAATCATGGCTTTGTTGTTAACTATAAGGGGTATACAAGCTATGAATATATCTATTAATCAGCAGGCTTCTCGGCTAACTCTCGCCACAATATCAAAACAGAAAAGGCTTCATGTGAACAAACGTTTCTTCTGCAAACAGTTCCACAAACGGTAACAATAACAATTCTCTCTATACACAGCTCAACAGTAACAAAGCCACATTCATAGTGTCGAGCTAAGGAAGGGATGCATTCAAAGACGACAAACCAACATGGCCTTCGCCAAAAATGTTGCGCTTATGGTAGCTGGAAATCACAGTATTCATTACCCCGCTCGGTATCAGCCAGCACAAACAAAAAACATGCACTCCCCAAACCTCCTCTCTAAAATGGCATTGGTTCCTCCTTATTGCTATTATAATACCCCAACGTCCGCAGTCGGCCTGTGGGCTGATGTCTAACCACCACCTACTCATTAAGGACATGTATCGTGCGTCTTGTTTTTCGTGAAGGACCGTACTGTCTTGATATATATACGGCCTAAAGAACAATTCCCCGCCGTAGCAGCAGTGTTTACCTAATTCATAACCATGAAACACAGCTCTCTGGGTTGTTGTTCCATGTTTTATTCAGGGGAGCTGAGCTGAGCTGAACGTAAGGTTTACTCCCGTGCACCTCTGCGTCTTGAGGGTCATGGAATAAAGCTTGTCTTCTGGGCTGCCATTTCCATGGATACAGCCCCTTTGTGCATCTACGCCGGCGCACGGGTCAAGAGATAATATCCTCCGACGGTGAATTGGAATGAATCTTCCTGCATTACCTTTACCCTTTATGCTTTGATAGGTTTTCCGTGAGGCAATCGTTTCTAGCCTTGTCTCTATTTACGCCTATGCCCTAGTCAAATTCTTTGACGTTTAATTTTCTGTAGGCTCTAGTGCAAAAAAGGTAATCTGTTGACAGGCTGGAAGGAGAGAAGCAACCAGGTGAACCCCCCCCCCACCACCACCACCACCGGCACCTTCCCAGCAGACTACATATGCATGGCCCATGGCTGGACCTTGATCTTTCCGGTTTTGAAGTTGAAAGCCGGTCCCCACGGCACCACAGGCCAGAGAGCCGTGCCTGCCAGATAAGGGCCGTCTTTCATCCTTGGTTCATCTCAGAGCCGTGTTGTCACGGCGAGTCGGATTCACATGAATAACCTCCTGCCTTCCCTTGACAGGCCCGGGCCAGGCCAAGGAAAAGCATGCTCAGAGATCAGTTGGACACGCAATGAAATTCCCTATCGGCCCCGTCTCTGCACCTCTGTGGCGGGATATTGCCAAAGCGTGGCGTCTCATGCTGACCTCAACATTGATTTATGCCCAACACTCCCCGCCGCTCTTTAACTTAATATCATGTCAATTTTGGTTTGTTGCGGCAAGTCTACCAAGTCGGCAGCCTTGTTATGGAAGCCATATTTGTATGCATTCTCAGACAACTCAATTTGCAAGGCTGTTATTACTTCCATTACTCGGGGCCTCTGTCTTGTTTTTCCCCTCTTTTTTTCCCTTTCCTCTTGGCTTCCTCCTGCGGTTCATCTTTTGATTGTTACTCGTGTGTTCATGTGAAGAAGAGCGAGGCGTGCGGGGAAAAGTGGTGTCATTTGGAGAATCTTTATGTTTTGGTGGAATTAGTTTTGGGTAAGTGGACATGACAAATCATCTCGCTGGTACATATGAGTAATTCTTTCGAATTGAGCCAGTGATTCAATTAGCCGGGGTGATTGGGAGGCTGGGAGGCTGGTAATGTGGTCTACTTTGATTCCACACATATGCAGAATCAACATTATAACACAGCATAATCACATTAAAAAGCATCAAAGGCACTCATTGAGGGCCAAGATCATTGCACTTGTTTCTCTGTGAAGTTATATATCATCTGCTTACACACTACCTTTACCATCCGCAGTAGGGTTTTGCCTCTGCTCAATGTTCTCTCATTTCTCTACAGTGTAGACATCCCTTTAACGTGAGCTGACATCTTGGTATGTTCATGAACAAAAACAACTGCGAAACCCACCAGAGGCGCCGGAGTCAAAACACAACACACAGACTGAAAAGCTAAATGTGATTAGTTCCTTGGTGAATGCATTCTCCGGGCCCCCGTTTTGCCCCCCCTGTCCCCCCCCCCCCCGGTCCTCCCATCAGGCAAGTATCTGTAACGCTTGTCCATCAGGGTAAAGCCAGCGGGGTCCGGGAAGGGTGAAGGAGCTTTTGTCTTAAATCAGCATGGTCACGGCTGTTTGG
The DNA here is from genome assembly GCF_949987615.1 of Pollachius pollachius. Lineage (NCBI taxonomy): Eukaryota > Metazoa > Chordata > Actinopteri > Gadiformes > Gadidae > Pollachius > Pollachius pollachius. The sequence continues at coordinate 9,325,345 of NC_136939.1, forward strand.
CTTCCCCTCTCAATGCAATGGCAGTCGTCATCATTCTCCCTTAAGAACTTCAAGAGATCTCATAGCAGGTGGCGGTAGGTGTGAAATGGGCCTTTGGACATTGTAGCTATGGAAAGGATAATGCCACCATTCAGCTTTTCTGTAGCAGAAGCCCCCCTTTGTACCCAGGGTTGACGTGCACTGTAACTGAGGCTTCTGAAAGGGGCCATTTTGTTCACTTTGTCTAGAAGCCAGTGACTTATGTGACAATTTAAAGACTTTGGATGTTGAAGTTTCCTTAACCAACTGACCACTGAACGTTCTTTTTTTCTCCCTTCAAGCCCCCCCCCCTGTGATCCGTCTTTTCTTTTCACATGGCTATACGGAGAGAGAAAAAAGAGCAAGAAGCCTGAAAAAAGAGAAGCAATGAAAGGCCGCCAAGGCAGTCTGACAGGAGCTCTTTATAGATGACATAGGGCTCTCTAAAGCAACCCAGATGATTTGGAATCCACGGAAAATATGAGAAGGAGAGGGGAAGATGAGGCTGTATAAGGTTTCCAGTTGGTTCCAGAAAACGTGGCTGTTTTCACATTAGCTAGGGCCTATGCATTATTCAATAGCTTTGACTGGCTGAAGACCAACTGCAGTGGCTCAGCACGGGAGACTTGGTAAATCATCCCTCCTCAATCGCCCTGCTATTTCCTAGGCTTTCTTCACAGTAATTAAAGTTGCTTAAGGTCAGCACATCTGGTTGGTTTCCAAATCTGTCATGTCATCAGCCATTGTCTAGACTCACTGTGTAATACTAGCCTTCACAATCACTTTGTAATACGTCACAGTCTCCTTCTGTGTTTATTGTTTCATTGATATTCACCTACGTCGATGTTCTAGATGGTGTGGCTCAGTTCGGCAGGAGTATTTGACCACAAGTTACTTCATAACCCTCTTATGTTACATGACGAGCAGGTTGTGAAGAGACAAATCAAACCTAGAGTTTGTTTGTTTCACGTTAAGTATTTCGGTTGGCATATTGTTCCTAAGAGTTTAGTCACTAAGAGTTCATCAATCATTGGTTTGGTGTGAATGCTCATATTTGCCAAATAAAAAGAGCAATAATGCAGTTTATGTATTTTCACTTTGTCTACATGAATGGTAATGATAGCCCAAACAGACCTGTCCGTGCTGCCTATTCAGCAAAAGCAGGACCTAATTAAGGAAGTGCATTTAGTCATAAAGGGCTGTTAGCTTGTAACATGAATACTTGCAATAAATAAACGTAATGACTGCACACACACAAAAAATAATAGATCCCTAAATATACCCTAAATATATAAGTTGTTAAGCTGCTGGCCAAAACGTAAAAGATAAAACATAATTATTCATAGTTACAATTCACACTTGCAGAGGACAAAATGGTTTTAGTTGTGTGTCTGTGTGTGTGTGTGTGTGTGTGTGTGTGTGTGTGTGTGTGTGTGTGTGTGTGTGTGTGTATGTGTGTGTGTGTGTGTGCGCGTGCGTGTGTGTGCACGCTCTTTAAAGAGTTAATTAGCTGAGACTTGTTCTGAGAATACGCTATTCATATCTCAACCTGAATTTTTCATGTGGTAATTACAATTTGTAGGTCAAGCCTCTGATGACACTTTCTTTAAACTGGTATAGGATGAATGCACCGTTGGTTCACTTTAATATGCCTCTGTTTCTGAGCTGAGATTTAACGGATAAAAGGTGACATTTTCCCCTCATTTGTAAATTAATGCAATTGATCTGCCTAACAAGAACAAAGTTAGGATTCCAAATACCGCATGATAAAGAGATTAAGCCTCTAAATGGCTTTCCAAAGGGAATCTCTATTGCAGGGCTCGAAGTAAGGGCATTGAACTTTCAATTAGAATTTCTAATAGGCTATTGACTGGAATGTATTAAATGTTGCTGGCCAGCCATATGGATCTGGGGGAGAGGGGGATTTCTATTTCTAATCTAGAGTACATGACCCCAAAATCCCTCTGAATGAGATATACCAACATTTGGCCCCCAGTCACAGTGATGTATGTACTTATCGAACAGAACATGTGTTTTCTCTCTGGCCTCAGGTGGTTCTAATTGTATTTGCTAGACGTGAAGGCGTTTAGTTTAAACAGCATTATGTCAGCCCACCTTTGTAATCTACGGTAATTAAGCCCCAGCTTTTTGATCCTTGCATTGTTTATTAGGAGTCTGTGTTTTCTCTCTTTCTTTCCTCCGCTCTGAACCTCCCCGTCGGCTGGGCTCACTCTTGATGCCGTCTCTGGCTTTGATGGTTCTCCAAACCTCTTTTTTTCTTTGTTTCTCTCCCTCTCTGGGCCTCCTTCTTCTCCTCAGAGCGCCGTGTCTGTTTCTAATTTCCCCGTGATTGATCTCAGGATCCAAATCCAATTTAATTGTCTCTAATGCTATATTAACTGCTGTCAAAATATTTTGCCTTGTCATCCTTACTCAATGTACGTTGAGAGGGCGGGCGTTTGAGGGCAGTCCCATCTGTTTCTTGTTCTTCTCTTTGGATGCTGATGTTCTGTTCTCGCTCTCTCTCTCTCTCTCTCTCCACCCTCTTTCTCTCTCCCTCTCCCTGTCTCTCTCTCTCTCTCTCTCTCTCTCTCTCCCTCTCTCGTCTCACTTGTTCCATTCGTTCAACTATAATTTTTCCCCGCCGCTCATTTTCGTGTTACGCTGATATCGTAACTGCAGGTGATTATAAGCTTTGAAAAAGCTGCATCAGGATACAATTTGTCAGGCACTAACAGCCCATTCTGCTCTGAGAAGGGTGTGCGGTGGTGGCGGGGGGCTCGGTTAACATTCTGTTTGTGTTACAGTGCATTCAAACCCTAATTAAAACAATGTTTCATTCGCCATCTGCCAATCTCCCATAATCTCCTTTAATTGCAGTAATTAAACTATATTTACATGTGCAAAATACTTGTAATTTAGCAAATTGCACTCTGCAGTCTGCACATTTAATCAGCGGAGCTGCGGCGGAATGGAGAGATTTCGGGTGTTTTGATTTCAGCGGTGGGCTGGTTCTGATGGGCTAAGTGGACCTCCGCCTGAAGCCTGGGAGAGGTTAGCAAAACAAGCCATTGGAGGGCTTTCTTCTTTGGGCTCTGATTGCGACGCATGTGCCTAATTATATGCCTGTGCTCACTTTTGAAGCGTAGGTACGCGTTGAATGTCTGTGTGAGTTTTGCGTACACACATTTGTGCAAAGTGTGGTTGTCGGTTTCGACAAGCGTTTGTTCATATTGAGTGGGCGGTGTGCCATTTTTGGCACAACTACTGATGTCAACTCTTTAGGACGGCCAGGTGACAAGGTAAAACCCCACTGCTAAGCGATAGACCTGTTGAAGCTTCCACAGCTTAATGAAAATGTCAAACACCGGCTAAGACTGAAGCGAACAGCCTGCTTTCAGATTAATGCTATTAGACTGCGATTCAGCTGGAAGTGGGAATTTGTCAAGCTTTACTTTTATATGACCATCACTAATAGTCTAGCTTTATAATGCCGACATTATGACATTGTGGCGACATTATATTACAGAGCATCTTAAAGCAGACTTCATTGCCTGTGGTTTTACCGGCAATTATATCTCCTTGGATGGTCCTATATCCAGACATAGAAGGCCTAGTTTAGGATTTAACACCCTGTTATGTAGGTCAGGGGTTTCTGTAAAAAAATTGAAAAATGGGGCATCTGGCCTTTATCTGACACCGGCATAGCTAGCTAGCTAGCTTCAGCTGTGTCCTCTTGCCCTAATTAGGTTCCTGTCTGCCTGCATGGGGGAAAAAACCCAGGCGAAACCTCTGTGTAACTGCTCAGCAGTTGAGAGTCAAGGGTCCTGCCCTGCCTAACCTGGCCCACCTCGTGCACAGCAACCCCACCACCACCACCACCACCACCACCAGCACCACTGGTGCTCCCCCACCTCCCAGACCACAGCCAGGTTGAGTGGATGCCATTGCTACTGCTGCTGAGGTAATTGGTGTGCTACTGGAGGTCTTCCACCTACCAACAGTTGCTTATTAGATTCGGACCAGCGCCATGCACATCATTAGGACATAGCAGGTAGGAAAAGGATGTGTTGAATCAGAAAGGGAGATTTCCTTATTTTATTTATTTTGGACATAAAATAACTTGTCCAGAATGCACTGGTCAGATTTATCACCCTTTTTGATTCAAATAAAAACTGAATTGTCAATGGCGTGATATTAGGTTTCCCCTGTGCTCTTGTAACTGGGGATTTAGGGGATCATGCTGTTGCTGTGTGATAGTGACTCGCATAAAGGAGGACTTCTATATCTTTTGAATATAGAAAAATGGTCTGCTCCAAGTTGGTGTGTATATTCACTAGTATACATGCAGACGAGGAGAGGGAGAGAGAGAGAGAGAGAGAGAGAGAGAGAGAGAGAGAGAGAGAGAGAGAGAGAGAGAGCGAGAGAAAGAGAGAGAGAGACAGAGAGAGAGAGAGAGAGAGAGAGAGAGAGAGACAGAGAGAGAGAGAGAGACAGAGAGAGAGAAAGAGAGAGAGAGAGACAGAGAGAGAGAGAGAGAGAGAGAGAAAAGGGGGGGGGAGGGGGAAGGGGGGAGTGGGTTCAGTGCAAACGATGTCCTAAGATGGACAGAGCCCCAAATCCTCATTAGCCAACGCGTAGTTCCTCTTAATTAGTTCCCATTCACTGTAATTAGCATGGATGAGGCTAATCATCTGATGTGAAAGCAATCTAACGCTTGGGCTGCATCGTCCTTGGCCTGTCTTTCACGACACGTTCAGAGGCTCTTTTTTCCCAGGTTCTGTTTCTCATTTTATGAGATTTTCTGGTAGGGACTTGGACTGCATTCATCATCTCCAATGGCACTCTGTGATGGCTTTAGCTGATGCTCAGCTGCTGTGATAATTGTTCACAGTGACTTTGATGTAAAATGACTTTGCCACTTTAACGCTGCACAGACATTTACATTCACTAGACTCTTGAACGTTGGATTCTTTTCATATCTCTTGTATACCTCCACTGTGTTTTGTAGCTCATTTTTCTATTCACATTTATGTGGGATGGTAGGTTGTTGGGTTATATTTATCACCTTAATCTGTCATATTGTTGCTACTGACGTAGGCAGGTCATCTACGATCTGCAAGGCTCAAGAACTCTTACAAGTAGGTACAGCATGTTAGAGTTCAGCCCTAACCTAGAAACTATCCAGCCAAGCCTGATCAAACCGTCATGCTGCTCTTTATGGATCAGGGAGGACAACAGCATGGAGATTACAGACAAGGAATTATATAAAAATATATCAAATATAAACCCACCATGTGATCCGTAATCTTCTCTAGCCTGAGCCCTGAAGAGAGAGAGATATTCCGCCTACTGATGCTGCATCTGCGGCCAATCAGCCTTCATGTTTCCCCATCCTGTGTTGGCGATAAGCTCGCCAGCTCTCCCCACATGTTCGTACCGGGACTCAGACGCCGGCGGAATGCTAGGTTGTCTTCTGTTCGATCAACACTGAAAAACAGCGAGGACGTGAGCCGGCGTTCCCAGCTGTTTTATATTGCTATACCATGGGTTGTGGGACGGGGGGTGAGTGCTCAGAGGTGGACAGTGGGTCACAGGATATGAGCTTTTCTTGTATGAGCTCCCCCCCCTCCCGTCCCCCCATCCCCAGGCCTAGTCCCTGTCATGGATCATAGTCTCCGGTGGTCTGTGTCTTTATTGATACCAAATCTCCCAAGTGATACTTCCAAATTTTTTGTGTGTATGTGTGTCCTCTCCCTCCCCCCCTCCGCCTCCCCCCTCCCCTCCTCATTGCCAAACACATCTTTGCGCTTAATCTCTTGGCAACAGAGGAAGGGTTGTACGAGCGGTCGGGGCCCCGCTCCGGAGGCCTGGTCCAGGGGCTGCTAGGTCTGATTCGTTGCCGATGGTTGCTCTCCCTGTGACTCGTCCAAGCTGAAGATTGTTTCCCTGATCTGAAGCAGAACCACGCTTATCCCCTCGACACAGTGATGCTGTGACGCTGATTAGCTAGGACTGGCGAGAGCTGGATAGAGCCTGGCAGTAAATTAGATGAGCGCCGACCAGACAGTATCATGTGTTTGGCATTTCAACAGCTTTCTGTGGGTCTCGCCGACCTCCGCGTTATAATTTCTCCCGTCGTTCTTTCTTCTTGTTATATATGGGCTGGGTTTTTTTTTTGCTTTATGAAATGATGTGTTTGGCATTCGTTTTTGACATGTGCGTGCACTTTAGCCAAAAATAATTTTGAGCAGCTTCATTTTTTCATGGAGTGTTTGACCATCTGCTGAAGTCTTTAAACAGCTTTCTCTGGGGACTTGATTCGGCTTAAACTGTTGAATCAAATGTTTTCCTGAGCACACAATATAGACCATTCAGCACACTGCAGTTCAAATTAAGTTTTCATGTACAAAATGTATGATGTCCGAGAAATGATAAATATCGAGAAAGCAGATACTTTTTTTAAATCCTTCTTAAATCAAGACATTATTTCCAGAGATTTGAGGTGCTTGTATTATTTAGACCGCCTGCTACGTGTAAACGAACCTTTTCGGACGACCACAACCACAGCCACTGGAAACAAACACAGACAGGCAGATTTCTGGAATTCGACTCACCCATACCGGGTTTCTGGCTACAGGAAGCACAAAGGAATCTGGTGCATAACAGCCCCTGTTGAGGAATGTGCTTCTCTTAGAAAATAGCAGGGAGATAAGATAGCTTTTGTACGGTGAGGAGGTGTTGGAGGCGGCGGTTGGTCGGGGGGCGATCATTATGCACTGCGCGCCACACCATTATTAGCCCCATTACACACATTGACAGCTGCACATTCATTCTTCCCTACCTGCTCTCTATAGCCGCTCGTAAATAATGAGGGCTTCAGCTAGTCCGCTCTTGGAGGAAGGGGAAAAGGGCATAATAACCTGGGCCTTCATTTGTCAAAATTAATTCATATTCCCTGGGTCACCAAACGTTATTTTTTTTCTGCTTTGGTTAATTGTAGATCAAACCATTCAACATAAATTTCCATTAGCGATCAATTTGTTACTCTTTCAACACCGGGGCTGTAATTCAAAACTGGTCTGCTCCTCCCGTCTTTTGTTTTGACCGCCATTGACCGTGTCACTTCGCACTCGCGGCGGTACGGCGACACGGTCTGGAAATCAGGGAAGATTACACGTTGCGGCAATGTTGTGATGGTGCTGATTGAAGAAGGGGTTTATTATTATTGGAAACAAAAGCATGATTACACCGCTCCATCTTAAGGGCTTTCGTCTTTGGCAGTCAGGAATATAAAAATAGGCTTCGGTGCCAACGACGTATACATAGTATATCACACCACCGAGAGAATATTTGCTCTGAAAGGCGTTTCACACTACAAACTGCAAGCACTGGATGTTTACTGCCACTGTGCTGTTGTGATAGGAGGAGGTCATGGCATTGGTTAAATGTGTGCTCTGACTGGCAATGGGCTGTGCAGTACAGTATAATTACCCCTGGCTTTTATCAGCCCTAACCTCCCCTTACAATCTTCCCCAAAGGAAAGGAGACACCTCTGAGCTTCCACACTTCCTATCTGCCCTTGTTTTATCTAAAAAGGCCCCCTTCTGCATCGGATAAAAGCGGCCCTGTTCTCCCCATAGACGGATAATGGAGGGTGGAGTGGTCCTCTTTGACCGACTACAGACTCTTTCCTGCACTGGAGAAACCAATACCAGGCCTATCGGCTGATATATGACACTAATACAAAGGCTGACTGGGGCCCTAAACAGAAAAGAGGGATTGTTCGGCTTTCGACTGGCTGTAGGATCCATGACTCATAGGTACCACACTGTCTGACCCCTGAGACTGCTCTAATTGCTTTACATCTGTACAAAGGTTTCTTGTAATCGGGCCTTCCGCCTCCATTTGTCTTCCTTTCAGTCTCCTAGTAAAGGCCTTAATTGGTCTTAGTGGGGCATTTTTTTTGTCCTAGTTAGCTGGCGGACACCGAGCGTCTGAGGCTGTCGAAGGCTTCGACTCTCAGGCCGGTGTGGTCGGCTGGTTAGCGGGTTGACCTGGGGCTTTTAGACGAGAGGTAGTCAATATATGTTTTGTTAAGTGTAACCCTTTCATTAATGTGTTCCTTGACATGAAGTTTGTGTTTTCCCACAGTGTGACGAAGGATTTGGGGGAATTAGGACATTCTATATTGTTGTGTGTTGCCCCAAGAAGTGTAACGAATACTCTCTAAAAATAGCCCAGAAGAATAACTCAGTAAAAACATTTTTATGTGAAAGTTTCTTATTTGTGATTGATCCTCAGTTTTGTATTAATGTGGAAGTGGATGTAGTTGCTGCAAGAAGCCCCTGTCATGGTCACAGGAGACCACTAAAGCATTCGTTCAATTCCTCCACTGTGTTTCCTAATAGTTAAGTTCAGCCGTAAGACCAGGCAGATTCCCAAGGTGTAAAGTGAGCCACCGCTATTTATCTGACAAGCCCTTGTTCACACTTGTTTTGGCACAGTGATAACATCTTGAGTACACCATTGCACAAACCGCAATGCTCATCTATAATTTCAGATGGCATGACAAGTTTCTGGTTCTGAACTTCCTTGTAACACAAGTGTGTACAAGACCCGACCACGAAGAGTTCACCAGACCGGTTCCGCAAATAGCACACCACTTATGGGCCTCATGTCTAAACTTTTTGCGTCTCACAAAGCACTCCTGTGGTGAGCACTGTAAACACACAGTGGTCGATACGCGATCACCGCACACTACATTAAGCAGGAAATAACCACAGCACTGGGCTTTCTTTTTCTCTCTTGATCATAAATTTAAGACTATGATTTAGTGAGTGACCCGTCACTTTCTTGCCTAGTTTCCGAGTAATTCACAACTGATCCAGTTATGTGCTCTTCAAACATCTTCCTCCTTCAACTGCTGGCTACAAGTCCCAGGATTGAGTGAGTTAATGAGCTCCGCCTGGCGTGCCGAGTTCCTGCGAGAGCTCTCTGCCTCTCTCTCCCTTCTCCCAGCCAGTTCTACTTGAGAAGGATCAGTTGGCCCGTGCTCCCCCTGCCTTTTTTGTCTCTCTCTCCTGCTGACTGACTGATGGAAGGGTGCTGCCAAGGCCTAAACAGCAGCTGTAAGCGTCCAGCTGCTCCCTGCCACGCTCCACTTCCCCCCAGATGGCTCCGAGACGTTCAGGAAGTCCCTCTGGAGGAGGCTGCTGCTGCCGACGTTGCCGACGCCACCGCTGCTCGCAGGGATAGGCATTATGGAGTGGCTCTCCGTGAAATCACCAGGGAGCCCACCGCCCTCACCCACTGCTCTTCCTCTTCCTCCCCTACTTCGACGTCTACCCCCCCTTCAGACGGCCGCTCCAAGCGCGGGCGCCGTGCCCAAATAAGGAACGGGCTGGCTGTGCAGACCCACCGGCCAACGAACCTACAGGGGGGAGGCAGATGGTGGGGTGTGTGTGTGTGTGTGTGTGTGTGTGTGTGTGTGTGTGTGTGTGTGTGTCTGTGTGTGTGTGTGTGTGTGTGTGTGTGTATGTGTGTGTGTGAGCGCACGGCCTGTAGTGGAGGGGGGACCTGGAAGGCATGGATGCCAAGGCCTGGCCTGTGGTGCGCTACTGATATCCCCCCAGAAGGTGCTCCCGGCACCCCAACAGCAGACGACCAGCAGGAGTTTGGCTGACTTCCCCTTGGTCTAAAAATTGCACTTGGGGGACATTTTTTGGGTTATTTTTCTGGCATCATCGTAAAGTGGTCTGTGTGGCACTTCTCGGAGTAGTGCCAGTCCTATGGAAAACGTGTTGGGTGATGCAAGCACATTCAAAGTCAATGTAGTTCTCACTTGAACACTTAGTATTAATATAATACCTGCTAAAGGGCCCCCAGGGCAGCATTCTCTGACCTTGGCCATAATGTGATGAATTCCTCTGCGATCAAGTTCACACTGAAGGGGCGAACTGCAGGGGTTGACCTCAAACGGGTCAATGCCCATAAAGACAATACCAATGTAAATATTCTCTGCATACAAATTGATTAAATTGAGTGACACTAAGGTCGCCTTGCCTTAAAGTTGCATATTTTTGTCTATCCAATTATTATTATTTATTTGTTTAATCCCCTTCCTTTGCTCCTGCAGTAGCATTGTCCGTCTCGGTGAGGTTTTTTATTCTAGCGCTCCATTGATTTATTTTCTGTCGGTTACAATAGCAGGGGTTGATAGCATGTTGACATATTGCTCATGTAAATATGTTCCCTGTGCAACTTAAATTACAGCTATGACTGAGGGAGGGGATAGCAACAGCGCTAACTTTCACTCAGCATGTTTGGCTACACTAGGACCACTCCCATCAGCAAATAAAACTTCCCTGCCTTCCTCCTGCTTCCCAACAATCCCCCGTGTCCCCTCATTTCCTCCCTACGCCTCCTTTCACCGTCTCTCCTACTTTCCAATGCCCCAGCAAGCAGGAGAGCGCAAACAGTTGTTCCATCCCTCTGTTGTTCCCTAGCAGGTGCGGAGAGCTTGCCCCCTAACCCCCCCACTGTTATCATGCCTTGACAGGAAACATACATCATCGCGGGGGCCGCTCCTAATTCGAAACACATTTCACCACAACTGGATCAAAGCCGGCCCAATCGGAAAACAAAGTGCCCTCTTAATGCCGTATTCTGACCATATAATTGGAGAGTAATTATAGCTGAGAAAACAGTCTTTCTATTTTGCTTGAGTCGCTGAGGGCTAGGTCACGATCTGGTCCTTGCCGTAAACTATGCAGGATATTGTGTCCTAAGTTGGCATGGAGTTGGCCCTAGAGAGGAATTCTGAGGCGTGTTTACCTACTCAGAAACACAAAACATGTGGACAGCTGTAGCCAGTGGCCTAGAATCACATCAACTTGAAGGGCCGGACCCCACACAGGGCTGACCCCTTCGCTCTTAACTGTGGCTCTGAAAGATTGATCTGTTTCTCGCCTGTTGTCTGTGACAACAAAGCGTAAAGGACAGAAGGGACCTGGACTGGTGGGTACTCATTGTCCAACTCAACCATAAAATCAAGTTGAGCTCAAGCATTGGATAGATATTACACTTACGGAACCTAAGAAGTATTGAGTGCTAGATTTGAAAGCTTGTTTGTCAAATGATTGGTGCAGATCAGGGTTGGTAGTTAGAGGCAGAGCTGGCATCAACTAAAGCATGAAATAAACAAGGTAAAACCAAAATCAATAGAACAATGTTTTCATTTGATGTATTCAAAGGAGTGGGTTTATTTGATGCACTTTTGAGCATGTGTTTTGTTGTGCTGCATTAGTTAGTCCTAAATTGCCACGCTATAATGTTTTTCCATGGACAAGGCTGCCTTTCATGCTGAAGTTCACCCCCTGCTAGGGCAGTCAATATGAAAACAAGAGCCTCAGGCCAAGCTCTGCGGTGTACTGTACTGTTGAACAGAAATCCAGCAGAACAGCCATGGAACACTGCAAACAAGGCCAGGAAGCCATGTCTGAGAGCAGCCCTCAAATGAAATATAAATAGAAAAACTTTTGATAGATAGTTCCACAACGTTCCTCACCCTGTGACCTGATGCTGGCAAACAATGGTTCATTTGCAAGAGCTGAATAAACCCCCACAGGAGGTAAGACCCTTCACTCCATGTCTTCTAATTGGATTTAGTTTGGTGGTTGGTCAACACCTCTAGCAAAGAGTTCTGCATTGTTGCTCAAGTCCAGCTAACTTCCTATAGCATACTCGTGTTCAGGGTTCAACACAGTATGGCATGGAGGACCACTTGTTGTGTGTAGAAAACCCATCAGATGGTCATCAGATGGGAAATCATGCTCCCTTTTGCTTCACACTTTTTGCATCTTCTTTCCACCATCATCTCCTCCCCTATACCTATTTCCGTGACATGATGGTGCTGATTTTTATGGAAAGATGCATGGACGCCTGGTGCAGTTTGCTCCACCACAACCAGTGCTGGTCGGTGACTTGAGAAGTTGAGATGTCAGAAGGCCGGCTGGTCTGCAATCTGCATCCCCTGCTAATGTGCTCCAGCCCCATAGCATGCTAATTAATCCCAACCACAGGATTGTGTCACTCAGCCCACGCTCCGCCAGAGACGCTCCCACCGGGCCCGCTCTGCTTTAATTGACCACGTTTTTTGGGGGGGGGGCTGCTGTCCCTGGGATTACGTTGGCTCCCTCTAATTTACCCAGGCTGCTGCCACCGCGCAAGCAAAGCCGACGAGGGAAGCGGAGAGATGAGACGGCGAGCAGGGAAATGTATAAATAAACCAAACAAACAGAGCAAAAGCCAGACTGGGTGTTTATTAAGACCCATGGGATGAAGAAGGAGGTGAGTGCAGGAAATCATTAGTGGAGGAGAGTCAAAGCACGCTCGTTTGATCTCGCTGATAGTCGAGCAAATGTAATTTAGAGCACTGCGAGTAATTTGTTTTAACAGTTAGCACAGGCTTCTTTTTAATTTCGTTTTTGCCCTGCACCGCTCCTCCAAATTAAAATATGTTTTTTTCGTTTTTGTTATTTTGTACAAAGCGATCTTTGTACCAGACAGATCTTTGTGAGCCTGGAAGCTCAAAGTCTAGCCCCCGACACCAGATAATGTTTATTCATCTTTGCTTGTTTGCATGTGCGGCAGACAGGATCCTGACAGGAGTGCGCAGTGCATGCTTTTATTTGACTGGTTTCGGTATAATGAGGCACACTCTGATGTACCCTGTGACAGCCTCCCGATCATAATGGGAGAATAACAAAGTGTGTTTGTCACTGTGACTTTAGACAGAAGCATCTGTTCTGACTCGTCACCTTATGTCTTTGTTTCACCGACTGTTCCAGTTCTAGTTAATTCTGTAAAATCACCAAAGTGTATTTTCTTGTTTTGTTTTTTTCAACCATTGTTGTTGTTGAAGAGTTTGTAATATTACCATCTGCTACAGATCTTAGTAACATCCACCATGGTACACAAAAGATACCACCCACTGATACTGAGAATGTGTTTTAGTAAATCTCTTAAGTAATCCTCACTGACTGCTGGCTTTGGCCCCTGACCTGGATAATACTCCATTGTGTTGCTTGGATACTCCCTTATTAGCCTCTTGATAATAAATCTTCCTCTCATCTTTGGCAACCAGGGACGGCTAGCCTCAGGCCGCTGGTTCAGCACATATGGGAAAAGAGGACACACCTGTGTGTTCACATTGTGCGGTGCACAAAAAAACAGAAGAATAAACACGTCTTTGTCCTTTATTGAAGGATGTATTGCAATTACAATACTCCAGTGTCTCTTCAAGGGTTCCCGAGAAGGGATTGTCTAGTGGCCATTGTAAACAGCGCACACACGCCTGTGTCAGCTGCCTCTTTGGCAGGGAGTCCGTAGAGGTTGTCAGTGTGTGGATCGACCACAATAGATGCCTTCATGGATGCGAGTTGGAAGCGGATAGTCGGTTTCGAGCCCGATGGCTTCTTCTCCCCATTCTGGTGTCAACTGGCATGGGTAACCCCCCTCCCCGCCCCCTCCCTCCTCTCAATCACAGCACGCCCAGAGAAGCCCCTTTATGGGAGCCCATATAATCATCCTAGGTGGATGTGCATGTGTTGTCAGCTTAGGCATTGTTAACGGCGGCAGCTGTGCTGATAGCTTGGATGATGGAAAAATCGCCGGGACCTCATTTTGGCTTGCCAGTTTGAATATTAATGGCTCGTTTCCAGGCCATGGCTAATGACGAGGAAAATTCCCTAATAAAAACTTGATGTGATGGGCAACGACCCACGGGGTCACTGGAGACAGTCAAAGTTAATAGTGTGCCGTCAGGTGTGAATAGTTAAGTGATTAGAGCCTCAGAACCTAATCCTGATGTTTTTGCCCCCTCCTAAGCTTCGGGTCCCTGCGAAGGGAGGGCTGGGAAGTGACTTGTGGGAGAGAGATGGAAATCCCTACACAATGAACAGTACGGGCCTAAGACAAATTAAAAAGCATGAAATGAGTGATTGCTGTAATTTTGGCAACAGTATGAGGCATCTATTTGCCATGCTGTGTTAAATGTCGTTCATTTGACATGTCGGCACATCAGAGACATTTGTGTCAGTTGAATACAAAATGTTTTTTGGTTTCATGCAAAAGCTTTGCTTTATATAATCACAATGATCTCACCCTTACCAACTGTTTGACACAATAGCACATCAACAGTGGATGCATAATGGACCTCCAAATGCTTTTTAGAATTAAGAGTCTTTTTAAATACGGTGTTTGGCTAAATATACAGAATTTATTTAGAGTTTGAATCTAAGTTTAAACCGGTCACTTAGCCACTCCATTAGTGGACAGATTGAGAATGTAGGTCTCTTGAGGTGAGTTGGAGATGATTTCCTGGAATGAATTGGCTGTAAAAAGGGATTCTGCATTCATTCCGGTCGGAGCTGTCAGAGAAGTCTGGCAGTTTCCAATATCGCACCAAGAAAACACAGTAAAAAAAGGATGGTGAATCCTCATGACGGAGCTATATTAGAATTCCATCTGGTGTACGCAGATGAATGATTGGAAAAGTTCAAATCCATTGATGCCTGCTGTTGAACAAATGAGGTATTAAGTGATCGTGAAATAATACCTGGGGAAATTCACTTCACTTTGATGGCTGACTTTTCATAAGGAACAAACACACAACATGCCTCATGTACTGTGGCTGGTTGGGCTCAAAACACACAGGGTTTAAATGAATATGGGGGATTGGACGAATAAGTAATGGTGAACATGTGTAGGTACAACAAGCTTATCGACATCTCACTGATTTAAAAGAGTTGATCCCATTACACTTTATCTCATTGCCCCCATGTTCCTAACTGGTTGCTGTAAATGTTTGTATCTTATTATGTGTTATAATGTGAGCACTTTCACTATCAAAGCCTGTCTGGCCTGCCGATGTCTGCTGTGTAACACTACGGCAACGCTTAGCCGTTTCAGTTGATTGTTTACCTTTATGGCCACATCACTGTAATGAAGATGACGAGTAGCATGGATGCTAACGGCTGGCATGTGGGCTAATTAGAATGCACACAGAGTGGACGCATCCCAGGGGAGCCGCCATAATGGTGCAAACAATGCAATTTGATGTTTGTAATTATCTCAAAATCCTTCCATTAATCTTTGATTAATCCAGCATCTGCTTTGTGGCTCACCCAAACTCACCCCAACTCTCCCTGCCAACCCCCTCCACTCCCTCATGCAAACAGGGCCTGGGTGAGGAGAGGTGAGGTGTTTGTGGGTGTGAATGTGAATGTGAATCTGGAGGTGTGTGTGTTATATGTGTGTTGTACTTTTCCATTTCTATCAGTAAGCCAGTAAATGCTGTCCACCCCAGGGCACCCTATAACCTTGCCTGTGGCTGAGAGAACTGTCTTTACATTCTTCCAGAGAAACTGAGCTTTTGAACCTCATGATTGTTTAACATTGATTTTTATCTTACAGAGTAAAATATGTTTCTAATGCTGGATCGTTTTCAGGTGTGAGTGTGTTAATGTGTGTGTGTGTGTGTGTGTGTGTGTGTGTGTGTGTGTGTGTGTGTGTGTGTGTGTGTGTGTGTGTGTGTGTGTGTGTGTGTGTGTGTGTGTGTGTGTGTGTGTGTGTGAGTGCGCTTTGCTACATAATTAAATGACCAAACATCAATCCACATCGACATCTAGCTACATCTTAGGGAGAGCAGCTTAAAGGAAAACCTTTTAAATAGTGAACTGCCCTGCACACATTAAAGTACCAGAACATGGCTGTATTTTTGCTATGTCGTCAAGCGCAGCTGTTTGACATAACTGGGTAAAAATGTACCTAAGTACAATACCCGTGAAATAATAATGGCTCTGTTTTGCCTTCTTGTCAAGTAAAGTGATATTTCTTTTTATAATAAGCGATGAATATGGTTTGACTCAAATGTCTATCCTTTGATAAATCGGACTAAACTGTATTGGTGTAATCTACTTACACCCAGTCCCTCTAACTGACAAAAGAGGGTATTTGCACATTAGATACTCCACCCTACTCTAAACACTATTCAAATAAACGTGGATTACTCATATGCCAACCGAGCATCTCATTTTTCATTACAGACTGTACATCAACACACCACACTGCCTCTGCCCAGCCCAGCCCTCTAATTGAATATCGCTGTTGTTGTTATAATGTAAACTGTTAGAGATTTGCCTAAAAAAGGAAATGGTATGAATACTTAGCCAGCTTTTGAACGTTCTACTCGTCAAATACTTCTTCCAATGAGGGTCCAGCAAAAGAAAACATTAAAACGCACGCACACCAGAGGATTGAAACCAGAGGTCTCAGGCTATAAAGTTTTTTATTATTTTATGGAAGGCTACATTTTTTTTTCCCTCTTTCTCCCGCACCACCACCACCTCCACCACCACCACCACCCCACCATCTCCGCCACCACCACCGCCGGCACCCATTGAGCTCCTCTATCCTGGTGACTGGAATCCAGAGTTTTGCGGTCAAGCTGAATGTCGTCTGGATAAAGTTCTACATTTGAGGGGAAATTGCCTTCAGATGTGGGCCGGCCTTGTTTGGCCCAGGCATGCCTTGTGGATCAGGCTTGGTTATATTGGTTCAGACAGCCGCCTGCTCTGCGCTGATGAAACACATTCGGTCTTCTGGAAGACTGAGAAGCTCGCTTTATGTCATGTAGAGACTATGCGAAGAGCTGAAACGCCATGTTTGGATTTTTTTCTTTCGTTCCTCGCCGCTGCATTTCTTTTCATATCCCGAGCCCTGACTTTTATAGGGATGTCCAACGTAAGCAACAGTCTGCGGAAATTAGATGTTCGCTGTCATCGCCACAGATCCCTGCTTATTTTAATGGCCTCTCACTGTCCGACTTGTCATGTCCAATTTCCTCCCATCCCTCCCGACTCGTAGGTGTGTTGTGAGAAGCTGGTTTGAAAAGAATAAAAGTATGTTTGGACATCGGGAGGAAAGAAGAAAACCCGAGAGTTTATGAAAAGGGTACTCTGATGTGAATCCACTGAAGTACAGTACACATTCGGTCAATTACGCCTGCCATGAGTCAATTGAGGCTGGCCTGTGGAAGCTGTTAACCCTGACTTGGGGTACCAGGGGTTTATTGTAGATTACTGTTAACACCACCAACCACAGTGGGGCTGCAGGAAGCTTCTGACTCAGCCTGCAGTAGAAGCCTGTATTCCTTTTTTTGACAACCCCTTTCCAATTGTTCACGGCCTAGCCTCTCTGCAAAGAACCCAATTCCAAATTTTGACTTCACTATTTCAAATGTAACTTTCTTGAACACGGCCACAGTAAAAAAATACCTCCATATTTTGGGAGGTAATAATTGGTTGAGAAGTAGAAGGAAAAGGGTTATTTATGAGCGAACTGCAGCGACGCCTGCTGCTCCAGCCTCCTGCGCTCCAGGCGGACGCTGTGCTCATCAGTCTCCTCCTGCTCCGGGTCTATTTGTTGATCCTCGGTTCGCAGTGGAGGGGCTGGCAGACGGCGGTGCGCGTTGGGGAGGGTTGGGGGAGAAGCTGCGGGACAGGAGGGGTTACAGGAATGGGGGGTGTCGAGATTGGAGAGCGAGGACGGGCGGCAAAGACCCCCCCCCCCCCCATCTCCTCCTCGTCATTGGTCCGCCTCCCAACGAATAGCACCCGGTGCAGCCCTGGCACGCGGTGCGAAGGCCCCGGCACGTCGCCATATCGTTCCCACGTTCGGAGCGGGAGCCCGGGCCCCGAGAAGCGTCTGGCAGCCTCCGGTACTGGCTCTGCTCTCCGCACGCCTCTACCCGGCCTGCGGAGCGGGACGCTGGGCTCCAAGATGGCAATCAAGGCTTGATTTGCCAACACATTTCCAATGATTAAAATGTAATTAGCGCTCGCGAGCACCTCCTCCCAAGCTAATTTCCACGCACGCTGTGACAGGCAGGCGGTCGGAGGATCCCAGGCCCCAGCAGCAGATGGAGGAGCGTGCAGCAGGAGGAGAGAAAAACACTATTTTGCCATGTGACTGTTCGCATCAGAAAACCATTAGGACGGGGGGCCCGCTACGGCCCCAGAAGGGAGGGGGGCCCGGGGAAGAAGGGGAGGGGGTTTGGGGGAAGGGGAAGTGCTGGTGGTGGTGGGGGGGAGTGGGTTGGGGGGGGGGGGGGGGGGGGGGTGATAGTGAGCCCTTGATGTGACGGCAAATCAAATTGGCAATGTACATGCTGACCCTGGCAATGGCTGCCATCCTTCTTGTTGTCTCTTAAGCTTCCAGGGTTTCCAGGCGTCCAGGCAGGCTTGGCTGTTTCCCCAGGCTGGCTCGAACCCCTTCAGCCCCCCCAGCCTGCAGGACAACCTGGGCCAGGCTGATAAATAGCCCCCGCTCTCAACACAGCAGGGCTTTTTAATGAAGCCCTTATCAGCTGTAATTAATTCTGGGGTCATGGACATCACCCAGTATAACCTGGGGCTAATGTCACTCAGGGGGGTGGCAATGCATAGCCAACACTGATCCGGGCTTACCAAGTTGGCATTTGAGGGAATTTTAGATCAGATAGTGCTTGTAGCAGTACAGACATTGGATTGGAAATTCTAACGAGCCTGTCAAGTCGAACGATCTTGCCCCTGGTATTATTGTGCAAGCAATTTATTTTGTTCCCTCTTTTTTCTTTTTTTACTCTTGACATCTGTTAATATTTTATGTCAGTGGATTTCCATGACCCTTTTCCATTAGTTGTTCGGTTATGTTGGCATCGGGAAGAACACGGCGCACTTTGATTGCACGCGTCTTCGTATGACGTGGTTACCTCTGCTTGTGCACAAAAAACAACGAAGAAAAGGTTTCGGTGGATGAGCTTTGGCAGGAGCCGTCGGTGAGCACGACAGCTCCATTTAGCACACGACCCATGGCTACTTCACCCCCGCCGCCCCTCCTCCCCACAGCCGTTGGGCCAATATTGCTCTCAGCTGGAGAGGATTTAGGACAAGAATAATTTACTCCTGCCTTCAAGACCAATATAAACAATGGCCTGCATGCGTTGGACAGAGCGTAAGGGAAATTTGTAAAAGCATCGAGCTCAAAAAAAGGCGGGGGTGGGCGGCGGTGGCCGGCGGCTGGGTGAGAGCTGAAGTGTTCCGGATACAGGCCAACATCAACAGCTCTCAGAGCTGAGGCCAGTGTTTGACGTTCTTGTGTTACTCAAGGTAAACATTGGAGGATCTGCTGTACTGCATAATTCCCCGTGCGTGTTGATAGCAGTGGGCCCATGCGGACGATCGCTTTTCATTCTCTGACTCCGCCCACAACTAATGGCTTCCTGGTTTTTCCTGCGTGAGTTATGTTTTTGAGTCTGAGCCATTCCTTCCTCCAGTCTGTTGTTGCTGTCGGGCTTGATAACTCTATTGGTAATAGTTGTTTTTTTTTCTTTGAATCAAGTGCCATATTGTGTTTGATTAGAGTAGTTTGCCTTGGGCCTTCTTTGACATCTGTAAGTCAAATAACGATTGGGATTTGCACCAAACCTTGGCTCAGTGCATTTTCAATTTCGATATATCAATATTGGACTAACCAGGCTTTATGTTCACCGTCTTGCCTAAACAATCAAGCTAGGCAACCAATGCCAAAAGCCTACTACACAATACTTAAGTCTCATGGAGGCCCTGCAAGGCCTGGGTTTATATATTTTCTCATGAGAGAACATACCTTTCCCACGGCACAGGTATGAGTCGTTGAATAAGAAAAATACAAAGAAGCTACATCATGTATTCGCTTTCCCATACTAGGACGGCTTCATATGCACAAGGCTGGGCATTAGTGCACTTTGATCACTTATCAGTGAGTGACAGCCCCGGCTTGCTTGTATGCCTGCAGTGTTTCATTTTATTTGTTGTTGCTGCTCTTCTTTTTCTTCTTCTTCTTCAATCTTTTTATTTGGTATTTATTTGCGGTATCCCTATTTGCTGGCTTCCCTCCATGTTCCGAGGCGAAAAGGCGAGCTCTGGCATCTGTGTGTGTTGTGTGGTGTTGTAAGGACGTTCAAATTGCCTGCCCTTGCCTGTCAGCCTTGTTCTCTGTCAGTTTCATTCATTTATTTATTTATTTGACTTTGCTCATTATGAAGGTATTTCCATTTCATTAGGTTTTTCTCGCCTTTTTTCTTTTTTTATCCTTTCGTGCCCTTTGTAGCTCTTGGAAATTTGCATTCCTCTATTCTTTCAGGGTGGCTGGGGGGGTGGGTGGGTGGTGGTGCGGAGGAGAGAAAAAGTAATGACAGCAATTTCGTTTTCCTTTCTCTCCCCCACTAGCTCGGTGAGTGGCTCGTTTAGCGGCACCTGCGGAAGCGACAGGCGCGCGGATGAGAAGTGAAAGAGAGCAGTTGATTAAATCACCATCAAGTCGCGGGCGCGGGAGAAAGTCAATTCTGCCCGCGTCTACAATGATATCCTTTTATCTTAAAGTAATGAGCTATGGCACTCTTGCATTCGCCCCGTAATGCGATGAGTTCCATTAGCGCGTTCCATTTGCTTCACAAGCAAGGGCGAGTCATTTCAGCGGGCCTCTATCTTGGCAATCAAAGCAATTGGCCCCGCACAGCCGGTGGGGAAAGACGTAGGGTAGTGGTGAAGGGGATGCAGTGTAGGGGGGGGGGGGAGGAGAAACAAAGACCGCCAGTGTTTTTTTGTTTATTATACGGATCACCACATCGCACAGTGGAATATGGCGGTAGCGAAAAAAACACAATAAAGGGCTGTTATTTGGATTTCATGGCTGCCCGTGTTTCTGTGTGCGGTGGTGTGTGTGTGCGGTGCACATGAGGGAAAGGCACAGCCCTTGATGCATGGACCCGGTTGGGATGGCTAATGCTGCTCATCAGATGCTGTCTGCTCCCACGTTAGTCTTGTTGTGTGGAGGAGTTCTGCAGAGAGAGTGAGACATCGCTGAGGACAGGCCCCCTATTTATTTCCATGCTGGAAGAAACAAAATACAGCCGCGTATGTACTAAGTTCTGGGGTTTCTATATATATATATATATGTGTGTGTGTGTGTGTGTGTGTGTGTGTGTGTGTGTGTGTGTGTGTGTGTGTGTGTGTGTGTGTGTGTAACATCCACGGGCTCACATGCAATTGGAACATGCACTCTTCTTCCTTTGCCTTATTTATGACTGACTCTGCACATGTGGCTGCTGGCTCCTGGTATGAAATCAGTGTGAGAGAGGAGAGAAGGCGATGGAGAGAGAGCGAGATGCATTGGGCAACTGGAGGATAGACAGAGAGAGAGAGAGAGAGAGAGAGAGGGAGAGAGAGAGAAAGAAACATAGAGGGGGTGCAAGCGAGAGGACAGAAAGAGACCAGGGGAGCGTCTGAGGAGTGTTTTCCCAGTGCGTTTATTGCCTCTGCATAATTTATGAGGTACTGGAGCTGACCATGGTGGCAGTGGGCCGCGGGCGGCCCCCGGGGCCTTGTGGGACAGGCCTGTAAATTGGATGGCGTGCTCCTGCTGAGCTCACAGGGCCCTCTTTACCGGTCAGCACCGGGAGCACACCAGGAATAGACCAGCCATCAACCCTGTCTGCTACCTCCGAGCTCAGCCCGGTCCCGGATCAACAAGGCAACAAAAAACAAAAAGAAGTGTGTGTGTGTGTGTGTCTGTGCGTGTGTGCTTGAGAGAGTGAGGAAGGGGAAAGAGAGAATGAGCCCCATGTGGGACTTGGCTCCCAGGGCTGTCAATCACTTCACACTGGCACCAAGCCCCCCCACCAGTGCCACCACCACTCCCAAGTACAACCACACACACACACACAATGCCAGACACCACGCCCTGCGCCAACTCCTTCTGCCCACATTTACCCCCCAGTGGCATCTTCATTTTGGACTCCAGTGCTTCCTCCTCCTCCTCCTTCGCCATATGCATGTCTTCCAGGGCCACCAGTCACCCAGTGTCTCCGCTAATTAGTTGATAAAGAATTAAGTAGACCTTGAAATTGAAATTTGAGACGAAAAGAAAAGGCATCCAAAACCTCTTTGGGCTCCCCCCATTACCAAGTCAGCGCCCTTGCCGTGTTTTAAATTTAGTCCTTTCCCCTCCTGAGCCTCCTGAAGGGACCGATATTAAGAAGCGATGAATCTCCCAGTGTAGTGGTTCATATTTTAATCTTCAAATTAGGTTGTTTTTCATGCCTTTGACATTAGAAAAGGTTAGATCCTTAAGCAAGTTTACACTTGTGTGTGGGTGTCCAAATCTCATTGTCTTTTCTTAGTTCAGGGAAGAGTCTGATGACATTAGACCAGCGGGCATTAGGCCAAAGCTAATCTTTCTGCTGTTCCCCAGAGTTTATTTCATATGTCATTTGAGAAGGTACATTACATTAAGGCCAGCCCTATGGATTCAAAATCAAATCATACGCAAAGTTGGCACAATATGCACTGGTCAGAGGATTCCCAATTTTAACCTCAAATCTCTCTCTCCATCTTTCTCTCTCGCTTTCTCTTTTTCTCCCTCTTGCAGTGTGACAGTGAAAGCGACCAAGAAGACAAGGTAAGACCAATAGTCATATTCATCTATTCTTGATAAATATAGTACATTATGTAATCTATTCTCCTCTGCCTTTGAAGCAGGACTGTTTTCAAGTGTTGGTTAAGAAGGAGTCAAATATTAGACTTTCTCTAAGAGCAAGATGTTGAATGTAATTAAAATTAAACATACTGTCAATAAGTATGAGGCAGCCTTAATTAGCTGTGTATTAATTATAAAAGACTCCACATTGTGCAAAATCTAAATCAAACTGTTATGGGTTTTTTAACGATGAAAATGAAATGGGTTTTTGTATGGCTGCCAGCATCGGCAGATATATTCTAAACATTTCTTTCAGTTTATATCTTGATCCCATGGCAACAATTTTACACAGTACACAATATCACAAAGCAGCCCCTGGCTACTATCTAATTATACCATATCATGCCTGGGTACGTCCTTACAGCAATTATAATATATAGCCCTAATCATATATTATGTCTCATTATGAAAATAACAAATTATCCATTAATATAAAAGAAGTCTACAAGTGTGCGGGTATCACTGTAATTAGCTGCGGTCGTGGTGCCTTAGCACCCTTGCACTGCCAAAGAGTCCTAGCGTCTTAGCCGGGCGATGCTACGCAGTCTCTCCGGCGTCTCCACACCCGATCAGCGCTCTGTCTCGGATGGATCCCTCCCCCTGCCCCTCCCCCTCCCCCTCTCTCTCCCCCCCCCCGCCTCTCCGCCATTTTAACCAGGCGACTTCTAACCAGAGGTCCGAGTCCACATGATTTAGTAATGCCGTTTGTTCGTGGTGTTTAGACTGTGCTGCAAATTGAGTCATTACTCAGTGTTGTCGATTTAAATTGCTCCTGTCTCGCTGGCAATTCCTTTTGTTTCAGTAAGTGGAGAGGGGGAGGGACTTTACGGTGAGCCGTGATCCCCCCAGCGTTTGCATTAATTCAGCGCCGCGGCTCGCGTTACGCGCCTGATGAACAGCGGCGTTGACGGCGGCTTCCTGCCGCTGATTAATCGCGTGTTACAGGAACACGGCGGCGAATTAGCAGACAGGGGGGAGGGCTTCGTGTCCGATGGATGCCTCCGACTCCCACGGCTGTTCTTTCTCATTCCCTTTGGGGGCGTCGGGGGGGAAACCGCCGGTGAGCCTCAACGCTGGTACAACTTCCCCCCCCCTGCCGCAACCTCACCACCACCTCCACCCCGCAATCCTCCTCGCCCTGTCCGCTGCTATCTTTTTCTGCCACTGTTAAACGGCGGCCGCCATTTAACGTCATTCCACTGACGGTGCGCTCTACTTGACGGTCGGTGGCGGGATGTGCAGAGGTGGAGCGGCGGAGTCGTTTTTACCGGGTCAAATGTATTCCGATTAGGGCAAAACGTTGGCTTATTTAGTTTCCTTTTCAAAAGCGGGAAATGGGGGTGGGGTGGGGGTGTTCCCGGGAGAAATCAGGTTGTGCTCGGATGTGGACGGCCTCTACCCCAGCGACAGGAGCTGCCCGCCGCTGATAAGAGACAGCTACACTTGAGTGTGTGAGTGTGTGAGTGTGTGTGTGTGTTTGTTTGAGTGTGCGCACTTACAGTGTGTGTGTGTGTGTTTGTTTGAGTGTGCTCACTTACAGTCTGTGTGTGTGTGTTTGTGTGTAAACCTATGTGCATATAGATGTGTACATGCTTTGTGCTTGCTTGCTTGCTTGCTTGCTTGCTTGCTTGCTTGCTTGCTTGCTTGCTTGCTTGCTTGCTTGCCTGTTTAGTGTGTCTATGTATGTGGGGCTGTGAGAATACGATACATGCATACATGCTTCTGTGTTTGTGTTTCTGTGTGTGTGTGTTTCTGAGAAAGCCGGTCACCACGGTCTCAGCGGTATTGGATTACATGCCAAAGCAGCATAACATGGGCAGGGAGAGGGGGAAGCAGGCCTACTGACCAACGTCACGTCCCATCATCTCAGCTATTAGTCCTACTGGTGTACCTACCTTGTTGAAACGACTGCTAGGGCTCCATTATGACCATTGTTGATCTTGGCTCAAGCTGCCTTACAAAGGATACACTGCATGTGACTGAGCGAATGTAGGATTCCAGTGTGAACATCGAAAGAAATACTTGCATAATATTGTACGCGTGTAATGTAGTGCGTGTGCGTGCGTGTTTTCCCCAATTATGAGGACATGTTCAAAGCATTAGGAGCAACATGTGGCCAGATGTAATTGATGTAAGGACAGGGCCTAGGAAGGGCTTTCATAGCCTGAGGTGCTTTTCATGTGCCTTCACTAAAGCACTGATAACTCTGTCCCGTTTAATGGAGTCGTTAAAAACGGCAGCTTTGCCACCCACACACGTATGTTGAGGTGGCTCACTCGCTGTGGATCAGGTGACTGAGGTCTGCATGTAGAAATCAACCACAGAATTGCTAGCGTGAATATATATGCATTTTTTCACTTCAGTGTTGCTTTGAAGAAGAAAACCTTTTTATTCGCTTTATTTCTAGATGGAGGCCTTTTGGATTGGTTTTGAATGTAAATTCCCATTATACGATGCCTCTGTCATGACGTTGGAGTATGGCAGCCATTCAAATCCAGGCTTGCTAATTCTAATGTATTTTTATTGCTGTGTAGTACGGAACCGCGAGAGCAAACCTTTGACTGCTTTAATCTTAAGCCCTGCTTCTGGCCTTTGCAAATATACAGATAAGTCGGTACGGTGTAACGAATGCATATGCCGTGCTATGCTATGCTATAGGGCTGTGGTATGCCATGTTGGGGTATGAGCCACACCTGCAATTAGGTCCTTCTTTAGTCCTCTTTTTTGTACATTTTCGGCCCGCTTTCAGCTGTGACAGGCTACTGAAAGGGCTTTGTGCGGCGACTGCGATGGAAAGCAGTGCTGCACCGTTCAGCACTTTGTCTCTGGGTGGAGGGGGATCTAAGTGGGTGCTTGGGCGCCGGCTGCGCTGTGGAACTTGTTCTGTCCTTGACATGAAATAAAGATCTGAACCGGTAATACATTTGCTGTTTCTCTTTACTTTTATTGTGTTGCCTGCGTTGCCCTCGGGGCAATTACAGCCCCGTAGCCATCGTGTTTCTCGATCACATCGCAGCACTGTACATAAAACGCTTTTATAACCTCCCCCCCGCCAACACCGCCCGTCGCCGCCACCACCACCGCCAAACTCCTTCCACCCACTTTTCTCCCGACGCCGCAGTGGGATGGATGAGTAATAAAAAGGAGAGAGCGACTTGTCAGCGCTAAAAGATTACGTGTTTTGCCCCCCCCTCCAAACGGAAGAGAGTAGTGTTTACAAGCTTGAGTGGGTGCTCGCCCGGCCGAGGCTGAGACTGATTGCACCAGAGTACCCTGTCAGCCGGTGATTTGTCATGTACTTTATCATCCTTGTCACTCCGCAGAGCGTTGTCATAGGTAACGCACCGCCTGCGCTAGCCCCCCACCAACCCTCTAGCACCACCACCAACAATACCCATACGAGCCCCCCCCCACCCCCTACCCCACCCACTCACTGCCGCCTCTGCTCTTTGTACCTCAGTGGTGAAAGAAATTTGTATTTACTTTGGGGGAGAGTGTAATTTGTTCCTCATGGATAATATGACCCTTAGCGGAGCCGGATCATGGGTTAGTTGAAGTGATATTTTCCGGTAATGGTAGTCGTACATCATGGCTGTCAGGCCGGGTTAGGAGGCGAGCACATTACAGCTCCATTTTAGCACTGCAGGCATCTGGGATTATTTTCCATAACCAAGTATGACATGACCGCTCTGCGGAGTGCATTACATTTTTACTAGCTTTTTTTTTTTCACTCCCCCTTGCAACTGCTGTCGCTCCCCCTCCCCCGGTCCGCCCCCACTGGCCGGGGTCTCTGGGCTGCCACGCTGACGGATACCCTCTGCAGCCCCTGGAGGCCTGTCTCGGGGTTGGCTGGTGTCACGGACCTACAGCGCTCCTCTCTAAATCCCTGATCCCTCCCGTGTAGCACGCGCGCTACCGGCACATGTGCTACTGGTCACTCGCTACTGGACTGTGCTACTAGCCCGCGGCTAACGCTAGCCCGCGGCTAACCCTAGCCAAACGGCTCCAACTAGTTGTACATTGTACATATCTATCTATCTACCTATCTATCTAGATAAATACATAGAGATTATTCCCCCACTCTAGAAGAAGCCATCAAATTTGTTTTTGCAATTCATAGAGGTTTCGATGTTTGTTATTCTGGCGAGGTTTGCTGTTCAAGACGGAAAACCATAGAGTCGCAGAAGTCAGACATTTTAGAATGCTGTCAGCATGACACCTCGCACCCCATTCTCCTTCCGTCATTCAATGAATAGATTGTCTTCCATCAAAAGCTGCGAGTGTGACAAGAACGGCAGCAGAAGGCAAAAAGCATAGAGAGCTTGTTGATTTTTCTTTCTCCTTCTATCTCTCCCTTTCTCTATCTCTATCCCTCCCTCTCTTCCTATCTCTGGCTCTGTCTCTATATATCCCTCGCTCTATGTCTCTCCCTCTTTCCCTCTCTCCCCCTGACTCTTATTCTCTCTCTATTTCTATTGCCCTCTCTCTCTTACTCTCTTTCTGTCCTTCCCCGCTCTCTCTATCTCTCTCTGTCTCTCAACCTCTCTCACTCCCTTTCTCTTACTCTCTGTCATTACCCCTCTCTCTCTACTCTCTCTCTCTCTCTCTCTCTCTCTCTCTCTCTCTCTCTCTCTCTCTCTCTCTCTCTCTCTCTCCTTGGCAGCAAGGTCAGTGCTGTAAATGTCACCTCTTGCCATTGACAAATGGTGGGCCCCGTGTCTGGTAATCAGCGGGGTCTCGGAGGTGGGCGAGCAGGCGGAGCTCATTAGGGCGCCACAGATGAGGAATTAATGTGGAGCGAGAGCGGGGGGGGTGAGGTGAGAGGGTAGAGCAAGAGAGAGGGGGGAGGGGGGAGAGGGTAGAGCGAGGGGGGGGGGGGGGGTGAGGTGAGAGGGTAGAGCGAGAGAGAGGGGGTGAGGTGAGAGGGTAGAGCGAGAGAGGGGGTGAGGTGAGAGGGTAGAGCGAGAGAGGGGGTGAGGTGAGAGGGTAGAGCGAGAGAGGGGGTGAGGTGAGAGGGTAGAGCGAGAGAGGGGGCGATGGGGAGAAAGGAGGGGAGAGGGCGAGGGAGCGAGAGTTAAAGGGGGAGAGAGGGAGTGTGAGAGCGAGGGAGGGAGGGAGAGAGAGAGAGGGATGCAAATGAACGGGCAATGTCGGATGGATGAGAGAGGGCCCTCTGCCCCTCACTCTTTCTTTCTCTCTCTTTCTCTCTAGCCCCTCACTCACTTTCTCTGTCTCTCGCTCACTCATACACACTCACACACACACACACACACACACACGCCCTCTATCCTCCCCCTCTTCACCTCCCTCGTAGCTGACCTCCCCCTCTCTGCCCAGCAGTACATTAATGGCGCTGCACAGCGCTACAGTGCCAGAGAGAAGGTCAACCAAAACCACATCTCACCCCTGATTGACATGCAGATAATTAAATGGAGGCAGCCTTATGCGACAGAAAATCTGTTTCTTTTCTCCCTGAAATGCAACGGTGACAGAAGTTGAAAATGTCAAACTGTGAATAGGTTACAGCGGTTATTTATATGGTTTGTGTCTGACATTAACATGCTAATGGAGAACATGTGTCAGAAATTACATGTTTATCTCCTGCCCTTCTTTAAACTCATTGCAGACCGCAGGGCATCTTTGGCTGCAGAGGACGCTAGTAGCTGGTACCATAACGGTTGGAGATTTTCTCGGCGAGGAAATAGCATTTTAATGTAACATAGATGTTTATTTATTTTGTGATGACTTCTTAAAAATCGAATTAGACCTGTATCATTTTCTCAGTCTGTGTCTAAAATACAACGAACAACATTAGCGGAATGAAAAACATCACGGCTACATAATATGTATTTATTGTATTTTGTTTAACCACCACCATTCGTTTTTCTCCCTTTTTTCCGTTGACGCCGTATTTTTCGCTGTGCCAGCATACCTCTGGGGAGGTTGGCCATCCGCCACCTTCCTCTCCGCTCACTGTGACCCATTTACTTTAGCTAGCGTCAAACCCTGTCCCCCCCCCCGGGTCTGACTTGACACCCCACCCCCCTCCACCCTCCACCTCACCCCAGCCACCCAGCAGGTAAACCCTGATTCTGTCACAGCCCATCTCCACCGGTTAACAATCACAGCTTTGGATAGGCAGAGCAATCCACGTGTCAATAAGAGCTATCTTGAACGCCTTTAGGCTTTTTTGACATTTTGTAAAAAAATATATATTGTTCATCCAATATATATTTTTTTCATATCGTAGTAAAGTCAGGATTCAAAACACTTAGTGGTATGGGTGATAAACATCCTTGGGTTGTTGCTTTTGATTTCTACCGCCTCGCTGTTTCAGTGTGATAGCGTTTGGATTTTAGTTAGGTTTAACTCCTACCTTGACACTGAATACAACACAGGCCCCAGTGCCTTTGTGTCTCTTGAGTGGTAGGTCTCCGTATTCATTCATAACAATGCAAAGTGATAATGCACACATTTGAATAGGACAAGGTTGACAAGACCTTGAAATTGAATGAGAAGAGAAAATATATCAGAAAAACAAGTGCTGCATTGAACCGTTTTTCAAAGGCAATGATTCAATTCCCAACGCAGGTCGAAAACACAAGTGATGGAAATAATGAATAAAGTAAATATGCTGCTGTTTTGTGATGGACACTCCTTTAGAGCAAGCTGTTTACAACTCCCATGACCTAGAAAAGAGAAACTGGCAACATATATATATGCATGTATCAAACACTTTTTCTAATTCACACACTAGAAATGTAATACATTCAAATGTAACACTCAAGTTGGATAGTTATCAGGGTGCATTTAGATAACAAATGATTTATGATTTGCTATAATATATGCCTTAATAAAATAGGGTTATGTTAGTAGTTGACTAAATATTCCCTTTATATAGGCAGTGGATTTTTCCTTTTGAAAACCCATGAGACCAATCTTCATTTCAAATTGGATACATTATCATGTATGATGCATATACACAGTTACAGCATATATTTTGTCTGCATGAACAATGCACATATTTGTAGAATCAGCCCTGTTGTAAGTGGGAGGGATACGACACTGTTTTATTTTGGTAGCTGATTAGACAATTATGGCAGCCATCTGTTTAACCCGTTTCCAACCCTCATCCTATTTCATATAATGCCACTTATGTTCCAACGTGGCAGAAAATTGGTCTCCTAACCCGTGCCAAAAAACAACACCTGCCAGCTATTCCGCGGTTCAACGAGACAACGTACATTTTTAATAACCTTGACTCCGGCGATTAGAAAGTTAGAGCACATTGTTCATGTCTCAACAACACCATGGATGCAGAGGACTGAGGGTGAACAGAGGGATTGCGTCTACGGTGCCACGCGTGGACAACCTCTGGGTGGATGTTGGGTCAGCCGATCAGAAGACAGAGCAGAACCCTGGCTTCACAAGTGTGGGCCTCATCTTTATTGATGAAGATCGCCAGTTATGGCTCTTTAAAAATGCATGGAGTCAGACCTCAGGTTCAAACCGCCATCCCTGGCAATTGGCTTTTTTATGAAGGACAAAATATAACTGTTGCCTATATGCAGAAGCCTTTCTCACAGCTCCAACACCTCTTTTAGTCTCTCTCTCTCAGACCCTCTCTCTCTCTCTTTCTTTCTCTCCTCTTATCTATCATTCTCTGCCTTCCTCTCTCAGCCTACTCTCCCTGCTGTGAAAGAGTTCCTCGAAAAAGCCAAGGTTAAACTCCCCTAGCCGGTGTCAGTCAAGCCCTGGCTCACCTACCCATAAGCCCCTCCTGCACCGTGGAGCCCAGGCAGGTCGCCTGCACACAAACCCTCTGCCCTCTCATTGCCCTTTTGTCAAGCGAATGATTTCTGCAGGCAGCATCGGATTTGACTGGCTCCCTGCCTTGCCCATCGCCATTCTAGTGGAAACCGTAGCGACGGAATATTGTTTTTTACCCCAGCAGTGTTTTCTCCTGCATATTGTGCCTGTGGCTTGGAATAGTAAAAGGAAATATGTTGAAATGGATTGTTCGAGACTCAATGGCAATGTAAGACCAGCAAATGTTACCCAACAACATGGCTTCACTAACCGATGCTTCTAGATTTTGAGAAATGATCTTTGCACATAAGGGTATGCGCCAAACCTGAAACGTCGCAAAATCCACCCGTGTCTCTCCGTCTAAACCCCTCAGGGGAGGAGCCGGGAGAACAAACACAGGATCCTAAATGAGGGAACCTGAGAGCCGACGTGTCACAGAAGACGGGTCTCCCCCAGCAGATGCAGCCACAAACAATCCTAATGACACCAGGGGGCCCAGAGGAGTGGCTGTACCTCACACCGCTAGCTCTTGGGCTTAGCCCTGCCTTCCCTCCCCCTCTCTCTCTCCCCCCCCCCCCCCAATCCCACTTCATCTCCCCATCAGCCACCAACATCGTCACCGCAGCGCTTGTTAGAGCCAGTGTAATTAGGTGCCTGTGCTCGTTGCCGGTAGCCCAGGTCACAGAGGCATGTCCAACCTCTGTCCCAGCGGTTCTCGGGGGGATTTATTGACAAAACACAAAGAGCATTGCGTGCTGGGCTCTAATTATGTGTACAAGACATAGACGGCCCTGGGGAAATTAAATAAGATTCCCCCTCGCCTGATGGGTCCCTGGCACTCCCGGGATTCATTCAGTTTCTTATTAAGCCCAGCCATTGTCAGGCTTTATGAGACCAGTGCTTTGAGCTAAACACTTTAAAGTGCCCCGCGGTCTACTGTGACAATACATCAATGACTCATGATGGAGGGAAAAGCACGCGCCGCTTGCGTGCCACGTTCTGAATCGAAATGTAAGCCGCACGGCGGCAACCGTGGAACCCGTGGATACGCCCGCTCACGCTATCTCGCATGCGGTGGGGGGGAGGGCGAGGAAATAAAACACCTGCCTGGCATTTCAATATTCAATCAGTTCCCTATCGCAGGCCGCCCGGCCCAGACACATCCAAACACCTCGCCTCTAATTCCCCCTGGCCCAGATAGCGGACAGGAATTGATTGTTCCCTGCTTGTGCAAATGAAGTGATAAGGGGTCTCACCCAGATTACACAGGGTCTAAGTGACTCTGAGAAAAAGCTTATGGAGATGAATGAATTCATGAGGCGGCCTGACAGTTTCTTAAGAAGCAGTGTAATAAGGGATAAATCACGCCGCTGTCGTTTTCACCTCTGACTGATTTGGAATTGATGCAGAGGGAGGTGGCGGACCTCCTGGGAGCGGGCTCAATCCCAGTGTGGAACGCCGTCCCACCCGTCTGTATATTTCTCTGTCATTAAAACACCCTAATGGGTAATGTGAGGGGGGGATAAAGACCAGTCTGCATTAGCAGAGAGAACCAACCCCCCCCTCCCCCCCATAGTGTTTGATTCAGCTCCGTTGGATATTAGCTTGTCTTTGAGTAGCTTGATCGTGGGGGAGGTGGGCATGGGTGCCCCCCCCCCCCCCAATCAGTGTGTGCAGCCATTACCCGCTCGGCGGTTATTAATTGTGCAGATAATAGTGGCGATCTAGACATATTCCCGGGGCTATTCTGATCTATTTGCTCTGGGGTCAAACAGATTCACCTCTCGTTTAACGAGGCAACTTAGCAGCAGCTAGCACAAAGGCTGCTTAGAGATACGACATGAGGAATTGTATGAAAGAGAATGTACATGCTACTGAGTGTCCTCTCTGTTATTACACGGTTCCCTTCTTGGTTGTACCAGGCTGAACAAAATCAGGTAGTTTTTTTCAGTATTTCTTTTGGTATTTAATCCTACCCCATTGATCGTAAATTAAAAAGTCCAAACAATGGCACCAAAGAAACACCAGCCTATGTTCAGTTGGGATCAATCATCCAAATACCAGGTCAGCAACATTTAAATCACCTGTTACACAACATGGCATTAATCTCTGCTCAATTGGGCATGGGTTAAAGATGGAAATGCCACGGTCTCAGCCCGTTACAATTAGCTTAAGAGGCCTGTACCTATGCCATCAACCAGTCAGGAAGCTTGCTAGCTAGCAGGCTGGGGAGCACAGCAAAACATGACCAATGTGAGCATGTTTCTGGAATCCAAGGTTCAGAAAATAATTGGTGCTGGATGTAGATCTGCTGTCTGGCATGTTGCAAGGCCAAGCAGGGGAATGATGTGTTTGGAATGGCAAGTGGAAATGTCACACTGGCAGTCCCGGTCGTAATGATATTTCTGTTTGGCAGCACTCCACAGCACGAAGGCAGGAGAGACAGGCAGAATGTCAGTGTGCAAACTAATGCAGGGCTGGCATTTAGGCTAAGCCTTATAGTCGACCGGTGTACGGTGATTCACTATCTACAGTCGCCGGCCCAGACACCAATTTCCTGATGCTTATCAGTGACGGGCAAACAAAAGGCACATCTTTCATTATATCCTCTCTGCTTTGTCCATCCTGCTCCTCGGCTCTCCTCTCCTCACCCCCACATCCCTTCTTCTTTTCACTCCCATGAAAAGGTGTTTGAAGTCGCTTTTTTTTGTCCAAACGCACATCGACACAGACCCACCGACACACGCTGTGGATGCTTGTGCTGCTGCTGCTGCTGCTGCTGCTGCAGCTGCTGCCGGTGCCGCTGGTAGTGGTGCTGCTGGTGTGCAGGCGTACGTCTCTAAATAACAAAGTGATAGACTGGTGCCCTTTGGGTGGGGAGATAGCTCATTACCTAGGAGCGACTTTCCATCTGCACTCATGGCTGCTCTGGGAGCCATTATGATTATGATGGAAATCTCACAAGCCATTACGGCGAGGCTGCAGAGGGCTCACCGCGAGACACGCTAATGGACTCATTTGTAATTGGGAAAGAGGGAAATGACTCTGCACGCCGGCCGCAGCTTTGTTTGATGGAGTGCACGGGAGCCCCTCGCTCGTTTTTTTTGACAAATGAAACAAGGTGTTGTATTTGCGTATCGGATGTGTGGCGTCATCCCACGCTTTCGTTTCACTTGCGTTGCACGCGCGCACACATAGCCCGCGTTTCCTTCCGCGGGTGTCAGGCAATGGCTAACCTTGATGGTTAGCTGCTGGTCCGTGTTGTGCTGAGTGGGGAGATGGGGGGACGGCAGGGTAACCCTGCCCTTGGGATCGGTCACCGTCAGGGACGTCAGAGGTAACCATGGTGTTGGACTGGACAGGTTCTTGGTGCTGGCGGTGATGGTGGTGATGGCGTTGCTGTTGGTGTGGGTGAAGGTTGTGGTCTTGTTGGGGGTGGGGGGGGCCTTGTTGTTTACTAACTGTTAGGAGTGCAGACAGACCCTTCAGAGACGAGGGGGAGGGGGGGCTTCTGGCTCCGTTGAGTATGTTTATCTTTCTGTTGGCTTTGGCTGTGTTTTGGCGACTTAAGCTAGAGACTACAAATCTATATCGATCCTCCCACACAGCATACAGCGACCCTAAAGAACATGGTTCACTCCTGTTGTCTTCTTCTACCGATCAACAGCATCAGGGAAACAAACACTGTTGGCTAGTTTCCTTTATCTAATAACTCAGGTTTAATATTTTTCATTGAAACGTAAGAAGGTTCACTGGGAAAGAATCAGCATTTTTCCGAAGGAGGCCAACATTTAGGATAAATCTAATTTGTCATGTTTTTAATAATTGTCACCAAGTTGCAGTTACAAATACACACGTACGAATACACACACACACATCCAGGTTACATTTGAATACGAGGAGGGCATTTAAAATAATGTGCTCAAGACCTCCGCCCTAGAGTCGAGGGCAGAGCAGATCTCCCTGTCAGAACGCATCAAATTATGCATAGTAATATCACCATATCATCGCGGGCCCAAAATGCTAGTTATTACAACGAGAAGGGGCAGGATGGCATCTGAATGCATGTTTATACAGGGTGGCTTCAGCACTGGCAACCTGACAGGAATACATCAGAAATGGAGTGGTGCAGGGGGGATGGGGGTGGGAGGGGTGCACTGTGTGCTGGAGGGAAAGGCAGGCGGAGGGGGGGACTAATAAGGTAGCTCTGACCTGGCTGATTCATTTGTGTGCTTGTTTAGGAACCCGATCTGCATTATTCATGGCCACGCAGGAGCGGCGGTAAGGACATTAGCTGGTTAACCCCTGCACGGGTGAGGCCATATTATTTTAATGGCCATGGTCAGGGCAGGCCTCTATCCTACACTGTGTGTGTGTGTGTGTGTGTGTGTGATAGTGTGTGTGTGTGTGTGTGCGTGTGTGTGTGTGTGTGTCTGTGTGCGTGTGTGTGTGTGTGTGTGTGTGTGTGTGTGTGTGAGAGCGAGAGAGAAGAATAAGGGTGTGTATGTGTTGGGAAGGTGTGTTGGAAATAGGTAGAGTTATAGAGGGAGAGAGAGAGAAGGGGTATGTTAAAGAGAGCGAGAGGGAGAGAGAGAGAGGGGCTATGTGAAAGAGAGGGAGAGACAAGTGGAGCATGGCTCATTTATCTCATCCCCAGAGCTATATCGAATATACAAACCACAGGTCTGACCATAGATATTTTTCATTTAGCTCCCATAATAGTAAACATATACGCTGCTTTAATGGATTTGAAAGAGGTAGATAATTAAATTGCTAACTGAATGCCCAGGGCCTTGCATTGTTCTTTGTTGTTCATTCGTACGCCACCTGCCTCTGTGGTTAACAGTGTCTTTCTCTATTTAAATACAGCCTCAATCTAAATAGTGGTCCAACAAAAACCTTTAGCTTTAGATCCTGCTGAGATGATTAGCCAATTAAACCATTAGCTGAAAATGATTTACTCAATTAGGTGGGTATTGAGTCATGTATCAAGTCAATTTAAGTTATTTAGCAGAGAGAATTTGCTGCTTGGTCACTGTATTGTAGAACATCATTGTATAAGAGGTTAAAGGGATTTAAAAGGAAGTGAACGCGACAATAAACAACCATTATCCCAGCAAAGCACAGAACGTCCTGCTGAAAAGGACAAGATACTACCGTATTTGTTCGTTCTCCCCAATCTTTCCCCAGAAGGACGTTGATCTACCCCTCCTTCTTCTTCTCCCCCTCTTCCTCCTCCCCCTCTTCCTCCTCCCCCTCTTCCTCCTCCTCATCCTCCCCCTCTTCCTCCTCCTCCTCCCCCTCTTCCTCCCTCTCCTCCTCCTTCTCTCTGGGGAGTTCACGCAATGAAAGCAGACGGGGGGTCGAGCATCCCCGTTGACAGCAGCCGTCTGCCGACACTGTGTATTGCTGGCGCTGACAGGCCCGGCTTATCCTCTCTCTCTCTGTCTCTCTCCCTCTCCCTCTATGTCTCTCTCTCTGTGTCTCTGTCCCCTTCTCTCTCTGTCTCCCTCTCCCTGTCTCATTCTCTGTCTCTGGGTGTCTCTCTCTCTCTCTCTCTCTCTTTCATTCTCTCTCTGTCTGTGTGTCTGTCTCTCTCTATATATCTCTCTCGCTCTCTCTCTCACACTCTCTCTCTCACACTCTCTCTCTTTCTCTCTCTCTCTCTCTCTCTCTCTCTCTCTCTCTCTTTCTCTCTGTCGGTCCGCTACGAGTGTGATTGGCGCTGACAGCTTCCCGACTGCACATGAAAGCGAGAACATTAAAAGGAAAACAGAGGGAGCGGCGCCGCTTGACGCGTCTGCGTTGCTTCTTCGTCTTGTCTTCTTCATCTGATCGCGGCCTGCAACCCCTCCCCCCCTTCCCTCCACCCCCGCCTTAACCGCTCCCCCGCTCTATGCCCCCCCCCCCCCCCCCACCCCCCACCCCATCGGTTTCCGTTTCCCCCGTGCTAGTGTCAAAGCTGTCAGGAGCGGGAAGTGACATCACAAGAAGCACGCCAGCAGTCTCAAGGCTCCTCTGGTGTCAGCAGCAGTCTGTCTGGTGTCAAACTGCCCCCCCCCCCCCACCCCCCAACACACCACCCCCACCCACCACTCACTCCTTCACCCCAACCCCCCCCCCCTCCCCCCCTCTATCTCTCTCTCTCTCTCCTCCATCACCTCCATCGCCACCACTCTCCTCCTCTTCCACGCCGACCCAGCAGGCTGTGATCCAGTCCGCCTCTCATCATCAACATCAAGGGTTCTAGCGAGAAATGGGGTGGGGGGGGGGAGGAAGGAGGATGTGATGGAGGACGGGAGGGAGGGAGGAGGGGAAGCGAAAGGAAAGGAAGAAAAAAAAGATGAACAGAATGTTTTTCCATCTTGTTAACTGACAGCCTCGTTTGTTAGAGCGCCTTCACAGAAGGACGCAGGGTTTGCGGAGTACGCTCCGATTGGCAATCGCGGAGACTTGGCATGTGAGGTTGTTGTGAATTATAGAGTTTGGATGAGGTGTCGGCGCCACGTCGCTGATTTGCGTGGGTTTCCGGTGAAAAGCCTGAGAGCCGCGAGGAGGGAAGCGGTGCGGAGGAGTGCTTGATTAAAAACCCGAAGAGGTTTCCGGGACATGTTTTCAACGTGCCTAGCCAGGACGTTTGGCACCGGCCTGCGTGATTGTAATGTAGGCTACGTGCTGGTCTGTACATATATTTGTCTTTCAAACAACCGTGTTTCGGGCTGCAAATCTGCCTGCCGTCCCTAATTCTTTCTGTCAGTCTGCTGAAATGAAACACTCCCACTTGAAATTACGAAAAAATCTGCTCTATCTCTCTGGGCTCGACTCGCCAGCCCCCGGACCTGGCCCTCTGTCAGCTCGTTTGGATGCGGCGAGAAAGGGACCGCCTCCACAATGGACGCCTTTGATTCTCCTCTCATTTATTTGAGTTTATCTGCTGTGATTAAGAGCTCTGCGTCTCATTATTCTCTGTTGGAGGGGAGCGGGGCTCTGCCTTTTGCCAAATATTTGGATGATTAGAGCGCAGGCACGGGCCGTGGCAGAGCGACGGAAAGCATTCACTCTCCTTATTAGATTCACTTAAACACTGTTGTAAGCGGCTGCTGCCAGCTGACGCTGCCAGGCCATCGGCTTAAGTCCCGGGCCCTGCGTTTCCCCAGGCTTCCTGTCACCGAAGCCAAGGACCCCGGTAGAGAGCCACTGGTGGGCTAATGTCGCCATTTGTTGTTTTTGAACCCTGTGTCCCATTAATATAAAAAAAAAAAAATTGGATCTGCTTTCCCTCCTCGAGCTGCTCGGAGGCCTGCTGATGAGGCCTTCTATGTGGCCGGGGGGGTTGACTCCCCCCGACTGGGGTGTTTTTGGAAGACACGACTTAAGAAGCAATGAGACTAGAGGGGCACTGTTATGTTTTTTTTCGTGATGTGTGGTATCCATGCCTTTGCTTATCGATGCGCCAGAGTTGCTTCACCGAAGAGGCGGTTCGGATGTTTATCCTGAGGAGATCCATCGTCGTTTTAGGATTATTTTGCCGAAATTTGAACAAAAGCGTCTGGGATAGCAATTGACTGTTATGATGGAATTTGATCATAGCTCATAGAGGAATGAAAGAACAGCATTCAAATAGCTGTCTGCTAAACACAAAAATATCTTAAGAAACCGCCACTTTTTGGGGAATGCACTGAGGATGCACCAAATCAGAAGACATTGTCCCTCAGACACCAGCACCACGGCTCCACCACCTACCACATTGTCATCCATCTCCTCCCAGTCAGAGCAAGGCCATCTGCGGTCACCGGCTGCCGTCCTTGGTTTTCCCTCCGGACTGTCGTCCCCCCCTCCCCCCCCCCCCCCCTTCCCGGCACATGTAATGAGAAGTATGCGCTTTCTGCTCTTCCTCTGCTCCTGGAGAAGGTCAGGGGCTTAGTGTGGTGGGTTGTTGGGTGTGAGGTTACAGAGCAGCGGGAAAGGGGGGGGGGGGGGTCTCAGGTCCCTAGATGGGCTCATAAACACTTGCCGCCTGCGGCTGGCAGCGCAGCACCGCCTGCCCTTAAATAAATGTTGCGGACATGAGGAAGACAGATGAGAATCATAAGGCGGCAGCTGAAGTATTCGCGTGTGTGTCTGTGTATATGGTGTACACATTGGTCTGTGTTTGTGATTGTATGTGTGTGTGTGCGTTTGTGGGTCAGGGCAGGGCAATTTAACAGAGGCTGTGGCTTCACGGGGTGGGAGCTTGTGTGTGTGTGCGTGTGTGTGTGTGTGCGTGTGTGTGTGTTGGGGCAGGGGGGGTGTGGGAAAGGGGCTAACAGATGTATGGCTGCTGGCCAGCGGAGCGTTGGAGAACACGGGGCCCGGACTAATGATCCACGGCCTGGTCGTTAAAGGAGCCGCGTGGGGCGTGCCCCCCCTGGAAATCAATCCCCAAGGCGAGGCATGATCGCAGGCTGTAAATCAAAGCAGCGCGCCCAGCGGAGGCTGGAGGGATGGAGGCGTGCCAGGGATGGTAGAGGAAGCCGTCAGGAGACAAGACAAGATGCTTCAGAGGAGATAGAGATAGAGGTGAATGGATAGAGTGTTTAGACAGGGTACTATTTCCATCAGAAACCCTGATAGGAGAATGACTTCTAACACCCTATATCACACACACACACACACACACACACAAACATGTAGACGGGCATACATGCACACACACACGCACAAACACACACACACACTAACGAGGTGTTGGTTCCAGAACCTTAGCCTTTGTGCTAGATGGCTCCATCTAGCACGATGAGGTTGGGATTCGACCAAAATACCAAAGTGAACTGATTTATATACCCCTGTCGAGTCCCATCCATCCTAATACAAAACTAGTGCTGCAGTTGTGTGTTGGAGAGAGGGAACCGATGACAGGATGACACACCTCTCGGACAAAAGAAGGAATACAAAAAAAACAACCCTTTTAAATTCAGCCACTAAGCGCCTGCAGATGCAATCAGTTATCTAAACACAATACAAAAAGTGTCTAAAGCTGGGAGAGATATAAATGCATGTCCTTGGTTCTCAATGTCTTTTCTACGGAAGCTAGGGCCCCATCTGATCAGCGGCTACAGGGTTCTCAGGGAATCACAATAGAGGCCTCTAAGGGAACTTCAATAGATGGTTCTAAGGGAGCCCCGATAGAGGCCTCTAAGGAACCCTAGTCCCCGGGTGTCGATCTCAGGGAACCCGATAGAGGGTCTCAGGGAACCCTATAAAGGGTTCCCTGGGTGTTGAACCCAGAGATTCACCAACACCCCTGTAAAACCATGGGCACTTTGTCAAACCGCTGCCATGGTGCTGTATTGGGGAGTCAGCCGAGAGGAACACATGAAACACCATACCCCCCCCTCCCCCCCACACCAAGACCCCATCCACCGCCACCATTGACAGCCAAACCACTCTCTTACATATTCAACCCATATTTTACTTCTTTATTTCTTTGCTACCTTTCTTTCCCTCCCCCACCACCTTGACTTGCAGCTCACTTCATTATGCAGGCAGTCCAGACGCTGTTTGACACTATGCTATCTGCAAAGCCCAGCTGCATATCTGCTCTCCCTCTCTCCCTTCCTCGCACACATACACTATCGGTCCATCGCTGGCAGCTTAACCCCACCGCTGCCTGTCTGTCACGGGGGGAGGCAGGGCTGAAGAAGTGTATGCTGCTATCTGGAGGGGAAGGAGGGAAGGGAGGAAGGGAGAGAGAGAGAGAGTGAGAGAGAGAAAAGGGGAGACAGAGAGAGAGAGAGAGAATCCAGTGACCCCCATAGCCCCCGACACCACCGTAGGAGCCCCTCTGTAGCCGACTGCCTATGTTCTGATACTTACAAAAGGATAGACCAGTGGTGTGTGTGATGCCAAGTCTGCTAAGGTACTGGTTGTTGCCTATTTGTAATATGGCACAATGCAAAAAGGGATCAATGGCTGTTCCTAATTCATATATATACATATATATAAATATATATTTATATTCTTTGGATAGTGTATATGACAGTGTAATGTATAGCTATTGATATCTATGGGATATCTGTAATCAAACACATATTGCATAATTGACTATATGCATCTTTTACTTGTATGATAATGCAAACCATTATCTACTAGTATAAGTGCCGTGAGTTCTGTGTTCAGGGATACTCTGTAAAATTAATTAACAAAAATCAATACAAATATAGCTTTTGTGTGTGTGCAAGGTGTTTGTGTATGTGCGCCATTGAGTAAATGTGTGCGTATCCATGTTTACGCTTGTCTCGCTTCACCAAACAGCATTACTGTACTCTCTGCACTCACAACCACATAAACACACACACAAACACACACACACACCCACACACCCCCACACACACACACACACCATACACACACACACACACACACACACACACACCCACTCAAAGGGCCCCGGCAAAGAGCAGAGCCACTAGATGAGTCCCTTGAGAGCCCTAAATGAGCTTTAATGAATAAACAAACAAACAGCTTTAAGGGCCGAGCCTCACAGAGCCGCGGGTCTCCGTGAAGGCACCAGATAGCTCATTTGTAGGTTAATGTCGTTACGCCATTATGTATCTGGGTTAAGCTCTGTTTTCTCCACACGATCGGGGAGCGAGCGAGCGAACGCACGGAGTCTCGGGCACAACGTCAACAAAGCGGTGCGCCCCGTGTTTGTAGCAGCTGTAAGACTGTTGTGTTTGTAATTAGATTACACAGAGTGGCTAATATCAATAACACAAGATCGGATATCAGGCGGGAAAGGTTGCCAAGGTGGACACAGTCGCAGCGTATCGAGTTCTGTGGGCGATAACTGACGAAAAGAACCAGCGTTGTGTCCGCCGTGTTATGGTTTCACCGTGTCCTGTACAAATAGGCGTCTTTATTGTTTTACAGAACAACTCTGGGTCAGGCTGATTACACAGGATGTTTAGGCCGCGGTCGCCGCAGCGACAGACTGCGAGGCTGGCTGTTTTCCTTGAGGCTAGCGCCGTGGTAGCATAACAAAAAGTGGTCTGAGGTTTCCTCACTGACAGCGCTTTGAGTTTCCCGGACCAGCCTCTGGACTTCCCTTCCCCCCCCAACCCCCCTTTTCTACGTGCAACTGTCAGGTGTTACGGAGCCAGACGGCGGTTGATGTTTTTTTCTTTTGTTATCGTTTTTTTCTTCTTTCTCTTCCCCTCCCTCCGTCACTTCTCCATGCTGTCTGCTTTTGATTCCGTCTCCCAGAGGTGCTAAAGAGCGACTCAATTGTTAGTGACAATGAGCCATCCCCTCGCTCCCGCATCCACATGCGCACACACACACACACACACACACACACCCACACACACACACACACACACACACACACACACACACACACACACACACACACACACACACACACACACACACACACCCACACACACACACACCCCTGCCTTATCTTTGGTATCATTTTCCCCTGGATCTAAAGGTTGGATATAATCGGCAGGCTGTCATTTTATTTTTCTGAAGCGGACCCCCCCCCCCCCCCCCCCCCCCCCCCCCCATGAGGCCTGGACCTGATCAAGCATTGCTGTGCCTCCCCCAACGCACCACTATCCCCCCTCCCCCAGCCTCGTCCACCCCACACACCCACCCATCTCTCCCTCCCTCCCCACCTACACCCCACCACCCCCCAGTTATGTCTAAATCCTCTATACAAATCGCAGTGTTTCTGCTCTCCCAGTGGGGCCTATTACTGCCTGTGGGGCATTAAAGATCATTTATAGTGCTGTCAGGGAAGAAAGAGAGAGTGTGGGGCGGGGGGGTGGAGGCTGGGGAGAGGGTTGGCAGGGGCTGCTGCGGGGGGCTGTGTAGCAGCAGCAGAGAGTTGCTTAGCTGCTCATAAATGGGAAATTAATACATCTGCTTCATTAATGCTGCCTCATGTTTGATGTTTGTTAGCTGGCAACTTTAATGATGTAGGTTTGAGCCAACGGGGCGCTTGACTAAATTTGATTCCTCCAATTAAGTAGTCAGGCTTCCTTTCTTCAGGGAGAGAGACGCAGAGGAGAAAAAAAAATGTGCCTAATTATGGACTCCCAAACCTTCACTTTGTGGCTTCTGTTCTTTTTTATTTTCTGCTCACGTTTTTTCAGCTTCCTCTAATTTTGTTTTTGCTGTGCTTTATTGCTCTCGCTCTCTCTCTCTCTCTCTCTCTCTCTCTCTCTCTCTCTCTCTCTCTCTCTCTCTCTCTCTCTCTCTCTCTTTCCATCTCTCTCCCACTCTCCCAGATTTCTCTCGCCCTCCCTCTCTCTCCCTGTTTCATCAATCTCTCTCTCTCCCTTTTACTGTTCTCTCTCTCCCTCTCATTTCCTGCCCTCTCTCACCTCTCTCTCTCTCTCTCTCTCTCTCTCTCTCTCTCTCGCTCTCTCGCTCTCTCTCTCTCTCTCTCTCTTCTCTCTCACTCTTTCCCCCTCCCCCTCCCTCTCTCGAGCTATTCTCTCTCTCTCTCCCCCTCCCTCTCTCGATCTTTGACTGTCACTTTCCACACGTCTGATTGCGGTGACACGTTTATCAGCCCTGGCCTTTGCCAAGTTGTTTACCGTTCGCTAATCAAGGAGAAATATTTTAATCAGTGCCTCCAACTCTGGTTAATTGGTAGCATTAGTGAACCATGTATGTTAATTGCTACAGAGCACAAGGTGATGATAGTCAATCTCGAGTGCAATTTGAATGAATGTGAATGTTACAGCTGTTGTGCTTGTAAAGATAAGAGAGTTAAATATATCTCACACACACATGCCTAGGAGGAATTAAATGTCCCGGTTGAACCAACTACCCAGAAACACATGATTGAATACCGAAATGAATACTGCCATGCATACAGTCTCAGAATAGGTTCACTCACAGAATTGGTACATTAAAACATAATAGATATGTAATCTTAGTGATTGGCTTTGATCACCCCTGTTTGTGTGTGCAAGTGTGTATGTGTGCATGTGACACACATTTTCATCCTATAGAAAGGTGATAGTCACCCCGCCTTCCCTGACCGGGACCTTACATACGTACCCCCATGACGCCGATGTCATATCCCCACCACCCCTCCACCCTAGCCTTTCCTTTATAACGGCTTACCGGGGGTCGATCCCGGTTCCATCTGGCCG
The DNA here is from genome assembly GCF_949987615.1 of Pollachius pollachius. Classification (NCBI taxonomy): domain Eukaryota; kingdom Metazoa; phylum Chordata; class Actinopteri; order Gadiformes; family Gadidae; genus Pollachius; species Pollachius pollachius. Next base: position 9,368,943 of record NC_136939.1, read on the forward strand.
CGTCTTCCCCGCCCTCGCTCAATTATTCATGGCGCCAATCATGAGAGATTCTCCTCGCAGCGGAGCGAGCAGGCTGCCGGCCGCCGGGGGCAAGGTGTGCATGGAGGTTGATGGGCTGGGGAAGGCATCAGAGGAGAGGGCCTCCAGGCGCGGGGCGGGTCACTCCTGGACTACCAGCCCACTCAGCGCTCCCTAAACCCCGCTTTACTCCCATGCCTACGCTATATGCTACGCCGCGCTAATCTCTTACCCTTTATATCCTATGGTTGGAGATTTAAGATTTGTAAGGGGGGGTGTAAGTTTAGCTCAGGCGGTAGAGCGGGTTGCCATCCTCCTAGCTGAGTTCTGGGGTGTCCCTGCTTAAGACAAGTAACCCTTACTGCTCCTAACGAGTTGGATGTCGCTGTGCATGGTTGACTCCGCCGTCGGTGTGTGAATGTGTGTATGAACCGCTGTAAGTCACTTTGAAAAAAAGGGTCTGCTTAATGCCCTTAAATGTAAAATGATTTGAAAACCCATCATTTTTGTAAGTTCCAATGCCTTGATTGCCGTATATATTTATTTAGGTGTTCCTATGTGCTCCCAAGACATTTGGGCCTCTGCTTTGTATTCTGAAAATTGTGTCTGATACCACAGCCAACCTGGGGAAACAATGTGGTTCTTGTTGGAGAATGAGGGTTGTTTATAGGAATCCTGGGTAGCCTCTCAAAGGAAACCAAACTAACCAACATCCCGGGTGAATTAGAATGAGTGTACTATTGACGTCGGGTTTCACCGCAATCCAAAATAGGTTTTTCACTTGCTCTCGGCTTAGATTTTACAAGGGTCAAGAGCTTGCCATTTGTATATGAAACAACACGTCAGAAACATATAATTAGGATATTTTGTGTGTGGAAACTGTCGGCATTCAGTAACACTACAGTGTCCACAACTATAGCGAAAATATGTCTTTGTATTGAATTGGGTGTTGCCAGAGTTATGGTGAACCTTCCTGTCCTATTGTCTGACAGACATATTTCTAATTGCCTTTTAATAGGATATTACAATTTTGGATATTTGTTTATATTTGTGGTTTATGAGATGAAATAACATTGACAGACTTATGACGCATGGCATACATTTGTTAATCTCTGATCCAATATATTTGAATTTCGCCTAGGCCGGCAGGCATTCATAGATAAGGAGACAGCAAAAGACGAGAGCTGCGTACAAAGCGAGCCGTCCTTAAAACACACGTCTGCATCAGAGTGCTTTTCTTTAACTCGATGGAAGAGAAAAACAAGCAGAAGGGGCGGTGAGATCAGCCCGGGATGAAAAAGAGCTCATGAAGAAGGCACGAGAAGGCAGAACAAGGCTCTGTTTGTTTGCAGTATTCTCGTATTTGCTTACCGCACGCCGTGGGCCAGGGGCATCATTTCCATCTCCTCTTCGCCCATGGCGGAGGGAAGGTGACGGCGGTGATCGGGTGAGCCGGTTTGGGTGGGGTGGGGGTGGGTCGGGGGGGGGGGGGAGATGTCGGCGTGGGTGTGAGCGCGAGGCGCAGCCCACCGTCATACACATGGCGCCATCTGCTAGGACCTGTTGGCTTGTTTGTTTTCCACAGCAAACAGCAAATCGCTGCTTCCCTGTTTCTGCTGTCTTTTTTTTTTTACCATATGCCACTGCTTGTGTATCAGAGCGTGGCATGTATATTAATGAAGTTGATCAAAGGAGCACTCGCTCGTATCTGCCGGGGGAATTTCTCGGAAAGATGACAACCTGCTGGTTGATTCACGGCGATGGCGCCGCCTGTCTCCGCTCCCGCTCTGATCCCGTCGAGGCGGGACACACACGTTGTGGGGGCTCGTCACGCGATCCAGGGGGTCTTGGATGCACATTTTTTGTACATGTTTTTGTAGCACGCATGTGAAATATATGTTTTCAGTAGCAAAAGTTTGAAGCTCCGTTTGAGTAGAAGGATTATGTATTTTTGTCAACTAATCCACTAGTAATTTTGGCTTTATTTGTCATGAAGTTTGGTTTTTAATATATCATCATATCGTTTATTTATGTATGTATGTATGTATTGGGTGTATTTATGTGGATCATACATAAATGTAAAGAATACTAGTTGGCAGCATCATGTCCTGCCTGGGAGCAATTCTAACTTTCAGCCTCATGTGAGATTTTCTTTACAAATGGTGTGTCAATATTGTCGTGCTTGTGTTCAATTATGTTCCTGTTTTGTGTGTCATTTCGCATGTGGGCTATCTCAGCACGGGTTGACGTGATTGAAACAGAGATTGTTTCTGTCACCCAGCATTACAACACCCAGGTGCATCATAAACAGATTTGCGGATGATGGAGTATAAACTTTGTGCGGACTTAATTGGCAAAATTTCCCCCAAATGTCCCCTCTCTCTTTCAGCGCCACGGTGATCCCTTACAAAAAAAAAAAAAAAAACCCTAATGCATCCATCTGCAAGTGTTTTTGTCTTGTTTGGGCTCTCTATCTATCTCCCTCCGCTGACGCTCTGAGGCTTTTGACAAGACCTTTCCTTTACTGTCTCGTCCAATCCGGCCTGCCAAACTTGACGGACAGTGATTCCTGTGGTTTTCACGAGCACAGTTCCTCGGGCCCTATGTGGATGCCTCTGGCTGGGTCATGCAAGATTGAAGATGCTTTGTAGCGTGCCTGCAGGAGTCTTTGGCCGGACTGGCCAGCGGAATATGTTTTACAAAGCGGCCGCAGCTTCGTCCCTCACCGAAGAAGATAGGAATCAGAGGAAGACGGTGGACAGTGCCTGTGTAGACAGGAGACGCCTCTCAGGGTATCTCCTCAAGCCCTCCCTGCCCACCGTAGAGAGGCAGTAGGAGGCTTACCTTCTGCTCTGTACCCTCGAGGACCCCTTAATCCCCAGCCTCTCTATTTCCCTTTCATTAAACGAACAGGTTTGTCTCGGCCCGATGCGCTGCTGCTTGCTCGGGCTAGCTCTGGGCAGAAGGCTAGCTCGAGGCGATGTTCTGTGAGCACTCCACCAACAAACACCCCCTTCCAACCCTCACCCACCCCCCCACTGCTCAATCAAGTCTCCATTCTGGACTGAAGGAGCCATCAACTGTAGAATCCGTCAGACTTGTTTCTATGGTGAATACTTTCAGAGATACTGTGTGTTTTATGGTAGTGTAGGACATGGAAGAGAGCGCTTGTACGCTGCCCTTCTTGCTGTTCCGCGGGTGATGAACTGCACTCTCTGAAACCGTCTGGAAGAGCACGGCCGCAGTCCTACACGTACAGAAATAGACAGACGCGTATGCGCTCCACCTGCCTTCTGACTTTTGGTCGGTCCTAAGGCGAGTTATAAACAGCTCCTTGCTGCAGTCCTGGGAATTGTTAAGGGCAGCCTGCCTTTCATGCTTTCTCCGACAAAATGTGCACACACTCACACACACACACACACACACACACACACGCAAACACACACACACACACACATACAGATTCACATTATACGTGTGTGTGTGTGTGTATGAATTGCACATTCTTATTCTCAGGCGAGTGACCTGCGCAGGCTGATCCGGGGCAGGATTGATAAAATCCACCAACACACTCGCCTTTGACCGTCCTCACTCCTTCCTCCTCCTCCTCCTCCTCCTCCTCCTCCTCCTCCCACTGTGCCCCCCGTTACCTCAGCCTGCTTGTCCACAGACACAACACCACCCCTGCTGTGGTCGGATAACGGAGTGGTAAGGGTGTTGAGATGAGCTTGTCCAGCAGACATGTATTAGTCCCCACTTTGTCAACACCCGCCCTCATCGGTCCTCGTCGGTCATCGGCTACAGGATGGGGGAGGAGCTTCTTTAGTGGGCGCTCAGTGGCAATCAGTGACATTTGATTCTATAATTGATGCTTAATCCTGCCTTGAATAGTCATTTAACATCATATTAAGGATGAAGGCCATACAGACCAGTATCCATTTGAAAGGTTGTTTACTAGCACATCAGCATTCATCTATGCATAATTATAATCATTTACACAATATTGCCTTTGTTTAATATGTACTGTTTATGTTTAATCTCATTCATTCGGGGTCGCGGAAGAGGGTGTGGGTGCGATGTATAAACAACGCATTTCGATTCCTTGCCGAACGAGTGACAATTAACAATTAACCATTATTGTGAAGATGCGAAGATGAAATAATAATCACGCTCACCTGCAGCCCGTGACAAGCTGCAGCAAAAACAATTCAACCGCTGACAGCTGACGACCCTCGTATGTTTCACGTATGCACTGCGTTGCCAGCCGCTCACACCCGGCTCTTTGCCTTCCCATGTGTATAATGTCTGTGGAGAGAGGAACCGTGGGCTCCCTTTAAACACGGCGCCGCTAAAGGCTCGTTAAACAGCCCAGATGGTGCTCTCTAGTGTCACACTAATAATAGCACGCTTTTTAAAGTTACACTGCCCCTCAGGCTGCTGTAGCTGCTAGCTCTCTCGCTCTCTCTGCCTCTCTTTTTCTCTACACACATACACACGCAAACACACAGACGCACACGTGCAAACACATACACATGCACACACACGTGCACACACACGAGTACACACACATATTGATACACACACACGAGCATACTCACAGCCAAACAGACGGATACACAAACAGAAACACACACACGCACAAAAACACCCCCACACAGGCACACACAGGCACACACATAGACATACACACCCACACCCTCTCCCTGTTGTCTGACAGGCGGAGCGGAACAATAAGCACGTGCCAGCTGATGCATGATCCATGGGTTTGACCCCGCGACCCGACACACATTGTTACAGGTTGTTTACATTGTGCAAATTGACAAATGTTTTCATGAGGCCTCTTCTCAGTCTCTGGATATACATACAGCCCGACACCCTTGCTCTCTGTCTCTCTGTCTGTCTCTCTCTCTCTCTCTCTCTC
>NC_136939.1:9376381-9396381 GCF_949987615.1 Pollachius pollachius
CATTACCCGTGAAAAGGTTCAAAAGCATAATGAGATTAATGTAGTCGGGAACAGAGCGAAAGCATAAAATCCAAGACAGAAACTGTAAAATGATACGCATTGTCGCGCCCGGGTATGATTTATTTATGTTCTTCATCTGCGTGTCTCCTGTCAGATGTTTATGCGGTGATTGCCATGGTTACTAAGTGTATCTGAGCGCGAGACGTCCTCGGTACGGGAAGTACGTCGATGATTCAACAATTTGTCAAACTTAAAGTTAATCTGCCGTGCCGTATTTCATTGCAGCCTTCAAAACATATGCGTTGCATGTGCCTTCATATTTCAATTCTAAGTGAAAGACGGGGCCCCCATTGTTCAGCCATGCTTTGAATTCACTCAGTGGTTTTATGGTTGTCTCTCTGATCCCTTTGTATGCTAGCCAAGGGGGCCACAGGGGCCCAGAGAAGCTGAAGGCTTTGCGGGGCTTTTTGTGTGTTTTTTGTGTGCTGCATGCTCACATGCAGTCATGAAGGTCACATTACTGCTACTTGATGATTACATTTGACCGAAAAAAACGACTTGTTTCTTAAAAGACAGTGAAGACAAAGATGGCCTCACGTGTTTTTTTTTTTTATACAAATGATGAATGAACAAAAAAATGAAACTGTGCGACCTTCCCTGCCCGGTCTGGGCCTGGCTGGGGTAGGCGGGTCGCTCCGTTCAAACAAACAGATCTCCTTTGTCTAACAGTGGGATTACTCCTTTAATAAGGGCTTTATTGGCTCCCCTAGCACGGCATCCGTGGCCCGGGCTAGCTAGCTCGCTATTATTATCCACACTTCACTCAGGCTTCCCAGCTTCTTCCACGGCCAGTCTGCTTGGATTTTCCGGTTTAGCTTTTCTCCTCTTTATTCTTTGTTGTCTGCAAGGTTCTGCCAGGGAAAAAGCTTCAGGCTGGAGCAATCTGGAAGCCATTTATTTATTTATTTACTTTCGCTCTCGTTTTTTGAAGCGAGGGGAGAAGGAGGGAGAATAACGCGAGAGAGGGAGAGTTGGAGAAGACCCCCGACAGATGAGCTGTGTCCTGTTGGACTTCCATCTTCGTCTACCCCATCTGCTCACCCCAGTATTAATTAAATCGAGCGAGATGAGGATTCCCCATCTCTCTTTCTCTCTCTCTCCCTCTCTCTCCCTCTCTCACTCTCTCTCTCACCCCATTCTGTCTCTCTCACTCTCTCTCACTCTCACTCTCAATTGTGGCCATCTCACTCTTACTCTCTGCCGTTTCTCTCTCTCTCTCTCTCTCTCTCTCTCTCTCTCTCTCTCTGTCTCTCTGTCTCTCTCTCTCATTCACCATCTCCCCCTTGTCCTGCTACTCCGATCTCCCCTTCCTGTTCTGGAGAGTAGGCGAGTGGAAGCCAATGTCCACTCACCCCTCCTCCCTCCACCGCCCTATCCCTCCACCTTCCTCTCCCTCCGCCCCACCCCCCATCACCGCCACCATTCTCCCTCCACCACGAGCAGCGTATCTCTGCCAGCTGCTAATGAGAGAGCTAGCGCGCGGGGTGGCACCACACTGTTGCCAGCCATTATGAGCTGTTAATGAGGAGGATTCTGTTCCAGGCCCAAGGCCCGGCCCGACTCCCATCAGCCACTGCAGCTCTTTTATCTCCTGCATGCAGGCGGACACACATACACACACATACAGTCACACACACACACAAACACACACATAGACACACAGACACATATACACGCACACACACACATAGACACGCACACACATACACACATCGACGCACATACACAGACACAGACAAGCAGGCACACATAGACACGCAAACTTACACACAGGCAAGCAGACGCACACAGACAGACAAACACATACACACACAGACACACACACATACACAGACACATATACACACACACACACAGACACACAAGCAGACACAGACAGAAACATATATAAACATACGCAGACACACGCTAATACCAACACACTCACATACAACTCATGCAAAGACAAACACACAAGCTCAGCTTAAACTGAGACACACGCATAAATAGACAAACAGAAACACACACACACAAACATATACAGACACACACACAATCACACACACACACACACACGCGCACACACACACACACACACACACACACACATTCAACCTTCCCCATACTGATTGGCATAGATATGAAGCAAAACGCCTCACTTTGTTATTCACACACGCATATCATGTACAGAATAAAAAAGCGAGAGAGCTCCATGAATCTGCGTCTCTCGCCCCTCACGCTAAACCCCCGTCGCTCTCTCATCGCATACGTCCGCTTACACACCAAGGTGACACGAAGAGGTACGTTTTAATGAGCCGTTCCCCAGGTGACGGTGTCATCCTGTTGCGGTGGCTGACCTTGTACACCCCCTCTTCCCACGCACTGACACACGTGCACCCACGCACACATACACACACACACACACACACGCACACGCACACCACCCCGCCACCACCACCATCGCTTTTCTCTGTGCAGTTAACACAAACCCTGGCAGGCTACCACCGGCATAATGTCACCATAATGGCTTTCGCATCCAGAAGGTTTCTCAGGGCCAAATGGCTGTCAGGCCCGCTCGCTCGGCCTCCCCTGTTGGGTCTCCTTGGAGCTGTGGTGCTTCCCCCGCTCATCATGTTCAGGGCCACAGGGAGGGGTGGTGGGGAGAGGGGTGGTGGGGAGAGGGGTGCGGGTCACAAGGACCCATCTAGAGGTCTTTCTCTAGATGGGTTTTTCCCTGACGTCTGACTTGTTTTTGGTGTTTTTCTCCGCATGGCCAGAGATCCATAACAGAATATTCCAAAGATGTTTTGGGTGTAAAATGTGTAGCACATTGCGGTGAATGTATTCTGGATCCATCTGTTAGAAAGAGATGTTACAGATATATTGTTGAATGTTTTTATATTTCATTTATTCGTAAATAACAAAATCTGTTTTTGGGGCACGTGATTATCGCCAGTGCTTCGACTCCATCGTAGTTTCTTAAAAGAAGCATTGGCTGTCATCATTCCAGCACTCCATTCACATCAAAACACATCCCCACTTCCTCTCCTCTCCTGGCCCCGTTTTCATCACCTTCTTTCTCTTCTACCAACATCATTTCAACTCTCCCTCCCTCCCTCCCTCCCTCCCACCATCTCCCACTCTCTACCTTTTTGCTCTACCTTTTCCTTTGCTTTTTCGGCAATGTCCTCGAGCCTTTGAAAAAATAAAAAATAGAATGAATTCTTTCCTTGGTTCTTTTGTCTCATCAGCACACGGCAGACAGCCGCAGACAGCCGAGCGCCGTGGCGCGGCGTCGCGGTAGAGCTTGTCACTTGTCACCTGTGGCACCAAAGTGCTTGTCACTTAATTCACCGAGCTAGCAGCTAATACCCGTGCCGCCTGCCAGTTGGGCCCCGCAGAGATAATAAGCCGGGGGCCGCGTCGGGTTCTGAATCGGTGCATCGGGTTAAAAAACCCTCCACCACCGTTGAGCATCTGTCGCCGTGCCAACCCCGGCTCTCACACGCCTCACCACGGGGCGCCCCGCCCGTCGCTCTCGGTCACACGTGTGTATATAAATATAGAATTAGTATATATAGACTGGATCTCGTTTTATATTTTTTAAGTGTGCTTCCACCCACTTCTTCTACCTACTTGGTCTACGCAGAGAGATTTAGAAGAACGTTGTTGTCAATCCCTTTTGACATTTATCTTTCTGTGGATTGATCCAGATATGGGTGGCAGGTGTCCGAGAGGACACAGCTTGACGCTATTGTTTGTGTTTTGGAAACGGCGCAGGTTTGAAGGGTGGTGTTAGGGCATACACTCGAGGAGGAATAAGTCATAGCAAAACAATTCCTCTGGTTTCTTATCTTTTTTTCCTCGCGTTTTCTGTCCAGCTGTCTCAACAAACGATACCAAAATATAAATGGGAGCCAACTTCCCGCACTACGTTTCAATCTATCTCCCTGCTATCTACCGCAATTGTTCTGGGTCTGGGCTCTACGTCGGCGCAGACATGCGTTTATTTCTGGGTCATCTTGACTGTTTTGTAACCACTGTGTGCTTCGTGCTTTATTATTGTGCCTTTGGAAAGGAGAAAAAAAGAATACCATGCAGGTTGGCTCCGTGTCCATGCAGGGTTGTGTGTAATAAGCAGTGAATAACAAGCGGGTAAAGGGCCGTAACATGACTAAAACATCGTCCCCGTCTCTCCTGGCTTCACTGAAACTTCCTTTACCAGTTTCATTTTTTTTCGTAATGACTTTGCCATACCCATTCTGCTAGAGAACATTAGGCACGAGAGCACCCCTCGCCATGAATGAAAACAACAGCAATAGCACTTTAGGAATCTTCTTTAGAAATCAATGAATATGTGTGAATTACTTTAGCAATTCACCAAGTACTTTACACAACAATAACCTGATTGACCAGAATGCTACAGCTATTCTTTACATTCGTTGTGAGGCCTTCACGCTACATGCTCTTCAGTGGCATCGGCACAACAAAGTAATATTGACAAATTATAATGGTGGCGAACGCTTTAGTGAAGCTAGGCGAGGTGGATACCACTATCTGTTACGTTGCTATCCGGGCTGTACCCTAAACAGTCAGTTCTGCAACTGAAAGCCATTATGGAGCATCTCGAAATTTTCCGTGGATGCCTTGGAACAACCCTGTTACTGTCGCCGGCTCATTAGCATTCAGACGAGCGTCGCAAGAGCAAGGAAGAGATACACATCACTCCTGTCGTGACAATAAAACAGAGTGTTTTCATCAGCCGCACAGACGGGTGCCCTGGGCAAAAACATCACCGCCACATCGGGTGATCATAACCCGATTATGCGCCGTGGGTGCCGCGTTTTCTTCAACGCTCGCTCTGTCTCTCTGTCTCTCACAGAGGGATGAGAAACCCCCCCCATCCCTCTCTCTGTCTTTCTCTCTCTCTCAATCCTGATCTCTCTCTCTCTCTCTCTCTCTCTCATCTCTCTCTCCATCCTGATCTCTCTCTCTCTCTCTCTCTCGTTCCTGATCTCTCTCTCTCTCTCCATCCTGATCTCTCTCTCTCTCTCTCTCTCTCTCTCTCCATCTTGATCATTCTCTCTCTCTCCCTCTCTCCACCTCTCTCTCTCCTCTCTCTCCATCTTGATCCCTCTCTCGAAGGGTTCGGCGTGCATGATTAAGACGGTGACACAAGTGAACTGACAGAAAAAGTTGTTCCTTAATGAAGCAACAGCGTTGCAACTCCAGGGAAGGGGGGGGCATATACTAGCGGGGGGGGGGAACTGCCTGTATATGCCAGCCAAAATAAATTGACACGTTTTACCGAAGGAAACGAAACCGGAAAACAAAACAAATCAAAAACACATGTTTATTTGCAGAAGCCCCCCCATCCCCTTCTTCACAAGTACTGTCTCTACGGGCTTTGCGGTTCTTTCTCGGTAATGATTTCCCCGTGTATTGTCAACGGGATTCTCTTCTTCCTTCCCCTCCATTGATCACCAATGGAGGGCTGCTCCACCACCGCCACACTGATGTACACTGATGTTCATGGTCTTATACCTGGTGGTCCAACGGTTAAACACATTGACGCCCTTGAGGAGGGAAGGACCCCCCAACGTGTTTTGTGGTACACACAACCTCCCTATCTACTATCGATGCTCTTCCCTGCGCTGTCTCGATGTCTGTGGGATCGGAGCAGAAAGCGGGGTCTTTAGTAGTCGGTCGAGGTGCGGGGTATCGGCTGAATTAAATGTATTAATCCGTATATCGGTGAGACTGGCCGCTCTGGGAAGCTAACCGCGGTTCAGCAGCTTACACTGTTTCTATTTCTCTACTAAAAAACATTTGTCGAAAGTAGTTTGATCTTGGTGAAAGAGAAAAGTGTTTCTGTGTCTTTTAAACACACACTACTTTTGCTGACACCTTAGTTCTGTCAGGAGTACACAAAGGGTTTTCGTTGTGTTATATTACCAGGCGATTGTGTGTCTTAGTGTCCGTGTTTATGTCTGGGTGATTGTGTCTTTGGGCATGCTTGGCTGGAAAAGAGAGAACAGAGTTTTAGAAAGAGGAACTATTGAGCCAATTGTGCCAATCTATGTTTTGAGTACATATTGTGGATGAGGTAAAGACACATTGTACCCTACTTCCAGTGTCTGAGAACAACAATGCGAGTGAAAGTTTTTCGGAAAACATTGTTAAAGTTTTGTGTAAAAAAGTAAGTTTTGCTTGATGTTGTTTTCCAGCAATATATATTTGAAACTATAAGGCAATTCCACCGTTCATGCCTCAAAAGCATTCTTTCACTTTCACTTTTACTCTCGACTCCTTTTATTCTCTTTCGCTCTCCTACTTTCTTTACCTCGGGTCTCTTTTCCAATGTGGATAATTGACAACAACAGCCCCATGAAGCCCAAACCCAGGCCCATTACAGCTTCAAAGCCTCGCCTGCATCCAAAGGAGCTCAGCCTTAGAGCTCCAGTGCTGCATCTTGCCCGCTTGACTTGCTTTCAAACACATTGAGAATCGTTGATTCTTCGGTAGATTGTTCTAGTCTAGTCATCGGGAAATGCCGAAGAGGCCTGTGTTCGTGCGTGACTGTCAGTGTCAGTGTGTGTGTGTGTGTGTGTGTGCGCCCCTATGTGTGTGTGTGTGTGTGTGTGTGTGTGTTAGTGCACGTTTGGGTTGGTTCCCCAGTGTAAATGAGTTTCAGCCAGACTTAGTGGTGGGTTTAGCTCCAGGCAGGACTTAGCCCATGGCACAGCCAGAACAGGTTGGGTTTCAAAGGGGCTTACCAGGGGAATTAGGGAGGCCTTTGGAGCTTGAGCGCAGCCTAATTCCTGGTGACCTTTCCGTGGCTATGGTTTGACTTTTTGCGGTGATCAGCAAGTGCTCTAACAAGCTTTTCCGTCTGTGTGGCTGGGGATTACTCTAGAACAGCGGGGCCCTCCCCTTGCACTCGCAAGGAACCATCTGGGGTGGCTAGAGAAAGTGTATCTGTGTGTGTGTTTGTGTGTGTGTGTGTGTGTGTGTGTGTGTGTGTGTGTGTGTGTGTGTGTGTGTGTGTGTGTGTGTGTGTGTGTGTGTGTGAGAAAGGGGGAGAGAGAGAGAGGTTGGTCAAAGGCTTTGGTAAAAGAAAGTGAAGAGAAGGAGAAGGAAAGTAGGCAATAGCCCCGAAAAAGCATTGTCATGGCTGTCTCTGTGTTGGGGAGGATTCTGGGCCTGTCACAACCTCCCTCTGTGACAAATTGCGATGTTTTGTTCCGGCGGTTTTAACTGCCATGCATCGGCAATGCTTTCATGCTATTATTCCGCCGTTCATGGCCAATTTCAATTACTTTTGGGAAGAGGGAGTTCACTTCAGTCCTCCTTTTAAGTTCCATTGGAAGATCCTTTTGATATTCCCTTCACTTTACCTCCAGGATTATCAATACTTGACGATGGTAGCTTAGTTCTCTCAAGGTGAGTGGACATTTTGCTCCTTTTATCCGCAGTGATTCATCTTTCCCTGGCCCTGATGGGAATACACAGCTCGAATGATTTTGAGCCTCAAGGTGCCACATTTGTATTATCATTTTTAGTATTTTTCAAACTATATATAATTCCAGTACAAAATTCCAAGTGAAGAACCCACAATTATTTTCCGTCTCCCGTTCAATATTTGTATTGTTTTGCGTTAGCATTGTTCCATGCAACACCTGAACACCGACAACATCTTTTTAACATCCATTTTAATTAGCACATGACTTTCCGTCATTTCGCGTTTTAACACCACACTCAATAAGTTAATGAGATCTTCGCTGTATGTCACCCTACTCTACCAATTGTCTCCCGAGAGACGATGTTAACTTGAAAAAACCCCGCTGCGTTAACAATTGCGGTGATTGCATTTAATCACAGTGCTTCAGATTAATTGCCAGCATAGTAAATGTCACAACGGCTGTAATCAAACAGTCGCTGTTTACAAAACCCGCCAGAAAGCACTGCTTGTTATTCTTGGATTTATCGGTTCCTCTCATACCAAGTTCATACCAAGTTAGAAGAGTATTTCACTTTAGACTGCTTGAGGTGTGAATCATAGTAAAATACATTTGAAAAGAGGAAATTGGTCAATCCCGGTACAGGATTCTTCACTTGACTTTTGACATTTAACCCTCACTGGCACTACTTAGCTGATGAATGCTGGCACCTTTTCAGAAAAGAAAGTGGCAAAAGTTAAGACTGGTTTCTGCAATGCTGTCAGAGGGCAGATCCAGTGAACAGCAAGAGCTACCTTTCATAGGCCCTTGGTTAAGTACTAGAACCGTGTGTGTGGGTGTGTGTGTGTGTTTGTGAGTGTGTGTGTGTGTGTGTGTGTGTGTGTGTGTGTGTGTGTGTCTGTGTGCGCATGTAAGGGGGGATTCGGGGTTCAGGTCCTCTTGATGGCAATGGAGTGGCCCCCCTGCTGTTCGCTTTAAGAGCTGTGCGTCACTCGGCGGGCGCACAGGACCCTGCCACATCATCATGCATGCAGCGTCCAGCCTCCCCTTCCCCCCACCCTGCTCCCCCCCTCCTCTCCCCCCCCCCTTCTGTGGCATTATCATAAAAAGTGATTTAGACTTGATAGGTTGCAAATATCCCTCTGTTCTCCTTTCCCTCATTAATGGGCCCTTTGCTGTGGCCACAGGCTGTGATTAAGGCTGTCATTTCAAGCTACTCATTTATGAGAGCGAGAGTGTGGTGGGACATGGGGAGGGGGGCGCGGGGTTATGGGTTCAGAGCTTGGGGAGGGGGGAAACGTGTTGGAGGGTCGATGTGGGAGGATGGCAGAGGGCTCCTGGGCAGCTGTCTGGCGCACATGACCAATGAGCCCAGACTATACCGGTTACCTGGTTAAAAACACCATCTTCCAGGACATTATTTTCCGTCTTCTCACATTTTTTTAAACGTCCTCTATGCGCAACGAAACTGTGAGAACCACATACTTTGTGACAACTTGTGCACAATTTATACACATACTTATTTAGGTATCAAGATGCTGACTCAATGCATACCGGAGGCCAGATCGAGGGGAAAAAACCGAGATTTCCACATCTCTCGGGCATAGTGTGGGCAGGTACTGGGTAAGGAGAGGAGTCTTCCATGTTCTGGGGTTTGGTTCCTTCTGGGGAGCAGACCTGTATGGTTTGAGCAGCACGACTCAACTTTCACATTAGATGATGCTTCTTAGTTTGGTTTGCTTTCCATTTTCTGCTAATGTCCACTGTGTGTGTTTGTGTGTGTGTGTGGGTGTGTGTGTGTGTGTGTGTGTGTGGGTGTGTGTGTGTGTGTGTGTGTGTGTGTGGCTAGCCAAACACAAAGAAGTGGACCCACACATGTAATCAATAACAAAGAAACAACTGAATTTCACCAGATTTGTTTTTATTTGTCTGCTCCTGGCCAAAAGAACAGGAAAGTGTGCTCATAAATAAAAGTGACTGTTGACAAAACAGCCCTTACAACCCCAACACACTGCAGTGTCTGCAGCCCTCCCCAGGAATCATGGCAACAACATTCATCTTTGTGTGTGTTTCTGTTTGAGTGCGTTTTTGTATCTGGAATTGTGTGTGTTGTTTGTGCATGTGTCTTGTCTTTGTGTGAATGTCTTGTTTCTGTGTGTTTGATTTGTGGCAGTTGTATGTGCCTGCATGCGTGTGTGTCTGTGTGTGTTTGTGTGTGTGTGTGCGTGTGTGTGTGTGTGTGTCATTGTGTGTGCCTGTGTGTGTGTGCGTGCATCATTGTGTGTGCCTGTGTGCATGTGTGTGCCTGTGTGCATGTGTGTTTGTGTGTGTGTTTGTGTGTGTGTGTGTGTGTGTGTGTGTGTGTGTGTGTGTGTGTGACACGACGGGAGCCTTATCTCTGTCTCTAATGGGGGAGTATTCCTTGCTGTGAAGCGGCTTGATGCTTGAGCTCCAGCTGAGCTCCTCCCTGCAGGGGGCGCTGCCAGCAGCAAGGGCTACTGAAGACCCCTGCTAATGACCCGGAGGCCCCCCGCTGACACAGTGGTTGCTTTGAGCCACACACACAAACACACACACACACACACACACACATCTCCCCACCCACACCCCCATCCTTCCTCATCTTCCTTAAACTTCAGCGTGAGTCATACTGAGTGTGCGTGTGTGTGTGTGTGTGTGTGAGTGTGTGTTTGTGTGTGTTTGGCGGCAGGGCACAGTGGCAGGATGCTAAGCTCCAATCAGAGAGGGCCATTGATCAGCATGATTTTGCTGCCAAGGTTTCCTGTCCTGACATCTAAAACCCTCTCCCAGGCCTCACCCCCCACACACAATATACACACAAACACACATACACACACACACACACACACACACACACACATGATCAATCCCACCACCCAGCAAGTAGGAAAAACTGCCACTGATCTAAGAACAATAATTCTGCTCTCCAGCAGTACACAAACACACACACAAACACACAAATACATACCATCATAACTATCACTCCCACCACAGGATGCAGACCCCCCCCCGCACACACACACACACACACACACACACACACACACACACACACACACACACACACACACACACACACACACACACACACACACACGTGCCATTATAACCACAAGCACCTGCAAGATACACACACGAGCCACCATTGCAAGATAAACAAGCACACCTCCACCATAACCACAAGACACCAAGATATGCACACACACACACAGACCCACACCTCTTCCACCCGTAATCACACACATACATGCCACCATAATCACATACACCTTCAACATACATTTTTGCACACACGTACACTTACACACACACACACCATATAACAACCCCAATACTTAAACTCCCCGTCCCATAACAACCCACACCAGGGTGAACACATGCCACATTGCACCTCTCCCCACTGCATCCCACATCACTCAGGGCCCCACCCCTGATGGAGACCAAGGGGATCTCATCTCACTCCATTAGCTAACCTTTATTAACCATCAGGGGCGGGGCCCTGAATGATCTGCTCTGAGTTTGGAATCATGGGACTTCAGCCTTCTGGCCTCGCCCCCGACCCCCCCCCCCCCCAGGCTGGCCTTCCATTGGTCGGTCGGTAGCCGTGACTCAGCTGGTGAATGAACGAGCAGCGTGCGTTCGTGCGGGAGAGCGTGCATTAAATCACTGAGGCCTCCCCGCGTAGATCTCTCGTGAGATGCAGTAAGAGCAATTAGTTGTGATATAAAAGCCCATTAATTATTAGCCTCAGGCCAACCACCATGGTTGCGTGTCATGGGCAATTTTGCTGGCACTCGCGCTCTGCGGTGCAATATCCCGGCGCCGCTCGTGCGTGCTGACAACAATTTGTTTTAAATTCAAAGGACGGGCACGTCTGTCGCCCTAGCAGAGACTACAACTGTCAGACGGTCCCCTTGGTTGCCCCCCTTGGTTGCCCCCTTAGGGTTCTCGACAAGGGGCCGAGAACCCTTCAAGAACCCCGGGGGTTCCTGGAGACGCTCAGCAACCAAGGAGACTGTCTGACAGAGCCCCAGGTGAGGCGCGGTGCGCGGCTGCACCTTGCTAAAGATCCAGGGCTCGGATAAACGGCCCCCACCCCCCGACGACACCAGCTTCCCCAACCTGTGTTCACTGCCCGTTAAATCAGACCTTTTTTTTTTCATGGCATCTTTTGTTGTAATTGCCTTTTTAAGAGCACCGTGTTGTTCCCCATCCATCTGCAAAAGAAACCCGCTCTGGCATCGTCTACCGGGGGTGGGGGGGAGGGCTAACGGTGCAATTAATTTAGTCCTCTGTTCTTGAGACTTTCAAGGAAAATGGATTTTTTTTCTTTTGCCCCGGTTCCCACTTGCTCTTTAAACCGGTTTTAATGAAGAAGATAAAGTGGTTCCTTGGGTGTCTGCCGCGCTCCCTGCAGTCAGTTCATTTGACATTATTCTAGCGTGGCTGGAGGGGGGGGGGGGGGGGGGGGTCCTTAGCTCCATGTTTACAAGCCAGCAGCTTCCTCCCAGGGCTGGCATAATGAGGAGCTATCTCTCCCCTAGGATTAGGGCCTCCAGCTTCACCAGGGAGGGGCCCTTACGCACTCAGCATCCATAATGGAGATGGGAGGGGGGGATAGGGGGATGGGGGATTGGAACGGTTTGGGGGGGGGAGGGGGTGCGAAAGAGAGAGAGAAAATAGAGAGAAGAGAAGAACAGAACAGAGGAGGAGGAAGGTGCAGCCATGCATTCTCTATTTTCAGCTCTCCGCCAAGCCCGGCCTCACCTGGATTATGCCATGTGTCAAGCCCAACCTCTGCGCGTTTCAGGCGGCGGCGGCTGCGGTGGACGGAGCGCCCCCAGGAGCCTGTGCGGCTGACAGCTGCATTATTACTTTGCAGCACATGTCTAGAGGGCCAGCCTCCGCAGGGACCCGCCGCATGCAGTCTGCGCCGAGGGGGAGGAGGGGCGGCTGACAGCCTTTACGACCATAGACACCGTCCCAGAGGACCACTCAGGAATAAATTAGCATGGGCCACAGCCCTTCTGGCGTAATGTGATTGGACATGAGGGAGCCCGGCGCCGCCCCCACACGGCTCCCCGGGGACGTGTGTACCCGGTGTTCCTCTACCTTATCTTGTGGGGCCCCCACATTAAAATACAGGATTGCACCTCCGGGGGCCCCGGCGCAAAACTCGGTCCTTTGTGTTGCGTTCGTATCCGAAGCCGCCATGCAATCACCGATACCAGAGCAGCGCCCCCTCGCCTCTGGACCGCTTTGGAGCAGGAGGCTGTGTTCATAACGTAAAGAACACTGTCGTCGGTCCTGTAAGGTAATGCTTTGTTGGGTTGTTGTTTGTTTGGAGGAGGGTGTGTTTAGTGGCTCCAGAGCCACTTCCCCTCCGGTCGGTCCAGTGGCAGAGGGTGAACTGTGAGAGCCAGAGGGAGAGAGAGAGAGCAAGGGGGCTTAGTATGAGACCCTAAATCCCAGGCTAAAACACACAGCCCTCAGGTGGTGCACTGAACCCCGGCCTGTTTGGACCGATAAGAACGCTCCTTTTGTTGTGGGTTTGCGAGTAATGTAGACCCGCCAAAGGCTGTTAAACGGTGCTCAGCTCAAGAGCTGTTAATCAGGAGATTTCATCATCGGCCTGTAGTAACAACAGGGGGACACAGCACATGCTTTCTTTTGCTGTGTGTTGTTCAGCATGCTTTGGTTTTTTGTGTGTGTGTGTGTGTGTGTGTGTGTTGCTTTGGAAACATCCCATAATAGTAACCCAAAACGGCGACGTCATGCCTAGCTGATACAAATCCTCTCCCAGGCCCTCACCGTCTGCGACCTCAGCCCAATACTGAAGGAATTGTTTCACAGGAATCTGCCGCCGTCCGTTCCAGCTGTTTTTCACTAAGGCGAGCTTCCAGCTGCCAGTGATTCCCACCGCGGGGATCGTGCCCAGGGCTCCGCTGGCGGTTTTTCCTTTTGATTAGCAATTATCCTTGGGAAGGGGGGAAAGAAGCCCAACTTGGAGGGTTAAGCACGTTCCCCCAATGTGTACTTGTTCTAAGCGCTGTTCCGTCGGGGCGGACGGAGGAGGGGGCTCATATTCACCGCTGTGAACCGAAGCGTCGCTAGTTCTGCCAGATGTTGAGCACTGGGCGCGTTCTGGTTCTCCGGCCCCATGTGGTTTCATTTACTCTCCAGGAGAGAAGAATAAATGATTTGTTTTTTCTATTGTAGTCCCGGTCATTATGCACTTATGAAACTGGCTTTTCGGGATTAGAAACTTGTGCCAATGTTTAGTCAGACGTAAGCTGACATACACGAGTGGAATGTGTTTTGTCCCTCTCCTTGTTTTACATACTTCTCTGACACAATTGTTGTCTCTTGTTTCTTTAATGATTTATGTTTGAGCTTTATCTTGACACGTCAGGTATCGTTGTTTCGGAGCTAGGCATGACTTGAAGAGTGGTTAAGGTTTCACACGATTGTTTATTCAGAGATACAAGGTAAACGGCCATGTACTGTGGAGGTGGTTCATGTGCGAGAGATGTGTTGTCCAATGATGCTTTAATATCTTGTGGTCTACCGAGCTAATTGTAGGGATTCATTTGCATCTAAAATGTACTTGACACCATCCCTGTTGTTCCACATCATCGTTTTGCCAGTTTCTATTTGACCTATTTGACCATGGTGGAAACGCAGACCTCATTCCTTAAAAAGTGTACTCCTTTCCCACGGCTAAGGCTGATTGGTGGACTTTGATATTTATTATCTAGTGATCCTGCAGCTGCTCTCTACTTCCATGAGATTGACAGCATCTTTGTTTTGCTCCCTGGCATTCCTGGTGTGTCCAGCTCCCCACCAGCCCTCACAGTGATGGTGTTGAGGAAAGGCCTCTTCTGCCCTGACCCCTTCCGGGCTGAGACGTCTATCAGCTGGAGGTGGCGACTCTTTCGAAAGCTCAGGTTGCTCTTCTAGCCACGAGGTCAAACACTGTGCACCACTTCATGAAAGGCTAGGGTGGGACCTGGAGGGGGGGGGGGGGGGGGGGGTGATGGCATGTCGGAGAGAAAGACTGCCTAAACAAGTCTCACGCAGCGATGCTTTAGTTTCCACACCTCCGGTTTTTGCTAGCCCTCATGTGATGAGAGCCCATCTGAGAGGCTCTTCTCCACGTTGTCAGTCCGTCTTTCAGCGTTGAAAGGTAAACGCCTGCGAGGATAGCGCTGAGCGACAGCCAGTCTTCTTCTATTGCTTATTTTGACTGGATCCACCAAAGGATTCTGGGGAATGCGGGTTTGTTGAGCACAGCTTAAGGCAATGTTGTGCGGATCAATATAACATTACACTTGTGACAGAACTTCATTGAGTGAAGGGCTCAGCTGAAGGGCTCAAGACATCATTGTTATGTTCTCTGCAATGTAAGCACACCGGGTAGCAACAATGGAATAGAAAAAGCCTCAATCGGCTTGTCGAATTCCTTGCTTCATAGCTTTCCTCAAGATCGCTTTTAATGTACTC
The DNA here is from genome assembly GCF_949987615.1 of Pollachius pollachius. Lineage (NCBI taxonomy): Eukaryota > Metazoa > Chordata > Actinopteri > Gadiformes > Gadidae > Pollachius > Pollachius pollachius. Next base: position 9,391,405 of record NC_136939.1, read on the forward strand.
CACTCAACCAAATAGATATTGTCTCCCTGCGTATAATAGTGCCTGAGGAGAAACAAAGGGAGGTGGGGAAGCATTGAATATCTTCATTAAACCGTTGCTTAATTAGCTTTGTAAGGAATAATCTCTGCGCCTCCCCAAGCTGCTGGGCTGTCAAGACGCGGCGCGGAAACAGCCCAGCTCATCTGTCAAAACGACAGCGGGATGTCGGCAACGAAAGCAGCCCATGCCAACAAATTGTTCAACACGGTGTAGAAACGCTGCGGATCAGACGCTCCGCGAGGAAGACCTGTCACAGCCCTGTTCCAAACCCAAATTAGATTGTTCCCCTTCAGATCAGTAAAAAACCCAACTGTCATGGGCGCCGCTACTCCTTAAACAAGTTTTTGTTGTGTGTGTTTTCCCTTCTCTTGGCCTAATCCCTCAGGAAAGTACCTCAGGGCTCTAACATACATATGTCATTATGCTGTTTGTCAGCCAACACAGGCAAAACAAAACACAAACTGACACGAAAAAAACGAACAATTAAAGCGTCGGTTGCTGGGACAGTTTGAAGAACCCTTTGAAACACTATGCAGGGAGAAAAGAGGATCCGAATTCCAGAACGAAGGGCGGCCACCTGCGACGAGCAAGAGCGAGCGGCCCTGGGGGGCCTGGCCTTGATGCGTCAGACAATCAAGGTGCTTAGGAGCTGGAGGAACCAGATGCTTGTTTGTTATCTCATTAGTAGCCCGTGGCATGGTGCCTCCGTGTCCTTCACTGGAACCTCTGTGCGGTGACAAGCAGCAACACGTGCGCAAAATAACGACCACGGCCCTCCGAACAATGAGCAATAACGTGTCGGTTCACTTTATCCCCGGCCGCCCTTGGATCCATGCTACGTCTCGGTGTGCGTACGTCTTGCTGAGTCCCAGAGCTTAAAGTATTAGTCTCTAGAGGACTCGGCTTGGACGAGTGGGAACAAGGCCTTCGAGAGTGTGCAACCTTGTGTCGCCCCGGGCGCTTAACACAGGACTTCTGGCGACGGTTTGACTTGGCAGACAAAAAACGACAATTAAGATTTGCATTCAAATTTCCAAGAGCCATCCCCACAGCGCCATCAGTTCTTCCAGGGAATGTGAAGTCAAGTTGAATTTGAAGTGGCATGTGACGCCGTTTGTGTTTATCTTCTCTGAGGCTGTGCATGAGACTACATCTCTTTGCGTGCCCGTCCTCGCTACGGTGAGGCTTGAGAATGAAGGACAAATTGCAGCAATTTGCAGCAAAAAGCCAATGACTTGCAGCCATTGGCTGATTGTGCCAACCGTCAGCTGATTTGCGTCGGTTGGACATGTTTTAGGTCGAAGACAATTATTTGTATTCGTGATTAGCAAGAACCACAACCGGCGTTCAAACGTATTTCGTATTTAATTTACTCACTCTCTCACTTTCCAGAGAGGAACCAAATTGTATCAGCTAGTTTTGGCAAACAGTGAGGTCGTAGCCACAGGGGGGCCTGCTGGGCCCAAGATCTGCCAGATCTTTGCATGACATTATGCTGCCTCAACACAGCTCCCCCAAGAAGACGCGGCTCCCCAGTTGTTCCGGGGGAGCCTGGCTGAACTTCTGCATGAATGAGGACTGCATTGAGCAGTACACATGCCGCCCCCCCCCCCCCTCGCTAAAGAGCTTGATGCACAGATGCGCAGGCTTTCTGAGAACAAAAAGATGACATCTGTGAACATCTGCTTTGGAAATCTCAAACTGGCCTCGGAGTGGCGAGACGACTTGTTTTCTTCATTTTTTTTCCTGTGTCTTGGCGGACCAATTAAGGGCTAACAGATTCACGCAGCCGGATCAATCTCAAAACAATAACGGGCGTCGATGCTAGCCGTCATGTTGTGTAGGCGGCGGCGGCGGCGGCTCCTGAGCACACATTAGCGTTAGCAAACGCTGCGCGCGACCTGACCCCCGCTGCTGTCTTCGCTACATCTCACATCATGACATCCCTAGGGCCTGTATACTCCCTTTCATCTGGAATACACACACACACACACACTCTTTTTATGTATGTGGGTGTGAGTGTGTGTTTGAATGTTTATCTGTGTGTGTGTGTGCGTGCGTGTGTGTGTGTGTGTGTGTGTGTGTGTACGTGTATGTGTTTGATTGTGTGCAAATGCGCGCATGTTGCCTCCCTTGTTTCCCCCCCCTCCTCGGCAACCTCGCTACACAGTTCATTAACAGTTATTAGTGTTAGCGCCGAGCACCGGATGAGATGTCACAAATCATCAAGTCTCTAGGTGCGGCTGCAGCAATTAAGAGCTCCTTCGCACACTCTCTCGCCCTGCCTTCGTTTGGTGAGCTTCCCCGGTTCTCTTTTTTCTCCCTCGTCTCTTATTCTTCTTCTTCTTCTTCTGCTCCTCTTTGTGGAAAGAGAGCTGATCAAATCTTTTCAGTTGCAGTTGAACTCGTTGTCATTATTTTGAGTCCCTAACGATGCCTGGCAACACCCACAACCCCTCTCTCCAACACATCCCGTGGCATCAACTTTTATCTGCTTGTAAAAAGTTTCCGTGGCGGCAAAATAAAAAAATAAGGAGAATATAATGACTTGGAAATGCTATGCTTATTCCACCCTTATTTCGAGAGCCAGTCAACTGCCTATATCTGGATATGATAATGCGCTGCTAGAACTCCGCTGCGACGAAAACAGTGGGTGTTAGCGTATTAGTAAGTGTGCACAGCCGGGAGCGGGGGGGGGGGGGGGGGGGGGGGGTGTTAAGAATGCTGGTGTGAAAGTTGGCAAGCGATGGAGTGACTGGATTAGCCGCGTTCGGCTCTTGATTTGTTCTTCGCGGCGTTGAGATCGGCCCTCATCCCTCCGATGGGAGATCTATTTGCGTGCGTTCGAGGAGAAAGGGGACACTGAGCGGTGACAGACGTCCTTGACTCCACATTGTTTTTCTTCCTGGGCCTTATAGCTGAACAAGGCAGGCTCTGACACTTATTGTGATATCAGCTCCATGACCGCTCAACGCTAGCACTGTCCGGTGTTACACAGCATAGCGTGCTGCTGTAGCAGAGGTGAGTCTGGTGACTGGTGTCATGGCCGCCGGGCCGGTCGATGGACGCCGCTGATCAGGGGTGTCCGGGGTCATCGGGGGGTTGACAGTATGACCTACTTTCCTGCTATGCTGTACTTACTTAGTCGGGTTTTACACGGTTTCACAAACTGCAGCGATTAAAGGTGGTGACAAGGTGATCAATGGTAGAGGGTTTCGAATAGAATGGTCAAACAATTCTTCTTCCCCACACGCAGACACACACACACACACACACACACACACACACACGGTTTTCTGCTGAGCTTTTGTGGAGGAGACAGCCTCACTTATCCCTGGGTGAATGGGCTCCTCTCCTCCTGGGCGTCTTCTGGCAGGTGTCAGCAAAACAAACACACACTGTTAGCGGCCGGGAGGATGGCCGTGGGCACGGCCATCGATCGGCAGGAGTGAATCATAGACAGGGCAGCGCGAGAGAGAGTGCTTCAGAGAGAGAGAGAGAGCGGGAGAGAGGAGGGAGACATAGTTTACTGTAGACAGAGCGGCGATGTGATAGGACCCAAAGTGCTTTTTAGCACGGCCTGGTTTTCATCAAAACAGGGAGGCCCAGAGTAGTGGTGATAGGAGTGTGTGTGTGTGTGTGTGGGGGGGGGGCGGGGGGGGGGGGAGTTTTTCTGGTGTGTGAGTGTATAAACAATAATACAGATCACACTCCAGAGGTGCTGATAATGTACCCTGGTTCTTATGGGAGCCAAGGCTGTATGCTTAATGGCAAATACAAACACACACCCAAACACACACACACACACACACACACACACACACACACACACACACACACTCACATATGCCTAATCACAAACAAACACAAAAACACACTTAATCACAAACACACATATGCTTAATGTACAAGTGACTTATTCCGAGGGTATATATAAAGTAATTTGAATAACATTATATGTAGACCATTGTGAAGGCAGGGACTTGCAGTCAACGATGGAGGGGTGTGAGTCGGGAACAAACTGAAATAACCCGCAGATCCCAATCGTCATACACACACACACATACGCGCACACACACACACACACACACACACACATATGATCATCTTCCGCACGCCGGCCAGTGCATCATGTGGTCGGATACCGTCGTCAACAACCTGACTTTGCTTTGTTGATTTCTGCTTTTCGGTCTGAATGGTCATGTTCCGTCAAAATCGTATTTCTTCCCTGCCCTGCCCCAACCACCGAGTATCTGAACTCCACTGTCAGGGACAGAGAGAGAAGTAACGTAATGCGCGTGCTTGGATGAGCTATGTTTATGCCACCCTGATTACTCGCCTCGAAGAGAAAGCGGTGTTGTGAAAGAGCGAGACGTTTATATGTGCAGAAGACAGATTGAAAGGGATAGGGAGAAAGAGAGACGCAGAGAGAGAGAGAGAGAGAGAGAGAGAGAGAGAGAGAGAGACGTATAGGAATGGATGGAGGAACAGTCTAATGGGATCGCCGCGCTGTGTCGTTTTCATTGTGATTCATGGGGCCAAAGCCATAAAAAAACGAAGTGCAGAGAGCGAGAGACAGAGAGAGTAGAAAAACATAGACAAGGCTTCACCTGATTGTCACCTGCGCGTGCTTTCCTTGTGGAACTTTCCGGAATATTTTAGAAGTAAACGCTGCTGCTATTTTTTCATGATAAAAATGCTGTCCTTACGCAAAGTAATGAATGTGAAGCCTGATATATAAAGGCATGTCCAAACAATACGCTTCACAGCCCCAAAGCCATGGTGAATGTGAAGTGGTTTCAGAAGGCTGAATTCCACTTTTTCAATTGCACGGTCTTGTGACTTTAAAGTGGCCCTTTTATTTTCCTGGATGGTTTAGCGGAGTGAAGTCAGTCCAACTGTCAGCAGGGATTTGGTGGGTGCCAAACTGTTTTATAA
>NC_136939.1:9400093-9405093 GCF_949987615.1 Pollachius pollachius
TTTCCCAAATTCGATATTCCCCTGAATTTGATACAGAAGATGTCACACTGTATATTGAAGCTATAACCACAATACCATAGTGATGCCAGGAAACCAAATACTGGCCGAGCTCTGTACACTCTATCTCTGAAAGTGATTTTTCAGTATTATATTTATCAGTTTACCGCTCGTAGGAATGGCCTTGATGGCCGTGTCCCTTCCTTTTTTTTTTTTTGCAATTTTAAACAACTGCAGTTTTTCATTGCTAATAATAAATAGTAATTCTCTGGCAAACCCCCCCCGCCCCTCCACCATCTGCTTTGTATAGTCTGTCCTAGAGATACCTTTTTTCTTTCTTTGCTTTTGTTGTTTTTCTCCCGACATCTCGACTCTCGGTGTGCGTTCACTTTGTCCAGACGCTGCCTCCATTAGCTAGCTGCCGCTGAGCGTTAGCCGTGTGATTACTGCAGCTGCCAAGGAGAGCCCCGCAGGTGTCAACCAAGCTAATCTGATTCATTTACTCTCCGGGAGAAATTGTACGCCGTAAAACCAAACCAAACAAAAAGAAAAATGGCTGCCAAAGTCTTATCAGGGCCTGAAAAAACAAAGTCTCTCCAAAGCCTAAACGGCTTTCAAGGTGCCTGGGGTAGTGGAAGCCTTGTTATGGCTGTGCGCGCGTGTGCGTGTACGGGTGTGTATTTGTGTGTGTGTGTGTGTGGGGGGGGGGGGGGGGGGGGGGGGGGGGGGACGTGCAGAAGGGATTTGTCGGGGAGAGGCCTAGCAGAGTGAAGTCTGGTGGAGTTTGAGGGTGGAAGTTGACAGAGCGATGCAGGGGTATCATCACCCGGGCAGCTTCAGGACAGCACCAGCAGCTCAGTGGAGCAGCTCTATCAGATGATTAAAGCCACATCCCCGGGGGCTTATATCTTGTCACCAGGATACAGGCACCATCAGTCATGATACTACGCCCCCCACCCCCCGGCCACACCGGCAGAAACTCGGTTAAGTCAGTGTAAAGCACCAGATAAACACATTTGACGGTATTTGTCGAGCGCAGATGGACCCAAAAGGGAGGAGACTCCCTGGTGTCGCTACGGTGGATATTATCTGTGTGGGGGAGAAAGCTGGTGGTATTTGTACTGGGAAAACCACCTAAATGCCCTCACAAGTTCTAAAAAAATACTTTTAACAAGTAATTGAAACAGATATCCGTACGAGACATTGTCATAAATCCGGATTTATTTAGCTTTCCTATTTTTGTTGATTGCCGTATTCACGTCGTGTAATATATAGCCGTATCATTTGATTCCATACAGTGATGCGTCTTTCTTTCTCTTCTGAGGCAGACAATATAGCCCAGTTATATATAATTCACATCTTTGCTCCTGCCAAAATGTGTTGCATAACACAGATCATTCCACGGGCAGGCGGCTTCATTAAGTCTGCATTCATGGCGGCGGCGGCGGCGGCGGCGTTCTGAAGGAGTAATTCAGGCTGTTCTTCCGCTGTAAGATCAACTGCCTTTCCGCTCGGGTTGACAGATCTCTCCGAGCCACTTCCCTCTTAACGAAGGCAGCGGCAGCAGCGGCGGCTGCCTTCGTTAAGAGGCGCGGGACGTGAGCTCAGATTCTTGGGCACTTGGGTGGTGACGGGGTAGACAGTGTGGTTGTAAGTGGTTCTGAGGCGCAGATTCCGACGCGATGCAACTGATGCTAACGTGATAACGAAGCGGTGAACCGGGCAGTGGCGGGGAGCGGGGAAAGGGCGCCGTCCGGCCGGTGGATTGAGCATCAAGCTTGAACAGCTTGAGTCTTTCATCGGGTAGGAGGAGGGGGGGAAGAAAGGAGGGGAACAGAGGTGGAGAATATGGTAATGGATATATGGGTTGATGCGGACCTTCATAAATTGCAAGTGCTGATGTTTTTTTGTAAGTTGAGAAATAACAGTTTTCTTTCTCGGCGGTTGATATTACGAGACCAAACGGCTCAATAGTGAAGCGCTCGGTCGGCGAGAGAGCGTTGAGGGTTGCGATATGCTAACACAGTGAGGAGCTTGTATCTCTCTTTCGTGTTTGTCTTTCTCACTCGCCCTCTCCATTGCCTCGGAGGGGGTTGGTTGGTTGTCGAGGGAGGGTGGGAGGGCGGGAGAGGGGGAGTAAACGTAGCACCTCAAGGCTATGTGGCCGCCACCTGCCCTAATCTCTAGTGATATACAACGCAACAATTGCCCCACAAATCACCCAGTCCCGACACTCCTCCACCAACCTCCGCCCTCCCCTAACATACAACTCATTCAGATGGACAGGAAAGGCTGGCTGTCCCGGGCCTTTTTTTTACTAGCGGCCCGGGGTCGATTTACAAGCTAGGTATAGTCCCCCTCTGACCTCCCGGTGACCTGCGTGTCCGAGAGGCAGGGGCGGCCTGTGTTGTGTGACCCCAGACGACCCCGTGAGATGACCCTGCCTTCACTCATTGCGTTCTGTGCTGTACAGTCACTTTATACGGTTATTATTTATTATTATTACCATCCTACTTCCATTCTTATGAGGATATTATGGCGTATAAATATCCTAACATGGCCCTGATAGATTTTCTGTATATATATATATCTCAGAATAAAGCAGTAATGTTGCTGCATGGTGTTTAACGATATGAAAGCCAAGACTCGAGGCCTTTGCAATGTGAGCTGTAATGCAACCGGTGGGGTTAAAGTGAGGCAGATTTATAACAGTCTTCCAGCCCAACACATGATGTGTCCTTAAGAGGTAGAGGAAGCCTGATATCCTCTGTTATGTCCCCGCTGAAGCTCCCCCCTCTCTCTTACATACTCGCATCACTCTTCAGACAGATCCTCCACAGAGAGAGAGAGCGAGACAGAGAATGAGAGAGGGAGAGAGAGGCAGAAAGAGGGAGGCGATGGATCTCATGAACACGAAGAGAGGCCTCTCGGCCCATGCCTCATCGGTTGACACGGCCAGACAAAAGACCGACCAATCAAAAGAGGAGCCGCTGGCTGATTTACTGTCAGGCCGATGCCAGCATAGGGCCCCAGCCAATGCATTGACCCATGCAGCCAAACACACACACACACACAAATTTACATGAGGAGGAGGGGGGAATGGGGATTGAGGGGTCTGATTATTGACTCAGTCAGAGCTCATTGGTTCTGAGCTTACAGACTTTTCAAGGAGCATGTGTGTGTGTGTGTGTGTGTGTGTGTGTGTGTGTGTGTGTGTAGTGAGAGAGAGAGAGAGAGAGAGAGAGAGAGAGAGAGAGAGAGAGAGAGAGAGAGTGGACTGGAGTAATCGATCTGCTTGTTTGAACCTTCATATAAAAGGTGGCCAGGTAGGAGAACACATTCTTATTTACTCATTCCTGCTACAGCAACAACAGCTGGAGTAGGGACCTGAGGGCCGAGCCAGGCCATTGTGGACGGGATTGCAAGAGAAGCCACTCGCATACCGTAGCGATTAGTTTATCTGCAATTATGATTCCTTCTGGGTAGCAATCAAAATCCCTTTGGATTGTTTTGGTTTCCGCTTTACGCAAACCAATCAACACCTGGTTGGCCCAGTAGGTGTCCGCCTTGTGTGCTCGCTGATTGCAGGTTTTTAGACGGCTATTGAAGCAGATCGAGCCGTGATTGGGTCTGATAGTGCTCTGGACACACGCACACACACACACGCGCGCAAACGCAAACGCACACACACAGGCGCGCACACAAACACACAAACATGCACAGTCCAACACACACACACACACACACACACACACACACACATATATACATACGTCAACACAGAGCACTTTGGGCACAATCTCCCTCATCTCCCCAGGCAAAAACAAAGAGGTCATTCAGAGTTTGGTTCCCCAAGTCCTGAGGTTGAAGACTAAGTAAATCCATCCATCTTAATGCACTTATTTCAGCACCAGGAGAGCGGGAGGGGAGAGGAGGGGTGCTGAGTAAACACTCCTATATCCGACATGCCATGCTAAACCCTAAAGAGGCTGGAACGCATCAGGGCCCAAATTATAGGCCTACGTCTCAAACAAAAACATTTAAATGGGCCGCACTCCAGAGATCAAAGTCAAAGAGCCTTCTTTTCCTGGCCCGTCCTTCAGTCCCGCCCCCCTCTCCCTCCGCCCCTGGAGCCTATCAGAGGGAGATATGTCGTGGTCTAATGTTCAGAATCGAATGGTAAACCGCTCTGTAATGCACAAGCCCGGCTCTCTGCGCTGTCTCTCGCTAACCGCCCGTGGCACACTCTCAGTGGCTTTAGGTAAAGAAGGATTTATGTAGGCACGCTCAGTTGACTCAGGAATCCGTCTTGGGTTACAAAAACAATGTTTATGTCGACGATAGAAAGGGAACATTTGTTCTGTTGGCCTCGGCTAAGTAGCGTGTATACGTTTAGCTGCAATTAGTGTGGCTTTTTTAGAGCCAGAGCTTATGTGTGTAATCTCTTGTGTGTTTAGATGCTGCACTGGTGCAAGAAACACTGGGCTGGAGGCATGATATTAAGAGATACCAGTAGTTAAAGGCGTTTGCACGGTAAGGTTGCGGTGAGATGGTCCCTACAGTAGAGCTGAGACGGTCCCTATGGTAGATGTGAGATGGTCCCCACGGTAGAGGTGAGATAGTCCCTAAGGTTGAGGTGAGATGGTCCTTACAGTAGAGCTGAGACAGTCCCTACAGTAGAGGTGAGATGGTCCCCACGGTAGAGGTGAGATGGTCCCCACGGTAGAGGTGAGATGGTCCCTACAGTAGAGGTGAGATGGTCCCCACGGTAGAGGTGAGATGGTCCCCACGGTAGAGGTGAGATGATCCCCACAGAAGAGGTGAGATGGTCCCCACGGTAGAGGTGAGATGGTCCCCACGGTAGAGGTGAGATGATCCCCACAGTAGAGGTGAGATGGTCCCTACAGTAGAGGTGAGATGATCCCCACGGTAAAGGTGAGATGATCCCCACGGTAGAGGTGAGATGATCCCCACGGTAGAGGTGAGATGGTCCCCACGGTAGA
>NC_136939.1:9410093-9715093 GCF_949987615.1 Pollachius pollachius
CCATGGAGATGTAAATATACATGTATAAACATATATATATATATGTATATTTATCAACAGACCTGTTCTCTGCGCGGCCACATCAGCGTAGCCTCCCGGGGAGAGAGGGTGGGTGATGAGGTGGAGGTGGGGGGGTTGGGATGGGGTGTTAGGTAATGGTAATGGGACACTTGCGCCCATAGACCCGACAACCTCCACACGCATCCACATTTGCTCGCCGCCAAAGCAAAACAGTGATAGAGGGCTAAAGAGAGAGGAGTCTAGACAGAGTGAGAGAAAGAGGTCTAGAGAGAGAGAGAGAGAGAGAGAGAGGGGGAGAGAGTGACAGAGAGCAAGAGATAGGGAGTAAGAGAGGGAGAGAGAGAGAGAGAGAGGGTGAGACCTAGACAGAGAGAGAGGGAGAGAGTGAGAGAGAGCAAGAGAGAGAGAGAGTAAGAGAGGGAGAGAGAGTCCTTCATGCTTCTAGGTTTCTGCGAGCTGCGAGGAGGGCAGTTGCAGATTCCCGGCGTGCTGCCGGCGGGGTGAGAAGTGAGGAGCGCGGCGCTGAGAGAGATCCAGAGAGAGAAAGAGAGAGGGAGAGAGAGTGAGTGAGAGAAACAGTGAAGAGCCCTTAGAGGAGCTGCTGTAATCAGAGCTACCGTGGGCGAAGGAGCACTCGACCACCGCCACCGCCACCAGCAGCGCTGACGCTGGTTAATAAATGGCTTCATCATGACGGCACAAAGAAGAGACAGAGCCCGATTTTGCCTCCTGGCTGACTCAATATGAATGGAACCAGGATCGATACTAGGAAAGGTAGGAGATAGGACTCACTCTCTTTCTCCCTTATCTCCCTCTTGTTCCATCTACCTCTCTCTCTCTCCTCCCTCTCTCTTTCTACCTCTTGCTCTCGCTCTCTTCTTTGCCTGTAGCTATTTCTACCTCTCTCTTTCTCCCTCTCCATCTCTCCTCTCTCTCTCTCCCTCCCTCCCTCCCTCTCCCTCTCTCTCTCTCTCTCTCCCTCCCTCTCTCTCTACCGCTTCCTGTTTCTCTCTCTCTTTTTATTGGTCTATCACTCATTTTTCTTTGAGTGTCTGTCTGCGTTTCTCTGTCATCTCAGCGCTCTCTCTCTCTCTCCCTCCTGCTGTGCACATGTGTTGGTTCTCCCTCTCTCTCTCTCGTCCTCTGTGGTCTGGCCTCACATCTGGGCTCACAGACGAGAACGTTCAGCGGCTTAACCCATGCCCAATTACACCAGATTGTGGCCATTTAACAGGGGATCACAGGGGGCCTATCTTAGCTAAGAGATTTAACTCATGGTTAACCGCACACACATAAACAAACCATCGCACACACACATGCACTCCCAACACACACACAGACCACGGCAGATGGTCATGAAAGATATAAAGGTACATATATCACACATCCCCAGAATGTATCTCCCCCATACCTCCTGCCGAGATTTGACAGATAGTTGGGCTTCGGCACTTGCCATGTGGAATTTGTCTGTAAAAACGTTGTACTCATCAAATATAGATGTGAGGAGATGGGCTGAGCACCCTCCCTCTCCCGGCCTGCCCAAGTTGCCCTTTCACTTGATCACCGCTCGTTACATTACCGACCCCGGTGTGCCTTACCACCGGGCCATATGACCACACTCTCTTTGCAACATTACACCACCCCCCTCCCCACTCCTCTACATCGGCCAGCCACCCCACGGCTCCAAAAGGGCAAGGCTCGCAGCAATAAAACCCAGCGCGAGAGTCCGACACACATGGAGAGAGGGAAGTCCAGCCAGGGACGTGGGTAACCGGACACCGACCCCTAAACGCCCCACCGTTGACCCTTCTACCTCCAGAGAAGCCGCCGACATGACAGACTCCGGGTGGTGAATAGTCTGACCCCCCCGTAAACCCCCCCCCCCCCCCCCCCCCCCCCGGTTTGGACATCTGGGGCCACGTCCAACAACTCGCATGCCTCCGCTGTCACGGTGTTGGTACTGCAGGACCCTCTGGAGGCATGGCAGCTCTGGCGCAGCACGGAGCTAGCTTGCGGCGGCTACAGCGCTCGTGGTGGCAGCTTATGCTTGGAAAGTGGGGGGTGGGGCCGGGGAGGAAACGATTTTGGAGTGGGGAACAGGGAGGGGTGTTGAAATCCAAGGATTGTTTGGCCCTGAGATCAGTAGGGATTAAATTCAGTGACAAGATATTGCAAGAGCAAAGAACGGCATGGCAGCCTCTCGCCCAGACACCGCCACGCTAGCAAACATTGGATTAGCCTTTAACTTTTGGCTTGGGGTGGGGGGGGGGGGGGGGACAAGTTTGTTCAAGCGTTCCTCACTGCTTCCTCTCGGAGGCCCCTTTAACAGGACAGCGAAGTATGGGCCCCCAGAGAGAGACCGAGGGAGTGCTGCACGGCAGGGCCGTTTCTCAGAAGGAGCCCTTGGGTAAGTGTGAGGACTGCTCAGGGTGCGCTGAGGATTGCCTGCACACCATTCAGCGCCGGGGAGGAATATCTGGGGTGTGGGGGGAGCTCTCACACAAACACACAAACACACTCGTTAGCCAGGGAGCGGTGCTCAGCTGTCATTCTCTAATACGTCCTCCAGAGAGGTCTGTTATCATTTCCCTGTTGGAAAACCAAAGAGCTCATGGACGAGGTGGAGATCCTGTTGAACTCTGCGGGTGCGGACTCATGGGCAGTGGAGTCACAGAAGACCATGATCCAGGTGGACAAGAAAACACAGCTGTGGACCACCGGTCCGTCTATGTGTGAGGTTTGTGGTGGGAGCGAGGGAGAGAGCGCGGTGTTTGTTGTTCCTCCTCATGTGTATGAGGGGGAGGAGGGAAGGGAACGGTCTAAGATGTCTGCCATTAACGGATCTGGCGGGCCTCATTAAGACCAAATAAACAACATCTACCTCCTGGCCAAGGTCAGCGGCAGGGAGCGCGTGCTATCTCCGGGGTCAGCCCACTGTCAACACCCGCGGTTTCCAGCTCCTAATGCTGTTGTCAAACTAAATAGGAAAGCAGGCAGTAAGAGTAAGAGTTTTTTTCTTCTGCTTCTCTCTTATTGGACCGAAATGCTTTCCAGATTTCAACATGACCCGGAGGAGAGTAGGGGGTTTCTTTCATATCTTTTGAGGCAAGGACATGGTCCGCTGTGAGCAATTTTTCCACTTTCCTTGGAACGAATTAATCGCTTTGCACATCAAGGTTTATATTTAATTTTATTTGACTTAATAGGCTCCGATTTAAATTGCCGCAGCTCCAGTCCGTCTGTATAATAAGTGATGTTTACACAGACGGGAATACGTTAATTACGTTTTTTTTAACCAAAGAAAAAAAAAGTCCAGGAGCAATGACTTCATCCGTTAAATTGACTCAACGTTAAACCGCCACAGTTTATTTATTTGAAGGTTTGTGGCGAGATGTGACTTGACAGGGGAAGGGAGGTGTGGCTGTCACTCTTTAGATAAACAACAGTGTTATTGTTTCAGCTCCTTGACTGGAAGGCATGGACTCCAAACCCCACAACCCACAACCGCGTTTGGTTTTGTGTCGGTTCTAATACCGTAGTGTAAGACTTTTTTTTTTTTTGTCATCTCAATCAAATGAGTCCGTTCCTTCAGATGTTCTTAGCAGTGACCCAGGGCTCTAAAGTGTGTTTCCATTGGCAGGCTGACAGGAACATTAGCGCTCTTGACGACTCAGAGAGAACTCAGAGAGGGTCTGATGTGGTGCCTCAGTGGCCTGAGCAGCATTCTGCCTACTGCAGCACCACCAGAGGAACAAGAGAGAGAGAGGGTGAGAGAGAGAATACAGCAGGCAGATGGGTCGAGAGAGGGCTAGAGAGTTGGCAGTGGACGGTGAGTGAGTGAGCGGGACTTTAAAGGACTCTAGCAGCTGTGATGGACAGGCCAGGGATTCTGGGATGTCAGCGCTTCTCTCTAGATAGTTCTTGTCGTTTTTCTTTTTTTAAACAAGACTGTAGAAACCGTGCCAAGTGCCGGTGTGACGGTTCACTCCCCCTGCCTCTCTCCCGGTCTCTTTCTTTATCTACCTCTCTTTCTCTCCCTCCCCTTGTATGTATCCTGCTTGATCTTATAACTAGCCTGCCCAAAAGAGGACTCCATGGTTGACTTGCTTGCATTTTCAGAAAGCTAACCTTAGCTTATTTGAACAATCGTCAACTGTTATTAAAACCAACCGATTTTAAGCTCAGTGTTAACAAGCTGGGTGATCCATTATTGGCAACAGGAAGGAGATCATCTTGCAGTTGATGGTGGTTATTTCTATCAGTGACAGCCATATTACCCGTGACATTTGACTTGACGCCACTGGGGGGTCAGTGTCAAAAAGAAAGTGGAATGATGTGTCATCATCAGAGTAGATTAAAATATTCCACCGCTAGATGGATCAGCAGTGTTCTCTGGTGGATTAACCCAGAGGCTCTTCCCTTCCCAGGTGAAAACAGGTTGTTGGTGGCGAGCGTGCTCCATGCAACAGAAGCAGGTCACCTGCTATTGCATCAATACCTCTGGTTCATGAGGGGCTCATATTCCCACCTGTTCCCACCACCAGCGCTCTCTCTCTCTCTCTCTCTCTCTGTCTCTCACTGACTCTCTCTCTCTCTCTCTCTCTCTCTCTATCACTCTCTCTCTCTCTCTCTCTTGCTCTCTCTATCACTCTCTCTCTCTCTCTCGCTCTCTCTCTCTCTATCACTCTCTCTCTCTCTCTTTCTCCCTCTCACTCCGGTTGTGGCTCAGCTGCCGCGCGCCCTCTGCCAAAGCCGCCTTCCATTACATGAAACATGAAACACAAGCCTGCGCGTTAATATGAATATATCACTTTGTTTTGACAGCTTGATCTGAATACGTACCTGCTATTAGATACACAACCGCACACCGCTTCTTTTTCCACGCCCCGCTGCCTGCGGTCGTTAACAAGAGGCGCTTGACAAGAAGCGAACAGGGACGCCGGCCAGGTCGGATGCTCTGGGTGATTTACGGTTTGCTGCTTGCCCAGTAGCAGAGTGTGGAGGGGGGGATGTGGGTAGAAAGATCAAGGATGCTTCTCGGCTCATACCATGGGAACCTGCCGCGGGTGTAATTATACCCCATGCGCTAGCGCGCATACTGTTCACTCCTCTCGCCGTACGACCTGCCAAGTGGCATTCAATCATCGTGGAAGGCCCGACGGTTCCCCACCTCTGCCGGTGCTTTGCTTTAAATTAGCAGACGACACACACACACACACACACACACACACACACACACACACACACACACACACGCACACACACACACACACACACACACACACACACACACACACACACACACACACACACACACGCACACACACACACACACACACACACACACACACACGCACAAGTGTTGCAACGCGCTCAGTGGTTATGCGATCACATCAACTTGACCCCTATCGGGATGTTTTCTCTTAAATGACGGCACGGGTGAAGCATGCATGTGCCGTGGGCTATTTTAAAGGGGAGGTAGGGGATGGGATGATGGACCATGGTGGTGGGGATTGGGGTGGGGGTGTTGGTTTGGGGTGGTGGTGGTGGGCTGTCAGAGGATCGGAACGTCCCAGAAATGTCTACAGGAGCCAGTCTGTCATGGTGTCTCTGGGGGCCCAGCGCAGAGCTGTCAGACCACCCGACAGTGAGAGAGAGAGTGTGAGGGATAGAGAGAGAGAGAGGGAGAGAGAGAGAGGGATTTTTGGCTGGACTTCTAGGCACGGAACAGGGAGAGGATGTTTGGTGCCAAAGGGTCAGGCCGTTGATCTGCCATTTAAATTTTTAAAGAGGATGATGATGTTGGCTCATGTTGAGTTTATAATTATTTATACAGGCCGGGGCTGTAATAACAAGGGATGACATTGAAACATAATATGCTAAATTGATCTCGCAATTTACTACCCCGATGACCTCAGTCCCTATTAAGACACAGTATGCTTCCCGTCTCGTTTGTCAAGCGCCCTAATGGCTTTACCCTCTGTGTGTCGTAGTGCGGTTCACATGACCGGAGGTCTGTGGACGCCTGCCAGCGAAGGCTTTAATATCAAGGCTATGTCTCACCCACCACGTGGCTGAAGGAGAGGTCGTCATCTGCCTCGTATACTTATACCCCTGGAAACCGCTCCTACTTATGACGGCTCATTCCCGTATAATAACTGCAGATACATTTTCAGGGGAATCATATGTCGTAGTTTGAGAAGTTTGCATCATGATGTAACTTGAATGCTGAAAACACATTTTCAGAATCTTCCCAGCGTGAAGACTCCATCATATAACCGCTCATACTGCGGTTGCGTGTGTGTGATGAAATCAGTCAGCAGGTTAGCCCGCTGTGTTAGCCTGCTAGAATAGCCTGCTGGGATAATGACTTGGCTCTCTTAAGCCTCACTCTGGCCCCCCCCCCCCCCACTTGTGATTAGCCCCAACAAAGCTCACACACGCACACACACACACACACACACACACTTAGACTCACCGAGGCACCCAGCTGACCACCACAAAACGCGCCTGCTAGCCTTGAAACAAAAGAGGAGAAAAACACAAAACCGATGCCCAGCAGCCTACCACCGCTGCCCACCTTCGCTAACTTTGAGCTCGGCTCATTTCCCATTCAAATCCCCGGCAAGGGCTGTGTGTTCCCGTTGGAACCCAGCTGACAAGGCCATGCAGAAGAGGTCACAGGGGGGGGGGCTCTGGGTGGGGTAGCACAGATCAGAGCCTGGGGGGGAAGGAAACAGCCAGGATTTTCTTTTGGGATGGGGGGTGGGAGGGGATGTGTTTTTGTATTTGTTTTCAGGGATAAAGGAGACTGACAAATGACCCCCCGTGGGAGATGTGCAGAGTTCCTCTCCTGCACCTCCTCCTCCTCCCCCTCCCCCTCCACCTCCTCCTCCCCCTCCACCTCCTCCTGCTCCTCCCCCTCCACCTCCTCCTCCTCCTCCCCCTTCACCTCCCCCTCCACCTTCTCTCTGGGGGCTTCGTTATGGCCAGAACACACACTTTCCTTTTTTAGCATGTTAGCACATTTCTCAAAACAAGCTTGCCAACCTCTGCGATGCTACCTCCTAGCCACAGTGTGCAGTGTGTGTATTCAAGTGTCTGTGCGTGTGTGTGTGCGCGTGTGCTGCAGAAGGTGGTGGGGTTTGAAAATGTGCTATTTCTCTTCCACCCGCCTGTCAGGGCTGTCGTTCGGCCGCCCTGGCCAATGTCCGTCGGGGGGTAATGAGATTCATGAGCTCATGATTACTGCGTGACTGTGTGTGTCCATTACTTTTACTAACCATTACATATAGATGCCTCGCAGGCGGGGACTGCACACACTCAGTCCAGTAACCGACACTCTTCCAACCCACTTCAATCCGGCCGAGTGTGTGTTTTGTCTCCAGTGATGCGGGCAGATGTCTCGGTCCAATTCCCCTTCGAAGCACTGAGCCCGAGTCAATCGCTATTATTGTAGATATCGATCGTGATCTTGCACCAGGCCCGGCCTCCCCTGACCCCTGCTACTGCTGTATGGCATGCACTCCGGGAGGGCCCTGCCAATACCCACTTTGGCATTTGAATGCTAATGGTTAGTCTTGCAGTAGAGCACTGCTTTTCTCTCTCCGCCACTTCAGCTCCTACATCCCCCCCCAGCCCAGCTACTCCCAGTGGGGTTTCCACTCCAACCATCACCACCACCAATTCCCTTCCCCCCCAACCCATCCAGTCCCACTGGGGTTGGAACTGCTCGGAGCCACCCTGGGTCCCTCCGGGCCCTCCCAGGAGACGGGGAGCCGAGGTACCGCTGGGGCCCCCGTCCCCTTCCGAGAGGCCCCTCAGGGGGTGATGGGTTCCAGCTGAAGCCCAGGAGAGGGGGTGGACCCAGAGCCAGACCCGATATAGAGCTCGGTGCCACAGAGGATTATAGCTAGCTAGTCACACCCCCATTCCCTCCCAGGAGGTTTGGCAGAGAGTTAATCACAGCGTATGTATGAACTCATCATTCGGTCCCAGCCTCCCTCCCTCCCACTTTACACCCCAGAGCACGCATCCCTCTTCTGCCTCTGGAGAGCCACACAGGCCCACGGCCCCGGCTACAGCACCTAAAGCAGTGCCTAGGCGCTCCTCTGTGGTGATGGAGAGTCCCAGCAGAGAATACATCCACTTTGCGTGGAGCCTAATAAACATGTTGTTGTTGTTCATTGCGTGAGACTCACACGTCGTGGGTTTCTCTATTATAAGGCCTTAAGGGGGCATGTCGCCGTGTGATCTAGAGACCTCCTGCAGGATGGAGGGGATTGGTGCGATTCTCTGGTCTGCATTCGATTAGGAGGACGCTTTCACTGATCGTGATTTACTGTTTGAGTGTGTTGGTGTTCATGTGTGGTTTTATGAAGGAGTCCTCCGGGCAGGATTTGAATAGTTGGATTGTTTGTTATCCCACGGTGTCGACTATTCACGAATGGAGCTGGATGTACCCCTGACAAAAACAGCTGAAACTAAGCCAACAACAGGGTTTATAATTTTCCTTTCCTATAATTTTCCGGTTTGATTTTCCTTGAGGAAAGGGGCCGATAATGTTGGACGATGAACATTTTACTCCAGGGTCTATTTGTTGCAAATGCTGGAGGAGTTGGCACAGATGCTTCTCCTCACAAGATATGTACCACTATGTGCAATACCTCCCAGAAACACAAACACACCGTGAGAAATGGGAATAAGATGAGTTTTGAGTGTGTAACAGAAGGCCCATGAGGTCCAACTTGTTCATTCACAAGCAGCTCTGCAATTCCCCGCTGTGTACCGCTGCACCGTGTTCCTCTTCTGCGGTTGTTGTTGTTATTTACAGCTACTACTCGGCTCATTAGCACACTACGAACGTACACCGGGTACAACATCTGTGGCTGATGTCTGCACCGTTGATTCACAACTCTCACAAGTCTCGGATCGTTGATGAAGTTCACCGCTCCCGGTCCCCGTGTATGTAATCCTCATCGGGGCCCTAATCTCATTAAGGCCCCGATGATTAGAACCGATTGTTCTAGTCAACAAGGCCGCGAGTGACGAGTTGTTCTCAGAGGGATGCAACTCACTGATTGGTTTGTTGTTTCCCCTTGTCTTCCCCCTCACAGTTCCAGAGTTCGGCGTTGATGTGCTCTCCACCAATGGCAGCCAGGAGCCCCAGGGGCCGGCCCCTCTCAAGGTGTCAGGCCTAGAGCGCAGCCAGGAGCGCAGCCAGGACAGCTGCAGGGAGCCCCCGGCCCTCCCGCCCACCACCGCCACCGCCAAGCCCACCCCTCCAAGCCCACTCCCACCCCCGCCTCCACCACTGCCGCCGCCGCCGCCGCCGCCGCCGTCTAGGCTCCCCGTGGCCACGCCCACTCCCTCCCATCCCCACCCTCCGCTGCCACCGAGCCAGCCGCCCCCCTCACCCAGGCACGCACACGGCCACGCCCATCCCCACCCACACGCCCACCCCAAAGCCCACCCCCACCCCCACCCCCACCCCCACGGCCACTCCCACACCAACGGCCGCGTCCAGCCCCAGAGCTCCGCCTACTTGCCCCCGCGCTCAGAGGCTCCCCCAAAGCCTCAGACGCCCGCAGCCCTGCCTCTCGCCCAGGGTCCAGAGCCCTCGCTGGCCCCCCGGCCCCGGCTCCAGCACCAGGCGGACCCCCTCCTGCATCACCCCAGGCCTCCGCCCACGCCCAGCCTGCATCATCCCAACCCGCCGTCGCCTGCCCTCCCGGGGCACCATCCCCACCCCCACCACCACCACCACCACCACCACCACCACCAGCAGCAGCAGCAGCAGCAGCAGCAGCAGCACCCCAGCCAGGCGGGACCCCACCGCCCTCCTTCACGCTGCCACCCCAGGCCCCTGTCAGCCTACAACGGCCACAGCCTGAACGGACACAGGTAAGACCCCGGTGAAGGCGCGCTCCACCCCAGCTTCTCATGATCATTCAGGTGCAGCGCGGAACAGTTCAGACCTCAGGTTAGAAGCTGTCCGATGTTCACAAAAGGCGATACAATAGGTACTCGACATTAGCACATTTTAGATTTGCTATTCGCTGCACCATAACACCATCGTTGTTTTAAAATTGAAAATAAATCAAAATCATTCAGGCCGTGTTAAGATGACATTGCCAAGGTGTAGCTGCGAGTAAACAAATCTACATAAATATGCGAGACCTACTTCCGAGGTCTTGCGTTGTTTGTTTCAGCTGTTAATCAACTCAAACACGACTCGGTGGAAGGTACCCCGAGACGAGGGGGGGGGGGGGGGAAGTGGCTGATTGTCCACAGTGGGAGGTGAACAGCACCCTGGGACTTATTAACCACCTACACAATCACCATCGCACGCCATCCGCCGCGTCGTACTTTAGCATACGCTGCGGAATCAACACCCCGACTGCATAATTTCTAGTTCATCTGTTTTGTTTGTGTTGAGTTGTGTTATCGCAGTGCTTGTTGGGGCCTTGTCGAACAACGGTCCTCCAGGGGGAAAAGAAGTGTAAAATACTACTTCTAGAAATCAAGGGGTGGTTTCTGCTCCTCCGTTCATACAGTTTTCCTCAGTCACTATGTCTGCTTGTCTGATTAGGAATCATAGCAGCATTATCTTTTTTGTCTGACGTTTAAGGTGAAACACACTGGTTAATCATCAATACCACACTAGCCTAGCCAGGGGCACCAATTTAGAGCAAATGGGGTCCATAACAACAACACTAAACGGTGAAATGGTGACGGATGGGTCTGCAGCAGCTCTCTCTCTCTCTCTCTCTCTCTCCCGCTCTCTTCTTCATCGTCTCCCTCTTGGAGCCGTGAGGCTCTGGCCTCCTGTGGGCCCAGAAACACTCCTTGCCTCGCGGGGCCCCCAGCAGCTGGCTGCGCCTTGCGCTCCTGACGCCACGGCCCCTCCGGGGCCCCTGCCAGAGCTCCGCCGAGGCCCTGGCACCGGCGGAGAATAATCAGGCTTGGCCCGGTGACAGGGCTGGAGCGTAGCAGACGGGCTCCTCTTCCAGGGGAGCTTAGTGTGTAAAGATGCAGAACGACAAGCCTTTCCAAACAGCCTGCGGGAAAAAAAAACCCCCACACACACGTAAAAATACAAACACGCACACACGCACACCCTCGCTCTGTCCCTGTCTCGGCGTGTCTGGGTTTGTGGTGTTGTTGTTTTTTTTAACAAACATGCGCCGTGCCTTGGCGGAGGAGCAGGAAGTGGCGTGAAAGCAGGAGCCCTGCTCAAAGGCAGACGCTTGTGTCGTGAAGCCGGCCTGGCTGGCAGGCGGCGCCGTGTTTTGCGCGTGGAGGTGTCTCTGACAGTGGAGCCTCTGCGCTTGGTTAGGGAGCTCTCCGGTGGAGCGTGGGCCCCGGGGCGGGAGGCGTGTGTGTTTTGTGTGAACGCGGGAGCGCTAAGGCGTGAAAACGAGGTTCCCGGGCGGCGGCGGGGGGGACAGATGGAGGCGTGGAGACGAGCGTTAATCCCATCACACCTGGCCCCTAACCCCCCCCGCCTCTTCCTCCTTGTTTGCTTTCTCCCTCTACACTTTGCGCTCTCGTTCGCTCGCTCTCTTTCGCTCTCTCTCTTACTCGCTCTCTCTCTCTCCTCCCCATCTCTCCTCCTTCATCTCCTCCTCCTCCTCATCCTCAAACACCTCCTCCTCCTCCTCCTCCTCCTCCTCCTCCTCCTCCTGCTCTCGTCCCCACAGCAGCAGCCGGAGCAGCACACCGGGCTCCAAGATCCACGGGGCCCCGCCCGCCGCCGCCGGCCCCCTCCACCTGCCCCACCCCTCGCCGCCCCCCAGCGCAGCAGCAGCAGCAGCAGCAGCAACAGCAGCAGCAGCCTCCTCCGCGTCCTCCTCCCCCTTCCCGCTGCCCCTGGCGGCCCACCAGGGCGCCCCCCCCCACGGCTTCCCCCAGGCCCTGCAGTCCTCGCCGCTCCCACACCACCCCAATATGTTTGCACCTCCAGCTGCCTTGCCTCCACCACCGCCACTGACGTCTAGCGCCCTGCCCGTCGCCGGACACCCTCCTGCCGGCAGCCCCTACTCAGGTACAGGCGCTATACGACGCACACGCCCACACACACGCACGCACACATGCATGGAGTGCTATCCAGTGGTGAGGTAGATGCGTATATGTGTAGATATTATAAACACCCTGCTGCTGGGAGCCCCTACCCAGCTCAGGTACTATACAAACAACGCCATACGCACACACACACACAAAAAATACACACACACACACACACACACACACACCAGACACACATATATGTGTATATATTATAAACACCGTGCTCCTGGCAGCCCCTACCCAGCTCATGCACTATACAAAACAGCGATGGGGTAGCGCATGCATATACGCAGGGTGCGATTTGCCGGTGGGGATGGTGGGGATTATCCCCCCCTCTGGTTTACACGTCCTACCCTCTGCTGAATTATTTTTATCCTCTGTGGGAATAAAAATTATCCCCCCCACCCAAAGTATTTTCACCATTACATCGTAATAATTAACAACCAAAATACACAGGGTCCGTCTTCATTTTGAAACATTTTAAAATGTTTCTCAAAATTATCCCCCCCTCTGGTTTTTTCACAAATCGCACCCTGCGTATACGATATATAGTCGATATTTATATATGTAATACCTGTTGTGCAGAAGAATTGATGACAAATTATCACGTTATTTAAAGGTAATAAGAATACAATAATTCCAATCGTTGGAATGCGCTCGTTGAAACCCTTCGGCGTGTTTCAAAAGCGGACGTAAACAGTTCAAACCAACAAAAACTAAGCTCAGCTTAGTTCCGGGACAGTGAACTCAAATTGTTAAATGTGTTGCAAATGGTGAAGTTAGGGTGTTCTGTCATCTGTCCCACATCAGGCAGCCCACAAACGACCAATAAACAACCGCCACATAACTCCTTCCAAATCCCACATCTGTCGGATCGGGTCAAAACCGGGCTAATAATGTCGTCTGGGGGGTGGCGGCGGGGGATAAGGGCTTCCAGATGCTGGACACGGCCCCCGCAGTGTGTACAGACGGTCTGTCCACAACCCTGCTCACCGTCGCACTCTAACCGAAGCATACAGCTGTGAATGATCGACTCTGAATTAATAGTAAATATATATACACACCGTTTACCGTGGAGAAGATAGCCCTGTCGTTTTACATAAGCGATCACACACACACAGAGGAAATCACTCAGGCACCCTCGCACTCACGCACGCACACTCGCACAGACACACACACACACACACACACACACACAAAGCGTGCGGTACAACTGAATGTCAGAATTGGTTGGCCAGGGGGGAAATAGAAGAGGGGGGGGCGGTTAGTGGGTTGGTGGTTTAACTTAATTTCCAGGGCTTCCATTTTCACCTGGAACAGTGTTCATCTGAGAAATCAATTTGTTCAATACCACACGGACCCCAGTTGGATTCTGTTCAAAAGACACTAATGAAATTTTTATGAAGAGAAAATTCCATCTCTTGCTTCCAACCTAATAAAGCTTGAAATGAACGTAGGAAATTGTGCATTGAGTCACCGCGGAATAGAAATAATACGGTTACCCGGGAGAGAATACAATTTTTCCCCGGCAATTTAGCGGAGGATTTCTAAGAAAAGCAAATGATTAGATTTTTCTAGAAGACATCCGAGGTAGCAGCAAAGGGTTGAAGGGGTTGAAGGCTTCATCGCAACAACAGTGGCCGTCATTAAAAATAATAATTAAAGCGCAACGGAGATAGCGTGTTGCTGGCACGATGTCTCACCTTCAACCCTCGGCCACGCTTGGCCTGGAGAAGAGAGACGGAGTAACGGGACGCGCCGATCAGATCAAGAGTGGTTTCCTCTTTGCGTAAAAGTGTTGTCCTTTTTGGGAGGTTTTTGACATTGATATTGATCGCTGGATACTGGGGACTAAGTAGCGTTTTTAACACTCAGCCATCTGGATATGAACGCTGGCTTTCATCGCGACAGGCCAGATTCACTTTCAATTCTGCGGAAGCATTAAATATGGGCTTCGAGTAAATCGAGTCCACGATAAATAAGGTTTAAATGCTATTGAATTATGGTGAATGCATTGAAAACTAAATTATAACAATGAATTATGATAGGAAAAATTGGTTCTTTGTGTGTTTCTGGGAAAAAAGGAAAGAAAAAAATACAATGGGAATAAAAAGAGGCCAACAAATGTTCAAAGTCAGAAGAGTTTTATTATCAAATGTACTATGTACCGAAAAACACATGGTTGTCTGGACAATGAAACTCTTATGACAAATGCAGAAGTCTGCGAGCGGAGGAGCAAAGAAAAAGCAAACACAAAGCAATAACAAGAAGGAAATTAAAGGGAAGAACATTCTGTACTTCTAAAATTAATCACACACTATTAAATACTGTTCTTCCTTCTAAATAATTAAAGGCAATATATGCATAAAAATCATGACAACTGTAAATATTCACTCAAAAAACAATAAAAATAAAATTACCACGAAATACCCACACAGACAGAGTTGGCAGTCGAGCACGATGTACCTTGGGACCGTGAAAAAGTCCAACAACACTTGGACTAAAACTATTTCTTCCTCCTCTTCCTCCCTCTCCTCCCTCCCTCCCTCTCCTCCCTCTCCTCCCTCCCTCTCCTCCCTCTCCTCCCTCTCCTCCCTCTCCTCCTTCTCCTCTCCTCTCTCTCCCCCCTATCCTCTCCCTCTCCTCCCTCTCCTCCCTCCCTCTCCTCCCTCTCCTCCCTCTCCTCCCTACCCTCCCTCTCCTCCACCTCCCTCTCCCCCCTCTCCCTCCCCTCCCTCTCCTCCACCTCCCTCTCCTCCCTCTTCTCCCTCTCTTCCCTACCACCTCTCCCTCTCCTCCCTCTCCTCCACCACCCTCTCCTCCCTCTCTTCCGACTCTCCCTTTCCCTCTCCCCCCTCTCCCTCCCCTCCCTCTCCTCCACCTCCCTCTCCTCCCTCCCTTCCGACTCTCCCTTTCCCTCTCCCCCCTCTCCCTCCCCCCCCCTCTCCTCCACCTCCCTCTCCTCCCTCCCTTCCGACTCTCCCTTTCCCTCTCTTCCCTCCCCTCCTCCCCCTCACAGAACAAGACCTCCTACGGCAGGAGCTCAACACGCGCTTCCTGGCGTCGCAGAGTGCCGACCGCGGGGCCTCGCTGGGGCCGCCGCCCTACCTGCGCACCGAGTTCCACCAGCACCAGCACCAGCACCAGCACCAGCACACCCACCAGCACACCCACCAGCACACCTTCACGCCCTTCCCGCCCCACGGCATCATGCCCACGCCAGCACCGCCCATGGTGCGTACCCCCACCAGAAACGTGAGGATAAGTAGCTCGCCGTTCAGTGTCCCGGGTGTTGGGGTTGTGGGGTTGTGGGGCTGGTCGGGGTGTGGGGTGAGGGGGCGAGGGTTGATTCGACCGGACGAGGTCAATGTGCAGAGGTCGAGTCAAGGACATACACAGGGGGCTTTTAAGTTCTTGTTTCGTTGTTTATCGGGATGTGTTATGCAGCAACGACTTGTGTTTGGTTCCCAGCTAAGACCGGTTGGTAGGGAGATTGTTTCAGCGGGTTTTGGGACGCCTTCCTAGGTTGTTGCACTTTTGGGGATTGAGGCTTTTATAAAGCTCGCACACATACCCAAAGCTCTGGCAGCCGCGGGGAACCTTGTGGGGACTTTTATTGTGGCAGGGTTTGAACGATGACCATGTGTGCCCCCATACGCGCCTCAAAGATGCCTTTCTTCTCCCGGAATGCGTTCCCAGCGCTGTATTTAGGGACGACCGATTTAGCCCCGTCCACGCACGCACACACACACCCACCCAGCTCTGTAACCAAAAAGTGCTCATTTCCAGAATTAGCCATCGCTTGCCCCAGAGCACTTTGCATTTCAGAGCCAACTTTAAAAGCATAATACACTTAATTCCGTTTGAATTTAATGATATAATTTGGCCCAGTTGGGTAGTGGTGGTTGTGTTTTAGTTTTTTGTTTTTTTACTGCAGAATGCTTTGAATTAAAGGCTTGCTCTTTGTCAGGGCAGACCACAGGCAATGAGCAAGTTGAGGACCCGGGAGAGACTGCCTCACGCTCGCATTGCACGGCTTTTAGCCGTAACGCACCCCGGGGTTGTTTTGGGGTGTTTCTTCTCTCAGCCAGTGCTCTGATGGTTCCTCAAAGGCACCGCTGCAAGGCCCTTTCACAGCTAATGAGACTATAAAGTGTTTCTTTATGGCTTCAGTGTTCAGCCCTGACTGGGGAAATGGGCGCTCCAAGCCCGCATTCAACCACACACACACACACAAAAGGAAAGAACCCGAGCACTCACAAATGAGACACAGACACAAGGCCCCAAACTGGTCCTCAGACGGCCAGGAAAAAAGCGTACAAAAGTGTGTGAGAAAAGAAGGAAAGGTTACGAACGACCACTTTACCGAGGCGCTGAACTTTAAATTGTTTCCTATCCCCAACACGGGGGGGGGGGGGGCGATGTGTGGTGACTTCTTTTTTTATGTTGTTCCCCAGGGAACGGGGCCATTCAACCTGGAGCTGTAAATGTCTCGGTTACTGTGTTAAATCTTTCCCCGTACCCTTTTACCCCTCTGTACTGAGAACTCTTTCGTTTTCTCTCCCACAGTTTGAAAAATTCCCAACGAAGGTGGACCCCTTCTACAGACACAGCGTGAGTGATCCCACCTTGTTCACCGTGTCCGTCCCTCAGCGAACCCATGGCCCTTGCTTTTTGTTGTCGCTGTTCTGTCTGGGGCCGTGGCGCCGTCATGTGTTCCCCGCTTACGCTCATCTGCTACTTTAAATACAAACTGTAAGCCTTGTAGCTATAGTGCTGAAATGATTAGCTTGGCGGCTCATCACACGAGGCTAGCTAATCTAAGACATCACTTTTGGCTTTTGTAACTTATGGCGGGTTTTCAAAAGAAAATCATAATCATTGTCAAATTCATTTTACTCAGATTCTATTTTAAGAAAAGTAGCCCTTTCATCGTTTAATAGCAATGAAAAGTATGTATAAGATGTAAATAATACATGCCTATAATTTGGTGTGACGCAAACCCCCTGCAATCCTTGAATGTACCCCTAGGGAAACAAATAGCCCCATTTGAGAAACACTGGACCAAATGATTAATCAATAAAGAAACATCATCATTTGATTAATCAACAAGGAAAATAATCAATAGCTGCAGACCTCATTGTGACAGATTTCTACTGCTTGTAGCATAAGTTGTGTTGCGTGTCACATGAAAATGGCTGGGCACAGCAACTACTACAGTGTGTAGATAAGAGAGATGGGCTATACCCTTCAAGCCTCGCTGAAAGATTGTTTTGTTGCACCTCATCGATCACTCTATTTTGTATCAAACACGTAGTAGATTGTGACCTTTACACTGTACAGTTTACACACTTCAGCAAATACCAACATCTCCTCCAGAAACTCTTAAAACGTCAGAACGACAAACGTTTAGTCCGGCGTTCGGACGTTTAAAGGGTTTCTGAGAGAGATGTTAGGAATTGTGTAAACTTTACAGTTGAGAGATGTTAGAAGTGTGTAAACTTTACAGTTTACACTATACATTAACGACTAGAACCCCAGACCAGAAAGCCAGAGCTACCGCCTCCATAACCCCAGACAGAAAGTCCCGACCAAAGCCGCCTCCAATGAGCCCTCACCCATCCAAAACCACCAAACTCCTGATCCTCAATTTCCTGCTCTCTTGTTTTTCTCCCTTCAGCTGTTCCACTCCTACCCTCCGGCCATGTCTGGCCTCCCCCCGGTCATCCCTCCAACCGGCCCCTTCGGCTCACTGCAAGGAGCCTTTCAGCCCAAGGTGAGCTCCACATACAGGGGGCGACAAAACACAGCCCACCTTGGAGATGTATAGTGAACAAACCGCTGATTGTTGTTGATGTGCAGGGTACAGCGTCATCGCTGGTGAAAAGGTTGAGGATTGCAATTACCGGTTGCTGATTGGTGGTTGACGTTTTTGCACAGTGATGTCACCTGGCGCTTGCCTGAGCCAATCAGAAACAGAAATTGGGATAACCTGATCCTGATGCTCTACTTGTGGCTTGTTTTTGTTTCCTTGTTCATCGTGTTGTTGGAAGTTGAGGCCCCAAAGGTTTTTTAGAAGAGGATAATGGAAATAGTGTTCTCAGATGGCATGGATGTCCGTGCCAGCACCGGTCTGCATAAAACATAAAACAAAACAAAAGCACAGAAAAGAAACAGTAGGGTCAATGGAAAACACTGACCTGCTCATTTTGAATCGCAAGACCAAATCTCTGTATTGAGCGTGTATTGGCTGTGCTGCACTGGCCTAAACTTGTAAATTAACACTGCATATGTAAGAAACTTTACTTTCTCCTGAATTTCAACTTCTGGAGAGTCTTCTAAACGCTTGTCTCTCCCTGTGTTCCTCTGCTCTCTCAGACCTCCAACCCCCTGGACGTGTCCAACCGGCCTGGAGCAGTACCCCACACACTCCTACAGAAGGATCCCAGGGTAGGAGCAGCATCTAGAGCACTAGTTTGGGCTTGTTGGTTTACCCTTAGGTGGATTCAAATCTAACAGAGACATAACAACAATTATTATTCAGATTGAAAATATAATTTCGATTTTTTATGTTTTATGTAATAATTGGTATAATATTTTGTGTTCAAATTGATAGTTGTGTAGGTCTATTCCATTCCATTCACTTCAATGTTTCTTCTTTTTTGAGCATGAGCAAGTGTAACAAATCATTTCCTCTGGGATCAATAAAGTCTGTATCTGTATCTGTAATTTGAAACACTTGTGTGACAGAATTGTGATTCCTCTTTGTTCCTCCTTTCTGGCAGCTAACGGATCCATTTCGACCTATCCTCAGGGTAAGTGTTTCAGTGAATGCCATATACAAACAGAGAACCCACACAAAAATACAAACAAATATAAACACAGACACCCACCTAACAAAGACACACACCTACCTCTGACTCCAGCTGCACACATCAGGTGGTCTTGCTATCAAAGTAAATAGCGCCCTTATTTGAATAAGTTATGTCCTTGGAGGGAGAACATTCTCGAGTCTACCACATCAACAACAGCAACAACAACAAAGCCCATTTTATTTGAGAACAGGATGCAGCGTTCTCTGAAGGCTTCAAACCATTCCGATCCTTGCCAAACACTTTACAAATGTGTGCAGTGATACCTTCCAGACTTCATAACAAGCTTGGGAATTCCAAAAGCATCGCGCGCAAGCGATGTGTCCTTTCCAAAATAGACAGTACACACACACGCCATGGAGCGACATCGTGGTGGCAGGGTTAGAGTCTGCCGGACCATAAACAATGAGATTCACACTTGTTTTCTTCTCTTTTCTCTCGCTCCTGCGCAGAAACCAGGGAAGTGGTGCGCCATGCACGTCCACATCGCGTGGCAGATCTACCACCATCAACAGAAAGTGAAGGTGAGGACTCAGCCGTGGCGACAGTGGAAACAGGGCACGCAGCGCCACAGTGTCAACACCGTGGCGCGTTTCAGCCCCCTGGGGGCAGTGTCGCATCAGGACAGGCGGAACTAATTAGCATTTGTTTCACATGGACACAAGACGTTCTCGGTTGGTCAAGAGGGACATAATATTGATGTTGCTTTTACTGTGGCTTAACCGGCAGATTTATGAGATTCATAAACCGTTTTTCAATATATATATACTCTTCTATAACCAAAACAGAGAAACAATGAGCTTTCTAGTAATTGTTGTTTCACTAAAGTGAACGTCAGCACTAGACGGTGACCGTGCGTGTCTCCCAAACGCGTCCTGCAACAACTTAGCCCTGGGTGGTCCCGGTGGGGGTCGTTCTCCTGACCCGGCGTCACAGCCGGGGTCACTCTGCAACACGCTGCCCCTGTGTGTGTGTGAAGGTTTAACATGGTGTTTCCTCTGCTGTGCCTACCGTTCTCCAGCAGCAGATGCAGGTCGACCCTCATAAGCTGGACTTTGGCCTCAAACCCGAGTTCATGGGTCGGCCGCCGGGCCCCAACCTCTTTGGGGCCATCCACCACCCCCACGACCTGGCCCGCCCCGCCACGCTCTTCTCAGCCGCAGGTGGGTGGGTGTGTGTGTGTGTATGTGTGTGTGTGTGTGTGTGTGTGTGCGTGTGTGTGTGTGTGTGTGTGTGTGTGTGTGTTTGTGTGTGTGTGTGTGTGTGTGTGTGTGAGAGAGGATAGTTCATTTGATATAACTTTACCTTATTAATATTGAAATAGATTTTCATGTAGTGCGTTTCGTGTGATAAAGCTCTCTCTTTCTCTGTCGTTCCCAGGCCCCCCACACCCGGCAGCGGGCCCCTTTGGCCACCCTCCCCACCACCCCGGAAACTTCCTCAGCCCCGCCTCTCACCTCGGTAAGAGGGCAAGCAGCTTCAGAGTCTGTTTAAGAGTCTGCTTCAGAGTCTGTTTAAGAGTCTGCTTCAGAGTCTGCTTCAGAGTCTGCTTCAGAGTCAGCTTCAGAGTCTGCTTCAGAGTCTGTTTAAGAGTCTGCTTCAGAGTCTGCTTCAGAGTCTGCTTCAGAGTCTGCTTCAGAGTCTGCTTCAGAGTCTGCTTCAGATTCTGCTTCAGAGTCTGCTTCAGAGTCTGCTTCAGAGTCTGCTTCAGAGTCTGCTTCAGAGTCAGCTTCAGAGTCTGTTTAAGAGCCTGCTTCAGAGTCTGTTTAAGAGTCTGCTTCAGATTCTGCTTCAGAGTCTGCTTCAGAGTCTGCTTCAGAGTCTGCTTCAGAGTCAGCTTCAGGGTCAGCTTCAGGGTCAGCTTCAGAGTCTGCTTCAGAGTCTGTTTAAGAGTCTGCTTCAGATTCTGCTTCAGTCTGCTTCAGAGTCTGCTTCAGAGTATTCTTCAGAGTCTGCTTCAGAGTCTGCTTCAGAGTCTGCTTCAGATTCTGCTTCAGTCTGCTTCAGAGTATTCTTCAGAGTCTGCTTCAGAGTCTGCTTCAGAGTCTGCTTCAGAGTCAGCTTCAGAGTCTGCTTCAGAGTCTGTGTCAGAGTATTCTTCAGAGTCTGCTTCAGAGTTTGCTTCAGTGTCATAAGAGCGGTAACTGAAGCCAGGGGACCGGTGAAAGGGCCCCTTCAGCTAGATTTCCTGCCATCCCTGAGTGGGTCTCCAATGGCCAAGCAGGGAGGATAATAATTAAAGGTACTAGGTAGCCATGACAACAAGTGATAATCACAAAGAGTCTGCCGTAAGGAGCTGTTAGAAGGCAATAGAGGTGGACACATAAATAGCACTCAATCACTTGATCCCAGGGTGACTTTTAAAATAGATGAGGCGTTTGTGAGGGGAGCATTCGTTTGTATCGTAGTTGTTATTATTCTGTATGGGATGGGGTCGTGAGAAATATAACACTTACAAGTAGACTTGTAAGTGTTATATTTGGCTGCCATTTCCTGCCCATTGCAAAAGGGTGGAATGAGCAACAGTACACAATGACTCGTATCAAGACAGAAAATGTCATAATAGATAGCTGACATGGATGCCTTAGATAATAACACCTTTTGCAGGGGCTGTTTCAAAAGGAGCCTTTGAACTTGGATGTGCTGAAGACTATTTACAAAATACACATAAAAGCTCATTCCTAGATAACCACATAGCACAGAGGGCAGTTGAACAATGTCAATCATCACAAGAAACACTAAAGCGTTAAGTTGACCTCCAGGGTTGAAAGGAGTAATTCTTAAAAAAATAGCCTTAATCAGTGTTTCTCGTTTTTTCTGATCTTATTAGCCCTTTCATCATTTTAAAAAACTGGAGCAAAATTTTTTATGGGATATGAATAATACATGTGCATGTAATTTGGGGTAAACATGGGTGATGCAAATACTTTTAGTGAGAAACATGGGCTGTTTTTGTCATTCAATTTATTTGTTTGTTTATTCAGATTAGATTGGTATGCAGATTCACCATTTTATATTAAGGCTGTAGGCCTATTAAGATGACATTTCATGGTCAGATTATGATTTAGTACAGTACCCTTGTTACATATTGTGCCTATTTTAAAATGACCAATAGACGAAAAAACGCTGCAACCACCCTTTCCTTGTTAATGTCGGGCTACAAATATGAGACAAAACCCGCACTCTGTATGCTTGAGTTTTAATGTTTGCTTCTCTCCCGCCTCCAGAGCCTTTCAGCCGGCCTCCTTCATTCGGGGGACTGGGCACGCTCAGCTCCTCAGCCTTCGGCGGCCTGGGAAACCCAGCACTGAGTGAGTCTCCTCTTCATCGCCCTCCACCAGACACTCAACGCCAACCCTTGACATCTTGATTCGTATCGCATTCACACGCCTGCGTTTGATACAATCGACCTAACCGTTGGTGCCGTTGTCCTTCCCGTTGCGTAGAATCCCTCACGGCGGCCAACTCCATGTTCGGCCATAAGGAGGGCCCCGCCGGCCCACCGCAGCACTTCAACCCCAACGGGCCCAACAACGGCCAGCAGGAGCCCTGGAACCGGCTGCACCGAACGCCGCCCTCCTTCCCCACGCCGCCGCCCTGGCTCAAGCCCGGCGAATCGGAGAGGAGCGCCTCCGCCAGCTCCCACGAGAGGGACCGCGACTCGGACAAGCGGGCCCCGTCGGCCAGCAAGGACGACAAGGAGCCCAGGTGGGTGCCACGTCCCGCCCGCTCGCAACGACGGCTTTTACTCGGCGACCTTTTTCTTAAAGGGAAAGCTCTGTTGGACCGCGTCCTCAGACATGAAATAGCACTACGCAGCGCCATGGCTCTGCTCTGTAGCGCCCGAATGCAGGGATGATTATGGAGGAGCTTATTTCCTCAGGGAGGGGGTGATTACGACGAGTGAAATGAAAGAAGCGTGATTGTTTCCACAGCTGAGTTTGGGCGAGCCGCGGCGCCAGAGACGTGTGAACAACATACTTTTCTCTTCTCTTCCCAGGGAGTCCACGGAGAAGCGTCACTCCAGCCACCCCTCCCCGCAGGCAGTCAGGTCCCCAGTGGGCTTACTGGGCCACGGCCGGGCCCCTGAGCAGCACCACAGGAACCACCTGCTCCCCGGGGAGCCCCCCCGGGACAAGGAGCTCAAGGCCCCCAAGGAGAAGGAGCGGGAGCACGCCGACGTCTGGAAGGAGAACCACAGCGAGGAGCACAAGCTGAAGGAGAGCCACCACGGCGGCGACAAGGAGGCGCCCGTCATCCACGACGGGCGGCTGTCGGAGAACAAGACCCCCAGCCGGGCCACCCTGTCCCCCTACGTGCGTCAGGCCAGCCTGGAGCGGCCCCTGAACGGCAACCTGGGCCGGGACGTCCTGGAGAGGAAGGGCGAGCCGGCCTACGAGCACCAGAAGAAGAACAGCGAGGTGAAGGTGAAGGAGGAGCGGAAGGAGGAGCCCGAGGCCCCGGCCGCCGACCGGGGGAGCGGGCCCCCGGTCCAGGCGGCGCCGCCGCCGCCGCCGCAGCCGCCCGCTCCCACCCTCCACCCGCCCCCCGTCTCCATGGGGATCCCCATGGGCATGGCCGGCGTGCACCCCATGAACAGCATCGCCAGCCTGGACAGAACTCGCATGGTGGCGCCCTTCATGGGCATCAGCCCCATACCGGGCGCCGAGAGGTTCCCCTACCCGGCCTTCCACTGGGACCCCATGCGGGACCCCTACAGGGGCCTGGACATCCACAGGCGGGACCACCTGGCCCGGGACCTGCTGATGAGGAACGACCCGCTGCACCGGCTGCCGGGGCCCCGCCTCTACGAGGCCGAGCGCTCGTACCGGGACCGGGAGCCCCACGACTTTAACCGGGAGCACCAGCAGTCCACGGTGCACGCCCTGGCCCTGGAGCAGCGGCGGGAACAGGAGCGCGCCCACATGGAGGAGCGCGAGCGCCTGCATATGCTCAGAGAGGACTACGAGCACGGGCGCCTGCACGCCGCCATGCACCACCAGGTGATGGACGGGCACCTCCCCCACGGGGGTCCGGGGCTCCTCGCCCCCGGGCTACCCAGCATGCACTACCCCAGGGTCAACCCCTCGGCGGCGGCGGCGGCGGTGGCGGCGGCAGCAGCCGCCGCCGCGCATCAGAACAGCATGATGAACAAAACCCCGCCCACCGCCTCTCTCAGCGCCCCCCCGCCTCTCATCCCCACGCTCGGCACGCGAGCGGGCTCCCCCAGACGGACTACGCCCCTGGCCACTGACATCAGAGACAGACCCTCCTCGCACAACCACAAAGACATTGAGGCGCGCTGAGCAGATGGGACCCTCTCTCTCTCTCCCTCCACAGACTTGAAGGCGCGTGGAGTGCCGCCGCAGCCTTGTGTCCCAAACGCATTGAACTCACACCAAGCACTTAGCCTTGGGCGAACCACGACTGTACCATATCTGTGAATAACTTATGTAGGCAGAGTCATGCCTAGTAAAAATCATTGTTTTTGGTTGTTTTGTATAAAAAACACAAATAAGGGACAACATCTTATAACAACAACAACGGAAAAAAAACTTTTTTCAGGGTGGCTTTTTTGGCTTTTGTTTGCCCAGTTTTCTCTAGTGTTCTGTGTGCATTGGTTCTCTCAAAGAGTTGGGGTTATATGATGGAGACTGTATCCACCGATCCTCCACGCTGGAATGTGAAGGTACTTGGAAGGAGTGGCAGACAGAAGCATGTAGATACAGTGTACAGTCAATGTGCTCCCCTCTGTATGGATTACAACTGAGGTACAAAATATGCAACGGGGAGTTTTTGGAAAGCTTTACTTTAATTGTACATAGAGGAGTATAGTTTGGAGAATCAGAATGTGCTGTTTTGCAGACAGATATTTTTGTTTTTGTTTTTGGTTCGGTTGACAAACTAATTGAAATTGTACCATACGACATCACCACACCCGCCTCCCTTATCCCTGCCTTCAACTATGCAACACACATCTGGGCTCCCTCTCTGAAAGCTGGCCTTCTCCACACATCTGTACACACCGTGTAATGACCGAGGCATAAACTGCATTCTCTCCCCAACCCAAAAGACTCCACCCCTATGTGGAGATCTTATGAGTAAGGACAAGCTTTATCCGGGCCATGTGGGCTCTGTATTAAACACATCTTCTGATGAATCACATATCGATGTATTTCCAACAGTACATGCGACGCAAAAAGCGAAAATGCAAAAGTGTAATTCTTTGAGATAGAAATTCTATCTCGCAAGTCTAGTTCTGGAGAGAATGAGCAGTCAACAATACAGAAACAGCATACCGCTAGCCCTAATTGAAGGAATGTAAAGTACGTGTTTTCTCTGAGAAAATATTCTGTTGGTTCATGGGCAGTGTATTATTAAAAGTGCTCCACACCTTTAAGTTGTTGTACGTACTAATTGAAAAGACAAAAAAAGGCAGTTTGTTTTCCGATGAGCAGCAGAGATCTATTTTTAGTAGTTCACTGGAGGTTTAGTTTTGCGCTTCAAACTCTGTGAGACCATGTTGTGCAGTGAAGTTTTTTCTTTTTCAATCCAACATTCAAAATGTCCAACAGAGCCATAGTGGTTTTAGTCAAAGCGTATTGCAAAAAAAGATTGTTAAATAAGAAACTTTTTTTTGTGCTGTTAAACATGTACAAGGGAAAAATTAAGTCTTTATAGATCATGTACAAAAAATATGAAAAAATGAAGCGACTGAATCTTCAGCATGCTCCTCATGTAAACTTGTGTTATGTTAATTGTGCCATGTTATTAAAAAATGTGTACTAAACTTGTCTGATACTTACTCATACACAATGCTAATGCT
Organism: Pollachius pollachius; assembly: GCF_949987615.1. NCBI lineage: Eukaryota > Metazoa > Chordata > Actinopteri > Gadiformes > Gadidae > Pollachius > Pollachius pollachius. The sequence goes on from NC_136939.1 coordinate 9,435,882, forward strand.
TTGTGCCATGCCTCCTTTTTTATTATTTACAGTATGGGTGCTAATGATAAAAAAAACCCTAAGGATTGTTGGTACATATTTACGCATTAAAAACTAGGACCAATTCAGCCGTTCAGTTTTCCATGATGAATAAAAAACGTGTTTGATTGGAAAGACAGGGTGGTAACGTTGGAGCAGCTGGTTTTAAAATAATTCTTTAGACAATTAATTTAAACCAACAAACTACAACGGCTAGGCCTATTTACTTAACAAAGAATGGATACAGTTCAATAAAAAGCAACGTGCTTTATGAAAGAATAGAAACGTCTTCATTGATGATAGAAACACTAAGTTGTTGACATTCCCAGTATACCGCCACAGGAACGTGGTCATGACTCAGGGAGCATTATCAGTAATTAATGTTGGCTTATCTAACTTCTCACTGACCTATCAAATCAGTTTAACAGCCTTGTGTGCGGTTCTTTTTTAAGGCCAGCAGAGGGTGCTAAAGTCCACTTAAAATTAGTGGCAGGCTATTGGGCTATTGTCCGTATTGATGGTAAGTTTTATTTATGAATATTTCTACCCAGGCCTGTATTACTGTATCTACAGCGCAAATTAGGAAGGGGGACTTAACATAAAGGCCATTATTTATTATTTATAAATAAAATGGCTTTATGTATAAAAGGGCAACACTACCCTACATAACAAAGAAAGGGTGTGGTCCATCATGGGCATTAAGGAATACGTTAATTGAATTTAAATAAATTGAAGGATTCAATCCCAAAAAATGATAACTGTTATTCATATTCATATTAATAGTATTAATATTGTAATAACTATTATTAAAGTTAAATAATATTAATAACTAAGTATTAATAATAACAACGATAATAATAATAATAATAATAATAATAATAATAATAATAATAATAATAATAATAATACGTTTTTTAAATAACTGTAGAAACAAGAGTGAAATCGTTACTAATGTAATAAATGATTTATCTTCCAACTAGCAAAAAGGAAATACATTCTTTGTCCATGTATTAAAACAATCCGCCACTAGATGGCAACAAATCACAATTTTAGAATCGGAGAGGATGAAACTAGCAGGATACATCCAGCTCTCGTTTCGTCCATGATGGGATAAAACTCGTTTTTCAGGTTGAGCTGTTGTTGAACAAACTCATCATTCAAACAAAGCAAGCCTCATATTTGTCGTCAGCAAAAGAAATGCTTCTAAACAGGGTGAGCCACATAGCTAAGACGTTTGTAGCAGCCTAGCCCTCGTGTAGCCTATGTTTTGAATTCCGCAGAAAAAAAAACAAATGGATACAGAAGTAATTTAAGTGAATTCAACAACAATATCGAACAAAAAGTATAAAAGGCTACTTTATACTTTTTGGCTACTTCTCTCTATCTCTATGTGTCTCTCAGTGGCGGTTCAGGACTATTTTTGTTGGGGTGGCCAGAATGGGACCATAACACATCTGCTTCATTATGGATATGAAGAATTGTTTTGGTTCTAGGTTAAGGTTTCGGAGTTAGGGTTACAGGACGGACCCCTGCTCATGTACAGATTAATACATGATTGAAATGTATTAATTTTGTGTTTATTTGTATGTGTTAAATATTTTTTTAAAAGCAAATGCTATTAGTCTATGTATTGGGGACAATTTGGACATTTGTCGATATTATTGCATATCGCGATAACCCGAGCATTCACCAGTCGAACTGGATTCTACTTATTAAGGTAGCAGGTGATTATGAAGGGTAGTTCTTGTTACACAACCATCTGGGAAGTCGTAAGTGTTTGGAAAATCTAATGGAATTGCCTTTTTCTTTTTACAATAAAATGAACCATCTGCATTGGGTAAACCAATTACCGTCTATCACGTGGTTCCTCAGATGAGCTAATTGGTGCAGTACATTCTCGGTAGATCGTGATCTCGCGAAGCAAGCTGCCTCGCAAGGTAAGGTTAAGGTGTCTGTCAAGGTAAGAGTGTGTTTCTGTGTGAAGTTGTAGCTTTTTGTTAGATCCTTGTTTGTATTCATAGTTCCACGTGATCGAATTAGTAGGCTACGTTGTGTTTGCCTGTTGTCTTTTCCTACTTTCCGTTTGCCCTTTGTCTGATTGTTTCTATTGCCTGATGTTTTCTGTTACTGTTTGTCTTGTAGTTTCCAGTAAAAACCTTTTTTTGTTTTAACGTTAAACATGTATCTGAGTATATGCATTTAGGACTGATTTATGAAACCTTGCCACTTTCTCAATGGGGGCAAACTACAAAATGTACAGCTTTAATCTAAGCTAAAGTATTTCTATTTGTTAGTATTTTCTTCTAAGCAGCATTTTCAAACTGCTTTAATTGAGATGCTTGCTTTTAAACTGCCAGGGTTAGACAAAACATAACAGCTTATTAAACTAAGATCCAAGAAGGTCTCGTAAAAGGAAAAACGTCTAGTAAGGAATCATAGATCAGTTCAGCAAATTTTGGTATTAGGTTTGCCGAAACGAATTCTGCTTTTATATCTTGGGAAACTTCATTGGACAAGAGAGAGGACAGATGTTGTGTTCGAGATGCCTCGTACACCATCCGCACGAGTTGCAAAGTGGGAAATCTCCCAGTTTTCTAGCAGCATTTCACAGAGGCACACCCCCTTTTGGTCGTAATATCTTGGGATTCTGAGAGTCCATCGGGTTCACCAAGGTTAACCCTACGACTCGACAAACAAAGATGGCTGCGCCCATAGTGAGATTTATTTTCTTTGTATTTGTGCCACGTTGGTCATTTTAATTTCAAGGTGCATCCAGGGGTGATTTTCAACATAATATGCCATTAATTTAATTAATTTCATTCACATTGCTCATATACATCAAGCTCATATAAGTCGAGTATTAGCTTAAAAAAGCATCACAATGTTAGCGTGGGTCATAACCATGGGGTGAACAAGTACCCATCCTACAACACTCGGCCCAAAACACAATTTTTACGACCTCATTGTGTTTAAATTCCAGGTGAAACAGTAGGTGCATTGCCACTTTAACAGAGGCTAATACAATTTGTATCCCTCATTGCATTACTAACACTAACACTAACCCTTTTTATGGGTATCCTGGACGAAATATGCTTTATGTATGAACATTTGTGAATTTGCTGTAAATCCTTAGTTTTGCTGACGGTCCAACCTCTATACAAATATTCTGCGGGAAAACAAAGGAGAGAAAGTGGTGGTGAGTAGGCCAATGGGGGGGGCGGTAGAGTGGCTAGGCTTGAGTGCAACTCCCAGCTCTGCTATCTCGCACTCTCACTCTCTCTCACTCTCTCTCACTCCCTCTCTCTCACTCTCACATACCCACACACACACACACACACTGCTTAAACTCCATTGATCTAGACACCGTTACTGCGTTTGGTTCTCAGAGAGATGGATTAGGGGGACAAGCTGAATGCCTTTCTCCAAAAGAAACTACGCTCCTTCATGCAAAGTTCACACATCAATAGCAAAACTGGGATAACTGGAGAAAGAGAGAGAGAGAGAGATGAAAAGACCAATCGTTGGCCTTGATTGTTAAACATTGTTATTGGTGTACACTGTGAATACAGCCCTGGTAAATTATCCTAATCCCTGTAGACAACCGCTTATGCATGGACTGCTTCCAGAAATAAGACGCTAAGCCTTGAGGAAATAAATTATAACATGGACTCTGTTGGTTGGTAGGATCCACCAGTTCAGAGCAAACCGTACAAATCAATACACTGATTCAATGGTTGTCACGGTATCCAATTTTCATTCACGGATATCCTGGGAATAATAATCTCTTTATCTCTGACATGGTCATCAGACCTAAGGCAGCAGTGGCACATGCAGTAGCCTCTGGTTTTAGAGTTGTATTTTAGGGTTGGGGTTTGGTTTTAGTATTTGGTTTTTGTGGTTTAGTTTTAGGGTCATTTTCATGCTTAGGTTTTAGGGATTGGGTTTGGTCTTAGGGTTGTGTTTTAGGTTTGGTGATTGGTTATCGGGTTTGTTTTTAGGGATACTGTTTCCAATGGGTTTGGTTTTAGAGCTTGGTTTTTCAGTTTTAGGGTTTGGAATAAGGGTTGGGGTTTAAGGGTTGTTTTTTTGTTATAGGGTTGGTACAAAGGTTTGTTTTCCTTTTTACGGGCCAAACCCTAGAACTCGCGGACAGATGAAATAAATATGACATTTGACATTCAAATCCAGGTAGCACACACCAAGAATAGTTCAAAATAATGAGGCCTTTGATGGGGTCTGTGTCAAGTGTGTGTGTTCGCTGTAAACTTTTCCCTGTATGTTTCGCAAAGAGTATGTTTCTAAACTTCACCTTGGAAATATATATACACACGCACCAAAAATATCCTACAAATAATACAATTTCACCGAGCTGGGGACAGCCAAGTAGGACATCTGGGACAGCTATTTTTTATTCTCTCCATCATTTTCTATACCTCACTTTTTAGATTTTCTATTCTCTCCATCATTTTTCTAGGTCTCCTTCTCAGAGTTGTATATTCTTTATTCCCTTATAATTCATAACTTCTCTCACTTAAAAAACCAAAAAAATGGAGAGATTATTTTTGGGGGAAGAGGAATCAAAAAATGTGTGGAATCTTTTTTTTCATTTGCTGCATCCTTACCGTCTCCACGGAGAGGACTTGAACCCAGGTCTCCAGAGCCGAGGACCAACAGCTGTTTCTGCTGCGCCACTGATAGGATGTATGTGATATGGTGGGAGGTTCTAAAAGTTGTTACAATTTGACAAATAATTAAAAGAAGTGTACTTAAAATACAGTTGCATATTAAAGTATACTTTACATTTGAAGGAACATATACTGTGTGGTCAGATATATATATGCCATTGATAAAGCCCAGATGGACAGTTAACATTATTTATCCAACAGAGCTGGATTCTCATTGATACATGCACTTATAAAAAAGCTCTTACTTATTCGGAGCACATTCCACTTTAAAAATCTATTTTGGTTAGAAGACTGTGCTTGAAATGTTTGTTAGGCTTGCAGCCAAATACAATGCTGTTATTCTATAAAGTCTTTGCTTAGCCATGTCAATACAAAACTGTCCGATACCGTAATAGATGTTTTCAAGGTCTTCAAAGCCCGCATACAGCTATAGTGTTTTTAATAGAATCAAAGCCTGGATTAAATAGTTTACACTTTAAACTTAACCTGAAAATATAGATAGACTAAAAGAACAGATTTGTATTGTATTGCAATTCAACAATGCGTGAATAAAGTCCTCTCAATGTCGGCTTCAACATTGGCAGAGACATTTTGGCCAAGAGGCCTTCGCAAATTCATCTCCCAACAAGTGCTGTTGTTGTCACTGAAAAGATAATTCACATGTATAGAAAGGTGTCATCACACAAGCCTGTTTTCGTGACCTCCAACCACTGCAGCTGCAAAACCACAGGAGAGTCCGACTTCTCCATGATTCACTATGACCTTTTCCCTGTGAGTAGGAGAGCGGCCATAGCTTCGCTGATTCACACAGATGAACTTTAAATAATTAGCATAGCAGAATAGATTGGGCTGGGGGGGGTCTAAGGTTACCCAACTAACTGGGAATTAATAAACAGGGCACACACAGCACATGGACTGCCCATAATTAATTTAGTTTCGAAATACATTTAATTATAATGCAGTCTGCCAAGTTTCGTCAGCCCACTTTATTTGGCCATAAACTGTTAGCCAATGTCTGACCGTGTGCCATGAAACACACACACGTCCGCCAACCGCACACACACACACACACACACAATGATTGCAGTCCAGTATTCATAGTTTTCGATTGCCCTACATTAAATACAAAATAAATTCAATTTCCTACAATTTATTCCAATTTTCAACAGTGCCTTTTTTTTCTCTGGTTCTCACTGCAGGCCGTTCTATTCAACCTCAGCCATATTGGAACTCTCCGGCATTCCCTCCCTTTGCAATTGAGTTCAGGCGGTGATACGACTTCCGTCTGGGTCTCCAGCGTCGGTCCCAGTTAGGTGGAGTGAGGGGTGGGGGTGATGATTATTCCGGGGGTTGGAGGTTGGAATGGGGTGGGTGGGGTAGTAGGGAGGGAGAAGAGAGCAATGACCCCGATCCTGCTACAACCATCCCCATCCTGACCTCCATCTTCCTGGGGGGTGCGGTGCACAGATCCGGCACACGTCCCTGTGGTACCAAAATAAGACAGGAGTGTGTGTGTGTGTGTGTGTATGTGTGTGTGTGTGTCCGTCCTGCATGAGAGTATAGAAGTATGCAGGCCGGATTGGTTTCGACACACACACACACACTAACATTTATCACCAACGTCACTATCATCATGGGTGGAGATGACCCCAATCACAGAGCGGGAGGGGGGGGCAGGGGGGAGAGAGAGAGAAGGCGAGAGGGAGGGGAAAAGGGAAAACTTACCAAGGCTACCTTTTATTGCTGTCCTCTATTCTCCTGGACTGATGACATGGCATTGGAGGTTGATCAACTATAATGGAGTCGACAACGGGTGCAGATTAAAAGTACAAATCACAGTGTAAACGACTGCGCCTGCAGTGCCCTATCAACCCCGCAGCATCTGGACCCGCTCCGGCCGCGGCCCTGCTCACAACCACGTTTTACGTTAGGCTCTTAATCGGGAAAGAAACCCGGACTCGAGTTAAATGAACTCAGCTAACGCAACTCATTGTTTATGGCGTTTTTATTTGAAGGCGCTTCTAGTGCTGAGGAGGATGTTAAAGCAGAGGTTAGAGATCCTCTTAAACACATCTTGTTTAATATCCTTCTCGCACTGTTTGAGAGGTGCAGGAAGGATACTAAAGCAGATGTTAGATATCCTCCTAAACACTTGGTTGTGTGTGACTATTTGCTTCTAATCTCTCTGTTAGAGGGCTAGGGTCATCCCTGGCCACGATTCCGCCGGCCTCATAAGGATGCAGAGCGAGGAGATGGCCCGATACAACATACGGTGTCTCCAGATCGGTTTGACCCAAGCGTCTGCCTAAACCTCCAACACAACGCAATGTTCCCGGTCATAATTCAAATGACACATCCACCAGCGATGGGAGACGGCAAGCAATCCACCGTGAAGCTTGTCAGTCTCACAAGGAGCTAGCTAGCTCATGCACTGCTATCCCAAAGGTCTCCTGTCTCTTAGCATGAGCTGAGCTCATGAGCTGTGCGGGAAACATAGTCTCCTGCAAACCCCCCCCCACCCCCAAATGGAGCAATGATGAGGCAACATCTGCGGCTGAAGGTCGTACATCAAGAGACGGGCATGAGTCATCAAAATGTCTTGCTGTCAGCAGCGGAGAGGTCACCCAGATGACCACCGCGAGGAGCCCTGCCCGGAGCAGATGACTGCTGCGTGACAGGCTCGGAATGGAAGGAAGGGGCCCCCTGACGTGGTTATAAATGCCCTATCCAACCCGCCATCCCCCTGCCTCCACCCATCCATTCCTGCCTCCACCCATCCACCCCCCTGCCTCCACCAAACCATCCCTCTGCCTCCACCCATCCATTCCTGCCTCCACCCATCCAACCCCTGCTGATGAGACGAGATGAGATGAGATGAAATATGAGAGTGCGGCAGATGGGCAGGGCTCCAGAGAGGCCTGGGCTGTCTGGCGTCGTACCCACGCGTAGGCAGCTTGATTGGGGGGGGAGACGGGGCCTTGGACCCTGGGCCCTCTCCGCGGACGATCCGGCTGCGTGCGTTGCGTTCGAGAAAGAACGAACGGTTGTCTCAAGGCTACGGGCCAGCAAAGGCCCTTGGTGTTTTCTCCGGAGAGTTCTGGGACACTGTGGATGTGAAAAGGCTCCACGGTGCTTTGTTTCATAGGAGGTTGCAATTGTGTATTCTACCCCGACTTCTACACCGACGGGGGCTAACCGGCTGTGCTTGCTTCCATTGATTTCAGCTTACTCGGTCGAATGCTTATCGAAAAGCGCTGTGCTGAATAGAAATAGAAAAGACTACGGATAAGCAGAAATTAACCTTAATTTCCCCCAAAAGTCAGAGTATTCCTTTGACGGTTGGCTTTACAAATCCGATAAGGAGAGATGTATATCATTTTCTGTTGGGAATGTGTTGCAGAAAATCAAGATTTACGTTTTTCCCATGGCTTGCATTAAGACCGATAATTTCCAAAACACTGGACTCGGCATTATTTTTAGCAGTCTTAATTTTAGAAGCATGAAATGAAATCACCCCCAAAAACTAAACAGTTGTACACGCTTGTAGGGTTGGAGAGGGTACCCTTAACCTGCATTCCGTCTGAAGCCACAGGAGTCGAAGCGGTGCCCTTGGAGCTCCAGGTTCATTCATATTCCACCAACCTAGATAGAACGCCTTTGACTCAGTCTTCAACCCCAGTCTAAAAATGGAAAGTACTTCAGACACCATGCCGCCGGCGCCGGTGGGGAGCGGGGAGGCGTTTGTGACGAGACCAATGCTTTTAGAGGGGAACACCTTTTCGTTAGCGCCGAGATAATTCTGGTTACAAGATAAATCATCACCGTTAGAAGCAGCCAGCTTAGGCTGAGTACAACCAGATAAGGTTGCCAAGGAAACCCTCCAGGCGAACCAATGAGGCACCCCTCTGTCTCTCTCCCTCCCCCCCCCTTTTCTCATCCTGATCTGTGCAAACAATTAATACCTTACACAGGCACACTGGGAGAGAGGAAAGAGGTGGGAGGCATTCACAAATCCCCAGGTGCTTAGTGTATCTCCCCCTCTCCCCGTCTCTCTCTCGCTCGCTCTCTCCGTCTCGCTCCTTCTGTGGACGAGGACAAAGGGTGCAAAATGTGTCACAAATTGAGATAGCGCCGGAGCACACTGAGGGATGATGTATGACTCATTTTGCATTGATTCAATGAGACCAGAACAACAAAAGACCCATAAATCTCATTTCCCCCCACACCCGTCGTACCCAGTGCACGTGCTGTAAGAGCACGGGCAGTTATGGTCTTTTAATGATGGTTTACAATGCATGGCCATAAATATGCCATTACATCCCGGGTCCCACCCGTGATATTCTTCGCTGGATGTTCTACGACGCGAGATCCCACCGGCGCATCTGCAGCCAACCAATCCCCCGGGAGGTAGGCTCGCCAGAGTCATTACGATCCAGAGTGACTTCCAGCGGCCATAGATCAATGCTCTGGGGCCCTATCCGTTACCCAGTTCCAATTATAGCTGATAGCCTCCTTAGCACTGCTGCTAAGTGTTTTAGTCTTTTTTTATTGACAACCTGTCAACCGGCGTGCGTTGAGCTCGCTGTTGGCAACAGTTGAGGGCATCGAGCCTTCCAAACACACACGGACGTCGCTCTGCAAGGCTTATCAAGTGATGGAAATGTCGAGTGAGATGATCCGACATGATCTATCCTCAGGTTAAGAATTAAAAACTAACACGTATTGGTCCTTCCCATAACACATTCTGTGTAGTTAATTAGCCAGCCAATTCAGCACGGTGTTGATTACCCGTGGCCTGCAAAGCAAATAATTACCCAGCACATTAACTAAGGGATATTGGCTGTAATTGATGGGGAGACACCAAGCTAAATGTGAGGTCCCTTGTGCAAGGTCCACAAATAGCCGGTGGAAATAAGGGATTGTACGTGTGGTGTCTTACATGTGTCAGGAGGGTGAAAGCACATCAGGTTGAAAGAGCTAGCCTGGTCGATGCTCAGGTTGGGGGGGGGGGGGGGGGGAGGAAGAAGATGGCGGCTTTACGTCCGGGTCTGTCTGCATCATTGATTAATCGCAGTCATTAAGTGGTTGGAAAGCCAGCTCACCTGGTGTTGAGGGGGAGGTGGGTGAGATCACTGATTGAAATTAATCACAGTCATAGGAAGTAGTGGGTTGGAGGTGGAAGGAGGCAGGGATGGGGAGAGAGAAAATTGTTTTTTTTTATGGTTAGGCTGCCTGGGTATAAAAATAAACATTACCTTTCTTTCGTTTTTGTTTGTGGAATTTTATTATTCAAAAATACAGCACAAAAAAAGATCAAACACACAAAATAAAAAAAAAGATAAGCATAACAGTTTTCACATGGTGTGCAAACCTTCATGATCTTCATACTATATTAGTACGCTCATTTAGAAGCTACAGTTAATATCGCTAGGATTCCACCACTCTTTACCAGGTGGAAGGGAGAGAGGGAGGGTGGGGTTGTTGTCTATTCCCCAGGGCTCTGTTCAGCTATACAAAACCAAGATGCTACAGCAGTCGGCAGGTTTTACAGCACATCTGGGGCCGCAGTGTTGTGTAGGTGGAAATAGGGTTGGTTACGTGTAGAAAAACGGAGTGACGGTAAGTTAACAGGAAGGATTTCTACAGCCGTCACATTCCCAGTAAGGCAAACAACAAATCAGGGCCCCTTCCCGCTGTAGTCGGAGAGGCATCTGATCCAGGCTGACAGGACCCCCTCCCCTCGCTCCCTCCCTCCCCCTCCCTCCTAATGAGGGTTAGGGTGGGCACAGCACTGCAGAGCATGGTATATACACACAAACATTGATCATCTCATTAAGACTGTTGTCTGGGATTAGATATTATGTTATTTCCATTCCGCAGAATGAAACCTAGAGCCCAGAACCAATGTAGGTCATGGGGAAAAAAACACAGATATTAATGAACTTAAAAATAGGAGGAAATATTCATTTCTGAGGCAGGAGAGGGGGAAAATAAAAGACAATGCCCAAATAAGGCCCAGTGGACCGGAACCATGGACCAGCCGCAGCTGTGTACCGAATAAAATACACAAAAAAAAAAAATAGCATGGCAACGGGGGAAAAGGCACAATGGATATCGAAAAATATGGAAAATGAAAAAATGGTTTATGTGTGTTTGCATGTGTGTTTAGGTTGTGGGGGGGGGGGGGGAGAGATGAGGTGGACAATGTGCAGTGATTGGCCACCATTTTCTTATTGTCTGTGCAACAATACAAACTGATATGGTTTTCAAAGCGAGAATGGAACGAGCAACAGTTTTCTCTCTCTCTCTCTCTCTCCCTTCTGGTGACCACGCCTGCTTCAAACAACCTGAACCGTAGTGTAAACAAACTCAAAACGCCTTACTCGTTATGAAGAGTCTACACACACAGTACACACACGCATGCACAAAACACACAAAAACACTCTGCTGGGTCTCGGTTCACCTTCTTTTGTCAGGCGTCTTTTCTTTAACGTCGTCACGTGCGCTTTCGGTCGCGCTCTTTGTATTCCGCCTTACAAAGTCCAATTAGTGCCGCGGCGCCGGCATGGGGATTTGGTATTGACCGCGGGGAGGGAAGGTTAATCAAGATATTGGCTGCCTGTAATGCAAGTGCAAAAGGGAGGATTAAGTACGTCAGGCCTTTGGGCCGGGGTCGCGGGCGCCCCAGATGATAAATTAACACGGTCCGCGGAGCTCCTGCTAATAAGGTGTGTATCTGCGTGTCTCTGCATTCGCGTCAGATTGGATGGGGGTGGGGGGGGGGCGGGGTCTAGCTTCAGTCAAACCCGCTTAACTGTGATTGCCCAGTGAACCTTGCAGTCTACTTTGTCCCCACTAATTTCCAACGCACTGCCCTCTCTCCCTCTTGCACTGACCCCCACCCCCAACCTCGCGAGTTGCTCCACCTCGCGAGCGCCCAATCCCCTCGGCCTACCCCGCCCCCGTAGGGAACCTGAAACTGGACGAATCAAACTGCTGCTCTCTCATTCACAGCGAGCTGACCTCCATGTCCCAGGGGGTGGTAAACAATGCAAACGCCATCTATGTAGAGAGCGAGAACGTGATCCGACTCCATGTGTGGCTGCCTGGACTCCTTCAGATAGAACCGGTTCCTTCATTAGTAGTCTTACTGTGGCTCAAACCCCTTCATATATTTAAGCCTTCAGTGTTATAAATTGAAAATTTTATAATGCATGGAATAAAAAAAAAAAGATGAATTCCTATGGTTCACAGAGAACATGATGGTTAAAATAATAACATTAAGAGAGTCCTCCCAATGGGTATTTCATCATTGTGGGCAGCAAATCAATAGTTGCTTAAATACACCTAACCCCTCCACTGTGTGCTATTGACATTCCTGCACAAAGCACACAGTTGCAATCTGCATTCCTATACCTACATACATACATGCATAGAGCTGTATACATACGCCTGGCCAAAAGAGGGGCCACGGTCACTTCTGGAACCTGTCACCATAGAAAGGGCCATCTAGAATTGATAAAAATGACAACATGCGTTCCACTATATACAATAAAATCTGAAGGGTACGTTCATCACATCTCACGCCCCTTCCATTTAGTTTCATGTGAGAAAGGTCCCAGAAAGTAAAGAGTGATAAAAAGCAGTATCATTTGTGTTGTCGGTATAAAGTTAATGTGTTCCAATGTGGGTTGTTGTGTTTTTGGAGCTTCTGGCCGTGTTGCTTCTCCTTCACCAGAAAAACACAACGGAACCAGGCCTCCACAGAAGAAAGTCTCCCCGCATTTGGAAATAGACAAAAAAGAGCAACAAGTCAGTCCTAGATCGCCCGGCACTCCTTCTCCGGCTGTCCACATCGGATGGTGTCCCATTCAATCCCCTCTGCCCTCCCGCCCCTCCCATCCCTCCCATCCCAGTCCGTCAGCACATTCTCTCCCTCCCCCCCCGCCCCCCACCTCTGTCCCCGAGGCAGACAGTCGAGGACTCCGGGCCTGGCTACACGATGGAGCCGTCCCTGTTCTGGGCGGGGATCATCACGGCGATGCCTCCCATGCGACTGAGGTTGGGCCCGGCCACCCTGGGCGCAGGGGCCGGGGCCGGGGCGGTGAAGACGGGCGTGGCCATGGGGGCCCGGCTGGGCGGCCTGTCGAAGTCCTCGGACGAGGGGATCTTGTCGTACTGGGGCTTGAGGGCGTACTCGTGCAGGTTGGAGGGCGTCATGGAGCCCAGCGAGGAGCGGTGGCTGCCCACGCTGGTGAAGCTGCGGGCCGTCGACACGCGGCTCTTGGGCGGCGGCACGTCCTCCCTGGGGTGGTGGGTGGTGAGGATGGAGAGGAGGGAGGGGTGGAGGGTGGAGTGGGAAGGATGGAGGGACGGAGAGGTGGAGGATGGAGAGGGAAGGATGGGGGGACGGAGAGGTGGAGGATTGAGAGGGAAGGATGGAGGGACGGAGAGGTGGAGGATGGAGAGAGAAGGATGGAGGGACGGAGAGGTGGAGGATGGAGAGAGAAGGATGGAGGGACGGAGAGTTGGAGGATTGAGAGGGAAGGATGGAGGGACGGAGAGGTGGAGGATGGAGAGAGAAGGATGGAGGGACGGAGAGGTGGAGGATTGAGAGGGAAGGATGGAGGGACGGAGAGGTGGAGGATGGAGGGACGGAGAGGTGGAGGAGGGCCAATAGAGGGGAAAGGGGAGAGGATGGAGAGGGAGAATGGAGAGTAAGAGAGGGGAGAGGTGGAGATGGGGAGAGGATGGGGGGGCAGGGGAGGGCAGGCGGAGGAAAAGACAACAAGACGAAGGTCAGTCAACAAGACCGTGTTTGTTTTCCCTTAACGCTCACTTTGACATGCTCATACGGGAATCAAGAGCGATCGATAGAACAGCAGAATGAAAAATGTGTTGCCGTGAGAGTGAATCACAGGCGTCAACCTGATAAAAGAGAGCAGAGGACTGGCGACACGATTGGCATCTGCTACCAGGCAAGCAGGCAGTGACTGAGACGCAGCCTGCGGGAGGCCATTACAGCAGCACCCTGTACTCCCTCTGGCGGCCAAATTAGTAACCAATAAGCAGCAGTGATGGAGTTAAGAGCTGCACCACGATAGGCCAGAGGGGGCCGTTGGCCTCCGGTAGGTAGACTGGAGGTTCAGCGGTGTGCGCCGCTCTGTACTAAGCTCTGTGCATGTGCTAATCCTCTTTGTGTTACAGTATGAGCGAGCGGCATTGTGCTTTTGGTTCTGATCCAGCCCACAACAGGGCAGCCCATGGCCCGGAGGTGGGTGGGGAGAGAGATTAAGAGAAAGAGAGAGAGATAGAAAAAGAAACGGAGAGAGACACAGGTGTGTATTAATAAAAAGGTCAATGCGAACAAGTATATTAAATGATGATGTACAGAAATGCCTTGACTTAAGTGTCCCTCAGGCTACCGCGTGTATGCACACAATTGTTAAAATCTCTCGAATTCTAGTGTCTAGTGTGCTCTCATTTCGTCAAGCTTTCGTTTCCTTTATTTGATGTTTGACTGGTATAGACCTATGGGTACTCTATTAATTACATTGTCTTCTTCTAGCAGTGGTATAATGGCAGCTGACTGGAGAATTAGTGCAATCTACTGCTTATATCGCTGAATCAACTCCAAATATAAGCATTACAGCAGTGGATGAAAACGTTCAAACATTTTAATTTTCTTTCTGCAGATTTTCCGAAAACTGTAATACTGTGTGTTTCATTTGAATTAAAGCATTCCTCCAGACCGAGATAGACAGAGATAGAGAGTGCAAGAGACAGAGAGTAAGAGACAGATATAGAGACAGACAGACGGAGCTAGTGAAAGAGGTCATTTTGCAAAATAGATGGACGCGTTGCCCAGCCAGACTGAGCATGGGACGGGTGGGAGTGGGTTCACCGGACCAGGCGGTCAGCCACAGGACGCTCAGAGCAAACAAAGCTTTCAAACTGATTACCACAGCTGTTTCTATGAGGATGGAAGGGGGGTGGGGGGGAGGGAAACCGCTGATGGAGCGACAACCCTTTTCATTGCTATTGAAGCTCTGCGAGTATGCTTGGGTGAGAGACATAGAGAGAGGGAGACAGATACAGAGAGAGAGAGAGAGAGAGAGAGAGAGAGAGAGAGAGAGACAGAGAGAAATACTGGACATGTGTTGAACCCTTTTCACAGAAGGTCAAAGGGGTAAACACAGGTGAAGCTCATAAATGAATAGTGGATTTATGAGCGCCGTAAACTATGATTACTGTAATTTGGTTGATTTTTATTGTCTGGCTGTTCACATCCATTTGGTGTTTCAATGTGCCCGATTGCGGACGACATTGTGATCACTGATGGCTCTGCTAAACCAACCTGCATGGGAAAGAACAACAAGGAGGGCTATCACATCCGTCAATCTGTCGGTGCCGCGGGTGTGTTGTATTAATCTAAAGATAATGTGTTGCCACAGTGCAGGTCTTCTGTGAATGAGGCAACTGGTGCAAAACTGAGACAGTAACAAACGAGAGCCGAGGAGTCACCCTGGCCTTGAAGTATTTTGATACTTTAGTGGCTGAATCGCCGTTGGCTCCAGCAGTTCCTCTGTGATAGGACCGACTCTGAACGATAACGCTCGCAGATAAGGAACGAGGTTGAAGTCGGATTCCACATGACAAATCAGACGGCAAATCCGTGGCTTTATACATCAGAAAAGTGTTAATGCAGAAAAAAGAAATCTGCAGATTTTATCTTCTGTTTAATTTCAGATCCCGTTGGAACTATTTATAAAGGGTTCCACGCGCGCGTGTGTGTGTGTGTGTGTGTGTGTGTGTGTGTGTGCGCGTTTGTGCTGGGGTCTCACCTTATCTCGTTGCAGATCTCTTTCTCGTACTTCTTCTTCTGGCGTGCGCGGCAGCAGCAGACGAGGATGACTGCGAGGATGATGAGGAACAGCAGAACGCCGATGATAGCACCTGCGATGATGCCCGCGGTGTTGGGGGCTTCAAACAAAACAGAAAAACAATGTTAGTGTTAGTGATGATGTTTGTGGTGGGTTACAAGTTCTTTTTTTGATTCATTTTTGGTGTACTGGGTTGAGTGAGTTATTTTGAAACAAATCCTGAAAACATTTTTGCAGAGATTGTTTTTCGTTTTCATGCTCAAACATGCTCGAGGATAAAAATGATCAATAAAACCTTCAACTAGATAATACCCTACACATCCCTGAAAGGTAATGCCTGTTTTTAATGCTATGGATTTACAATCAATAACCTAACCTACCCTTGAAACCTTCATCGCTTAAAGGGCGTGTACATGACGTCACATCATAATGACGCCCGCCATATTGGGAGCATAAGATCACTGGAGTGATCGTTAATGTGTTGGTAGCAATGTTTTTTTAGGTCAATGTTTGGTTTATAAATCGTGAGGTGATTTGTCATTACGGGGGGGAGACAGAAGTGGATCATTGCCATCCTCAGCCCCTCTCTGCTCAGGCGACCGGCCAACCGAAGCGCCCGGCTGGTGGGCCACTTGGTGGGTGTTCAGTAGGGTCGGGGGGGGGGTCATTGGGGAGTCGGGGGTTGTGCTCATTAAAGGGGACATATTATACCACGGGTTAGTGATTAGCCATTACAAGCCGTTTTGAAAATGTGCAGGTTCTGACATCACAGGTGGGCGTGTCCACCTGTGATGTGTGCTGGATAGATCAGTCTACCAGCCTACCCAGTGGACCGAAGCAAACGTTGCTCATCTATCCGTCACACATTCAAAACGGCTTGTAATGGCTAATCACACTCACACCTGGTGGTATGATACGTCCCCTTTAAGGAGGGATAAGGGGGAGGTGTGGGTCCTTACGTGGGGTGACGCTGAGGTGCAGGATGCATTCCTCCGAGCCCACCAGGTTCTTGGCCCTGCAGCGGTACGTCCCAGACACGCTGGCCGACGCGTTCCTGACGTTGACGGTGCCTCCGACTGGGTCTGCGGAGAGGGATTTTTGTTATTTATTTAGCGAATGCAAATTTCTCAAGCCAAGCAGTAGGCCACTGATTGGCTTGATCTAAATTGTGGAGGGTGATTAGACCTCCTTTCAGTCTTTGGAGAGGGCAGGCTTCCCTCTTTGCAGAGAGGGAGAGAGAGGCAGACAACTCTGGTGTGAGAGAGAGCGAGCCATGTGACTATTTACATTATATATTTAACGTGTGTGTGAAGTCAACAGATGGCTCACACCCGGCAGCCAAAGGGGTGTTTATGCGGCTGGATGATTTTCCATCATATTTTTTATATTTTAAGTGTTGAAGTGATAAGAGAAAAAGTGTGTGTGTATGTTGAAGTAATAAAAGGGAAAGGGGTGTGTGTGTCATGAGGTTCTAAGAGAGAAAAATATGTGCCTGTGTGTTGAATACAAGAGAAAAAGTGTGTGTGTTTGTTGAAGTAATAAAAGGGAAAGGGGTGTGTGTGTCATGAGGTTCTAAGAGAGAAAAATATGTGCGTGTGTGTTGAATACAAGAGAAAAAGTGTGTGTGTTTGTTGAAGTAATAAAAGGGAAAGGTGTGTGTTTGCTGAGGTTCTAAGAGAGAAAAATGTGTGCGTGTGTGTGTTGAAGTAATAAGAGGGAAAATGTGTGAGTGTGTTGAAGGGATAAGAGATGAGAAGTGTGTGTTGAAGTTATACGAGAGAAAAAGTGTGTGTGTGTTGAAGGGGTTGGCCGATGAAAAGTGTGTGTGTGCGTTACCCAGCACGGCAGAGGCGGGGAGGAGCTTGCTGTCGCTGATCTTCTCCCAGATGTACTGCAGGGGGTTGGTTCCCTGGGCGGACACGCATCTCAGCATCACGTCCTTGCCCACCTCGGTGGGGCCCTCAGCGTAGCACCGGGGCCGGGAGGGCTTCTCTGTGGACACACGGAGGGAGGGAGGGCCGGTGAGTGGGGGCAGACGCCAGGTGGACAACACCAGGTGGTGTCCATATTAGACAACAAGACTCACAGACACATGCCCCAAAACACACACACACACACACGTTGTTAGCACACATGGTCTCTCGTCTCCCCTCCCCCCCCCCCCCCAACACCCACACCCAGTCCTCACAGTGCCGGTCATCAGGATAATGACAGCAGTAATCAGGGTAATTGATACAGCTGCTGTCATTACAGGTGCTGTCACTCAGGATAATGGCAGATTGGCGGTCATGGGACGGGAGACATAGCCAGCAACAAACACAAACACACACACACACACACACACACACACACACACACACACACACACACACACACACACACACACACACACACACACACACACACACACACACAAGAGGCAATATGGGGGAAGGGTTGTCGGTCAGAGTAAAACCTGTGCAAACAAACACACGGTTTCTGCTCTGGCAGGAGATGAAAAGGGAATTTGAAAAACTAACAAACATCCAGAGCCCTAAATTAAAGGCAGACTGACCCCGGCTGAGAGGGGCAGACCTGGGCTGAGCCAAGTTCTAATAGCAGGGGTGGATGGGGGTTGAAAGAGGTAGGAGAAATAGGCGTGGGGGTCGGGGGTGTAATTGATGCTGCGGTGATATTATCTAAACAAACCATACCCTGTGTTGGCGTGCATATCACACAGCACAAAAAAAATTCAATCCATAATGGCAGTGTGTGTGTGTGTGCGCACGCATGTGTGTGTTTGTGCAGGACTTTGGTTTGTGTGGTGTGTACATGTCCACAGAGCGTGAGGCGGTGACATCACGGTGCAGTAATGTGCACTGGATCCACAGACCCCTGGCCAAGTCTGACAGAGGCAGCCAGCCAGGACTGTGTCTGTCTGTCAGCAGTGGCGGCGTCGGTGATGGTGTTGGTGAGGCTGGGGGAGAGGAACTGCAGGGATTATCACCAGACAGACAGCTCCGTCCCCTCCAGTCTCTACCCCCTACCCGCCCCCACAACTAATCTAATCTACACCCGGGAGTGTGGATGGAAGGGCGTGGGTCAGAGTCGAGCGAAAAGAGGAGATATTAAAACAAGTGCCGATGGACGGATGGATGGGAGGGGGGGATATAAGAGGGAACCCCCCCCGGGTGAGCCGGGGGGGTTCAACATAGCAAGGCTGTGTAGCTCATCACTCAACGGCCCGTCATTTTATCATGAGAGGAGGGAGCGGTGGGGGATGTTTGCCACAGACACACACACACAACGGTAAATGTCAGCCGCGATGTTGACATTTTGAATGCTTCTTTTAAAAACGGTGAAAGTCAACTTCGGAGGGGCCATGACACGTGGCTCCTCGCATTAGCACCCCCGTCCACTAGTCCGAATTCTACATGAGATATGACAGCGAGAGGCGCGGGGGGGCGAGGTCAACCACCAGGGGGTCAGCGACCGGGCTTTGGGGTCCCTGGGCTGGGAGGGGGAGCGGAGAGAGAGAGAGACGGTGGGCCTTTCCGTCATCATAAGCTCTTCCGGAGCCATATAGAAATAAATAAATAAATAAATACATACATACATGAACACGAGATGTCCGGGGAGAGATTAACGAGGGGTACGAGGCTGCGGCGGGTGGCCGTGAGCGCCGGGGAGGCCGTGAGCGACGGTTTACCGCGGGCTGATGACCACCTCGAGTCCAATCAACTACCCCCCCTTTTCCTCTCCCTGCTGCTGAAAGAGGATTGGCTGAGTGGCCTGTGCTGCGGCGCAGAGCGTGCTCGCGATGAGCGTCGACCAGTAGAGACCTTAAGTGATTGTGTGGAGCGCACTCGGAATAAGGAAGAGAACCGAGTGTTTGTGAGAGGCTGCCGACGTGGCCCCTGAGTGAAACGTCACGCTGGTCAACAGGTGGGCCCTCGACCGAGGTTAACTTCTGTCTCAGCTCGACCGGCCCGGAATAAACAAACACACGGGGGGGTGGGGGGGGTCATCCCATCTCCCTGAAAGACCGCCGTCCCCCTCCTGCTGTCCCCTTGCCATTGGATCCAAGGGCACCTGACAACACTAGATCCTCACGCGGGTCCATGAGCGTGTCTAAGTGTGCAGCACCGCACGGCTCAGTGTGTGTGCGTCTCGGGGCTCCTGTTGTTGGAGGGTGTCCAACAGGATCAACGTGAAGGTGAACTGCAGAGCAGGCAGGATGTCCTCCCGTCTTCTTGTCACTGTTAATGAATACCTCCATCCCTGGGGTCAATTTCCTGCAGGCTGTCAGCCGCTGTGCCTTCCAGATATCAGCTCTCTCTCTGGCTCTCTAGCTCGCTCTCCCGCAAACACAAACTCTGCAGTGGCGCATGTTAGAGGTCAAACTCTCTCTATATATACACAGACAAATACGTGTCATCTATTATCAATATTAATTCGGCAGTTGAGCTCACCTTCCCCTAAAGGAAAAAAAAAAATCTTCAAGGTTGTATTCAATTTAAATGTGAACACAGATCTATATTGAGCTAAAGCATCAAAACAAGCAGGCTTTCAAAGTCCATTGGTTTTCTAGATTCCAATTGGTGGCTTTTTGCTAAACCCGTCAGTCGAATAGTACAACTTTTGGCACCCAGCACAAATATGAGATCAGGAAGTGCTGGCGTGCTCCATTTTGTGTGTCCAGCTATTGTTACCATATGCAAATGGTGGATGGTTTCAGGGGTTAGAGTGAGTGTACTTCTTTTACCGTCACGAGTCAGGAGATTGAACGAGGAAGTAAGAGAGAAAGAGTGTGTGCGCGCGCGTGCGTGTGTGTGTGCCTAGGGTGTTGAACTTGGTTACGTAACTTGATGATGCATAGCCTTCTCATGCTGCACGGTCCAAACACTAGCAGAGTGTCTCACTCAATGCAAAACATGTCATCATGTGTCACTTCATAAGTGAGCAGGCAAACAAGCCTGAGGAAAACCCAGGAGTGTGTGTGTGTGGTCAATACGCAAACTATGCTTGTGTCATCACCTCCGTCATACATCATAAACTCATTTAACACTCGCGCCTTTTATTTGGTACTAGTTTTGTTTCACATTTTATATCGAGCTTCCAAACGACGCTGAAGTAATTCCACTTGCGGAAGATTCCGGTATATTCAATTTATATCTACGCATGCCAAGTGTAGATACAAGGATAGAGTGTGCTCTACAAAACGTAAAGATGTGAACGATTTCGAGGAAGTTGTGGCGAATTGGACGTGGGAAATATTCTCGGTTGACCTTCCCCAGAAAGAGCGGAGGAGAGATGGCCTTCTCGTCCTCCGATAACAACGGAAAACAAACACAATAAATCGTGATAGGAGCGTAGCATTAAAACCCAGACGGTGAATCTGACTTCCGACGCCCTTCGGCGGGATACAGGCGGCACTCACCCATGACGGTGAGCAGGATCTTGCGGCTGCGGACCCCGGGGGCCTTTTTCACCTTGCACTGGTACGTGCCCGTGTCCGTCGAGCGCAGCCCCGTCAGGTTGATGGAGGCGTCGCCGTTCTTGGGGTCGGCCGAGTTGAAGTGGACGCGACCCTTCATGACAGGGTAGTCCTCGAAGGCCCGGTCGCCGGAATAAAGGATCACCTGCGGATCGAGACCCAGGGGAGAGATAGTGGGTGGATTTAAATAAACAACCTTCTTAAGAGATGCATACAGGTCCCAATGATGATTGGGACCTGATGCCTCGCAATGAACCAACCAAAAACCAACCAGACACAGCCGACCACAGCATGGATATGTATTAGTCTGGAACCGCTCAGTTAAACAAGCTGGACTAAGAGGCCTCTTGACGCTATTGGATAAACCCACAATCAATGCCTCAATGGTGCCCTTTGCAGTCATTGAATTATCCCCCCCCCCCCATATTCGAAAATATGGTTGTTATTGGCCTGACCGAGGCCAGGTATGCTAGTAATCTGTCAGAACGGGAGGGGACCCAGATACATATGCCGAGCAAATAAAACACAAGCTAGCAGTTTGGTTCCCAGGCTACCAAACAAATGCTTGGAGAGAGAAAGAGTAACCGGGGAGAAAAAGAAAGTTAGTATCTCCCCGGTGCCCTTCAGCTTGGCAGCCTGAACTTGTTAAAAGCCAATTCGTGCTGCCCAGGTATGGACATGGAACAAACAAAGCCACCACTGTTGGAGTCAAATCAACACCTGCTGTGTCAACAAAGAGTCATGCCCCACAGCCCCTGTCACTGCCCCGCACCCCCGTGCTCAACCCCCTCCACCAAAACCTGCTTGGCGCCGCTAGGCTACAAGGAAATGCCAGTAAACAAGTGCCAGGTTATCAGCCAACAAGGCCTCAGGACCATTACAAACACAAACACAAAAGGAGGAAAGACGAAAAGGATGAACAATTCCAAATCCTCCTCAGTCTGGCACATATTTCCTATCCATTTTGTTTCTGAAAAGCCCCCCCCCCTCCCCTCCCCCCTCTCCTCGCCGCACCATCATGCTGAGCTCCACGATCAGGAGCCCAAACCTCCACACCCGAGGGTAGGAGAAGAGGAGCAGGAAACCGAATGAATAGCAACTGAGACCTAGCCAAAATGAACATGAACACGCATAATCAACCGGCTGGGGGGGGAGGGAAGGGGCTTTATTAAAGTGAAGGAGGAAAACAGAACCAGCGGGGGGTCTCCTGTTGTGCAGAGGGCAGGAGCTGCCTTCTGCTGCTCCGCTCCCAACGGGAGCATCGGGCCTTTGTTTTGGAGCTCAAAAACAAATGGAGACTGGCAGGCGGTGTACATCTTGTACGTATTAGCCACATAAACAGGTAACAGGGGAAAATTCCACCTGGCTCCCAGAGGACACGGGGGGTGGGTGGGGGGGGGCGCATAATCTCCCAGGGCTGACTGGGAGAGCACGGCAGTATTAATGTCGAGACGAGGCCACGGGAGGAGGAAATGAAATTGCCCTGGAGGCGAGGAGACGACAAGAGCTCCTCCCCTCACTCAGAAGAAGAAATAAAACCCACAGTGAAAAAACAACCCCCGCGGACATGTACGCTGTTAACCGCACGCAGGGAGTCTCCGGTGGACAACATTGGATACCAACACATGCTTCATAAACACACACGCACACGGGTAATGAACAGCACAAGGGCGAGCGCCTGGGAGAGCAGACGTGTGTGGTAATGCAAGGACAGGGTCGGCGACCGCCACAGGTGTCACTGAGGTGGAAGCCCTGCGCTGCCGAGTTGGACCCAGCAGCACACAGCCTTGTGGGGAGAGGGAGTCATAAAGATGTCTCCTCTGGGCGCCTTGTGTCTGGCGCTGAGGACACAACGTGTACACAGACGGGGAATGGAAAGGGAGGCGGAGAGAGGTGGAGGGACACGAGAAATAGGGCGGGGACAATTTGAGAGGCAAAACAGACTGATAAGCCACACACACACACACACACTCTCAGAGAGACCTATTCTATTGACGTCCTGCCTCTTCCTACTTCACATATGACATAGCAGCTCTGCGCCTCCAAGGTTAAAGCGTGAACAGAAAATAAATAAAAGACTGGCTGCGAATGACTGCGGTGACCTCAACGGCAGCCGTGGCCGGTCGGAAACGCTGCAAAGCGCGGCGGGCGAGCCAATTCATCCCCCTGATATGTGACAGACGACAGAGAACAATTCACCCTCGACCGACGCCGTCTGTGCCCAAAACCCTCAGAGGCTCGTTGCATACAAATTTGTGTCGCCTCGTCCTGGGCAATGAAATGGCAGCAAGGCTTTATGTCAAAACACAGCAGCAGCAGCTGGAGGCATGACACATTGTTGTGGAAGTGTTGCCCCGCTGCAACCGACACCACCTCCTATTATTTACCGCATCAGATGGTGGGGGTTTTTTTGTACATTTTTTTCTGTTTGTTTTGATGCATGCCCTCTGTATTGTCCTCCCAGTGATGGTGAACGCCCTACTTTATAAAAGAGAAGTATGCAGCTCAGCCATGAGAACCAAATGCTAATGATGGCTACTGTAGGCATGCCTGGCATCCCGCATTGAAAAGCCCAAACAAAGCGGCCCGCATTAGCCGTGCTCTACTGGCCACCAAAAGACCCTCATGATATGTATGCCATGTCAGATGAAGAGCCCCGGTTATGAATAGACTGGGCGGTGGCTTCGTTCCCCACTGCAAACAAACACTTTCACTCTGATGTATGGCTATATGGTTGATTTTGTACATCTCGAAATGTCGGTGGTATTTTCTGGCTTTTGGACGTCATTTATCAAGTCTGTAGCAGAGACAGATATGTATAAGTTACAGTGAGCAAGCATATGCATTTGTCTGCAGCCCATGTCATTTATGTTAGGAGTTATGAGGCAAACGGCTTTGTTTACTGATGATGTTATTGAACCAGATCATCGCTACGAGTGTTGAACTGATCATAGCTCTGATCATAGCGCTTGCTTGGTCCCCAAAGGCATTTTGTTGTACAGATTAGTGGAATCTCACGCCCTGTGAACAACAGATCATCATCTTCGTCATCGTCATGTCTCTGGGCCTCCGGAACCCTCTGGGTCCTAAATTCAGTCATCCTCCTTATCTCTGTGTCCAGCCAAGAAGCTCTGTGTCCAAATCGTATTGAATGGCCGCTGTCACATGAACTAAGCCGCCACAGGAAATTAATAGGCGGCTAATTAGTTAAATTACTCTACATGGAACTCTGGACTGGGCAATGATTATGTAAATAATGTGTGTGTGAATAAAGTTCAAATCAATGAGCATGACAGTGCTCGGAGGATGATGTTTATCCAACGTGAAAGTCGGCCGTGGTTTTAGCCAGTCCGAGGGGCATCGCGGATGACCTTGAGGATGGAGAAATTAAGAATGCAAAACTCAACGTTATAGTAAATAAAACACACCATGATTAATAACATCTGCATGCATACTCAAAGAGCCTGTGGCAGGGAAATCGCCCATATTGCACTCTAATTAAATAATGAGCACAAACAAGGAGGGATATTACAATAGGGGACTTATTATAATTGATTACTGAATGAAGACCATAAATTAAAAAGCAGCCATGGTAACTCCCTCCCCTTGTAATCTCCCCTCCGCCTTCTCTCCCTGTTAACGTGTGCAGCTTCCTATTGTACGTACAACCAAGTAGGTCACAAGCAACAATAGTGGTGTAATTGGAATAGCCCCTGATTTCCTACCAGGATGGCACCCTGGGAATGAGCTGGACTGGGTCAGAGGGGGAAACATGGAATTAACGAGATATAGGTGTGACGATGAGAGAATCTCCCCCCATGATGGAATGCTGATCCATTTCCAGTTTGGGCCAAATAACTATTGGCCAGACAACCGTCCACCATTTGGGTGTGGGGAGTCCACAACAATCGGTGGTGTGAGGCAGGGATCCATGGGAGGGTCAATGAAGAGAACCGCTCTGTGACTGACGAGGCCACTAGGGGTCCAGAACCTGTAACAGGAGCCGCCAGCATTCCCACTGTGGGAGAGCAACCAAGGTGAACGCTCCCACACACACCCAAGTCAGGTTAGTGTTGCTCTGCATACACTTACGTTGAATGGTTTCTAGGAATCTGCCGTTTATTCATCATGTGAGAAATTAACATATTGTGAGGAAAAAAAGGCCTGTGTAGCCCTGGGGTTGTGTATGCAGAGGTTCCCAACTGGTGGGTCGCGGCCCATATGTTGGTCCCGCGGGACAGCAGAAAGAAGCCCATGAACTTGCAAATGTTTCAATGTTAATTCATGTTTCTATGGCTATTTAATTGATTTTAACCCCAATTCTTGCTGCTTTTTGTTGGTTCAATGTTTTTAACAATACACGATGGAAGTGTTGCTTACTGCAATATTAAGTACATTTCACATACAAGTACACATGTTCAGTCCTGAGGCTAGACCAGTTGAGAACCACAGGTGTGTATTATTTCAAACCAAAGACACTGCCAGAGGTAGTTTCATAACAAGCATGCGTGCAGAAGCATTTAAGACATTTGCCTTCCCTCGAAACATCATACAGTATCAAGTGGGAATTCAAGAACAAAGTCTGAAAAACAATCTTACACATCGTAATCTGTCCCATCCAAACAGACACACATTGAATCCACATGGGAGGATTTCAATTCTTCCTCTTAACAAAAGGAAAGTACACATCCTGGGCTGGTGTATCGAAAGGTTTCTTTTGTCAATTGACAAAAGAAACCTTTCTATAATTGACAAAAGAAACCTTTAAAAAAGGCATTCAGCACCACCATTTATTCGACTGATTGAAAATACTGATATTCATTCTGTTCCTGGAATCTGTTCCTGCACAACAAGACATTCAGGGAGAGAAAACACAACTTGATCATTGTCAACCACACCCGACTCACCACTTTGTCTTCCTTCTGGTTGTCGGAGGCCAGCAAGCTCCACTCGATGTCCAGGGGGGCCAGGTCTTCAGGGCCCAGGGTGAACTGGCACTCCAGCTTCACCGTTTGTCCACTGGCTCTTTCTATGGACGATGGGCCCGTGATGGCCAGCTCCAGACCAGAGGCCAGCCCTGAGTGGACAGAGACAGACGCACCGAATTATGAAATCTTCTTAACAGCCGCATATCGTGATAGATCCACATGTATCATGACAGATAGCAGAATAATACAGATATCTATCAAACATTGAATTACATGAAACATTTTTTCGGAGGATTTTTTTTTTTAAAAAAGAATTTCAGATTTAGCTCTGCAGCGACATCCATACAAAGCAAGCCAGTCTCAAAGAAGCAGATCGGAGCACTGTTCCACACAGCTCACAATTTTATTTTCCATAAAAAAATGAAATGATACCGCTGCTGTTAACAACAGCGTTAAACGAAAAAAGAATCAGAAAAATATATAATAGATATCCAAAAGGGACATAAGAGATATGCCAAGTATGCAGCCTTAGATTAAAGTTTCCTACATCGTAAAACCTGGAACCTGAAATACCCGTCACAGGTAACGATAGTTTATGAAAATATGTCATCCCCCTCTGTAGTATAATCTGCATGTTTCTTAGTTTGTTTTCTCATTAGTATTCATTTTGGCAGTCTGCCTTTGGAGTCCATTTTAGGATGGTCATGTTGATCTTTAACTTTATAGTCAGCCCAGCATAAAAATGTTAAGAGCAAAAGCATGTAATGGCCCCACATAACACATCACTGACAGATTCAGCTTAACGGAGCCGGCCCTGTTTGATTAGGAATGGCTTCATTGAATCCTGAGGCAATTGCTCAGCTAATGCCTCAGGTCTTTCAAGGATATTTAATTTATAACATTGAATGTTTAATGACACCCTTGCATAGCACTTCAAAATTGTGTCATTTTCAAATGTAATTTATACAGTCAGGGGGAAAATAAACCAAAATCAAGTGGAACATTCATGCATTTATCTATATTCAAATACATTTCTGTATGTATCTACATAAAGAGTGTGTCCAATCAACCAAACAGCAAACAGAGGACCCCTGCGCATTTATTCTTAGAAATGCATGCACATAATTTTCTTGTGACATCAACTGGCGCTAAGAGTCTCTATTGAATAAGAGATTTAGGCTGAGCCAAGCAACACTCCCCGAAGAGAATGGAGTTGTCACATGCTGGCTAGATGCACTAAAATCCTTATGACAGCCTGCCGCCATCCACTTAACCAGGGTGGGGGAATACATCATTGCTAAAGTAATGTCATCTTTCCCAAAAGATTGGCTACTGGAGGGGAGCACATACGCACGCACAGTAGCAGTCTAGGCGGGGAAAGACGCTTCAGGTGTCAGATTGTTCTATGTTTTGTCCTACCTCTTTCTCATAGCACAAAGCAGAAAACCAAATGGTATGTGGAAAGAAAACAGAGTTATCTAGAAATAATGATCCCCTCCCATACATTTTTTTTTATAGATGCACCAAAATCACTGAATTGTGCAATGTTTACTTCCTCTGCTAGCAGACTGCTTGAATAAAAAAAGTTGAATCTGCTTTTTAAAAACCAAGTGGAATATGGTGCTTCCAGAACCTGTTGGACTGGCCGTGAGGGGGGTGGACGATGCCGAGGCGGGGGGGCAGGGGGGTGAGGTGAAGGACCCTGCCTGCTCTCATGACCATCAGCCCGGTATACATGCCAGAAAAAAAGATGCAGCATTGCTCTGGGCCATGGCACGGACAGCTGTTTAAAAAACACACCCAAACCCACATACACAGAGTGACAATCTCGGTCACACCCGCCCCGATTTTTGAGGCCTCCCCCGAAGCCTTTGAGCATTTGATACAGTCGCCCAGAAGCTTTTTCCTGCGCCCACTATGAGTGAAACCACCGCTGGCGTCGCATCAGGTCCCGATGACAGACGCCCTTGATGGGAGCCATCCATCGCATTGAGGAACGTGCAGGCGAGCTAAGACGGCGAGAGAGTGAGAGCGAGTATCGTAGTGGAGGAGACAATCCGACATACGCATCCGTCAATGTCAGAAAGGAAGCCTGGGTTGGCATTCCGCGAGACACAGAGCCATGCGATGCATCAACAGGGTTTTTAGAAGGGGAGCTGGGGGAGATTTAGGGCGGCAGCGAACGGTTGTGGAGAAAGAAATAATGCGCCGCAAAAACTAGTGTGACGCTTAGGGTATTTATTTCTGTCACTTTCATCACCGACTTTCCCGTACAATCAAGGAAAGGGCAGGAGTGATCTCCTCCGCCATTTGTTTCCATTACCGGATAAGACGGAGCACCCTGCTCATATCCGAGGTGACATGAAATATGAACGGCATCTTCGGTCTGACTGGCTCACAAAATCTTGCCGTAGGGCTCAGGTAAAAAGGGTCACGATGAAGATAAGCCGTGTGCATGTGTGTCCAAGGGTTACGTTAGATCAAATAAATACCGTGACAATCAGTGATTTAAATATGGTTCACACCGAGTGCACATCAGCCCGTTTGAGACCATTAAAAGAAGGATGTGATATGCATACATTTCAATTCAGACAACAGGAAGAAAATACATGCAGAGGATGAGGCAACATCTGGAAGCAGGCCAACTCCTTGCCACAACACAGCCAAGGTCAACCAGTTCATCGCATGAATGTGTCTGTCTTAAGGTAGACTGGAAGGGATCGAAAATCTCTTTTTTTCCAGCATCAAAAATGGCAGCAGCTAATCCAGTACGTACTTAAGCAGGTAGAAACTAGGCTGGCCCTGATCATTTGAATGTCTAGTTATTCAAATATTGAGTCTCTGGTGGTTGCTATTTCGGTATTCTTGTTTAGTTATTAAATTACAGTGTTCCTTTTTTTTTTCAGTCACGTCTAACAAACAGAGGCTGGTAGAAGGTAAGCCACCTGCCAAAGAACATGACTTCATACAATTAATTTAAAAGAGGATTTTTTAACTTTACAATGTGAAAGCATACTTCATAAAATAAGCACATTGATTTCTACGGTCTAAACAAACCCGGAGACCTTGGTTCAAGTTCATTGAATAATTCATTGTTTAAAATAGCCGAAATTACCCAAAGCTTGAAATCCCACTAAATACAGCCTCCTATTAAATTCAGTAGAATTTTTTTATGAAAGGGATCTTCCTGAAATCGTATCAAGCTTATGGCAGGTAGAAGAAGACATATTAGACAATGCAATTCAGCATGCATGTTAAATATGTATCAGAGTGGGACAAGCAGGTTCTACAATGGTAAACCCCAAGGGTAATGAGAAGCATTTGAAGAGAAAGACAACACACTTTTACCACCTTTACATACAGGTGCACAGATGGCCGCCCATTGGTGTGCTGAATACAAATTGATGCAACAGAGGTTTCACCAAACCCTGAGACAACATTCCTTTAATCACTTTAACAAACTCGTCAAAAGAAGACAGCTGTACTATCTCTGGACAGAGGCAGTGCAGAGATAAAGAAAATAATGAATTCAAAAGATTACGATGTTTTTTCTCCCAACAATATCCGGGCAAAGGACCATCAGCGGTTGCTCTAAAGCGCCCGGTCGAGGAGGGGGCTTGTGTAGACTGATGGTTCTGCAGGAACAAGACAGTAGCACACAGGTATGACTCCCCCGCCTAGTTTTCAGGAAATAACCTTCGAACGTCAGCGGCTGACTCACAGCTGGACAAAAAAAAACATAAATTGAAATAGGAGCCTTAAAAAAAAGTTAATGATTAACGATCCAGGTAGTCTGGGAGAAAAACCGTCAGCCATTGCCTGTGTGGCTAGAATGCCTTCGCTCATAATCTGCAGCAGCCCATATAGCAGGGAGGGGATTTATTCAGAGTAAAAGGCACCACTGCCAAAGCAAACAGACCTTGGTCCCAGACGGTAGCACAGGCTGATACTAGTCATTATTGACCAGTCCAAGGGAATGTGGGACCAATATGAGAAACACGCTCCTGGTAAACAGTGGGCAGCCAGGCTGGGAGGGACATCGCAGTGGGACGGAAATAAATTCACACACAGCATTACAACACGCACACATGATTATACATCAACAGTGTGAGAACATCGAGTGTTTACACTGCTAGACACTACGCATGGGTGTTTAGTAGCAGAGCCGCGCTGCTTTGTGGGGGAGGCATGTGCATTTGTTAATTAAAAAGGTTTGCCTCAATACCCATTCACGGCGCTGTGTGTCTGTGTGTGCATTCCTTGGCCAGCGAGTCCTCTCCTGATCCCCGTCTGACACAGCACTTCCACCGTCAGCGACGCTGGCCCGCAGACCGGGAATGTGGGGGTGTCAGACCCCCAACCTAATGCCCTGCGCCTCATCACTCTTGGCCCATTCTCTCCCCCTCTCAAACCCGCCCCCCACACACACACACACACCCCTGATTGTGACGAGCGAGTCCCTTTGCCCCCAGTTCCCCTCCCCAGTCTTGCTGATGGTACGCCGCCACTCCACCAACCAGACCCCGTCTCCTTTTATCGCCATACAATGGGAAGTGAATCCCGTCTCCTAGCAACCGGATCTTTACACACAAAGACAGGGAGACAGGGAGAGAGAGGGAGAGAGAGAGAGACATAGAGAGCGAGAGATTCAGAAGAGAATAGGAAGAGATTGGTGTTTGGAGGTGTTCTTATGCCACTAGGAATAGACCAAGGACAGACCACTCAATGCAATATAAAGTAGCTCCAGTCAAAAGATGAATAAAGCAAAGACAGAAATATTCCCCAAACCTTAACAACTTAGACTTTCCATGGATAGAATCCGCTACTTGAAAGCCTGCTTGGATTAGTCTGAGTCAGTGAAGTGTGCACATGCCTCGAGATAAACACCTTTTCATACAGGAGTGATTTGTCACAAGGTTTCCAGGTGGACGGTAGGATAAGGCAGGCTGAGGAAGCTGTAGCTCCGTGGGGACGGCCACGACGACCCCACGTTGCGGGCCAGACAGCCACGGTGCTCAGGTCCCTCCAATGAACCCTCTGAGGCCAGGCCGAGGGGAAAGGCCATCCGAGCTCTTGGTTGTGGCAGCGCTGGATCGTAAGCCTCTTTCACCGGGGCTGACCTTTCACCGCAAGAGAGCACTCCTGGGGGTCAGGGGGGCTTGCGATAAAGCCAGGTTATACCAAAAGGAGGAGAGGGTTGGCTGTATCTATTTCTGTCTCGCATGGCCGAACCGTAGTGAACGAGATGAGAAAGGATGACTGAGTGCGCTGGGTCATGTGGGCGGTTTACGGGGCATCCACGCATTCATGACCCATTAACGGGTAAAAGCCTTTTGTCATCCGAGTTCTGACCCTTCAAACTAAAATGCTAGATGCAGCTTTCCAGTGCTTTGGGAGGTGACGAAACTTTAAGGGGGACAGGGTTTCAGTGGAGGGGTTACACTCCACAAATCCATGTGGAAGGGCTAATGAGGAGACCTGCTGAGCTCACATCCTGCCCTCAATAACACCTGAATGGAGAAAGGGAACCAACTAGTGACAGAGTGCAAGTTATTTTTGGGATGAGTGAAGAGAAGTCTGCCGATAAGCGCGTGGTTAGCCGGGCCACGATTCAGGAAAAAAAAGAAAGCAGGGGACTGCTGGTTAAAGGGTTTGAGTGAAACAGGGCTGAAAACACATGCAGTCATGCACCTTTATTGACAGGCGTGCCAGAGGCAGTGGTCACACAAGAACTACTTGATGTGCAAAGCATACCCTGAGAGCTGCGAAAGTAATACATAAATAAATGAATAAATGAATAAAATGGAAGCTGGAATGGAAGAAAAGCTCAATAAAGAAGCAATGAAAAGGGGATTTGGAACGCTCTTCTCAGGGTCCCCTCTGGGAGAACTATTCAATTTCCAACAATCTGCGAGCGCCGAGCTCCGAGGTTTATCAAGTGTTGCGGACGAGGCGGGGGCCCTTCAGCCACACTGATTGCGCTGTAATGCAGGCTGAGAGCTCTGGTCGCCATGTTGAGCCTCCCGTCAATTCCCGGAGCGCACGACCCGACGGCCGTTTGAAAACCCATTGTACATTAACTGAAGAGGACTTTCCCGCCTGAGCTTTAAACAGCCTTTTTTATTTTATTTTTTACAGGGAGCCGGGGAGATGTAAGGGGGGGGGGGGGGGGGGGGGGCTTTGGTTATTGGCGGTGTTATGAGCGTCTAGAGGCCAACCACACTAACCGTCATTATTCTAATCAGATTAGGTCAACATGAATCCCCTTCATAGCTAAATCCTTGACCTACCGGTGGCTTAGGAATCCCAATTTATAAATAAATACAGAGAGATTGTGGTGGCTGCTCATGCAGCGCGACAACAGACAAGGTCTGTTGATATGTGCAACTGCAGGGAATAATATATGGAATGAACATAACCACTGTTGTTTTCCCGGGCAAAGACTGTGTAATGAGCGACACGTGGCAGAGTATACAAGGAAGAGGCGGCAGGAAATGTTTCTATTCCTTAATACAGGTTAATCTGTTCATCAGAATTCATTTTGCGTGCAGTGTTCCTCACGGCTCAGCCTCTGGGAAGCGTACAGGTTTATTTATAGGCAGTGCATTACCATTTCACAAGGCGCAGGCCAGTGGATTGAAGCAGCTGCTGCTTGTCTAACCTCCCTCTCCACCCAAAAGCCACCATCCGGGAGCCTGACACAAACCATTGCCACCAACCTCCTCCCCACCCCCAAGAAGAAAGCTTCTTTATCTGAAAGCACCCTGAGGAGTGAGATAACAATGTCCCTGTTCCTGAGACTCTCACTTGTTACCCCCAGTTTGAGAAACTCAAACCCCGCCCACACAGTGCCCATCACTCACACACACACACACACACACACACGTCTGTGCGTCAAGACTCATGGGAGCTCAGGGATACATACTGTGCTGGCGATAATACAGGGCCTGTTCCCGTCATGAAGCTGATAGGCGAGAGGCCATCTCAGGCAGCAACGCAGATAGCACCTTATAAACAACCTGCTGATAGCAACCCCATAACAAACAGGAAGAAGAAGGAAAAACAACAGGGGGAAAAAACAAACAACAGCAGGAACAAAGAGCCAGTGTAGCAGTGCCAGGAGCAAATTAAAGAGTATAAAAGGGAGAATATGGAGGCGTTGCATAGGAGGTGTCCCCTGAGATGTGTTGCCTTGGCAAATGCACCTTGTAGATGTTGTGCGGCTGGAGGAGCGGCTTGCCAACGTGTTTTCATTTCAGAAAGCGAAGCCGGTTGTTTCATTACAAAAGCATGTCATCCACGCTTCCACGGGGGGGTTGCGTGTGTGTGTGAGGGTTTGCGTGCATGTTTGTGTGGAGAGGAGCTTGTAGTTTGCCCACAAACAATCCCATAAATGTTTATTAAACACGAAGCTGGATTTGTGAAGAATTATAAATAGAAGACGTTGAATCCCACCATATGCATGTCAACATGGACCCCAATCGAAGCCACTGTGTTTAGTTTGGCTCGTAGACCCGAAACCAAACAAGGTTTCAGTTCAGCTGGCTTTCATTAATGATTGACTACTGCTTGGAAAAGAGACATTCCATCTCAGCAGATGGAGTTCACAGCCTGGTGATCCAGTAAATATAAAAATGTACTTTACTTCGAACGGCACAATAATTGACAATGGGTTTTTGATTGGAAAGTGACTGATTGAATGTTTTGAAAAAAGTCTCAGAGCCATGAGGGCTCTGATTGCTCTTGGGGAGCAACCACCTGGCCCAAAGAAAATCCTTAGAGGAGCACTACAGTAGAGCTGGGCACGCTGAAGTGACTGTTGAGAGGGGGGAGTAGGGGGTTGGGACTGATGGGGTCGGGGGTGATGCTTTACGACATTGTATACCCTCCCATTTTCCCAGGGAACCCCTCCTAATCCCAGTGCACAGCACGGCAGCCGACTCAGCTGATCCCTCTCTCACACGGTGTTAAAGGACACTTTTAATGTCCCCTCTTAAAACAAGCGTCAAATAATAATGCAATTTGAGTAAAAACAATAATTAATCAATCAACACTCCACTGTGCATTTGCAAGTTTGTATTTTACAGCTGATTATTTTCTCTTTGGATGCTGAAGCGTGAGGAGGCACTTTAAGGGAAGGCAGATGGGTATTTCTGCACAGCGCTTTCCAAGTGTTCACTGTGAAGCAAGAAATTAAAGCCACATGTCTCACAGGGGTGTAGTCACAGGTCCGTTTTGCCCACCTCGACAAAGGCGGGTTGCTGAGGAAACCTGTCATACTCTATTCAATCCCCCCTCTCCCAAAGCAAATAAAGTCTGTGATATCCTGTCGGACAGACCCCCCGTTTATCACCCGGTTAGACCCCCAGAGTGAAAGCATCTACCCGGTAAATTTCAGCCAGCATGGCTGCACAGTAATCTACTTGGGTCATACACTACTCTGTCAGAGTCTGGCCTTTGCCCGGGCCCCCAGGAGCACAATGCCAGCTTTGATCTGGGGGGCCAGCTCCGCTGACCAAACACAGACAAGCCAACTGCTGCAGAGAGCTGCCACTTCATTCAAACTGCAAATAGACCCACATACACAGAGTATAACACACAATGACATTCGAATAGGGGAACATGAACACAGAGGAGAAGATTGTAGATATCAAATTCAAGTATTATAGGAAAAGGGGCTTCTCACAAAATGTACCAAAATCACTCCTGTATGCAAACAGAGCGATAACATCCCCACTTGAAAAACATTTTTATAAACCTACCTATTCAAGAGAAGATTACTAAAAGAAAGTGGGAGATAAAAACATACACCAAAAAAGATTTTTGACCTCGAAGCAATATGCTAGGCTTATTCTATTCTGAAATGTATCTAATGTAATATTCAGCTGAACTTTAGCTCACTAACATAGAATTGGGCCCGACCAGGAAATGTGAATAAACAGGGACAGGTATGTCCCTCACAAACAGATACCAAAAAACATTTCCTCATAGCATTTATGCAGGGTTTCAGTTGAAGAAACAACCAGATTTGGAATTGTATGTACACACGTACTCAACACAAAGAAGTTCTACTTAAAACCAAGGTGCCAGGGAGGTCGAATTGGCCACACATGGACAACTAATATAAACCAAATGTTGATAACAATGAAGTAAGAAGGCCGGTGGCGGTCGGCCAGAGCACTAAGAGGATTGAGGTGCGAGGGCAGCCTTTAGACATGTAGGCGTATGTGTAGACCGTCTTGTGCTCGGCACAAAATGCCTCCGATGCATTCCACCGTTCCTCCCTGCTGTTTGGAGGAAAGTGAGCTCTCCAAAAAAGGGGCGAATCAAAACAGTTGAAATGATTTTACCTGGAATACCCTTCGACTCCTGGATGCCCGGAAATTCTACCCTTGGTGGCTGTACTCCAACTACCCACTATCGAACCTCCAATAAATCATTGTCATACATAAGACCACATAAACCACAAACAAAAAGGGAAAGCTGGCATTGCAGTCGGGCTGACATATTTCTCTGCAATCTGTCATTGCCTTGGTGTTAACACAAAGCGGCTGTCAATTGATCCGATTATTTTGGTCGCAGCTGAATTCCCCACATTGTGTCAAATCACAAGCACATTTGCTGCACAAAACATTAATGTGCAGATCTAGATGCAGTTTTCACACAATTACCCATTTTCTGTGTAGTGCAGAACCTGTCAGTAGGAATGGCCTAGAGGCACTCAATGAGCTTGTCTTACTCATGTTGCTGTTGTAGTAGTAATAGTAGTCATTTATGCCTCCAAGGTTCTGGTCTAAATTTAGTTCTACTCCTTTCCTCCCAGACCGTAGCATGATGCTGGCACTATTGTCACTTGTAGTAGAAGTAGTTCTAGAAGTAGAGATGCACAATGGCATTGTGTGTCATTTCAAATGGGTTGCCCTTATGGAGACACTGACCCTAACAGACTCAACACAATTTCACTCACCAAATATTGAATTTTCTGATTAAAGTGTCATGGGGACAGTGCGCAAAGAACAAAAAATGATGTATTGATGAAGTACTTTGTAATAACTACAGAGGATCAATACCCCTTTTTAATGCATCTGTGCCATCCCTAAGCCCTTGCCTCCAGGCTGTGGATCTGACCACTGGGCAGAACTCAGCCTGTATGAAACACAGAACAACATAGACAACGCTCCTGTCCTCTGTGGAAGGGTCATGTTACAACAGGACATCAAGATAAGCTAGCTGTTAAAAGATAACACGTGGGATCAGCCCTGGACTCCTTTATCTATTTTCTCCCTCCTCTCCTGCCTTCTCAACAGGAAGTTATATCAGGCCTCTGTTTAAGACAAGTCTGTTTGATCCAATGTGCTTCACAGACGGCAGGTGGGGTAAATATACCTCAATGTTGTGCCCAGCGGGAAGTTAGCTGTGGCAAATGTCAGTTATCGTTAGCCCTCAACGACGACCAGCGGGCGAGGACCAGCCTCCGGCTCATGCTACCAGTGGCCACACAAAGAAGGCGAAGTGATGGCCACAAAGGCCAACGTATTTAATAAGTGGCGTGAAACCACCGTCAAACATTTATAAAAAAGAAAGAAAGAAACAACCCAATTCTAATCATTGCATGATTTTAACAATCATCAACAACAGGGATGCTACTGCAGCAGTACTCCACCCCACCCCAACCTCCAACATTTATTTTTCGTTTTTATTTTTGTCGCTGGGGAAGAGATGACACTTGTCAGGCTGATATAGACTATACGAGTGTCTGGGCGGCAGAGATAAATGTTGTAAGCCCTGACAGCCGCACTGCACAAATACAAGGAGTCTCTTGCTACTGGATGCAAACACTGCAAACCGTGATTTTCAACGCTGGGCTGACGTTCAAAAGGTTGGTGGATTCTGTCTGGCCAGCATGTAGAAGAGGAACTTTGATCACTTGAGCCCCGGAGACCAACCGGACCCTGACCTCCCTGAACAATATTGAGCGTAAATGTGCATCAATGCAGATTACTACCATGCTATATTTGACTTCAGAGCATTAATTGCATCTGCAAAGCTGTGCAGTAGCTGTGCCGTTCTGTACAGCTAAGCAAATCTGACACACGCATAGAAGACGGAATAAGCCACTGCTGAAAAAGAAAAAAACAGATCTGGTCTCAGTTTGTGATGTTGGAAAAAATTAACTCTACATCAACTGAACATAACTCAAAATTAATTCAGTTTAAATATGAATTATGTAAAGTTGCTGCACTCAGGCAATAGCAAGAATAGACATTTGATATGCCCCACAGAGAATGAGAAGATTATGTTAAAAAGGTTTCCAAGGTGGAGAAAACTATAGCATAACTCTTTTAATTCCCATCTTCAATTTGGCAACGTGTATTTGGCTCTTGAAATATATTTGGTTCACAAATCATGCTGTTGGATAGATGCTACAGCCTGTTGCAATACTATTTCAGCCAACACATTAAAGTCGCAATGTGTACCATTTCAACTAGCTCGTAGCTCATTATTTGGACATATCAGTGATCATGTTAATTTATGGAGATTTCAATAATTGTATAAAAAAACATCCTACAGTTAAAACCGCTCACAAAACCCAATCAGCTCGTGGTGTGTTAGTTTGCGTAACACAGTTGCACAGCCAGTTAGAGCTGAACGAACACAGTTATTGAGTTTGTTTTGATTCTGAAAATCTCCTTCTTACTCACAGGGAGGGGCTGAATTAAAAACATTTCAATTAATATTTGCTTCAACAAAGACAAACAGGAGGATTATCTACACATCTAAAAATAACCATGTCCCAAGTGGCTCGGAATCAGTTTTTACTACTTATGGACCTTCTTGAAACATCGGACTGAAATTATGTAATTTTGGTAAATACAGTCAAGCCCAGTTGGCCCAATTAATCACTTCAAGAAAGAGACAGTAAGCCTGAGTGGGTGTCTGCAAACGTATGGGTGCAGTGTACTTGGGAGCAGACATCCTAATAATTTGTCTCATCTCCCATGAATCAAACTTTAGAAATGGGTTTGTTTTCAACTCGGTTGGTATATTTGGGTCAGGTGTATCATAGCTACTGACCTCACTGCCAGAGGATCATGGAGCACCTATTATCGCCTGTAAAATCAAACAATGGTATTCATGCATTTTGAAAAGGTAGTTTGAGGTTGCATTCTGCCTCGGAGACATAACGACTTCTGTAAAGGAGCGTTTATAGGTTCAGAAAAGTGTGAATGGGTTCTCCCATAGGTGATTAAAAACTACAACTCTTTCAGTTTAACTATTTTAATGGGCTGTGCAGTGCGTGCCCAGCTCGAACGTGAGGGTACAGCCTCTTCTCACAAGGTGCTGGATTTCACAGGGAATAAATGTATAGTTAATGTTGTGCCAAAGCCTGCAAAACGATGGTGAAGCCATTTGGGCTAGTCTAGAGGGGAACGGGGACCTCCCTATGCAATTATCGTCCACTTGGAGGGAGCCAGCCAGCTTTGCAGCTCTGTGTGCGGCCATGAATTATACATGGTCTCCATTAAGACACTTAACAGCTGTTTCCTCGGGAGCCAACACACACACAGCAAGAGCTGCTGCAGTCAGGGTCCTTGTATGCTTTGCATGCTTATTAAAATGGGACTTCATGTGATTACGGTGGTGCAGTAATGGTCATGCTGACCACCATGAAACAGCCAGTGTCAGGGCTATTTTCAGTCCAATCCAATTTCTGCAGGAGTATGACAGGGAGCTCTGCAGGTTTCCACAGGTTCAGGAGATGTACCATGGTAATTAAACCGGTGTCAGTGGTGGCTTGTTGACCTTTCTATGCCTTTTGCAGAAGGGACTCTAGCAGATGTCCTGGTCATCGTACCACAGAGAAAGATCCTGCAATATCCCTGCGCAATAAACCAGGTGGTGAGGGGGATTGGCCATCTAGCGAAGGTTAAGGACCGTGATGGAAGGTGGCCGGACATAACACAGGTTTATATGACACCTGTCCGTGAGAGCAGGGCAATGGGAGAAGCCATTACAAACGTGGGACCGATAAGAGACAAGCTGTGTTAATGGACAACTACAGAGTTGTATGTTTGTCCGCTATGCCAAACCCAGCTGCTGTTTATTACTTCCTATATGTCTGCCTGTCTTGGTTAACATACCATATAGCAATACTTGACTTTGTATTCACAATTTTAATAAAAGGTTTGACACCACAACGAAACAATAAAACATTGAAAGACATTCATTGAGAAATATGATTTAGCTTTTTAGTAGATGATGTGTAATGTTTTACAATGAGGTAATGGCTCTATAAAATGCTCCTCCAACAGCTGCTACAACTTCCCCCTCCTCAGCCCTTTAAGTTGCCCACCACCTTCAGAAGAAAATACACAGGCCATTTTCAAGATTAGAAGTCTAATTAGCCATGGTGTTCAGGGGAAAAAGAAAGAAGTGGAAGCAGTAGTGGTGGTGGGCGTACCACAGGAGGAGACAAATTAAAACTGTATTCTTACAGAGCCATGTCAAGACAATGGCTGGATGTCAGCCGTTAATAACGCATTACAATAAATAAAACTTATCTCCGAGACAAGTGTAACAGCCTCAACTGGGAACAAAACATTGTCTTTCGGAGTAGCATAGGCTCTGACTTTGTTCAGTAGATAAAGTGAGACAATTACTCCCCCGGCGTAGCAATCTTGAGAACCTAATCCCTCACACATTGGTCCATAGACACGACTCGCAGTGCGGTTTAGTGTTGCATTAAGCTGAGCTGACACCCACCTAGCTGGTGGGGAGCGTCGGGCTTCGAACCAACACCTGCAGAGGCAGCACCCTGGGGACCAACCTGCCACATCGAGTACCCTCGCACAGGGATGGCTAGCTCGCATGCCGTGAGAATAATATGCAGGAAGAACCAGAATACATAGTCATGAAGATCAAAAACGGAAAGCAATTTAACCAAGGAGAAGAACTACTTGTCAGTGACTGATCTTCATGTCAGTTGAGGCCATTTCATTAGTCCATTTAAAAACTTGAAAATGGGGTGTAGTAGTGCTATGCATGTGTTATGCAAAACAAATTTTTACTCCATCTGTTACAAATCCGTACTTGATTGACGAAATGTTTCGGAGCTAAAAGAATTCTCCAGACATGCCTTCTCATTCAGTTCAGGGATGAACATTTCGGAGATGAATTGTCGGTTATGGTGTATGTAGAATCTAGGGCATGTGCAACGATCGTCGAATAGTTGAATAGTCGTCGTCACGTAGAAAATTGAATAATGAATGTTACTATCGTTATCTATTACACGGCACTTCTCAATGCTGTTGAACGCTCCGTTCACTTGCAGGAGCCTTCACAACTTCCGGTGGTGAATAATTTTTTGATAATTCAATGTTGCTAAGCATATAATGGCCGCTGTCAAGTAAAGTGGATTTCTTTTCTTTTTCTGTCGTATCACTCCGCAAGTAGTCCGGCAATTTATCGATCCCAGCGTCCTTGGTTGCTAAGCAACGTCAACGTCTTTGGCGGATTATTTCTCTGCTGATCAACACTATGAATGCTGGTAACAAATAAATTGTAAAAAGACACCGTGTGAAGTTATTTTTTGGCCATAGTTTCCATATGCTAAAGACGTGTCTAGTTCACCGTCATGCAGGTTGTGTTCGGTAAAATAAATAGCGATCTGTTTTTGGCGCATTTAGGCCTATCTGCCTAAGTCCACGTTGAAATAATGTTGATGTTAATGTTGATGGTGCAGTTGTTGAAATAAACAGATTGATTTCATACAAATCTTAAAGCCTCTCCCTGTGTCATTGTGTGTGCGTGTATACGAGTTGCGTGTGTGCGTGCGTTGGGGGTTCTTGATTGACCGGTTTTCGAAAATTATTCTTAATAGTTCTCAGCGAATATTGTATAGTATTTTTTGCCAGAAATGCACATCCCTAGTAGAAACCTCTAATGCCATCAGATTGAAGGGAAGGTGTCTATTTGTCACTGGGCCCATGATGCCTCATTAGGAGAAGAGGGTGTTAAGGGACTGAGCCGGGCACAGCGAGAGGCTAAATGATGAATGGGATATTTATCGTTCAAACAGAATGTTGCCTTGATGATGACCGATGGCTGAGAATCAACGCCATGGTGACCTTGTTTTAACTGATGGGTACACATGAGAGAGTGGGTGCAACAGACAGCGTTAAAGAGTAAGAGATTAGGAAAGACAAGACAACATTTTTAATTGCTAAAAGTGGAGGGTTAATGAATGGTAAATCAACATTGAGACTAGGACGGCCACCTCTGTCATTGCCGATCCATAGAAATAAAAAGCACATATCACACTTCTAAATTTGACTTCTTTAGGCAGAATTTTTTAATGAAGAAAGACTGCATTCAGCGGCATCATCACACAATTTATTAATTTCACTACTCAATACTGCACTCCTTCATACTATATGGAAGGCTAAAACACAGGAATACAGTTTGTACCTTATCAAACAAATTGTAAATAAGCCAAATGTAAAACACACATGTTGGGTTGTAGACTT
Source organism: Pollachius pollachius (assembly GCF_949987615.1). NCBI lineage: Eukaryota > Metazoa > Chordata > Actinopteri > Gadiformes > Gadidae > Pollachius > Pollachius pollachius. Next base: position 9,477,399 of record NC_136939.1, read on the forward strand.
GCTTTCATGAGTTTTGAGCCCCGATAGCAAGTTCCCAATATCTCTTATTCAGTGTTTTGGCTTCATTCCCACATCGGGCAGTAACAACTCTCTCAATCTGTGAATAAGAGATGGCCATGGAATACAGAGTGGACACACACTCATTAAAACCACCATGAAATTCCTTAATTAGATCTCTCGCCTGCAATTTGCTCATTCTCTAAATGAGATATGAGAAGGACAAAGCCGCTCACTGCGCGGCTGATGAGTTTAGGCACACTCTGCTAGGGGGGGAAACAGGAGCAGGCTTGTACATCTTCAGCATGCTAAAATATTGAAGGGAGGAGCCTCTGAATATTCATGGTCGGTCGTCCCCATCGTCAGATTGTGGAGGACAAAGTGGCGTCCCCAGAGTGTAATCTGATTCTACATGTTTTCACTTTATGTCCAAGGACAGGGGGCTCCGGGGCTGCGTGCAGCCGGGTGGGAGGTGATGATGCTGCCGTCAGGGTTGTTGGTAAGCCAACAGGAGGCCCGCTGGACCACTAAGCCAGCCATGCCATGACAAACTGAATGTTGAAATTGTGGTCCAAGAGCCGGGGCTGGATTAGAGCCTTGATGATGGCACATGTAGGACTGCTCATGTCTGAAGATTACTGTGAGCCTAAATAAATATCTGCAAGGAAACCCTCTCAATATTGATACATAAACATGGACTGGACTGTCTGCTTAAAATTGCAGAAGACCTGTGTATAGCTGGGCATTCGGCCATCCATGGAAAGGCTAACGCGTTAAAAACTGCAACACCTCAAATACACAGATCAGGTTTCAACACACAATAAAGAGCAGTTCTACTGAGAAGACAACACAATGAAGACTCTAAGGTGGGGGAGGGTAGCTTTATTTGAGCAACACCACACACACACACACACACACACACACACACACACACGCATGCACACACACGCACACACACGCACTGTGTTATCAAAAGGTATCCTAGCAACCAGCTCCCTGCCAGGGCTCTTGAAGTGTAGGATTACCAGGTAACAGCAGCCACTGCCTGCTATTGCCTTTCCTTAACCTCAACCAGTTGCTTCATTTCCCCCAATCAGCCACAGCTGAGAGGTTATAGGAGAAGATATGGGAGAAGTCTCGGACCAACTGCAGCAAGGATAGGGCTCGGGTGAAAAATAATCTGGCATCAAATCAAAACTCCCCCATCCAGAGCTAAGGGGATGGTGAGTTACAGCAGGCATCTGTTCCGGCACCGTTCAAAACGGACAGACGTGCCAGGCTGGGGAGTATGAGCAGCAATAGCTCAGGAATTTCCTTTTAAAACTGATGGAAACTGGGAGTGTGAGTGTAGCAGACTCGATATATGCACATAAACACAGATGATTTAACAAATTCTTTAAATAATCTGCCGCCTGGATTTCAAAGAACCACTTGATTTTATAAAAGTCGAATTCTACCAACTGTAGAGCAAGGGCTATGATCAAGATGTGTTTAGTCTGGCATATGGCGTTTTCATCCAATGGCACAACCTTAAGCATCCTTAAACATTTTATCTTTAAATAAATATGTATACATAATAAACATGCAAGTCATTATAGAGGTTATGCATGGTTAGCATTATTGTGTATTTGTAACTGGATGAAACCAAATACAAGTATCATTCACATTCTTGATGTCTGACAGCACTGTAAGGGTGGGAAACACATAAAGTCGACAAAAATACCACGCCCTAGACCCCAACTCTCTCTCGGGTTTACATAACTGGGAGGATTTGATTAAAGCAAGCATCTCATTATACAAATAAAACACGTCCTCTCATAACAATGCTGTAAGGTAAGTTAGGCAGGACCTGGTAGTTTCAATCAAGATTCCAGGGCACTAAAGGAACAACACACCCATATATAATAAGATAGGGATAATCATTTCCCGTTTTTAAGATTAAAGCAGTACCATATGTAGTTCATGAAAAACTTCTTAATCAATATCGTGTTAATCAACAAGCTTGTCTATTAACTACAACAGAGGATATTTTTCGTATAGGCCATTATTTTACACTGCGAATGGGTCAACATAAGGGGGTATCCCGCCATCCCAAACACACAACTGAAGACAGAACAAATCAAAGTGTAATCTAATTGGATCGACTTATAGTCGTACATCTTTGGCCCATCGGACTAGGGTCTTCTGCGGGAGGAGTGGGGGAGGGCTGCGCTGGCAGATGGCAGACACAAACGCAGGTCTTTGAAGTCCTTCTTCAGCTACAGGTTTTAAAGCGGATCAAGCCATTGTTGGCACAAACAAAAAAAACTGCCGACCCATTAACACGTTGAGTTTCTGTAACTTACATTGGCCAGTTTCTTCTAAACGTAAACTAACTTTACCACAAAGACACGATGAAGCAATAGTGTCGATCCTGAGTAAATCCACCTGAATGGCACTCTTTGCGAACCCCCGCTGTGACGGATAGCTAGGCGGTAGCCTATGTCCGTCTTAAATAATAGTCCTGGCACATAGCAAAGTCAATTTAAAAAGCATTTCCTTTTGTAGAAAACTGTCGACCTTGAAACAAGGCAACGAGGTAGTTAGTCGACCGAGATCCCACATCGTTGATTCGTTTTCCATCAAAAAAATGTTTTATCCTCGACTCTTTGCATTTACACTAACGTTGAGCCAACCAACACAACACAATTAGTTCAGAAACCAAACAATTAAAACGCCTGAGTTAGCCTATCTCTCCGTGGGGGAGTGATGCCTGGTAATAAAACTACGTAATATTTAACAGATTTCGCTCCCGTCGATCGCATCGAACACGAGTTATGTCCGTAAACAAGTGACCCTGTGGGGCTTGAGAGCCGCTGGCTCGTTGTCCGCGGGCCATGGAAGACTGCCGTTTTCCCAACGGGTTTCGCCTATAAATTCACACAGGGTCGCAAAAGTAGCTCCGTTCAAATTGTTAAGAAACACTTACCTGTCATTAGAGCAAATATCACACAGCAGAATCGGGGTACGACGAACTCCATAACTTTTGCTCTATTCCCAGACTCTCTCGAAACTTGGTCAGACGGACTTATGGTGAATTTGAAAGAGCAGCTCACTCCTCTGAAGCATCCGAAACTCCGCTCCCTCCCTCGGCAGGTGCACACAGGAGGGCGCATGAGTGTCACGTGACCTGTTTTCATATTAGACCCGCGGCTGCCCCCTCCTGTTTGTTTTGAACGAAGACAAGCTACATTTTCCCTTTCCATGTCATTATTTCGTAAATCCAGTGGGTGCCCCAACAATTTTAACGTTTTAAGTTTTTTTAAATATAAATATATTATATATAATTAGTTGTTTTTAAACTGTAACATTACAAACAGAAAAATATGATTATTTAATAGGTCAGAGCATAACTTCTCAATTTGTTTATGTAACTTTGATTTATCTTAATTAGCTAGTTCTGACTGAGAAACAACCAAACACAATTATTGAACTGTACATTGTCTGTTAGTCTCTGCAAGGCAATACAGTTTTATTATCAAAGGCACAGTATAACATCCCGTAGTACATCGGAATTCTTATGACAATGCAAGGGTATATCTGTTCTAGAAAAACACTTAAAAGTGAGGCAACCTCTAGTTCTATTCTATGTATAGTACGTGTACCTCCATTGTGAACGTTAGCCTGACAAACATTTAAAATGCCTACAGATAGGCTGCATAGACTGCCGCAAAAGCCACAACTATTCTGTCCTGCATATCAAATATTTGTCACATAATGAATGAAAGTTAGGACTACAGATTGAACTATAGAAATGTTTAATTGATACATGGAAACAAGTAAATATAGTATCCTTTTAAAAAGTCTATACATTTGATTAGCCAACACTGAATAAATAATAGCTGACTCAAAAAGGACGGAAGCATGTACAAAATTCGACCATAAAGAAAATTTACTCACTACCTAAATGCAATTAGCCTTTAAATACACCTAACATGTTCATTTTAATATTCAATCTAGGGCTGGCGATATGCAAACATTCATTATCCCAACTATTGTAGGTTTTTAACACCATATCAATAAAAATTACGACATGCTTAAGAATTCCAAAAAGGTATACGGCTATGTAAAGTATGGCATCAGTGTAAAACTAGTTTTCTTTTCTCTATGTTTTCCCTTGTCTCCGACACTTCAAACCTCATAGTGGATAATTTTAAAGGCATATCTTTTCATGCCAATTTATTTAGACTGAATTTAAACACCAAACTAAGATAAACAATACTATTGAATTGTTGCCCAGCACTAGTTCTAACTATTATAAATGGTCCAAAGTGCAGAAAACAGTTAATACAGATCAAAATTCTATCTAGAATAATTTATTAAAATAATTTGGTCAATCCTCTAGTTTGATGTTACTCCCTAAAAGATAGTCGTGATTCTCCCTTCTAAAAATCTCCACACTCACTAGCCGTAAGAGTGTGCCATTTTGTGCATTCCGCCCCAGTATCCATGCCCAGCTCTGTAGACCTCTGGAACCCAAACGTTGTGCCTTAAGGGGTGCTGGAGTCGGCCATTGGGTCGGACGCCGTAGTGAGGCCCAACAGGTGGGTGACCCTTACCCACCGCCATCTTTTTCTTGGGGTTCCATGTCGGAGCATTTGGGTTCATCACCTGTGAAATCGAAATAGCAATATTAGGTTCCTCAAAAACAGAGGCAGGCTGGTGTGTTGCGTTGCGTTTGACTCTCAGCTGGTGGGTTCAGGGTTCCCTATGTGTGCCCTCAGACACCCTTGAGCAATATGCCCAGGGCATACCTGCTTATACTCAGTAAGATCCTAACTAAATATTTGGAACAGGTAACCATTTAAGAAATGGTCTCCGATGGCCATTATTTCAACAATTTGGCAACTTCTCGATAACAAATCCTGGCTCCAAGCTGCAATTAGGTTGCAAATCGACCAGCTTGCACCAGCACTTCCTTGTTTAATCACTTGGTGATACAACAAATAGTGCTCTAAGTGCAACCAACAACCTTATGAACAGAATGTGTCCTTAATAAACCTTGTGCAGCAGATATTTTGTAGTCCAATATTGATTTTATGCTTCAAATGGTTCTCAGCCACACTGCGGAGCCACTCTGGATAAAAGCACCTGCTAAAGGACCGAAGTGTAAAATGCTCCCGTAAACAAGGGTCAATAGCGTTCACCTGGTGTGTGGTGCAGTCGAGGGGTACGGTGAGGGGGGAGGAGCCCGGAGTCTCCCTCAGGGTACAGTCTTCGTCAGAGGAGGACCCAGAGCTGTAGTCCGAGGTCACCCTCTCCAAGGCGCTGGTCACCTTCCTCGCGACCTCCTTTTCCTCGGCCTCTCCCTTAGAGAAACAGGCCACTGAGAAATAGGGGTTTGTCTCACCGTACCTAAGGAGGAAAACAAATCATCAAACAACCAATATTGGTCGCTAAATGAGCCAATAAGGCTAAACTAAAAGACAGAGATTATATTAATTGTTTGGCAACAAGGAATGTGGACATGCAAAAATGACAATGTTTACTGGTGGTTCTTTGAACATCCAGTATTTTCACAGCAAAATTCTATTTTTAGTGGGATGGTCAAATGATTGTTAAGGAACAAAAAAATTCATACCAAATTTGTTGTTCCCTCATACAAAAGAATAAGGTTAACTATTTAAAAAAATACAGCATCTTCTAATTGCAGGTGCTTTAATTCAAATTAAAAATAAAACATGGCAAGCAGGATTCTACAAAATACTAAAAGCTACTGCCATGTAGTAGCTTGTAGTATTTTTGTATACTATAAATGAGAGAAAACGATTGTAGCAGTTCTAAAAATAACAATGCACCAATCCCTCCAGACTCACCTACAACACACCTCTCCAGGATCCATCCACAAAGTGAGTTCTCTGGGCAGGCTCAAGTCAGAGTACTTAACCTCACTCTCCTGGCAGGCCCGCAACAACACTGGATCATGCATCTGGAACTGATTCACTCTGATGCATCTAGAGAGTGAAAAATAAAAGCTGTTATTTAGTCTACATTACTTCAGTGGTGTTTTGGTTAGTTTGAGCATCGTTTGAGACACCAGTTTCACGTGATTATATTTGAGCAGCAAAAAATATTACCTGAATGCTTGGCCCTGACTGGGGTTCTCTGGGTACCAGTGCCCTCTGAATTTCTCCTGCAGTCCAGCCGCCAGCCTCTCGACCACTTTCTCAATTTGAGCAGAATCCAACTTTTCCCCCTTTTTAATGAGCCTCTTCAGGAAGAAAACCACGGCAGCTATTTCTTTCTTCATGTTTCACATCAGCTTCTTAACAATTTGGCAATCTCTGTAAATGATAATAAAGATTTAGGCAAGTGACCACCAATCTATTATTTAGGATAACCCGAAAACTACAAAACATTGGAGTCTGGATGACGTCATCCGCCAACGGAATTCCAATGTGGCGGCAAGAAGTGATCCAGCGAGGCGGGCTGTGACGCACTACTTCCGTTTATCCATGTGGCACTTCAAATAGTTTACTGTACTCTGCCAGTTTGCTAAACATTGCATAAAGAGCTGTTAATAGCTTTCGGTTTCCATAAAAGTTACATTATATTACAACGTCATCAGCAACTATGTGACAAGTAAATCGCGTGAGGTCAGAACAGCGTTGATATAGCGCTAAGGCCCTAGCTCTGTCACAGCGTTAAGACAAAGCAAAGTCTATAATGAACATTTATCAACATAATAATTTGTTCGTCGCTTTAAGGCGGTGTTTAGGACAAAGAAATGCTAGCAAAAATATTACCGTCACGCAATTATAAGAAGACAAACTTACTTTTCCCTGAGTTATCCAGCATGTGGGCACGATAGGAAACGGTGAGGTCCTGGAAGCTCTTGCTAGGACCTCACGTTTGACGCTCCTCCGCCCACGAGGCTTTCATTCCTGCCCATAAAACGTACTGTGTATTTCCATTGGTTTAGAGGAAACACATGGATTACACCGATTTCTGTCGAAATAGATTTGCATAGTTAATCTGCTTTAGATAATTTGTTGTATTTTATCATGGTGGGTTCACACGAACAGCGTCGTATGTGTATTGATGAGGTCTATGTATAAGACTGGTGGTTATCTTGGATTTGGTTTGAGAGATGTAGATACATTAATTATTACGTTTCATTAAATCAGTTTTTGTGTTCAACGTAAATATTCCAGTATTTTTCTTCTAATCCCGCGTTCAGCCTGAAAAGAACAGGGTTTTTTTCAGTAGCAGGTTTATAGTTGTTCAAACCTTTCCCCACAAGAGGGCACTCTAGCTCCAGCTACTACCTAAATGAAACGAGTATGTTTAATGAAATGTTATAGTTTACTTTATTGTCATGTTACTTTACTCTAAAATGCTGCTCAGTTAAGTAAATTCAGTTGGTTTGAGCGTGTATATATGAATATTCAGGATTTAAAGATGGCATAATGGATTATAAAAGTGACTTTTGGAGGCCTTGCTGAATGAAATATTGTATATGCACATACACAGTATGTCCTTTTGGAAAGTTCTGCATTGTCATATTTAAATGGGTAACGATGAAATGAGACCGACTCTGAATCCATGTTAAAAAAAATATTTATTTAAATGGTTTAGAAAAATAATCGTATGAACAAGTCACGCAGGCTGCAAGCTCCATGAAACACACAATAAATACAATTTGTAATTCAATGCACAAGTAAAACCATACGCATCACAAGTAAAACAACAGGCTGTATAATCAGTTCAGAAGGAGTACAGGTGTAACCAGTATATGCAAACAAGAACTGCAGCTAATAAAAGGGATGCACCGCAGGCAACTGATGGTCACGATCTGAAATGTCCATATTTCCTCTGTAAACAAACCATAACAGCACTCAGATTCAAAACTAAAATGCAAGTCCCCAAAAAAATCAAGAATTTCATAAAGGATAAAAGCTAAAAAACTAAAAACTAAAATATAGATAACACAAACACACTGAATAAATCTCTCCAAACAGTTTAAAATTGACCAAAACAACCAGACGGAACCTCTTAAGACCCACAAAGGGTCAAACTTATTATATCTCTTATAAAGAGAACTTAATTTATACAGTGACAAATGCTATGCAAAGCATCGATTGGTATTCAACCCAAGGGTTTCCCTAACCTATTTCTTTCTGAAGTAGTTCATTGTTCTGCTTAAGGGAAAGCTAAAAAATATATATTGGCCTTTAATTCCATATGTTCTTCTTATATAATTTAGCTATATAAGGCCTTTCTTGCATAGGGGCACTACACGTTCCAAGCACAAATCTTTTTGGTTTCCTCCCCAGAACATCCTTCAAAACGAGACAGATGAAGATGGATGTTATGCAATCAAACTGGGAATATTTCCCCAACTGATCCTATGCTTGGCACACCGTAGTTTAATTGCATCCTGACAGTTTTACCGTCTTTTTTAATTGTAATTGGGAAAACGAGGCCAGGAAACTATTGCCCAACTTAATAGTATTGCTTAAGATTCAATTGAGCCCTCAATACAAATGATAGACATTTGACCAACCGCTTGTATAAAAATGACTTCTGATAATATTGCATGAATTACAGTTTCACGTGACAAAAACAAATAAAATTAAATAATCTGGTTGGTATTGCATGTGCATTTACACTGGATTCATCAAGCTTAAGCAAGGCGGGTGCTTATATTTCCAGACACAAATGTATCAACAACAGCTTTGGTTTGGTGAAGGGAAAGCACTAGTATTGATAGAATCCTTCCTCTGTCACTACAGCGTTACAGATATCCACATCATCTCAAAAGAATATGCCGCACAATTGAAATGAAAATAAACCATCACTTTCTATCTTAAGCTGCAGATGCTTTACCAATTCTGCATGAGCAATCCTGCAAATACTGCTTGCCAAGGTCACATGTGAACTCAGGGAGATCAAGTGTAAACCTTTTTTTAAACTGAAAATGTTCCAAATCGATCATGTGCTTTTTTTGGCTGACAATCACCACCAGCCTTTCAACCTCCAATTCCATCTTGAAGGCAACTCGATCCCTAATTTAATAGTTCTAGCCATTAAATAACAAAAACCGAGCAAACTGTGACTGCTCAGCAGTTTAGAACCGTATTAAAATGCATCACCATGTCAATCCAAAGGTTTAAAATACTCTTAGGCACTTCTTCATTCTCTATCCAATTGCTAAAGCAACAAAATGGGGAATTTAAAGCAAATATGTAAATATACAGATTTCATCTCCCGACCAAAGTTCTTTGAGATCAAATTAAATCTTAAGAAAAACAATTCCCAAAAGAAAGAATAAAAATTTCGGCAAACAATTCAATTGTAAAATGGAGACCGGATGAACAGATGTCCCCCATTAACACCGTCGACTGCATAGAGGGAAGCATTGCCTTTGAGGATATCACTTCATCTAGTAGCCAGACGACCCACCAAGGGTACTATTTACAGCAACATGTACAGCTCTCGTTGTACCACTTATGAAGGACAACAGGGCCTTACAAAAACTCTACAACCTCGTGGTGGTCCAAAACAATGGCCTTGTCTTTCTTTTCCAACCTGGTCCCACCGTGGCTGCCAAGATGCAGCCAGCTGCCGTTGCTGGGGGCAACCCAAACACGGCACAGCGTCGCCGTCTACCAAAGTCATTCAGCGTTCAACAGGAGGCGTGCTTCAGCCCGTTAAGTGGTGAGATGTAGGGGTAGAGCCCCCCGGCTCGCCAGGCTTCCCCTCTCACAGAGAGATGGAAACAAAGAAAGGGAGAGAGAGAGAGAGAGAGAGAGAGAGAGAGAGGGGGAGAACAAGGAGAGAAGGCGGTGTTGCGCCTCACTCCACGGGTGTGTTGCCGCTGCTGGCCTTGACCGCGGCCCTGCTGATGTGCAGCCAGGGCAGCTTGGCGCAGTTCTTGAAGAGCTGCTCGATGGCCACGTGACGCACGTGCAGCTCCGACGCCAGCGAGTCCTTCTCCTGCACGGCCGCCGTCAGCTCCTCAAACACCTCTGGGACGAGCGAACGAGAGAGAGAGTCAGTAAGAACAGAGTCCTTAGTACTTTCCTTTAGATACGTAAGGTCACACACACACACGCACACAATCGATCACTAAGTGAACTATAATGTGCCAGATGCCAACTTCCATTAAGGTGATTCAGGTGGGGATACACTCGAAAATGCCAGAGCTACTGTTCTGTCGAGACATGCTCGAGAAAATTGATAATCTTCATGCCTGAAGGGCCATTCTTGCTGAATGGGGAAGTAAACAAACAGGACTGGAATGTGTGTGTGTGTGTGTGTGTGTGTGTGTGTGTGTGTGTGTGTGTGTGTGTGTGTGTGTGTGTGTGTGTGTGTGTGTGTGTGTGTGTGCAGTCACATTGGGAAAGCTGACTTTCCAGTTATCATTCAGCTCCATCCCCCTTCAAATCGAGTGAGGCTACAAGCCACTACTTGCACAGTGTGTGACCTTGAACGTGCATACTTCAACAACAGTACATAATGCTCACCACAAAGCAATAATACATTTGGAAACTATAAACATAAAGGAGACGTTCATTGTTCGGACGGTTCAGATGGATGCGTCTCACAAAAGACAAAGACTTCTTACTTTGAATCTGCAGCAGTAGCTCGCCATTCAGTTGGTGCAGTTCATCCATGTTCATTTTAACCACTGAAAGACAAGAAAGACCACTCCCATGAGAACATGCAAGCTTTTAGGGAACAGATACTTGTACCACTAGGTGACATTCAAAAACAATACCATTGCCGTTTCTGTACAGCAGACAATGACCATCAATGAAAAAATATAACTACAGTAGATAATATTCTTATTCAGGGTGGCTAATTGTACTGTACTCACGTTCCTCGCTGCTGGGCCCATGGCTCCTTCCCCGCAGCACCTCCTCCCCGCCGGCCCGCTGCCCCCTGTGGCGCGGTTGACCGTGGGGCAGTGTCAGCCCCAGCTCCTCGGCGGCGTGGAACTCCAGCATGCCGGCGGCGTAGTCCGGCAGCCCGTGCTTCCCGCCGGCCCCGTCCCGGCGCGGCGCGTAGCGGGGCACCTGGGCGTCCGAGCGCAGCGTGGGCTGGCCCCGGTCGCCGCTCTGGCTGTAGCAGCAGTGCTTTGCCCCGGGCCGCTGGGCATCCTTGTTCTGGGCGTACTGGATGATGCGGCTCAGCTTCTGGCCCAGGGCCAGCTTCATGCCCTCGTAGGCGCTGCGCGTGGCCTTGGAGTGTGACAGCTTCTGGTCGGCGATGAGGTGGTACTTCTCGAAGCAGTCCCGGTGGCCGCGGAGCGACTTGGAGTGCAGAAGAGTGGCGGTGGACACGCCTGCGTTCACACACACACACACACACACAAGCAATGAGGTGAAGTAGTCAACAGAGATGAACCAACGGGTCGATGAATGGCCGGGGAGCGTATGTGTCTGAGGTAGGGGTGCTGTGTTTCTATTAAGATGAATCACTGGATTCTTTTTCAAATAACGTCAATAATTGCTTTGTCTGAAGCCACGAAAAGCTGTAGCTGTAGAAAGCATTTTCACTTGAAAATAACTTAATTAAAACCCATTCATTATGTCCATCCGACTAATCAGTTGATTCTTTCGGTACGCGTATGAGTCAAGCCACCTACTGATCCTTCCAGACTGTAATAAAGCCAGCACTCAGCTAAAACAGGCAGACTGACCTACAGTGTTTTCCTCTGTGAAAGCTGCTTAGCGTGAGGATTAAGCGCAAAGAGAGAGCAGTACATTAAACCAGTCTTAATACATACACGATTTCAATGCATTTTATTGAAAAACTAGGAACACGAAGAGAGGAACTCGAGTTCACTAGATGGAATTAGATATTCACAAAGCGAATACACATAGGGGGTTTGTTTTTTGTTTTTTTTCCACAACAAAAGACGCCATTATCAGAGCATTCTACGTCATAGCTATCTTCTTTAGACTAATGAAAATGACTTGCAAGTCATTGTAACATGTGGTTTGTCAGTCGGCTGCAGAATAATTGTCCAGGAAAAACACACACATCAAACATCATCCATTATTAAGCATGTCTGAGATTTAGCCAAAAGCCATCCTGGGTCTAGCACGAAAGATTTCCCTACAGCTACAATATGGTCTTCCAGGAACTTCCACTGCCGTGAGTGGAACAGAAATGGTTACGGCCACAGCTGTAGTGGTTGGGAACCGCCACCACAAAACTAAGTTAGAATGAGGTCTTACACCGAGAGGCCACTAAACGACACACTCCGAGGAAGATAGAGCACAGCTGGTCAGACCAAAAGTAAAAAGACCTTAGAGCAAGGTCGGACAAACTTTTGGAAGGAATGGGGCCTTCAGTATTATTCAAAGGTTTGATTAACGCTGGAGAACTGAAAGGGCAAAAGAGAAAGTAAGTGTGTGTGGGTGTGTGTTAAGAATCAGGTTCAAACAAGTCAGAGGCTGTGTTTATGCAAGTCTTTGTTCCCCACGTCATGGCTTTCTTCTAATGGTCCATGTCTCACACAGGCAGGGACGTAAACTATGGAGCTGAGCTATAGGGATTAGTCATTCTCCTCTACCTACACTACAAAGACTGCAACTGAGCACTGGTTTAACCAATACGCGCAAAACTGGCCAAATTGCTCAGGGAGGCACCCAGGCATATACTTATTGCATCGCTAAAAATATATATTAGGATAGGAAAATAGCCGGTTAGCTGGATTGCCGTTGGCCCCCCTGGGCCATTTCCTCCCATTGAACATTGATGTCAGGGCCAACAACAGGAAGCTGATACTTGTTCTCGCTCTACTGTGACAATCTGATCCGCCTCCTGCACTGACCCCCCACCACCAAACCCCACAGGCACACAAGATACGCTTTATGTTTGGTCATCTCTTTATCGTTTAAGTGAGGAAGTCTGTGGTATCACGCTCTCTATACATCTTGGAAAATGGAAATAAGGTCATGGAAGCTGAGTGTGTGGGTTAAGTCCAAGCCCAGGTTTAGAAATACGGTTTTTTTCCCTCTCGTGCCACTAATGCGGGAGTAAGATCAAATCACTACATGCATCTTATAAAATGTACCTGACACAACTAAAACCCTCAGTGGAGCCAACGGTTTTCAAGGTTCAAAAGGTTGACTCTAGGTAAAACAGGCGGTTTAATGACTGCCTGCCACAGCCAACAATTCACCAGGATTAAGTGTGAGGCTGGTGTTCATTTCCTTACCCTTGTATTTTATAGCACCTCTAAAGGGAATATGGCTGAGATGTTTTTTCCTGAGCTTAGCTAGAGTGTTGGCATAACCAATTTAGATAAATGGATCACCAGTCAGGCTTGCAATATAATACATTTTCCAACCTCACTGCATTACTAGCCTCCTATTTATGGTGTAAGAATATTGAGTCGGGGGATCTTTGGTCCTTCCTCGCTCCATGAATGGGTTTCAGGCCCTGGGCTCATTGCATAGCATGAAAGCATCTATTTTAAGCTCTTCAGTGTCTTCACATGCTTGCAACAAATGGCAATGCATACAAAGGCTTCTCACACACACACACACACACACACACACACACACACACACACACACACACACACACACACACACACACACACACACGAAAGTGGATCAGTGTGAACTCACACACCACCTCGCAGGCTCCATTAAAAAATAAAGACCCCACAAGCCCAGCAGACACGATCACAATCCCTTGACCGGGGATGTTTACTACTATCACCACCACCAGCAGCAGCAGCATCAACAGCAGCAGCAGCCAAAGACCTCACCCAGGCTAAACAGCTCATCACTGCAGTTCTTTCACCGTCGAAAGCCGTAGCAGACGCGTGCACAACAGGCCACTCTCCAACCATTTAACAGAGCTGAATTCACATTGTCTCAAACAGCAGAAAGGGGACGTGAATCATCACGATGCTGGTGCGCCACAAACAACCAGTCCCCCCCCCCATCTCCGAGCCTTTTGTTACGATTTACGGTTGTAACGGCCCCTCAGTAAACAACAACACCACCCAAACAAAGAGCATTCTTCTCGTAGCGGCACAGTTTGGCATCATCACATTACGTGTCGAGGCAACGGGACGTGGCTCAGACATGGTAAATGAGACTAGAGATAGACCCATATGGTTTTTTCAGGGCCGATACCGATTATTAGTGGTCAAGGGGGCCGATAACCGATATTTGGAGCCGATATTAATTTACAGAAAAAGGGAAAAGATTGGCGTCAAAATAATACAAACTCCAACACCTAACTCCATTTAAATGCCTTTAAGCATATGTTAAATAAACACAACAGTTTATCAGATTTGCAACATAACACAATTTAAACAAATAAATGGCTCACTAAAGTTTTCCTGAACTGAAATGTTAATCTTTTACTTGTCTTTCTTTTAAGTTCAAACAAAAACAAAAAGTGCAGGGTGTTCTAATGAAGTTAACTGAAAATTGAAATAAATAAATAGTTCCCTAGTTAAACAGCCATTATTGCCCGACAGTTTTCTCTCCGACAGACGGTGCTTTGCTGTCAGTTTCTGCAGCTTCTCATGTGGCTTACACACACACACACACACATATTCTCTAGCCATCCCCTCATCGTGCTTCCCTGCAATCAAAACTGAATTTCTCTCTCTCTCTCTCTCTCTCTCACTTCTTACTTTTACCACTGACTATTTCCCTATCAATTTTATCAATAACCTTGTTTGAAGTGATTAAACCGTTAAAAAACACTAAATAGCCTACAGCATCTTCACTTTAATAATCAGTGTTAATCATAGGAACAGACAGCTGCTGCTTACGTATTGGGCCTCACAGTAACGTTAGTAGTCGTGAGTTGTAGTTTCGCTACAGTCTGCTGAGCGTCTAGAGCCAGAGAAGGAGAAAGCGGACCGCTGGGCTAACGTTACGCTAGCTAATCAGCCTTCACCTTAAAGCCTAAGGGCTCGAGGGGCTCCGTGGTTACGCAGTTGGATAGTGCATTACGCAGTTGTAGAAGTATAACCACCGCTTAACGTGCTTCCCTGCAACAAAACTGGACTGAATTGAGTTTATTACGTTTTTACTCTCACTCACACACAGACTTCTACTATCACAGACTATTTCCATATCGATATTATCAACAAACCTTGTTTCAAGTGATTAACAGGCATGCCTGGACGCCGGTCTGTAAGCAGAGCTGCCGCTTATGTTTATATAACGTTAATGGGCTCACACTAATGTTACTAGTAGTTGTGAGTTGTAGAGGACTGGGATGTTTATTACAATTTCGGGAGAGTCTGCTGCCTTAACTTACCTCGAAACCAAACCAGAGAAAACCTTTTCTCCTCTCCGCCGTGTGTGTGTGAGCACTGTGCATGCACAGCTTTCACTGCTGATTGGCTGTTACCCGGCGTGTAACCAGAGCGTGTAACCAATCAGATGGTGCTGTGGGTGGGACAATGCTGAAGACAGCGTAGTGACAAAAGACAGAGAGGCGCGGCTGCATCAGAGCCAAAATAACCCAGTTTTAAATTGATCTCTTAACGGCCGAAATGTGTATTGCATGACAGGGACCCCTGTTGAAATGGATAACTTAGGGCACCATAAGGGCTGATTTCATAGGTACCCTCTTTTCAATGTATTCAGTCTTTCATGCAGTGGTTAAGACTAAAACAATTTGAAAAAAAAAAGATTTTTCCTGGCCTCTTGGGTGCCGTCGTGCAAACAGATTAATCTTATCTTCGAATCTGGTCTGAGGCTGCTCGCTATTCACTGCTCTGCGTCATGAGTGAAGCTACTGCTCAGCTTAGTTCACTTACTACGCTGGAGGCAACAAACGAGAGCTAATATAGTTAGAGGCTGCCTTTAGTGTCTGAGGATCAATGCGCGCACACACACACACACACACACACACACACCAGAATTAGTTTTCTCTCTGAGCTCTGTACCAATATGCTTAGTACTCTTATTTGCTCCTTTTTTAACTGGTACTCCAGTCTATTAAATATACTAACTTTTACTCCAACAGGCATTTTCCGACCCATTACCATTGCTTAAATGGTAATGTGCCTTAGCACATTTCCATTGGAGCTGGCAGCAGGGAAGAGTAGGACAGAGGTGACAGGGGGCAGAATGTCCACATGCAGCAAGGCTCAGTATGGAGTTCCATCAACAGCTGCGTGGCTCCAAGTGGGACACCAGACACAGCTCGCGTGACCTGTGGTGCACCTCTATGGTCTAGTCAACTTGACTGGAGACTTAACCTATTTAAGGGAGGTATAACCTAAAGGACGTGACTCATTGCTTTGTTTCCTTTAAATAGCAATACTGCTGGGGCTGCTCGATTATGGAAAAAAATGAGTCACGATTATTTTGGTCAATATTGAAATCACGATTATTCAAACAATTTTTGAGTTTGAAATCATGATGCCTTTATTCAGCATTTCTCTCCAACAAAATAAATGTTTCAAATCAATTACATTTGTATGGAGATCGACATAAATATTGAAATCACGATAAATTTGATTAATTGCACAGCCTGCTGCCAGACTCTGCGAGGGTTCGAGGTATTGCGAGCACAATCAGCAAATACCTGGACCAACAGAGTGCTGGAACAGAAGAGCTGCCAGCACCGTCGACGCCATTGGCTCGCCTCAACCTGCATTGTGACTGGTTCAGCCGGAATACACATGCCCTATATGGTAACTCTGCGTCAGAAACAATGGCTTTCCAAATAATAGCACTGATCCGCTTTAGAATCAGCCCTGTGGTTTTGTGTCGCTGTTGGGAGTTTCCCTTACTTCCTCCATTGGGTTTTTCAGCTGGGTCTGATCTCAACCTAGCAAGCCTGAAATAATCCAGACCTCCGGTGCAGAAGTCAGTCAGTGGTAATAGGAAAAATGTATTGCGGTCGAGATTGGCTGAACCTGATCCTAAAGGTACCGAAGTAGGTCTTTAAGGTCATCTGCACAACAAAGGCAGGCTCAAGATGAGACTGGCCAGTTCAACTACCTGAACCACCACACCCTACAATGTCACATTCTGAAAGAAGAATCATAATCCTACAAAACTTCTGTTCAATGAGATACATTTCTTTAGAAGTGTCTGACTCCCTTAGATGTGTCATCAGTTCTGCTTTCGATACAGTCTGCACTAGGGCTGCAACAACAAATCGATAAAAATCGATTACTAAAAGCGTTGGCAATGAATTTGGTCATCGATTCGTTGAGTCGCGTGATTAATACGTCACTCATAGGCGCGGCACTGTTTACAGCCAGCCGCCGACAGGTTGGTTCATGGTTCATGCACGCCCACAGCGAGCTTTAGTGTGAGGGACCACAGCTTGTATTTTGGTCATATCTTAACACTGGACTGTAGGCCTATATAAAAGTTATAAAAACGATATAAAACGGTTAAAAATCGTATCGGTTAACCGGTTAACCATGGACATCCCTTATATACTGTATATATATATATAAATTTATATCATACATTGTATGTTTTTTTTGTGTTATCCCAGTTATGTTTTTTTATTTTTTTATCATTTAATATTACTTATAATAGTTCCGGGACGTTGGAGCAATAACCTGGTGTATTTACACTTCAGTCTGCACTGTGAATTTGAAGTAATGTTCAGTTTTTGAAAAAAGATGCGACAATTACAAATGTTTCTTTTTTTATCAGATTCATTGATTAATCGAAAAAATAATCGACAGAATAATCGACTATTAAAATAATCAGTTGCAGCCCTGGGTATTGAAGCCGTGCCTTGGACATAAACTAAACGTATTGGGTAGGTCCTCACATTCGCGAGACATTTAATGGCTATCCTGAATTCCATTGAAATATTATATTACTATTGCGACTTTGCTTCTATACAGTCACAAGTAAAACCCATCGAACCCCTAATATTCCATTTGGATTGACAGTGTGTGGTGTGGAAATTTCACATTTGTGCTTGCCGCATCGAGTTGACAGTCAAGGCCATAAGAGCATGTGCAAGAAGTAATTTGCCGTGCTCCAACAAAGGGGAGAAAATGCCCACCTACGTGTATCAGGCTGACATCAAAAACCCTGTGTGTTGGGCTGCTTATTATTGAAACGCTCCACAGACGGCCTCAAGGGGTCTCTTCCAGGAAACCAGCTGCTTCAGCTAAAACTAAAGCCTGCCCTTCCTGTTGAGACTAAATCCATCCGACGCTATCGGCCATAAGTACATGCAACAAATGCTGTTTGGGGGACCTGAGTGCATATTGATGTGTGTGAACCCTTGCCTCAACATGAGCAGGGCAGGTGAGGCCTGGCGAGAGGAGCTCATTAGATGCGTTGAGACTGGCATTAGGAATCACCTAAGCAGGCAGCTCCTAGATATTGTAGACTGCAGTCTGCAAAGCCCTGAAAAGCTTGCAAATGAGTGTCTGGTTTGTGAGTAGAGTTGCATGACAGCATTGGCTTCAGCTTGACCTCTGGTATAACACACTGATTTTAGTGTCCCGTGTCTGTCCATCGCTGGCCAGGAGGGCAGTGAATGTGTAAACATTCCAACCATGGCATTGTATTGCTTAGTTCTGAGGCAGCGCTTGATGTTGGATGGTTAATCATCTCTCTTTTAAGAATTTGCTTATGGAGCACCAAAGTAAAGAATAAGAATGTGTGTACGAAACAACCACAGTTGCCAGTAGCTTGACACTCGTTCTCAGGCAATTTAACTCAGAATGCTTGCAAAAAGAAGATGAATATGTAAATTAATATTCATAGCAGCAGCCCGATATATTATTCAGAAAGCATGAATATTCAGTTTTCGACAGACGCAATTCACCTCCAAGCAACGATGATACGCCATTGGATCCAAAGGCACAAAGCACGTGTTTGGTTATAAAAGTGAGCATGTGTGTGTTTATTTATGAGATTGGGGGACATTCTTTCTCCATGGTTTCCTGGCTAGTGAGCAGGCTTTTGTATCCCTCTCCTCTGATGAAGCCATGCGGACGGCGATGATGTTGACTCGGGAGCATAGAGCATAGTGATTTGTCTGTTAGGACTCATAGCCTGGCCTAGGAATCCAATCGTAAGACCTAAGGCAGGCGCAATCCGTACATCGACTGAGCACTTTATTCCTTCTCACCAATTTAAATTCAACAACTGACCCCCACTACAACCCTAGGCACAAATTACAAAGCAGACAATTTGATTGCCCCACACACACTACATCAATGATCATGGCAGTAAAACTATTCTGTCATCAATTGACCACAGCCATACCAAATGTTTGACCATAACAAACCCCTACTTGTCGACATACATACACATGCCAAGCATGGATACGTTTTTTAATGCGGCTTGTTTCTTCACAGTGTGTTGAACATCAAAACACTTGTGTTGTGTTTGGCCTACAAATCTTCTGTTTATACCCCTGCTTATATTCTTGTATTAACCTTACTAACAAAGAATTACTCTTGCCCTCCAACACACAAGGAACAGGTGAGGAAGGACAGGTTTTTCTTAATCTTTCTGTTTCTTCTGCGGCGAGTGCATCCAGACAGTTACCCTGTCTGTACTGGCAGGCTCAGCATTTTCCAATAATTATCCTGCTTTTCAAATAAAGTCATCCTGCTTCCGCTATAAAAAACCTACAAGCAAGGCAAGACACACTTATCTTGGGCAAAGATACAAAAGATTGTTCCCCATTAAAAAAGGAGAAGAGAGGAGCCTGTGTGCATGTAGGAGCCGATCTGAAAGGGAACCATATCAAATCCTGTGGTAGATGTAGGAGCCGATCTGAAAGGGAACCATATCAAATCCTGTGGTAGATGTAGGAGCCGATCTGAAAGGGGACCATATCAAATCCTGTGGTAGATGTAGGAGCCGATCTGAAAGGAAACCATATCAAATCCTGTGGTAGATGTAGGAGCCGATCTGAAAGGGGACCATATCAAATCCTTTAGCAGACGTCTGCACGCTGCCTGACCGTCTTCCTCCAATAGGAGGCTCATCAATTAAGTGCTATGGAAAGAAATCCCATTTTAAACATGGCCACTTATGCATGACCGAAATGGGGAGGCAGCTTAGCAGCCTGCCCTGGTAAGGAGGTAAGCCCTTCACAGCCATTAACGCTGCACAAAACTGACACACTTGGGTGCTGGACGGCATCCGTCACGAAACATTTACAGGCTATATTTTTCAGCCAATCTTGTTTACACCTTTGTGATCGGATTCTGCTCTGATGGATGCTCTGAATAATGGATTGAGACATTATCTGGTCTACAGCTGTGGCAAGCAATAGGCTATACTAATTGTATATTCACTATATTTCCTAACATATCATCTCTCCTTATCAAATAATTTGGAAGCAGGACAGAAAGAAAGGACTAAATTATCTGACTGTGTATCAAATTAATGTTTAAATATTCTAAATCGTTCATATTTCAATTTTTTGCAGTAAAAGGTATCTCAAGCTTTTCTTGAGTGTATTTAGAATTGCAGAAACTTTTTTGGAGTGGAAAGTACTTTGAAGAGCTTAATTGAAAACATTCCTTCTTTACAGAAAACAGACAAAGGCAATGCATCATGTGTCTGTTTGAGTGCCACGACAGACCTTGAGATTTTTGTGTTTGCTCTTCAACACACCGTGAGCAAACATTCTCCTTAGAAAGAGCAGATAATTGTCACTATCTTACCTTCAATAGTGAGTTCAAAGCAGACATGGCAGAAAGACATGGTCCCGGTGTCGGTCTCCAGCTTGCAGACACTGCAGATGTTGTCATCGTTCAGGTCAATGTTCACAAACTGCTCCTCTTCATACATAGTGCCTATGGGAGCAAGGGTCGGGGTATCAGTTACATAGTTAGAATCAAAAACAAGGCAAAACGGACTACCAGAAATGGTGGATGCTTCTTAGATTACCCCTAATGATTGTTGGATTGGAGCCTAACTGTGGGCCGAAGATTATGACATAACTGGTAGGAGCCTCATGAATCGAGTTGAGGATTTAGTGATCATCCTCCAAGGACAATAACAATGATGAGACCTTAACCATCTGTAATGGATCCATCTTTTCGGTGGCGTTACTCCATGCAAATATTAAAATAAAGATGTCCATTCATTCATGTAATATTTTACTATCGATGCCTTTAAAAATGTAGCTTAAATATCATTATAGTGCAACCTAAACAGGAAATGTTATAAAGGGTTTGATTGAAAAGTTATTGTACAACAATAGTTTGGACGAGTTGTTTTGAGTTATTCTAATGAACATGTATCTTGACTAGAATCTAGAAAATGTTGTTGCTCCACGAATGGCCATGCCCGTATATGTGCCCGCACATAAAAAATGCTCCACTAACTCAAGGGCATTTCTAGACAAAGCTAGAAACTCCACATGCTTTGTTTTTTAAAAGTTGAACTCAGTTTAAGGAAGGCTCTTTGACTCACACTCAAATATATTTCCTCTCGGTACATCTTTTTGTACATAGATTTGGTTATTCTACTATATGGCTTATTTACAGTCGTAATACCTCTATTTGATGACTTTCCCATAGCGTTTGGTGTCACAGCAGCTGCTAACGTTGAGCAAATGCATGACAAGCTAGCGAGTTAGTGCCATGAAGCCTCTATAGGTGGCTGTGGACCGTTATTTGACGCTTGTTTCAGGAACAAACAACATTTGACTCGAAAAAACAAAACAATAACGGTAATATAGTGTGTAACTTACCGAGACAGTGAAAACCGTTTGCCTCCTTCTACAGTTGTGTCTCTCTTCACCGACCCCTTCCTCCCGCCGTACAGCTGATACCCAAATATTAGCCTCGCTGCGCGTCACGGACGACAGAGCGAAGGAAACTCTGGGGTTGGAATGAACCATTAGCGTCCTCTGAGGGGGGATGAGCAAACTGACAAACTCAATTACCGGTACAAAATAACACGTAAATTATCTATTGCATGTTTCTCAAAAGTAATACTGCTACCTTTTGAATGGTTAAATTTCACATTTTTTGACAAATATGTATTTAGTATCCGTTACCTTAAGGAATATATCCGCACTGAACTCCAATGGTCCGAAAATAGTTTATCCTTACTACGTCATCAAAACAAAACATTTCTACAGAAAATGTGATGCTTTCGATTTAAGAATAGTTACTGTGAATGAGAATGATTGACATTATAATTTAAAACGTATCTATTCTAATCGAAACACTATGGTTTGGAACCGCAAAGCAAACAGAGATAAATGGCACTCGATTCCCGCAGAGGCACACTCATTTAAATAACCACACGTTGGAATTCCCCGCGTAATCGGGAATCATGTTCCTCTGCGTGCATGACATATTTTCCCCTAGATATTGTCATATAGAAATAGATATGTACGACGTCATAAAAGTTAACCAATAGACCAACAGCGTTTTGTTGGATGATGTAGTCTTAGTTCAGAAACGATGGTTGGCTAAAGAGTTGCACAAAGTGTGAACACTCTACCAGGCCCAATAGAAAATGCTACAAAACAGCTAATCTTATCCATAAACAAATCGGTTGGCTCGTACTCTTTTTTTTTATTGGAGTACAAAAATATTCTAGTGGACCCGGTTGCTATATGGAGGGGCCATGGGACGCCTTCATCAGGCTGTTCTGAACCAGAAATCCCCCAGCTGGGACAAGGCAGACGCCGTTAATTCTCCTCAAGGTCACTCATCTGGGAGAGCGGAAGGTTAGAGTGGAAACGAACGGGAGGTCAAATAAAATCGGAGAGGATAAGAATTAAGGTGGAGAAAGTAGCAAGGTGTAGTAGCCCCTCACCAGCAGGTGAACGACTCGTACACTTTATATTTATTTAAAATCTTGTGCCTTAATAAGAACCATCCTTTGGGAATTACTATGTATCACGACATGTGTTCAATCATAGTATTTATAATGACTTGCAGAGCCACCTGGTGGCCAAAGGACACTAATACATTTGCTGTCAACACGATCGAGTGTTTAGTGCCCCAAATAATAGAGCTGTGGTATAATTAACATTTAGCCGAAAACGATGTGAAATAAAATATGAAATGTATGTCAAAGCATTTCATCAATATTCTTCTGATATGAACAATATAATGATCAATTGATAACTAGGATTGGGCCTATTCATAACACTAATTCACACAACTGCTCCTAGAGAAATGCAAAATATCAATAATGAGGGTTTTCTTTTGAGTTCTGCGAGTCTGGGTCATTTGTATTAGTATTTTATAAATGAGCATAACGATTGCAATCTCCCGTTGTGCAGACTATACACTCCATAGAAGCTGAAGGTTGCACAGTGGAACGGTTCCTTCGGGGTGGGAGGTATATGTAGCCGAGCTAAATTTAATTTGATTTTGTTTTAATTTTGGTCAATGTTCATATTTTTTTGTTTTATTGTGAACTTCTCCAAAGATTGGATCCTGTGTAAGTTGGTTCCACATTGTCGTTTCTATGGCATGCCTTTTGTTTCCCTGGGGAGTGGTTTGGCGTTACAGCTGTGTGTCAAGCTTCAGTGGGTGCTGCACGGGGCTGTTTAGTTGTGTTTGTGTCTCTCTCCCTTTGATTTTTTTGTAAAACTTTTGTTTGTTGCCCATGGACGGTTGTGGTGGTTCACACTGCTTTGCGATGTGCTTTTGGGCACGTGGGTGAAATTCCCTGGTGTGTAGACAATTTTCAGTCATTTAATTGTTGGAAGGGCAGATTTTTAATTTGTTTAGCTTTTAGGGGTTTTGTGAACTAGCTTGAGCCGGTGGTAGTTTGATACGGGGTTTCATGGCCCCGTGAGATTTAGCATGGGAGGAGGATCGTTGCATGTCCTGTGTTGACGTTTCAAATGCAGTTGTGTGATTCCCTATGTGCGGTCAATTGTTTGTTTCCTTTGTTTTGTAGAGTGGAGAGAGATATCTTGGATTGTGTGTGACGCCCGTATTTCTTTTGTCTCCTATAAAAGGTATGCCTGTGATGTGTTTTTTTTGCTTATTGTATGATGTAAAATGAGTGTGAGAGGAAAATGACAATTCTTTATTATATGTTATTACCTTATTAGTGTATATATTTTATATACTGTTTTTTATTTAATTTCTTTGAGATCGTTTTATGCTTTGTTTACATTTTTATAATTTATCTACATGTATTCATTATAAGTCACTGGATATGTTTAGCTTCAGTAGGTGCTGATGCACGGAGCTGAGTGGAGAGAGATATCTTGAATTGTGTGTGACGCCCGTGTTTCTTTTGTCTCCTTTAAAAGAAATAAACCTCCATAACTCGACTCCTGTGTGTGCCTCACTCAACGAATACCAGACACATCGCAGAAACCCATCGGTTACAAATGGTGCCGTGACCCAGATTCTGTAGATCGCCGAGGTTATGCTGTGAGCAAGTAAGCGTATCATACCGCAAGCAGGAAGGATCCGTTGATCGTTGAGACCTTTCATAAAAAGTGTTTTTTGTTTTTATTCTGGCTGTATTTTCCCACAATTTATCATTATTTTTCCTCAAATACAGTGTCTCTGTACAGTTAAATATTATTTTAACATCATATTTCCACTGTTATATTCCACCATATTCATTGTGTTTGAATTATAATGGATTTTACACCATTCAGAGCAAACTAGGAAGCCAGGCATCAGCAGCCCTCAGAGTACAGATAATGGTACGCCTGTAGCAAGGCAGATGTTTTCTACTCCCGCCACTGCTAGTAATGACACTCTGGCACAACTGCATGACCTTTTAGGGGAGCTAGGAACCCACATTGGTGACACTGTTGTGAGTCGCATATTAGCCAGCCAAACGCCTACCCCCACACTCAGTAGCCCACCCCCATGACTCCCCCTCCATTCGATCCCATGCCCTCCCCAGTTGATATGTCTCAACTGAACATCATGGTAAAGGCAGCCGTCAAGGAACTAGTGATGTATAGAGGAGATGGCTTGGACAAATACACAGTACAAGAGTGGAAAGACGTGATGGACACTTACCTGCATAAAAAGAACTGTCCAACTTCAGAGCAGGCCGATGAAATCCTCAGTCACCTTTTGGGACGAGCAAAGAGTATCGTTAAAGTGGGGCTGAAGAGTAGTGCTGATATCAACACACACCCTGAAGTGGTATACAACATACTCTCAAGATACTTCAGTGACTCTCCCATGTCCAGCTTACCGATGGCTGATTTCTATTCTACACAGCCTGATGCAAATGAGAACCCAGTGGATTACTGGGTCCGGCTCAATACAGCAGCTGAGCACACTGACCAGCATCTGCAGAAAAGTGGAGAAAAGATGGAGAACATGTCAGCGCAAATTGCTATGATGTTCATCAGGAACTGCCCCAACCCTGAACTCTCCGGTGTGTTCCGGTGTAAGCCGGTCAGCAAATGGTCAGCCGTGGAAGTGCAAGAGGCTATCGATGAGCACCAGAGGGAGCATCAGGCAAGGAGGAGGCCCATTAAAGCAGAGAAGTTCAAAATGGTGACAGCAGCTGCCACTACCTGTTTACCTGTAGTTGAGGAGCTGACTGCAATGAGAGCTGGAGTTCAAGAACCTCCTACACAGCCAAAGGTGAGTGCAGTCACCACTTCAGAAGCAGGGGCCTTAGAACGAGTATTGAGCATGTTGGAAGGCGTTCTGGCCAGGGCAGCTTCACCAGTCCAACAGCCGACCCAGTGGACACGCCCCACTTCTTGCCGTGTATGTGGTGACAAAACTCACATCACACGTGAACACTGCATGAAAGAAAAGAGGTGCTTCGGGTGCCTGGAACCTGGCCACGCAAGGAGAGATTGCACACGAGCCGTACCACGCCAAACCCAAGCAGAGAACCACACACCCAACCAGGGAAATTGGTCGCTCACACTACGGAGGGCAAAGTGTGAGTACGTCGTGTCAGACCCTCAAAACCGAAGAAGACTTACGCTCAATATATGAAGAGAGCTGCAAGGCTGCACCGAATGGCAGCGTCATGATTTTCCAGAATATACACAAGCTTGAGAGGGCAGATGATCTATTCTATACTGATGTGCGGGTGAATGACCAAGTTGCACTGCACGCAATGCTAGACACTGGTTCAATGGCTTGTACAATGAGTGAAGAAGCAGAGGAGGAGCTCCACAAGGCAGGGTTGTTGTCAGAGGGTGCTCAGCCCAGCGAAGACATCTTTCTGGTGGGTTGTGGTGGTGTGCATGTGCGGCCCAAGTGCATTCACCAGTTAAAGTTGAAAATCTATGGACAAGAAGCAATCGTGCCCACATTAGTCGTGCCAGGCCAGAGTGACCAAATGATAGTCGGCACCAATTTGCTGAAACACCTGCTACGCCAATTCAAGCAAGATCCCAGCTATTGGCGCATGATGAGTAAAGCTGACTCCACTGGTGAACCAGGCATCGAACAGTTCTTGAGCATGCTCTCGGGCATAACAAGATGGAAAGGTGACATTATCCCAGACGTCATTGGAACTGTGAAACTTACTAATGCTGTGACACTGATGCCCAAACAGGAGCACATAGTGTGGGGAAAGCTTCCTGGAAAGGCTCCTATCTCAGAGGGAAGTACCATACTGGTGGAACCTTCAAAGTCCCACTCAAACCGGAAAAGCATCATGGTAGGGAGAACTGTGGCATCAATGAATGGAGACAGGTGGGTTCCTGTGAAGGTTGTGAACCCAAGTGACAAGCCTGTAACACTGAGGAGGAACATGAAGTTAGCTGATGTTTCACCATGTGTGGCGCTTGAAGACTTCGAGGTTGGAGTGGACTATGTCGCCGACAAAGAGCTAAAAGTACAAGGCCAAAGTGTAAGAGTAAACACTGACCATGTCCCTGTTACTCCCACCCTTCAGGATAAGCTTGCTGATCTTGGATTGGACGATATAGATATCAACTCTTCTGAAGTGACCCCTTATTGGAAGAGTCAACTCGTGGAACTCATACAGCGGCATGGAGATGTTTTCTCCAAGGACAAGCTAGACTGTGGCCTGGCCAAAGACTTTGTACACAGGATCCATCTGACCGATGAGCGCCCCTTCCGTCTAGCATACCGCCGTGTCCCACCAAGCCAATACCAGAAACTAAGGGAAGTCCTCTCTGATATGGAGGAGAAGAACATCATACGCAAGTCATCAAGTGAGTGGGCCTCGCCATTAGTATTGGTTTGGAAAAAGAATGGAAAGCTACGCATCTGTGTGGACTACCGGTGGCTTAATGCACGCACAGTGAAGGGTGCCTATCCAGTACCCCACCAAGCTGACTGTTTGGCTGCGTTAGGGGGAAATGCCATATTCAGCGCCATGGACTTGACATCGGGGTTCTACAATGTCCTCATGCATGAACAGGACAAAAAGTTTACTGCCTTCACTGCACCAGTAGGCCTCCATGAGTTCAACC
Organism: Pollachius pollachius; assembly: GCF_949987615.1. Taxonomy (NCBI): domain Eukaryota; kingdom Metazoa; phylum Chordata; class Actinopteri; order Gadiformes; family Gadidae; genus Pollachius; species Pollachius pollachius. The sequence goes on from NC_136939.1 coordinate 9,504,747, forward strand.
GACTACCCCAAGGCCTGTGCAATAGCCCGGCGAGTTTCATGCGCCTCATGATGAGTGTCTTGCATGCGTGGTCGTCACGTATAAGGTGGTTGGCTTCGTAAAGGCACTTGAGGAATTTAACAATGAGGAGAGGCAAGCGCACGCAGGGCAGCAGCTGGGCCAGATGCTGCCGCCTCTCGGCCACGTCGTACTTGATCCAGGACTCCAGCGCGAAGAACACTGACTCCTCCGCGACCACCTTCAGACGGTCGTTGGATACAATCTCGTGCAGCTCAGCCCGCATCAGCTCGAAAAACTCTTCTGTTTTGCACACTTTCTCAAAGTTCTGACAGATGAAATTGGTGGCGGCCAAACACACGTCGTGGCAGACGTACGTCTCGGCAAAGCGAGAGATGCCGATGCAGTTCCCAACGTCCAGCTGGCTGTCAGGGAAGGAGCAGCACTCCTTGAGCACAACTTTCACCTGGAGCAGGTTGGCGGCAGGCAGGAGTAACTCCACCGTCTCCTGGGAGATGAACACTGTGGCCGTGTAGGCATACTCCACGATGGCCTGAAGCGCATCCTCGTCGATACACTGTAATTCAACTTCCGACGTTTCCTTTTCGGACAGGTTCCCAGTGAACATGGCTTTGAAGTAGGGGCTGATGCTGGCCAGCACTACTTTATGGGCATGGATCTTAGCATCATCCACACGCAGTACAATGTCACACAGTTCATGATCCTGCCGCAGAAGCTGTAGGCCCTGCAGCAACTGCTCCGAGTGAGGCCGTGTTAAATTGGCAAGCATATAGGACTGGGCCTGCTGGTCCATCAAAATCAGCGAGTCTGAACTTTGAGGAAGTGTGCAAAATGGAAGAGTTTGTGTGATTCGGTATGTGTGGTCAATTGTTTGTTTCCTTAGTTTTGTAGAGTGGAGAGAGATATCTTGGATTTTGTGTGAGGCCCGTGTTTCTTTTGTCTCCTTTAAAAGGTATGCCTGTGATGTGTTTTTTTTGCTTATTGTATAATGTAAAATGAGTGTGAGAGGAAATTGACAATTCTTTATTATATCTTATTACCTTATTAGTGTATATATTTTATATACTGTTTTTTATTTAATTAATTTCTTTGAGATCGTTTTATGCTTTGTTTACATTTTTATAATTTATCTACATGTATTCATTATAAGTCACAGGATATGTTTAGCTTCAGTGGGTGCTGATGCACGGAGCTGAGTGGAGAGAGATATCTTGGATTGTGTGTGACGCCCGTGTTTCTTTTGTCTCCTTTAAAAGAAATAAACCTCCATAACTCGACTCCTGTGTGTGCCTCACTCAACGAATACCAGACCCATCGGTTACATATATACAGGAGTGGGCGGATTTTATAACCAACCTTGGGAGACAAAGTTTAGTGGCCTGTATTTATGGTTGTTGTGATTGCTTTTAAATTGTTGTATTTGACACTATGTTAAGCAATTTCAACCAATTGTTATGAAACATACGTAGAACATTAAAATGGTAACATTATAACACGCCTGAACTGCATCTTCTCCCACACACACTGACTTTAGTTCATTGAATGTACTAAAACATTTGTACTAATATACTTGTACAAGAAACACCAAATATAAGCTTTTCTGTCAACATGTGCAAAGTTTCCAAACCCACCCTTTTTCTTTTTCTTTCTTTTCCGTGAACCAGAAACTTTATGTTATCGTTATCTTCACCATTATACATTAGCCAGCCATTAATCTCATGAATCCATCTCTGCTAAAGAACAAACACACAACAAACATACACCCACACACACTACAAACCACACACAAACACACACCCCCACACTACAAACCACACACACACACACACACACACACACACACACACACACACAAACACACACCCACACACACACACACACCCCCACACTACAAACCACACACACACAAACTCCCCACACACACGCACACACATGCCCTGGGGCTATATCCACAGGTTGCTGCTTGCCTCGTGTCTTCGGAGGCCTCTCGGATCTTGTTCGACAAGTTTAGTAAGGTTCAACTGAGTGGAGGAAAACAGCCCGTAGCATCGTCATTACACCACAAAGCCAGCTAGTCATAGGGTTGTACAACAGCTGTGGTTACTAAGGTGTTGCTGCTGCTGCTGTTGGAACATTTCATCAGCAAAACTCTTAGATCATCCATGCATCCGGGCCTGTCTGTATACCGGTTATGTGTCCGATACGTGACCAACAGGCTTTGTTTTCAGTAGTAGTATGTGTTTAGGATACAGAGTTGGTATTGAGGACGGTTGGTTGGTTACGTGGATTAGGTATGACTAAGCCTAAAGAAAGGCGAAGTACCTGTCGAATAGGAAGGAAACGTTCAAAAGCTTGATACAGTCACTGCTTAGAGAGCGACACATTGTTTTTGTTGTACATCATTCTTTTTCGAAGAGTTCCTAATTTATAGGCCTGCAGTGAAGTTTGGTTATGAAATGTAATCATGCAGATTATGAAACAGGCCTCAAGTAGTCCTGTTTAATTTTATTATTGCCCAGTTCAGAATATAATCTAGGATTCATAGGATTTGTATGTTCATTTCAAGAAGTAGTAGTAAAAGTAGAAACATCATTTCTATTTTCCCATGCCGTATATACACAAATGTTTCTTTGACTATCCAGAACACTAGAACTAAACGCAATGGACCATAGAGAAATACAACAAGAAGTACAACCAAACTATGAGTCAGCATCTCTCAAATCAGCTGGTGTATTCAGGTTTGCGTCCATCTTTGCTAATATTCCATGTTTACACTTTCGTTTGTTTTAAAGGTTACTATATGCTCGGACTTCATGATATACATACAGCATGATGCATTGCTTCATTGCAGCCTATAACATGTGACAAAGCAGCTTGTCCGCCCCAAATACGTGACCCAAGTTCCAGAACTCTCCGGCCCTCACAGCCTCCATGTAGGGTTACTCACTTGCTGACATGGAGGACATGAGGGCCAGTTTCAGCCTTCTCTGGCCATCACGGCAACCATGCAGGGTTACGCCCCTTTTATTCACACATGCCCATCATCCCCACCCCCCTTCAGTCCCCTAGGCCCCCATGGGTAGTTAACTGTACAGGGCCCCGAGAGGTACAGCATGAACCCTGGAAGAACCTAGATGCTGTGGGTTGTGGTGGATAACAGCATCTATTAACACCTCCTGGTTCTTAAACCACCAGCACCCACACACAGGCCTGCTTTCCCCCAGGTTCGGGATGGCATGTGTCAGGCTGTACACCAGCACCCTAGGGGTGGGGCTCAAGATGAACCCCTTTGCTGTCAGGGCTGCCACCTCTGCGGTGGCATGTTTGACAGAGGTCCCGGCCAGAGTAATGGTGCCCATGGGGGGAGGGTGCCGCAGGCTTCCAGAGGCGTTGGCCCTGAGGAGGCTATGAGAATCTGAAACTGTGGGCCTAAGGCCACAAATCAGGCTGAGCCTGGAGGTCGGAAGCCTGGCTCTCGTTCTACGCTATCGGAAGGTGGGTATCTAGTATCTTCGTACATTAAAGTTAGTTGATTTTTACAGGCTTGAAGACCTGTGCAAAAGACCTACTGTTTATACAAGACAAGGCTGAGTCTATCTCACCCGCCTATCCATCAGACGGTTCACCACCATGACAAGAAGATTGGGCATCAGCGCCATGCTATCCGAGCCTCCACATAGCAGTGGTGAATCAGTGAGGGATCACTGGGAAGCAGGTAACATGGCCCACTACTCTACTGTGTACACAAACCCAAGCGCCCAGGCTTCTAATTACACATTTCACCAGTTAGTTAGTCAGTTCACCGGTTCCATCCACAAACATGAGTGATCTTACTACACCCTCAGAGCACCGCCGCAGCCCGGCTTAAGAGCACAAGAGGGCTCGGGTTACAGGGAGCTGAGCCCTTAAGGCGTCAGCTATGGCATGTTGGTTTTTTTAGCGGCTGATGAAAACTTCAAGTGGTCTTCTAAAGAATTAGCCAACAGGCTGGAATTGCAGGTCTTGCACTGCCCGCCCGCCCCCCGCCCCCTCAACTCTCTTCTCACAAACCTTCCCTGCGATCCCCCTGCAGGGCCGTTCCCATGGTCTTTGCCAACCTAAGCGTGCTGATAGGGGTCTGGGGCAGCCAGAGACGTAACATTTGACTCTACAAAACAGATGCAGACATGTCCGCCTCTGGCACCAAGAATACTGCCCTGATGTGAAGTGAGCCTAGGAGGCGTCTCGGTGAGCATTTTGGCGATGTATCCGAGATTGTATCCTAGGAGGTGATGATTGAATGACATTACATTTGTTTATCCGTTTTTTGAATGAATGTCGAATGATAGAATTATGGGAATCTATATTTCAAGAAATATTTACGAGGTGGTGATCATCCGGGAGGGGCGATTTTCAGGGTTGAGACTTCTAAATAATGAGATAAATAGTTCTTTATAATGATTGTAAAAAAACATTTAATGTTTAACAATGCACAGCAAGAATGCATGGACAAAACAAGAGTTTGGAAATCGGCAAATATGGCTTTTACATTTCTTTGGATGTAGAGGATAAATGAATGCATGTTTCAAATCGATCATAACTGCATTGGAAGCGGTAAATGATCAACTTGACAGTGTTTAAACAAAGCTACCTTCCTTGTCATTAGGTTGTTTCTTTAAATTTGAATGAATTGACCTGTAGAGTTAGATCAGACATTTGTAGCAATGTGATAATAAAACCTTACTGAATACATGTTCTATTTGATCAGGCACAACAGACAGTAAAAAAAAAACAATGATAGAATACAATAATTCAAACCCATTATCTTATTTTTCTTCACTAATTAATGCAAAACATGTGTTTTTACAAAATGTGTCATTACTTTAGGTCAATGATATTTAAGAAGTCTGGTTATCTAGATTAGCATTGAATGATGCTTTTTAGATTTATCCATGTGAAAAAATAAAGAAATGGTAGTAGGTGAGAAAGTAATATTCCACATTCTTAGATGGATTTTTAGAAGACCATCTTTGTAGTTTAGACTTATTTTGGCAATGATGCGGTACAAATTCATCTAACACCAGCAGTCAAAGGTAAGATATGTCAAAATCCTTTGGCCCATATCATCCACAGTATTGGGCTTTGTATTTATACCTTATGGACATACTGTTTAAGAAACACTGAAGAAAGGGGTGTATAGGAGGGAAAAATACTACTGGAAAATATCCAAATACTTTCTGATTACAAATGCACTTCTTTAGGTGAAAAAAGAGGGACTAAACTCAAAATATTTTGGACTATATACACATTGTATTTACATTGTACATATTTACATTAAAAAGTTTCCCACTGATAAAAAAAAACTAAATACAAATCTGAAGCCTTAAAACACCAGAGAATCAACCCCTTTGGCCACAACTATTTTCCAGATGCTTTTGACAGCAATAAAAAATGCGTCCATCAAAGACGTGATCTTTTCAACCGAGTGATGTGGGATCCTAGCAAAAAAAAAAAAAAGTTCCGATCTATACAGTCCTGTACAACGACGCGTCACACGGCCATCAGAGCTCCGTGGACCACCGATGGACGGACGTGTCCGGGGACGTTTCCTTGCGGTCGTGCTCCGTCAGTTTGAGTATCACCACCTTCCTCAGGAGCGGCTTGGCGGCCCGCGTCTTGCGGGGGCTCTCCGTCGGCGGAGGCGTCGCCGGCATCTCCTCCTCCAACTCCTCCTCAGAGTCCCGCCGCGCCACCGGCCCCGGCGCCACCGGCCCCGGGGCCCGTGGTGCGGCGGGACTCTGAGGAGGTGGTGGAGGAGAGGCCGGCGACGGCCTCTCCTCCACCACCTCCTCAGAGTCCCGCCGCGCCACCGGCCTCTCCTCCACCACCTCCTCAGAGTCCCGCCGTGCCACGGGCCCTGGCGCCAGCGCCAGCGCCTCACCCTCCGGCAGCAGCAGCGTGATGACGTCTGTGTAGCCCCCCTGCAGGGCGAGGTGCAGCGGGGTGAGGCCCTGGTGGTCCGACAGGCCGGCGCCATCCGGGCAGCAGCTCAGCAGCTCCTTCACCACCTCGCAGTGCCCGCCCTCGGACGCCAGGTGGCAGGGTGTGCGCAGGGCCTTGTCCTCGACGCGGGGATCCGCCCCTTCCTCCATCAGCATCTTCACCGTGGCCAGGTGCCCCCGCTGGGCGGCCAGGTGCAGGGCGGTGCGCCCCTGCGCGTTGCGGCCCCGCAGGTCGGCCCCGTGCTTGACCAGGAGGCGCGAGGTGCTGGTGTGGCCCGTCTGCGCCGCCACGTGCAGCGGCGCGTTGGCGCCGTCCGCCGCCACGTGGATGTCGGCGCCCAGCTCGATGAGGATGCGCGCCACGCGGTACTGCCCCCGCTGCGACGCCAGGTGCAGCGGCGTGCGCCCGTCCGCCGTCTGCCCGTCCACGTCGGCGCCGGCCTGCTTGACCAGCAGCTTGCTGATGCCCAGGTGGCCCTGCCAGGCCGCCAGGTGCAGCGCCGTCCAGTTGTCCCGGCCGCGCACGTGCACGTCGGCGCCGCGGCTCAGCAGCACGCGCACAACGTTCTCCTGGCCGTGCTGGCACGCCACGTAGGTGGGCGTGCGGCCCTGGCCGTCCGTCTCGTTGAGGGCGGCGCCGCGCTCCAGCAGCAGGCGGGCGACGGCCTCGTCACCGTTCTGCGCGGCGCAGTGCAGCGCCGTGTGCTGGTCCTCGTCCTTGGCGTTGACGTTGGTGCAGCGGCGGTTCAGCAGGAGCTCCGCCAGGGGCTTCAGGTGCTTCTCGGTGGCCAGGTGCAGCGGTGTGGAGCCCCGGCCGTCGGCCAGGTTGGGGTCGGCGTTGTTGAGCAGGAGGAACTTGAGCGCCTCCTCGTTGGCCAGAGCCACGGCGTGGTGCAGCAGGCCGCCCCCGCCCTCCAGCTGCAGGTCCACGTCCTGGGGCTGCAGGATCTTCATGAGCCGGGCCGTGTCGTTGGTGCGGATGGCGTCGCACAGCTTCCGCTTGTGGGTCTCTGTTGACTCTGGAGGGGGGGGGGGGAGCAGGACAGATGATCAGAAACAACTAATATGTACATTATATTATATATATACAATATATACATAAATTAAGGCCCCCGCTGGAAAAGGCACTGTTAATGATGCTTTAAAAACAGAACTACCAGTTAAATATATAGATGTTTAATAGCCGTTTGCCCGCATGCCAATTTGCATACGTGCTCATAATTAACGATGCTCGGAATTTAGAACGTGGCGTCTCCATAGCAGTAAAAGCATTTTAATTATTGAGCTGATTTAATTGCCGTGTCATTAAAGGGTCGTTAATCTAACCGGGGCGCGCTGAACATAGTGGATGACACGCCCGGTTCTAAAACACACGCACCACACGTGCTCTCCTTCTCGAAGGACAGGGAGATGGAGTCCTGGGAGGAGAAGGCAGAGTCCACGGAGGAGATGCCTGACAGCCTCTTGCAGGTGTCCTCCTTGCAGTGGCCGCCCTCCTCCTTCACCCGGTCGAAGCTCCGGGAGATCCCCGAGTCCACCTGGCTCAGCAGCTCTGACAGGCTGAAGTCCTTCTCCGGGAGCATGGCCGACTTGGGCCGCACCGGCCTGTTGTCCTTCACCTGCTGGAACACAACAAAACGACACGTTAGCAAAGATAAAATTAATAAATATGTTTTGATAAAATGTAAAAAAAACGACCCTGTGGTAGCCGGAAGAGATTTGGGGGAAAAGTAAGACATTGAAATATGTAAGCACAAGTGATGCTAATAATTTGACGCATCTTGTGCTCTGAGATTTGATCTGAGGAGGTACAGAAATAGTTTGACGCATTTTAAAAAGTGCATTGTTGATGGATGATTACGGTTCAGTTAAAACATTAGCCCCTTACCGGAAAATGCATTCCCAGTTCTTGTAATGAACAACAAATATGCGATGACAAAGCAAAGACGACAGGTCAAACAATGTCAACGGCCTACATTCTTGGCTACCAATGTAACTGTTTGCCAGGATCAAATATTTACACAGCACATGTTTACCATGTCTAGGGCGTTTCACAGATGACAGATGGAAAAATTTGATCAGCTCTTCTCTGTGAAAAAATTCATGATGCTTAATGTAAAGCTGGTTAAGTGGCCAGGTTAGCATTTTTGAATGAATTTGTTGATGATGTTGTCTCCCCTCAGTCTCATAAGGTCTATTGCGTGTTAACACAATGCACATGCTTTCATGTGAAAACTTCTTTCAGGTGGTGGCTATGTTTGAACAGTCAAGTAATGTGCAGCCATCCAGGGGTAATGCCTTGTGGTCTTCTACCTTATCTGTGAGGAATTCGTTACAGGAGGCCTGCTCCGATTCTGTGGTGGGGCTCTTTGGTTCCTCCTGAGGTTTGGAGCAGAGGTCTTCAGCTTCTGATGTGATTTCTGTGGAGAGGATACAGTTTCCCGTCAGGTTTTCAACAGGGATTGTGATCCATAAACAATAGCAAAAAGAGCAGCGAGTACGTCCACATTGGAAAGAAATATTAAAATTCTTAATTTAAATGTAATATTTGGCGTTACAATTTAAAGCAACGACTCCAACTCCAATCACACATTTGCTGCGTCTCCGACACTGATCAACAACACACATTCACCCTGAACATTGAAAACCAGTTTGAATATTTTCAAATCGAGCCTTGACAGCAACAAGAACAAGCAGAAGAAGAAGAAGACAGACTGCTGCACCCACCCTGAAAAGTGGGCCTGGCCCCGGGGGAGGTGGCCCAGCAGCGCTGCATGAGGCCCAGGAACCCCGTGCAGGCCTGGGGTCGACTGCGTGGCACGCACCCCAGGTCGGGACGCACCCCTTTCACCACCTTCACCATGATCTGGAGGATGTTGTTCTCTCCTAGGGAACAAAAAAAACAAACAAAAACGTTGTTAATAAATCGCAAAATTGGATAATGCTGATGATCTATTCCGAACAAAATGTCCCTTGTTGATCAAATTGGATTCCCTTGAGAGGCGCTAAGGCCCGCATGGAAACAAAGCACTTGCCAAGAATCTAAACTCAGATAAAAAAAAAAGAAAGTGCATTCCAGCGAGCTGGCATGCAGGTATTGGAAGTGCATTAGCGGCTGGCTTTATCACAAACTCCCTGGGCACCCAGATAAGCCTGAAAGGGCTGAGGTGATTTCCCACAGAAGTAAGAAGAAGCAAAGGAGGCGGTGAAGACTTACTGGGTAAGACCCAGTGTGTGTCAGCATGAGCAATCAGCAGCGTCAGGGGTTCAAGGCAAATGGGTACAGGCCCTCCGGCCCTTACTGTAGCCTGTAATCCTCCCAGTACTAATCCCAAAGTGTGTGCGCGTGTATGTGTGGGGCCCTATAGCCGACCCATTGTTGTTTTTTAATTAAGTCGGTGTTTGGGAACGTATGGGTTGCCGATACGATGGCGGTGGAGACGCCATTCCCCTGCGCTGGTACCTGATACGCCTGAGAAAAAAAAACAATAACCTCCACCTGTCCCTTCCACCTGCTCCTTCCTGAAATTCCTCAGGTAAACACACACACACGCACACACACGGTTTCTATGCACCCCACTGCAGAGGCTTGACACATTTACTCACATGCACTGAAAACACACACACACACACACACACACACACACACACACGCACACACACACACACACAAATAGGAATAGGATGTGGGTGTGTGTGTCTGCGGGTGCTTGCATTAAAAGGTATCGTCGTATCTAGACAGTGTTTTAAGGACAAGGGCCTGTGTTTGTGTAACAACTTGTTCCCGATCCATTTTGTGTCAACAACAACAGTGGGAAATATGCATCCAGTTGAAATCATTTACAACAACAGCCACGTCGGTCTCACCTTGGTAGGGCTTCTTCTGCGTGAGAACTCCCCAGATGACAATGGAGAAGCTGGAAGAGGAAGCATAGGAGAACAGGTCAATTACGCAGGGACTCTATAATCCACCTTTTGCACACTTTAGTTCACCTCCATTCGGCGTGAGCGTCCACAATGGAGGTTTAATGGTGACTCAGTATGAGTAAATTGCCGTGGAAGAAATAAATCCCAAAAAATGGCTTGTACACAGAGGGTGATGGTGGTAAACGCCTATGCCAAGAAAAACAGCCACACCTGTGCGTGTGTTCCCACACACACACACACACACACACACACACACACACACACACACACACACACCTGTAGACGTCGTGCTTGGTGTCCGACACCCGGTCCTTCTCAATGATCCTCTCCGGAGGGAGGTACGCGATGGTCCCGCAAAACCCGTCCCTGCTGATGTCATCAGCCCGCGACAGCCCGTTCCAGCGGGCCAGGCCGAAGTCTGATATCTGGAACACGGAGATTAGATTTATTAGTTCAATAATGAGTTCACTGTGTTACGGGAATGTCAAAAGTGCTGTGGCAACAATGATGAATGTGGCCCTTTTCTACGAACAGAGCCTGCGAAAGCCCTTATTGTATACATTTTTCATAAAGCAGGGCAGGCCATGTCAAGTCCTGACCCGTCATTCTTCTTCTTCTAAAAAAAAGGAGAGTCTCTCTCCTGCTTGTGTGAAGAGCACACACACCCACTGGCTCAGTCACATGCGTGTACAGGGAGGGCGGGATCGAGGGAGGGAGGTGACGGAGTGAATGACAGGATCTGGATGGGTCCTGTCTGAACAGGCCCGGCGGAGCTGTTTACATCAAGGTATTAAGCCAGAGACGCGATGTTTCCCACCCTATTTCCCTACAGTGATCTACAGTTAAGTGATTTTAAAGGGCCCCCATCGGTGCCCCCAGCTTGTCAGGAGCAAAGCTGTCATTAGGAAGAAGAGATGAGAGTTGAAGGATCAGCAGCTGGCAGCAGAAAGTCTGATGAAAGGATTTAACAGATGGGTTGAGACGATAATGGCCCATGTGCTACAGCAGAAATTTACAACGTGCTTTAGGGTAATCATTGTACCACGCTACGCAATTTATGAACCCATAAAATAACATGATTTATGCCGCTGACCGAATTTAATTCACTTTGACACAGGGAACCAACCAAAAGTGAAACAAACATTTGTCAGTCGTTTATGATCTGTGTACGAGAAGTATGCCTTAGTACTGCATGTGTGTCTTGAAGGGCCGTTCCTAATAAACATTTAGCCAGTTCCTTCAATTTGACAAACTGTAATTTACAATGCTTCCCATTGGATCAGGGCATGTGTGTGTGTGTGTGTTTGTGTGTGGGGGGGGGGGGGCAATGGTTGTTAGCCTTACCATACTAGGACTTTAAATTGTCTGTGAACTTTGGTTTACTTGTATCTAGCTGGCCTAACACTGTGACTCAGCACAACATAGCGTGCTATAATCTACCTCGCACACAGATGCAAGGCTAGACACAGACACGAACACACCTGTTTATAAGCCAGTGAGTAAGGACTAAGTCACTGATTAGGTACGTCTTTAATCAACAGGTTTTGTTTTGGAATTTTTCCAATTATGCTCCTTAATAAAGAACAGCCACCAACAACAACAACACGTTCTTGGGAAAATAAGAATTTCATTTAAAAGGGGTAGTGTATAAAGGGATAAGGATGTAGGAGTATGCTAACTGTTGGTTAGATAAAATTTGATATAGTTTAACTTGACAAGTCAATTTCAAACTATTTTGACCTAAATAAAGCACATTCAGATCAAGTAGTATAGAAAATATTAGGGATATGCTGTGCCATTCTCAGCCCAAACACATGTCTGTGTCTGGACTGACACAAGATAATGTTTGGGCGTTTCTGTGAAAACAACTGATTAAATCTATCTGGCCAGGTTTGGTGACAGAATTTTTTTTAACTTCTAAATCAATAATTTGAGACAACATCAAAAGAACGAACAATGGCTGGCTGGCAACCTCTTCCTCATAGTCATATAATTTTACACACATACCAGAAATGTCACAACCTCAATGGAAGCACAAGGGTCTAAAAGTTGTATCCAGTTTCCTATATAAAAAACAACATTCAGGTCATAATCCCAAAGCAAGTATTGTATCTCAACAAGAGAAATTATGAGGTGTTGTTACCCAAAAAATGGTGGTGTTTATTTATTCTGTGTATTGATTCGAGTGTTGCCCTCTTGTAAAAATAACATTCCGTTTTAAAGGGGAATCGATGACAGCATGAGGATGTATTCGAATGCTAACTGCTGGTCAGCTACCATCATCACGAGACGCCTCCATCGCCACCAGACCTACCTTGACGTGGTAGTGCGCGTCCAACAGGATGTTGGCGGGCTTCAGGTCCAGGTGCAGAAGGGGCGGGCTCATGCAGTGCAGGAAGTTCATTCCCACCGCCGTCTCGTGGATGATGCGGAAGCGCAGCTCCCAGGGCAGTGGCTCGTCGGCCAGCAGGGTCTCCAGGGAGCCCGTCTCCATGTACTCCATCACAAGGCCCTGGGGGTCCTCGCAAATACCGTACACGGGCAGTATGTAGCGGAACTTGGCCGCCTCCATCTTCTTGGCCTCCGCGAGCAGCTCGGCCCGTTCCCTACGAGCAGAAGAGTGAATGTGGGGTTATATTCGGGACTACGACAGCACGGGTGTGCCTGCTTTTTGATGATGGGCTGATTAAAATCATACTAAAGTCCTTGGGATGGTGAGATTGCCATCGTTGATAATAAAAGCAAAACAACAATACACATTCAATGTACCTTTCTTAATCACTGAACACCAGAATTCTAGGAGTAAATATTCATGCTGATTCGTATTCAAAAGTGTTTTTTGTCAACCAAAGTAGCAGTCTTGGCCTGTAGTTTAAATGTCCTTTTTGGACAATGGCGGAAATCTATTCCAATTACGTGCCACCTTTCACGTGTCACCTTTTATCAACATGCAGAAGCTGCAGGCGTGCATACCTCAAACACCAACGCACCGTGTACCACAAATGACCTCCACGCAACACATCTTACAAGGAAGTAGCCGGAATCGCTGCCAGACTTTAGCTCAGGTCAGATGGGTTACCGGACACACAAACATAGAGGTTGAACAAGGAGGCGGGTGTTAGCTCATTACAGACTCCTGGGTGATAAACCAGACACTCTGCTTTTTCAGCACAGCTTACGTAATGTGCTTAGATCCTTATTCCTTTACATTTTGATGCATGTTGAAATATCACTAAGGGTACAAAATGTTCCACCACAAGTGTGAGGAGTAAGGGGACACTCGCTTTGCCCCATTCCCCTAAACTTTACACAGCCAAACAATTGTCCTTTGCTCGGCAGACACGGGGCCGGTGAGACCGGTTCCACAACATCTGCATTGTCTGAAGCACACGGCGGCAGCCTGAACCCAGTCGGACAAAAGGTGGCTTTGACCCACGGAGATGGACGAACGGATGTGATGTATGTTTGTATGTGTGCTTGTGTGGGTGGGTGGCTGGCTGTGTGTGTAGGTTGAAGGACTATTGATATGCTCTGCAGATGTGGGCTGCTGATAACATCACTGGCCTTTGTTTATCTAAGGAAAGTGGAGCAACAGGTTGAGAGACAACCGGTGGGAGACAATACGGTGCCTTTACCATCTTCCCCCCCTGCCCCCCCCCCCCCGTTAGCCATTGAGTCACCCAAGACGTGGTTGGTGGCGTGTGTTGGCTTGGAGCGTTTACATTCAGGGTCCAATTGTTGGATTGAGTAAGCTGAGCTAGTAGTTACCCAGCTACTGAAAAGTGGCTAGCTACTGTCAGTCATCTCCGATCAACTGCTCAGTCAATCAAATCCTGTCGCTCCTACAATTGGCTCCACGTTAATATTCCCTTATGTTATTGTAATGAACAAACATACACTCTGATCTTCGCTTCTCAATCGACCAATGACGGAGGACGGTAATGGAGAAAACATACACATTTTGCGTGCACACACACACACACACACACACACACACACAATAGGGGTGAATTACAGGTTTACATAATCGGATAGGAGAACAAAATGCCCTTCCCCCCCTACACTAGAGTCAGGTGTTGGAAAGCAGAGCTGCACGTATGACATAGGCTTTACATCACCTGGAGTGAGAAAACAACTCAATCCCCAGGTTGCTTCATTTCAATTATGTCAAAGGGTCTCTTACACCGGGGGGGTTAAGCCATTTAAGAAATTGATTGTGAAAATCAGAATTACACAGCCCCCCCCCCCCCCCCCCCCCCGCCCGGGCATTGTCTACCACAACAAAAGAAGAAGGAGGTGAAGAGGTTTATGTAGAGCTTGAATGCATGCAGCGATGTGCCCTGTGATTTTATTCTATTTCCAAGAGTAGGGTAGTTTATCTTGTAAATGTAAAGGGAGAGCAGCTACAATAGATTGCATGCAAAGAGAGGGAAGAAAGAAAATGGAGGGCATTCATTCTTGCACGTCTAGTTTTTAATGATGAGTTTAATGACCCTCATTCGGCCCTCATTAAAAGGGAACAATCTAGGTCCAGCACAGAAGTGGAAGAAGTGTGAAACAGTGAGATAATTGAAGGTGTTTTTGTCACTATGATGGAAGTAACTCCCTGGGTTTGCCTTTTCAGACCCAGACTCATTTTTTAGGGGGAAATGCAACAAACACAGAAAGGCCATTATTGCCTAAATCGACCCTGAGGTTATGGTCAAAGATGCATTTGGCTCCAGGGCTGAAATGTCCTTAAGAGGTCATGATTGGATATTCGTCTGTGACCCCTTGGGCTTGTCAGACAGAGTGGAGTTCTCCATGTGGTGAAACAGGTTCTGAGGCCTAGCCTGAAGTGTTTGTATTGATTCAGCTTCTGGTTCACAAATATTCAACACGCATGAACAAGCAGCCATGATAAAACACACACACATGCACCTGCACAACCCATGAACAAATTACCAACACATACACACACTGGCGGGATCGAATGGAGTCCAACAAATCAAAAACAATCTTCTTTTTCGACACACACACACACACGTTTTTTATGCATAACATCATGGCGCATCAATACAATACATCACCTATTGCAATACACCGGAGCATTCCAGAGCACTGTGTAACATGCCCAGGGGTGCGTGGGAAGGCGAAGGAAATGGCATTAACTGCCCCCCCCCCCCTCACAAATGGCTCTTTATTAAAAACCTGCCACTACCGGCACACTGGGCCAGGGGTGAGGCTGATTGTGGGGGGGTGAAAGTGGCTTTGAACTGCTCTTGGGTCCCTTTGGAATGTAAATAAGCAGCAAAGGACTGGAGGGCCACGACTGGTCGCATATAAAAACTGTCTAACAGAGGACTCTGTGTCTCCCAACAGGCTTTTAATTGCAGGTAATGGGAGCTGGAAAACGAGCGTAGGTAATTAGAAGTAGTGGACATCTAAATGTTGAACTTGTTAACCCGTAAAACAACAACCAAGAACGTCTATCTTGATGAGAACTAGACCAGAAGCCACCAATGGAGCAGGCCTATCTGTCCTAAACACAGAGACAACTGAGTTAAGATGTGGTGACTTCTCCACTCCAAACACTTAACAAAAGCCTCCTGCTCCACTTCACAAACTGCAACACAAAACAAAACCTCAGCACACATGTAAAGATACAGTCGCTCTAGATGAAATCTCTCCCAACACTTACTTGTCGTCCATGTGAAGGCAGGGAGGGCACTTGATGGCCAGCCATGTTTTCCACTGTACATGACGGACTTTGTATACTTGTCCAAAGCCACCCGAGCCAATCTTCTCCCAGCTGCCAAACTCGGGGGAATCAAAGTTCCTCAACAGCCCCATATTCCCATGGGGAGCGTCGGTAAGGTCCATATCCAGGTCTGGAGAAACCTTTCAGTTGAGTGTGAGGGAGAACAAAAAACTCTTCCTTCAAATGTTTCTGCTACAATCCTGAGAGCTGAACACACACACACCGACACGCAGACGAGAACTCCTCAGTATGACTTCTTCCTTGTTTTTGCTCCTGGTCTATCTTTGCTTGCATGGCTCCACCCATAATATAGCTCTGCCCCCAACCACCGATTACCTCAGGTAAAGAAATATGTGGGCTGGGCTTACAGTGTGACATCATTTCCTGGATGTTGCCAAACCAGGAAGAATCTCACCAGAATCTGCACGGTGTACACTACCGGTATTATACTCATATATTATACTCTCTCCACAAAGCCTACCTCCAAGCAAGAGGCTGGCTCACGTTTCTCCTCACAATGAGGGAGAAACGTCTTTGCACTGACACAGAATATAAGAACCCAGGAATGTGATGTATCACAACACACTCCTTTGTTCCTCTGGGGAACGATATTCTGAAAATGCCCCCTAAGGAAAGAGAGAAAATGGTTCTTAACAAGAACAGCCAGTTATGTGATATTGACCAAATGGTTTGGCCTTTGGCTAGTATAGTGGATTCAATAACACAGCATCAGCTATGTCAGTATATCTGGTGTGTCCACCTGCCTGTGGGGAGAAAATGTGACTAGGTGTATCAATTAAACTGACCACAAAAATCACCCCACAGACAGGAGAATGCCTTAAAAACCTGGATAAGATGTTTTCTTAGGCCTAGAAACAAACCAAACGGAGCTAAGCAAATGCAATGTCAATATAGATTAGGTATCAGGATGCACTTTACTCTTTTACAACACTGTAATGTATTATTTGGTGATTATGAAACTAAATTATGAACCTTGGGCTATGCTGATATCTTCTTAAACATGAGTTAATCAGAGATGCAGCTTCGATGAAGGCATCAAAGTAAACAAGCACATCACACCTCTGTCGAAAAAACGATTAACGTTATGATTTCAGCAGCCACTTTTATCAACAGTCTTTCAAGTGGGCTGACAGTCCCAAGCGTATTGGAGTAACCCAAGCCAACATATATTATGACACATTGCAACCTCAACATACGCTGGTTAAGCTAATAATTTCCAAACACATTTTTTGCTATCGGGGGCCTGAATGAACGTATTTCTTCCACTCTGCTTCATTCCTTAACACTTAATAATTGTAATAATAGTAGGCCTCTCAGCACACTTAAACAAAATGTTCCAAAGGCCTCTGTGAGACTACCTGCGCCGTGCGCCAGCCGGAACCACCTGCTCGAGGACTGTGGTTGAAGCGGGGATGAACATGCATCGACGTCACCTCCGGGTCCTGTTTTGGTGATGCGATTCACTCGTCAGTTCCGGACCAATGGTTCTCCTCAATCATTATACATGGCGGTTAGGTACTACTACTTTTCGATACTTTTTCAAATGCAATTTGAAACGAGATGTTTGTCATGCAACATATTTTATAATTATTCTACCAAAGCAAGTGGCCAAATTACCAGTTCATGTCGAATGGATTACACTTGTATCAATCTTAATATACATGGCTAATTGATCTAACCAGAATAGAGTGGCGAAGTCGCCCCCCTTCCGGTAGAGCCATGAGATCGAAAAATATGAATGGGTTTCAATGGAGAGAAAGTAATAATCTTCTGGTCCCATTCATTATATGCCCCGGATTACACATATGTGTATGTTTGTGAATTTAAATTATAATTTTTCATGTCAAGAGTGTGACCGTTTATTGTGCAATTGTTCAGTTAAAGGCTGTAGAGAAAACATAATGAGAAAGACTACATGTCTCGTATGTGCCGTCACGCTCCCTGCGACTGGCGTGGACAAGACCGACAATCTCCCCATCGGCATAACTGAAACTCTCCACATGCCCCGACTTATAATGGTTTTCACCTCTTTTGATGCTTTTATCCTCCCCTTGGAAAAAAACTAACATTATCAAACTTCTTCACGATAATGTTTAGTTTTCTTAATTTTCCATATAGATTCCACTTAGGTTTTGGATTGTCGGTGCCGTTAAAGTAGTTAACTATCCGTTAAAGTATTTAACTATTATGAAGAAGCATTAACGGCACCGACAATCCAAAACCCAAGTGGAATCTAGATGGAAAAAATGTGTGGTTCAAAAAGTGAGCAGCTTTTACTTCTTCGCCACCTACAGAGTTTGAACAATCATGTACAATCATTCAAAAACACCATTTTATTTCCCATAGACATTTGACCGATGGAACTTGAGCCTCGGAGGCGGGACTTATTCTTCAGAGGTCTATGTACAGCAACGCAGATGGGTGATGTCGGGTTGATGACACAAGTCATCCAACTAGCTGTACATAACGCCAACGTTGGGGATTTGCTTCTATATTATGGAACTAAATCTGTGCCATCGGATTTTGAAAATAAAAAGCCATTGAATATCTCTTGAATGCCTCTGAATTTGACTCTTTAAATTTTCAACAAATCATTTTCACCGTTATTTTTCAGTGTTAAAAAATTCAAAAACAAATATTCAACGTTAAATAATTAAACTTAAATATTGACAACGTTCCCAAATTCAATATGCCAAAGTAACCTGCAAAATTCTATGTATGAAATTCAATGTTTACATCCGGGGACCCAAGGAAGAGCAATTGATCCTAGATGCTAGATCACGGTCAAGCAAGGAGAGCTGGAATAAGAGCGTCAATCGCTGGTTCTTTCTTTCTTGATACAAACGTTAATTCTAAACAGCATTTTACACAGTAGCCTATAATAGGAAATGCTCAAAGGTAAATCAACGTCATGAAATAAACGATGAACTAATGCCTTATGTGAAT
Organism: Pollachius pollachius; assembly: GCF_949987615.1. Classification (NCBI taxonomy): domain Eukaryota; kingdom Metazoa; phylum Chordata; class Actinopteri; order Gadiformes; family Gadidae; genus Pollachius; species Pollachius pollachius. Next base: position 9,523,380 of record NC_136939.1, read on the forward strand.
AGAGATGGGCGATATGGCCTAAAATCCATATTGCTATATACATTGCAGCCTCTTGCGATAACGATATATATCACGATATAAAATCATAAAATAACCGTTTCAGAACAGGTTACATAGACCCTAAGGAAAGCCAAACTGCTAAATGTATTTAAAAAAAGAGAAATATAGTATGTCATTTCGAGAACATTTATTGTGAAACACTGTAATCATACAACATAATGTTGCAGATAAATACAATTTGTATTGGGTTTCTTTCCTTTAGTGCAAACCATTCTAAAAGGCACTACACTTAGTTTAAGTCCTTGGTTCTTAAATGCCACCCAAGATGCAGAGAACAGGAAAAACGGGTGTCTTTCTAGATAAGGAACAGACACTGTACTGACAATTAGGGATGAGCATGATTAATTGATGATCGATAATTGATTGTTAAGATTTTTGTCGATTACGTGATATTTTTAACCATCAAAAGGAGTCAGGATGAGGATGAGGGAGAAGGAGTTGGACCAGTCCGCAGATCAATGTATATCACGCTGGATATCCATGATTGTTTACTTTCACCGGTGCTTCCCCCCCCCCCTTTTTCTTTAACGCTTTACAACGCCCCAGACCTTTTTGTCCAATGATTTAACCCATTCAGACCGGATCACGCATCTGTGCGTGTTTACCTTTAAGACCGGATTGCGCATCAATGCGTGTTTACCATTAATCCATTTGTACCGGCTGCGCGGAGCAACATTGTATCTACTTTGTATCTACTAGATACAATGTTGTGCCGCACAGCAGCCGGTACAAATGGGTTAAGTTCTTTGCACACATGCAGGTTTGTTGACGAATTCTGGCACTGTTGCGAAAATTGCAATGTGAAAAGGAATTGCACCAAACCAAAAATTAAACATTGTATTTTGCGTCATCAACATGCATTATCGCGATAGAGCGATAGAATTAAAATCTCTATCGTAGGCCATTTTTAAATATCGTTTGTATCGTATATCGTTTATATCGCGCATTACTATATGTGAGGTGTGTGCGTGATTGCAGTGACTTGGCTGGATTTACATGCAGCGTAATTGTAGTGGGTTATGGAGCCCGATTTATTAGGGCACTAATCTGGGGCGATCCGAGGTCCCTTTGCCTTCGTTTGGTTTGATGCAGGGGCGATCTGAAGCCCGCAGCCCACTGTGTAATGACAGCGCAGAGCCGACAGTATTGCGCAACTGAAGCGGCAGCATCCTGTAGTTCCAGTGGAAGCACGACGTTCCTCGGGAAGAAGCGCCAGATAGCGACCTGCTTTTAATTTGTCATCCTCATATCTGTATCATGTCACTCGGTGCGGAATAGTGTTGGCTCTGCGCGCTCGTTGCGCTCTTGTTGTGCTACGACAGAGGCATATCAACCGTTTTGCTCCAGCCACTTAACGTGCGCCCGGCGTCACCAAACGAATATCCCCCCAATCCGAGTGATCAATGACGATACAAACGTTACGTTTTAAGCTCGTGCATGTTTCCGCACGTGAACGACTTCATGACTGCTATGCTTCAAACTCGTGCATATTGCAGGAAATATGCAACAACCCTAACAACCCTGGGGTCACACTATTCGGTGGGTCGCAGAATTCTGTGTAACACCCGCTCGCTCTCCTTGCTTGACCGCAATCTAGCATCTAGAATCGATTGCTCTTCCTTGGGTCCCTCGATGTTAACGCTGAATTTCATACATTGAATTTTGCAGCTGACTTTGGCATGTGGAATTTGGCGACGTTGAAAATATTTAAGTTGAATTTTTTAACGTTGAATATTTGATTTTGAATTTTTTAACATTGAAAAATGAAACTGAAAATCATTTATTGATAATTTAAAGTTAAATTCAGAGGCAAAAAATCCAGACACGTTATTTCAATGCATACATATTCAGTGCTTAGTATTCAATGGCTTTTTATTTTCAAAATCCGATGGCACAGATTTAGTTCCATAATTTAGTACTACCTATTTCAAGAAAGTGTTCTGAAAAAAAAAGAAAAAAAAAAGAAATGCAAAATATTTTTGGGTGAGATTTCTTGAAAAATAATCAATGCAAAATAACTTCAAAGATTTCAAGTACAGTAATTCCCAATGATTAGATAATAAACATTATATATACACACGCTAAATAGAAAATACAAACTTAACGGCTTTCTTCTGTATCCTAATTGTCCATCAGACTTTTTTTTTGTTTTCTGTAGAAACAGTGGAACAGGAGGCAAAGCTGTTTCTATTTCTATGAAGGTACCATGTTGAGTGAATCAAAAGTAGTATTATATTACATGCAGCCGATTCAGTCATCTTGCAAACGTGCGTCTTTTCCCCCTTCAGTTTAAAAAGGTTCATACATTTAAGAGCTTCAACAAAACAATATAAAAAAAGGCAAACATTCATGAGCTTCTTCCAACGTCCATAGGGCTTGACAGGCATCAGGGTGACCATGTTCATACTTCTATAAAAAGTAATTACAAATAACAAGAAAAAAATGACTAAACCTTGATACTAATGAATGTGAGGGGTGACCGGCACCCCCTTCGCTCTTCATCAGTAGCTGTACATCTGCTGACCCGATCCACTCTGCTGCTGGTCCGAAGGTTGGTCCACTCCCCCGCCCTGGCCCTGCTCCGTGTCTTGGCCCCCGGCTGCCTCTTGGCTCTCCCCATGCCCCGTCTCCCCCCCTGGGTCCCCCTGACTCCCCTCCGTCGCCTCCACCGCCGGCATGGGCCTCCACGCCAGGCTGGGGCTCTCCATCTGGTGGCCCATGGGATTGACGAAGGTGGTGAGGTTGATGAAGTGCGTCACCGGCTGTGGGGCGACGGCGCCGGCGCCGCCCGTGGCTCCCGCCCCGATCCCTACGCCGCCCCCGCCCCCCACCACTGCCACCTCCGAGCCCAGCTCCCCGGGGCGGTTGTGGAGCACCGCCGAGCCGCTGACGGCGTCGAAGGTGACGGTGAGGATGGAGTTGTCCAGTGTGAGGGGGCGGTCCCCGCCGGCGGAGGTCAGGTGGCCGACGGCCACGGGCTGCAGGCTGGTGAACTGGGCGCCGGCCGCGTGGGTGCTGATGGGCGTCACCGTGATGTTGGTCAGCGCCACGGAGTTGCTCGGTGAGGAGGAGGAGACGGCGGGGGCGCTGGGGTCGGCCAGGACCACCACCTGTGAAGGGTAATAAGGAAACCTTCATAGATGCCATGCCAAAATAAATACATTTTTGGCCTTCTTAAAGCCACAGAATGTAAAGGTTCTCCAGGGTAAAATGAAACGCAGCGAGTGAAGACACACGGATAAACAGCTGCACCAGATTAAGAGCGAATCAGTGGTCATTTCCTTTATTAATTCAAAACGCCCTTAGCGGTTAATGCAAAGCGGTTTGCTTCACAGATCCCTCTGATCACCAATCAACTCGGTCCTCCACCGAGAATACTCCTCCCTCAGTCGGCTTCATGACCTCAGCTCGGCCGTCTTCACACAGGATTGGTGGGAGAGAGGAATATAAGAGCTGTAACAGGTGAGGGCTAACCTGCTGGATGCTCTGTACCGCCGAGCTGGTCTCCCGCTCGTCTCCGCCCAGGGCGGAGGTGAACTCGGCGATGGGCCCGTCGTGCTGCCGCTGTTCGGGGAAGTCGCCGTACTCGTCTGACGAGGAGAGCTCCGGCTCGGCGGCAGCACGCTTCTGTTTCTTCCGGGCGTGGCGGGACGTGCTGCCCGGCCGCTCCTGGGGCATGCCGTCCTTGTCCAGGCTCAGGGTGGGCTGTGGGGTACGAGACGCTCAGGGTTTATTCAGAGTTCACCTGGACTCAGTATAACTGTGTTGGCAACCAATTTCCATTCTACCTTTCACTATCGTTGGTTTATGACTCATACAGAACTCAAGCACTAGTTTCTCATCAAAGCCCTCAGTAGGGCAAGTTAACTACGGCCTTCTGGGTAATTGAAAGCAAACAGAATTGGAGGAATGAAGCCGTAAATCTCTCTGAGTTTATTTTCAGACTGCAGGCATTAGCTAGGATGAGCCCCTTGACACCTTGGCGCTATGTGGTCTGGCGGAAATTGCCAAAGAATATACTGACTGACCAACCCTGAAGTGTTGCTACAGAAGGCGTTAGCTTGTGTTAATCTAAACAACAACGACAACAAAGTGCTTTGGAACCCTGTTGTGTGTTCTGTGTCACGGCCTGTGTATTAAAAGTACAAAATAAGCAATAACCTGCACAATACTGATCGCAGACTCGTCAATCGTCGGAGGTTCCTGAAGATCGTCAAACTCGTCAATTCTTACGAAAACCACCTGGACACAAAGAAAATTTATTTTATATTCAAGCCGATGACTGTGACCTAACACAGGCTTTCCATGGTCAGACTTGACGGGGGTCCCCCTCACCTCTGGGTGCTTGCGGCGTATGTGGCGGTTCATGGAGGCGCGCGTGGACACCTTGGTGCCACACAGGTGGCAGGACTGGGCCTCCACCCTCTCGTGGGTCAGGTGCACGTGCTTCTGCAGCATGTACTCCGTCAGGTACTTCTTGTCGCACGTGCCGCACGTCCACGTCTTGCCCACTGGGGACGGAGAGGGGCAGCGGAGGGTCACGTGGGTGGGAATAATGAGGAAATAATAATAATAATAATAATAATAAATAACGTTTGTTTGGAATAATTAGGAATATTTGAGTTATTAATAAGGAACATTTGAGGTAATAATAAGGAACATTTGAGGTAATAATAAGGAACATTTGAGGTAATAATGAAGAACATCTGAGGTAATAATAAGGAACATTTGAGGTAATAATAAGGAACATTTGAGGTAATAATAAGGAACATTTGAGGTAATAATAAGGAACATTTGAGGTAATAATGAAGAACATTTGAGGTAATAATGAAGAACATTTGAGGTAATAATAAGGAACATTTGAGGTAATAATGAAGAACATTTGAGGTAATAATAAGGAACATCTGAGGTAATAATAAGGAATATTTGTATCAATAATAAGGAAAGAATTTGTAATAATAAGGAACATTTTCAGTAATGAACATTTGGGGAGGGAAACAAACTAATAATAAAATAATCAATAATGCTTCCTCACTCAGTCTAGTTCTTACATCTTAAGCCTATTCTATTGAACTTCAAGCCTCCGCATCCATCGACTCCTTTTTGGAGGGGAGGGGTTACCAAGGTGTGTGTGCTGTGATGCATGTACTTTTTCCTCATTGATCGACTGATACAGAGCCTGCAGAAACAAACCCTGCGTGTATTGTGAGTCTACCATGCATGGTGAGGGGGATGCTTGCCTGTGTGGATGAGTTTGTGCGTCTCCAGGGTGGTCCTCTCGCTGAACGTCTTCCCACAGAGCTCACACATGAAGTCCTTTATACCTGTGAGGGAACACACACACAAATATCAGAAACATTGTTTCAATGCGTTTGAGCATGGACGGTCTCACACACACACACACACACACACACACACACACACACACAGTGGCCTGACTCACCCGTGTGTCTCTTGTAGTGCTTCAGCATGTTCACCTTCTGGGCGAACTTGCGGTTGCACTCCTTACACTCGTACTCCTTGATGCCCTTGTGGAGCTTCATGTGGTGACGAAGCGCATGCTTCGTCTTCATGCCTGTACACGGGGGGGGGGGGGGGGGGGGGAGGGGACAAGCAAACCAACAGTTGGCGTGGCTTCTGGGTCCCGGGTTCAATCCCCACGTCTAGCCTTAAGCAAAGGCCCAGCCCCTACCCGCTCCTGAATGACAGGTATCTCAAAATAAAATAAAACTCCCTGTAAAGGAGTCCACTAAATAACTAAATAGTAACTCAACTCTCATTTTTGTGTTAGAATAGAATTATCTTCATGTCATTGCATAGTACAGCGAAATTTAAATGTCATCCAGATGAAGCGATTCACAACAGCAAAATGTTAAATATACAAGAACGGTACAAAAATATATGTATTTCAAATAAAGATAAAATTAGGCAAGGTTCTCCGACAGTGAGCCAAACCTTTTCCGCACTCGGCACACAGGAAGTCCCGGATGTCGTCGTGGACCCTGAGGTGTTCCTTCAGCATGTCCTTCCTGGCGAACGACTTGCTGCACTGGTTGCAGGCGTGACTCTTCACCCCTGAGACCACCCAGAATGTTGGCAGCATAGCATTAGCATTAGAGGGTACAGGGAAATACACTGAGTGGTGGTGGCACGAATGCCATTTGTTGGAATGTATGAAATATGGTGTGCATTTATCTAATTCCACACACACCAACATTAATTGGAATTAACTCTGTAATTACTGTACCAGAGAACATAAAAAAAAGTTTTGTCTGTCATGCGTTTCCAATGATTTACTCGTAATAGGTATTGTAAAATAGGATCATTTTATGGATTAGGGTTCACCTGTGTGGATGATCTTATGCCTCTCCAGGTTTCCGATGCTGTTAAATATCCGGCCACAAATCTCACACGGATGAATGTACCTTTAAGATACACAGTAATATTGTTAATATAACACCTTTGCAATCATTAAAAATACCTTGCTATTACTCTACAATAAACAGCTTCATCAGCATTCAGTTTTTCTACGTCTAGTAATATCCATTTACATAATATCTATATATTTAATATAGTAATTATACATTGATTGCCTGGAGGATTCCCAGGAGCAATAAGCCCTAATCCAGCGATCCATAACGAAACTCAATCAGCCCCTGTTCCCGGTAGTAACGCATCCACAGCGTTTCCCAGTCGTAACCCCACCCCTCCAAGTGACCCCCCAGGGCTCCGCCCCAGACCTCGGGCCCCCGCTCTTACTTCTGGACGGCGGGGTCGGGGAGCTGCTCGCGGTGGATGACCAGGTGGGCGTTGTACGTGGCCTTCAGGGCGAAGCGCCGGTTGCAGATGGCGCAGCCGTAGCCGCGTTCCTTATGCTGCTCCATGATGTGCTTCAGGTAGTGCCGGCCCTTGGCGAAGGACATCTGGCACACGGAGACACACACACACACACACACACACACACACACACCGTACAGTGAATTCGGATACCTGCAACATCCTGCTCTAGGATGCATACAGGAAGGACCCATATATGACCCATATTCATACCGAAATAACAAGCTCAACAGGATTCCTGAAAGTTTCCATTACAGTCACTGCAGCCGGTGGCGTTTGGGTCAGGTATAACCTTACTTGACACTTCTTGCAGTTGTATTTGTGGTGCTCTGGCTCATCCTCGTCTTCGTCTTCGTCCGAGTCGTCGCTGTCATCAGCGGAGATTCCAATCTTCTTGATGAAGCCCTGTCTCTCCTGCTCGTCCATCAATGCTATGTCCTGAAAGAAATACCTTTAGTTATTCAGTCTCATCCTCCTTTACCAATCCGTTCCTCTCAATCATGTGGCCTTGCCCCCAAGTACAAAACATATAGACTTACAAAAGCATGTTATTATTATTAACTTTGAAATAATTATTAAATAATTTAGTCAGATATATCGATATTTTGAGACCTGAAATGCACCAAGGTAACGTGAAGGTACTTGAGACAAGACTAACATGTTTCATGGCGCTGCTGGGATATTTGTCTAGAGAGGAAATGTGTTTGACATATTGCTGTGATATTTGTCACAAGAGAATATGTGTTTGACATACTGCTGTGATATTGGTCATAACCTTACATATGTTTGATTTATTGCTGTGAACTTTACCACAAGAGAACATGGTAAAAAAAAAAAGAGGTAAAATGGACTGAATTTATATAGCACTTTTATCCAAAGTGCTTTACAATATTGTCTGACATTCACCCATTCATGCACACATTCACACACCGACGGCGGAGTCAACCATGCAAGGCGACAGCAAGCTCGTCGGGAGCAGTTAGGGTTAGGTGCTTTGCTCAGGGACACCTCGACACGCTAGGAGGAGCCAGGGATCAAACTAGCAACCTTGCGGTTACCAGCTTATCCGCTCTACATCCTGAGCTAGTGGCGCCAACAGAACATGTGTTTGATGTATTGCCGTGATATTTGCCTTAAGACCAGCTTCATGATTGGATAAGATCAAGTGAACTGAGAACTGAAGGGCCTCCTTTCAGTGTGGGGGGCCCCAGGGGGGACCCCGCGGCTCACCTTGAAGTGAACGTGGATGTGGTCTCTGAGGACGTCCACGCGGAAGAACTTGCGGCCGCAGATCTCGCAGGTGTACTTCTTATCTCCGTGGGTCAACAGATGCTTGTTCATGTTGCTGCGGCAGGAGAACACCTGAACACACAGACATACACACACACACACACATATGTATGTATGTACACACACACACACACACGTATATGCATGCACACACACACACACACACATACGTACAGACACACACACAAGGACGAATATTTTAGAGCATTTGTATGAAAATATTTATTTTCAATCAGTTATATTTAGCAATGTTTGCATGCATGTTTGTCTTATAACCTAGCTTAATGTTGTCTGCATACGACTGTAGGTAAACACGGTTTGTGCAAATAATATACATTTTATATATTGTTATCAAAAGAAGGGAGCCTTTTGATTCGATATTCTGTATCGGACAAATTTTGGGACTTGGTTGTCAATAAGTTGTGAGTGTTTTAACTTAAAAACACCTGTAATTTGAACAAAGATACCTAGCATTGGTGAGCAGCTAGAGGTTAGATATCTTGCCCCAGAACGCCTACAAGCAGGGCTGCAGATATGGGGGGAGAAATGGACCCAGGACCTGACGGCTGGAAGTCAAACCCGCCAGCCAGATATACGGTACGTTCCTCACCTTGCCGCAGACGGGACAGGGCGAAGGCTCCTTCCTGTACTTGGTGGCCTCCTCGCCGCTCACCTCCAGCTCCTCTCTCTTCATGTGCTTGGGGCCTGGGCAGAGACACAGGGAGGAGGTCACACCCCAGAGGAGAGATGAACGCACGGTGGGGTTGAACCACAACAGTAGCACTGAACCGTCACTCTGTGGGGGGATCTTGAGGACAGACATGGTGGCCACAGCTCATGGAGAGATTTAAAAATGTACTGATGATAACATTTGCATTTAGGGCATCAAGCAGATGCTTTTATCCAAAGCTACTTATAACCATTCATACACACATTCACACACCCACGGCCGAGTCAACCATTCACTGCGACAGCCAGCTCGTCGGAAGCAGTTAGGGTTTGTTGTCTTGCTCGGAGACAACTCGACACTCATCTAGGAGGAGCCGGGGACCGAACTAGCAACCTTTGGTTTACATGTCAAACTGCTTCCTGTTGTAAATATAGTACATCATTCAGCTTCAAAGAACACATTGGTTCCGATACAATTCTCTACCCTACTAAAAGGCCGTTATTCGAGGTTAATCGTCTATACCGACATGTGCAGCGTGACCCTTCGAGGAAACACTGCATTGTGGGTTAAAAACCAGCGACCGACCCATGCCGTGGCGCCGGTGGTGCTCCTGCATGACGTCCTTGCGGTAGAACATCTTGTTGCAGATCTGGCAGGAGTACAGCTTCTCGCCGTGCTTCTTCTTGTGCTTGGACAGGTTGCTGTTGGTGGAGAAGAAGCGCGAGCAGATGTCGCACTGGAACGTTTTGTCGTCTGCGGGAGAGGAAGAGGAGGAGGGTTGAAGTGTTTGCACAGTTAAAATACACTGATATACACCAGGGTCCAGGCGCGCTGGTTCTAAATTGACTGCAGTTATATAGAGCTCTTCCGACCTGTGGCCACTCAAGAGGTTTTACAATTAGTTTCCAACTCATCGGGAGCAGTTGGGGTTAGTGGTCTTGCTCAGGACCACCTTGACAATTGGCTGATTGGCTGAGCTGGGTATCGAACCGGCTGCTCTACAACCTGAGCTACTGCATCGATATGCCACATTTAATTCTTGACATGAAAACTATGGAACATAAAAATTCAGAATTATTGATAAAAAGAAATGCCCTGAAAGAGACATTTTGAAAACATTGAAGTTTATGACCTGTTATGCAGTTGGGTTAACAACATAAAATGGTTCTCTTAAAAGAGAAGACGTTAAATAAACTTTGAAGACGAGGACCTGTTCTGCAGTTGTGAAACTTCAAGGCGTTCTCCAGGCGGAAGGACTTGTCACACATGTTGCAGATGTACTTGTAGTCGACGTCCGGCTGTGGGACACAACGATAATTCATGAAGGACTTCAGCAATGTGTGTGTGTGTGTGTTGAGGAGCGGCGGGGGGCCCCTGGGGGCCACACTTACCATGTTCTTGCTGTGCTTGTACGAGATGTGCTGCTTCAGGCTCTCCTTGCGGCTGAACAGCTTGTCGCACTCGTCACACTTGTAGAGTTTATCACCTGGGGAAGGGCAGCAGAATGGGTCCTGCTCTACAAACTATATAGTTCACAGGAACATAGTTTCATCCAATCTCACTGCAACATATACCTGTATTAGGCAACAGAGTGATACCATCGTAAGTCATTATAATTATGAGCATTGTGATAACACCAGTTGTAACCTTTTACAGACTTGCTTTGGAGGGTAATTCAAAATCATCACGATTATATCTTTAACAAATGCTTTTTAATCCACTTTAACAGGAACCCACGGACCTGACAGCACCACCCACAACCCCCACCCCTTTACTTAACCACAGCCAATGGGAGCGGGGGAGGGGGGGGGGGGCGGGGCAATGTCTGCCATGGGATCATAAGGACGCCATGGGAGGCGGGCGGGCGGACTTGGCGGCGCTAGGTCCTACCGTGGGACCGGATGTGTCTGTTGAGGTTGCTGCTGTTCTGGAACACCTTGCTGCAGAGGCTGCAGCGGTACACACGCTTGTGCTCCCGGGTCTTGTGTCTCTTGAGGAGGGGGACGCTGCCCGCGCCCGTGCCCGTGGGCAGGCTGCCCCCGCTCTCCGGGTCCGCCTCCACGCCCTCGGGGGCCGCGGCCTCCATCAGGGGCTTCACGTCTGGGAGGAGAGGGCCGGGGATGTGGGATATGGTTCTTTGATTATCTTATGTCTGGCTCCTTGTTATGCTTTTAAGCATTTGTTTGGGGAAAGGAACCTCATTCCTGACTTTGGCTCATGATCATGGCGCATCAAAGTGTTATGTTATGGCTTTCTTGATAACGTGGAGTGCCAAGCACAGTATTCATATTACGTTAATGTTAAATGGCTGTATGTGCTTGCTAACCAACATATAAAATTGCGTACATAAGGTAAATACATGATTTGGCTGCGTGGATGTTCAACAATCAAATATGTAATTTTATAGATATAACAAAATGTAATACTGAAGATGGATTCCTGTGAGGAGACGCGCGCAGACCTACGGTATCGGTTACCGCTGTGGGCGCCGGTGGAGGAGGAAGAGGAGGTGGAGGAGGAAGAGGAGGACACGGTGCCCGCCCTGCGGCCCCGGCCCCTCCTCCCGCGGGCCCCGGCTCTCTTGGGGGCCACGCGGACGCGGGTGGCCGTGGTCACCGTGGTGGTGGCGGTGGTCAGGGCCTCCTCCTCCTCCACGGTGCTGCTGAGCGCCATGAGGGCGTCCTCGCGGGGCAGGAGCTGGTCCACCGCCTTCCCGTCGGGGAGCTGACTCAGCAGCTGGCCTGGGGGAGGCCGGAGACACAACACTGTTAGGATGGGTTTCTCAGCTCTTTCTATTTGGAGGTATTCTTTTCTATTTGGGAGGTGTTTTATTTCATTTTTTCAAATGCAGTTTCCCAGGTGATAAACTTTCAACTGCTGTCTTCAAAGTACAGTTTGATAATGGGTGGGTGGATAAATAGATAAGACAGCTTCTTAATTCATTCCCAGTTTTAGTTTATTAATCTTTTGTCATAACAGCCTATAGAAAATGTAATATCTATGTATTCATAAGTATGTATGAAGCATCACTATAATATATAAGATAGAAAATAGAGTAAGATGAAGATAGGACCTTATTTGTATTTACATTGACAGTATTATACGTACAATAATATTTTCTATATTAAACAATACATCAACACATTTGAAACAGATAACATGTTTTCTATAATACCTCCACAGTTGATATTCCACAATATATCTGTTCAACTCAATAAAATACTTAGAATAAAATAATCGCTATAAATTAACTTGATGGGTTGACGATTGGTGAGACATTATGGAGAGAGGAAACTCACCTGCGCTCATGTTTTCATCACCGCCGGCCATTGTGGGGGATACGGCATCCATTAGGGTTTCTGCCTTGGCTGATGGAATCACATCTATTTGATGGACCGAGAAAGAGACCTGTGATTTCAGTAGCCATTAGACTTATTGTGAATGACCCCAGCTGCATGGAGCCAACCCTCACAGGGTTGCTATGTTTTTTGTCAAGATTAATTAATGAAAATGTGTATGTGTAATACAAATTACTAAAGCTATACCTAAATATCATGATAGTAAGGTAGGAATTGTTTTTAGAAAAAAATATGACATGGCACATTGCTCCCAGTTATAATGGATTTCAAACAAACAGCCAGTATCTTCAATTAAAGTGCATTGTGACTTTTTTTCGTCACAGATGTAAAGCTTTATATACGATTTATTCAGCCATATTGAGTGAGACAGGGCCATCCCTTGGCTGCTCTCTAGCTCCCCCTGCTGACCTGCTGGTGTCGGCAGCATGGGGGGCCGGAGCATCGGCTTGTCCAGCTTCTTGGCATAGAAGGCCCCGTACCAAACCCGAAGCTCGGTCCCCGGCAGCACGTCCTGCAGGGGCCACAAAACACACGGCGGGTTGACGCAGGGAAACCCACCAGACTGGACCATACTGATGTGTGTTAAGAGGGTGTTTTAACCAACCATGTTCTGATTCTGATTACCAGGGTTAAAAGTGCACCACTCTTATAAGAAGAGTTAAATATTTTATTATATTAATTGGTGACTACAAACCCAATGTGGACTATACAAATGAAAAAGGAAATAAAGTAATTAAAAAGGGAAATAAAGTAATTTAAAAGCCAACATATGGAGAGAAATTGGGGCTTGCTACCTGGGAGGTGTTGAAGTACACGTCATCGTCCTGCTGGTAGGCGCTCAGGTTCTGGTGGGCATGGTCACCGGCCGGCCTCACCAGCATCATCCAGTTACAGTCCTCCTCGCTGGACGAGTCAAGACACACCACGGCCCCGTCCCTCTGGAAGATCTGATCCCACAAACACACCAGAGCCGGTGAGAATCTTCACTCCACCTCTGACACATTGTTGTCTAAAGTTACTGGTTTGTAATGAAGACTTTGGCTGAGGTGGACGGCTGTGTAGCAGACATCTCGGGTAGACTCATCTGACTTAAAACACATCTGCTGAAATTAAATCCAAACTTCTGAAGCACAGAAAATATTTTTATCCAAAGATCACAGGGAGCATTGAACAATACTGATATACAGTCAAGATATGCTTGCTTATACATGCCAAAAACCCATTTCAATATATAACCCATATTCCAATACCATATCTATACATTCCAGGTTGATTTAGGGTTAACTAAACAAAAATTGTATTAAACCTGAACATGTGTGTAATATTTAACATTTGTGTTTTTTTTAACTTATTTTAAATAATTGGTACCTCTTACCTTGGCAGATTGCCAAATGCACAAATGCATTTCCGTGCTGTTCAATTAATTACATTTCTCATGAGCAGTAAAGGACAGAGTCAAGGAATCTGCTTCTGTCATGTCATGTCCGCACCTTCAGAGGGAAGGGCCCATCTCTCTCCAAGTGGGGCGCCCTCTTGGCCTCGAACGGCCCAAACCGTGTCCTCTTGACCAGCTGTCGCAGTACGAACACCCCCTCCACGCCGACGGACACCTCTCTGATCTCCAGACTGCTTGGCAGTGAAGACCTTTTATAATGGAAAAAAGCAGCATACTCCTGTTTACCTTGTGATGGACCAGAAGGAAGCCAAACTACAACTCCCAAAATGTTGAGAACAACCAGCAGCGGAACTGCAGTTTTATTCTACTAATGTCATCGTCTCCCTGACTGGAAAATGGATAGCTAAAAAAATAAAAACTTCCTGTAAGGCAGCATTACTTCCTGTCCCATCCAGTAAACTGACAGCTTTATAACAACATCCAGACTTGATAAGACAGTTCCTTTCCTATGATACATTTGTCTTTCCAATTGAGGTTCATACAAATATTTACATAATAACATTTCTTTATAACCATGGAATAACTTCAGTCAACCAAAAATAGGTTTTAGGGATGAAAATTGAAAAGCAAGATACATTGTTCATAACAACACAACCATAACATCCCTGAGGGATAAAACAATTGTCAATATCCTAGTAGTGTGTGTGTGTGTGTGTGTGTGTGTGTGTGTGTGATAGTGGCTCACCTGGCCCGACTAAGGACAAACGAGTCCTCCACGGTCACCAACGGGCCCAGCTCTGGACACTCAGAGTCATGGTACTGACTACAGTCCTCGCACCCTGGGCAAAAACACCACAAGACATTGAGGACGACATGTAAATAGGCTCCCTCTCCCTGTCATAGCCATCAGTTTAAAATATACTCACAGATGAATTCATCCGGTGCCTGGTCAGTCATCATGGCAATCCTGAAAATCAAGAATAAGGTTCATTGCAATGAGTAACAGAGACGCAAGAATACGAGCTAAGATTCAATATGTATTTAACAATTATTTATACACAAACGTCAACTCATTTTAAACAAATTATTAGTTGTAACAGTGTTCACGTGTGCAATGTGTGTTCTTCTGAGCAAGGAATTCATTTAATGTGGGACAATATCAATGGCATTATCCTTGTAGTGCAGAACCTTTTTGGTAACCACAGTGAACAACATGACAGCGGCATCCACCATTCACGAAAACACAGCAGAGCGGCATAATCAAGAGAAAGTATAATGTATGCAATCCATGGCAGCATGAGATCCAGGATTTCGGTGGATTCCCTCTCTTGCCGGGTTTTAACTCCGATCTCGGAGGGCTCAGTGCTCCCCTGTATGTAACAAAGAACAATCGGCATGGCGGATGGAATGGACACGCAAACGGCAACCGGAGCCTGTACACTTCAATGTCAATACCCCGGGGCTAAAAGACACCCAGGGAAATTCGGCGTGGCCCATTTCAATGAGCTGCACATCTTCTACGGACGTGCGTTGCTGTAATGTTAAAAAACGACTCACATAAGTGTTAAAACAGTTTACCTTTACTGTGAAGACTACTCATTTATTGAATCCTGACTCCGGGTTCCAATCCGCTCCAGAGAAGGCGCAGGACCGGAAACAATAGTCGCATGGAAGGCATTCTGGGTAATGTAGGCATATTGCGATCTTCACAAACGCTCACATGTTTTTGTGCGCACTACAAAACTGTTTGCAAGTAGTTGGGATTTCAGTTTATCCCGACGGAGCCGGTTTGTTGATGGCTTTAAAACAAAACAAAAACGAATGATCGTTAGGCCTATATATGGAAATGAACAGGGAATCATGTGTGATCTGTGATAAGCACTGCAAGTGAAACAGGTTCTTGAGTCAATGTTTATTGCTGAATATAAATACAATACAATAACATGTTAGTTATGGGAAGGAAGTTTATTAATCACATAAAAGCTCATTGCTTGAATGTATTACAATTGCATAGCTTACAGGCTGCCATTTCCTAAGGGACAATGAAAGTTTGCATGTATAAAGCAATCCATTTATTTCTCCATTATTTAATCCTTAATGTTGGTAATAGCATAATCGTGTTCACCCTGCTACTTTGCTATAAATTAGGACCTTAGTTTAGTGACAAAAAAAAAAATTCACCCACACTGTAAAGAGGATTTGCTTTGGTTGGGCAGCAGTCCCTTGTAAATGCCTCTTTTGGTACGATAAGAAAAAAGGAAAACAAACATGTCTGCAGAATAGGCCACCTTGAACGACAGGCACGTTTGGGCCACAACGTCCTGGCAGGCAGACGTTATCAGTCTGAGTCAGGTTTCTGATTATGTTCCCGGCCTTCTTATTAAGAAGTCGACCGATTGTGAGGAAAGAGCGCTGGCCGATCAAACGCGTTAATTCAGGTCCGGTCCATACAGTGTCCATAGAGCTTGGGCACGGAGGGGTGAGCTCCAGCTTCCCCCGAATTGAACCGAGCGGAACATCCTTTTGACATCGAGGAGCATCCCGCTTTTGTCTGTTGTGGTGCATCGGTCGTCGCTCCCAGTCAAACGTGTGGTCCCGTTGGAGAAAACGGGACGGACAGTAGTTAGAAGCAGGGGCGTAGGAATGAGTTTAACATTGGGGGGATATCGGAAACCTGACAGATCCGGTATAATTTTTAGGTGGGACAAATGCGCCTGTCTCCGATATTGGAGGGGACACGTCCCCTCCGTCCCCCCCGGTTCCTACGCCCTTGGTTAAAAGTAACAGATTTTCATGAAGAACATCGCTCGACGAGATGTCCACGAAACTAATACATTCATTAGCTGGGTTAAAAACAAACAAAATAAAAATAAGTTCAAACCGTTCAACTGTTACCAAAAAAAGGTTTTCACTATCGATGCTCGTTCAAAGCCACGATACAATTGTTTTAAAAAGAAAGAAAACCACATATTCAAAGAAATTGACATTTCAAATCAATGGAAATATACACAATGCAAATGAGCACAGAACCGGTTTCATTAACAAGCACTGCAATTTGTATGGCTTAAGAGTAGTGTCAAAGTCTCCATTCTGGCCTGTTTGGTTCCCTTTGACACACCGAAAAACCCATCTACAAGAGTAGTGTCCGAGAGAGCATCCTGGAAGACTAAAGAAGTGGATAACCATTTTGAAAACACCGCAAATAAGAAATAAAACATTCAAATGACAATGACAGCCACACTGCGATATTCCCCACAGTAAGAAACAGTAACAATTTCATGTATTGCAATTACGCTTTTTTTGTATTAAAGTTCTTGGGTGACATTTACGACTCATCAATATTGCAAAATATCTTAGCCCATGCCCATGAATAATTAATGAATAATAATTATGAATTCGGATAAAGGTTTAATATTAGTCCTTGCTGCTCAGGTTTCAATAGTTATCATCTTTTTTAAATGTTCTTATATTGTATTACATATGGAATTTGCCACATTAACAATCAAGCAGTACAATCTGATATTCATGTACTTGAATTCCTTATTTCATAAAATGCCAACACAACTAGTGTTTGAGATTATTTCAATACGATAATTTTCTCCTTATCTTGCAATAAAAGATCGAGTCAACGGTCTCCCTTTATGCCCCATTTACACATAAAATCACTAGGTGAATCTGAGCAAAACATTCCCAACTAATACGAGTCTCTTTCACCATTGCACTCTTACATCAAGTTCATGAATGACAAAAAGAAGTCATGGCTGATGTGCAAATCATACCCATTTCACTCCTCGTCACTGGCCTACAATAGCCCGTGAGAATCACGATTATTTCCACCCTCCCGAGTCAGTGGGGTACACAGTGAAGACGTGCACGTCCGCCATATTGCGTAGCACAAGGCCGCTGAACTGCTAAAAGATGACTTGTTGTCGTTGCATACGGTCCAAATAAAATCAAACATGCATAAGACTACGCTTCTGCATTTCCATGAATCTCAAGACCCTCTTCGCAACACAGGGTCGACCAAACCATGCAGCGCCTGTATGTCTCTCTTTGCGCCACGTCTACAAGGCTGGGTTTAAGAAGGGTACTTCAGCAGGGTGGAGTGGATTGGTGGTGGGGGAGTGGGACGCCTGATAACACCGCGTTCACACTGCACACGTCCGTCGACGGATCTCCTTCACTTTGCACGGGGCGCTCTCAAAATGTATCTATACATCAGATCGCGTTACCCATATGTCAGACACGCCCTTGCCGTCCGTCGACGGACGTGTACAGTGTGAACGCAGCGTAAGCGATCGCATTCATTCCCAAAATGTTCATGTCCCATATGTTCAAAAACACCTCTCTATCCCGGCACGTGGAGCACACAGAAGGGGGAGGGGTAGGGGAGGTCAAGGTTGAGGCGCTGATAGTGAAAGGGGGTGGGGGGGGGTGGGCTGTAGGGTCGCGGTGGGCTTTGGAGTAGCGGTGCTGTAGTGGGCATGGGGTGTGTGAGGGGGTCACTGCGTAGGCCCCCCCGGCGGCGAGGTAGAACCGTTGGCTTTGCTCTTGTGCTTGGGGAGCAGCTTGCTGCGCATGCGGCTGAGCGTGGCGGTGTGGCGGGCGCGGTCCACGGCCGCCGGCTGCTCCAGGTACACCAGGTCGTTATGGGACTGGCTCATCCCCGGCTCCTTGCGCTGGTGCCGCCGGCGGAAGAACAGCTTGGCGCTCTTCTGGAGGAAGCTGCCTGCGTCCCGAAGGAAGGGAGAATTGGTTAATAGTGACGCTAGCAGAGAGAGGGAGACTTGAAAGGCAACCGACACCCAGCCCGTCCAGTAAAGGTTGTTCACGTCCTCGGGGGAACGGTTGCCTTCTGTTTGGTGCTGTGTTTATGTGAGTTGAAGCTTAATCTAGGTCAAGACTGAATCCCACAAGACCTGAAGCTGGTCTTCAGAATCAATGGAATTGGTAACAAACCTTTCAGGGGATAACAGCCCGACGTGTATGCCTGTTTATGTTAGACGTAATTGACAGGCCATTGTTGTCTGACTGTCCATTACTTATCACGCTAGATCTGTGGTGAGTCATTTTATGTTACCCTGTTGGAAATGTCCCACAGAATATTCCCCTTCATCCACAGATGCATGCTATTGAAGAGATAGTTGGCCTTTTATTGTCAGATTGTTGTATATGAATCTGGAGTACCTTAAAAGGCCGTTTTTTCTTTTGAGACGTGGGTGGCATAGCAATATATCTTGGCTGTTTGTCCCTGCTATAACATCTTCATTTCGAGAAAACAGGTGTAAAATCCTATGTTTGGGTCAGTCTCCCCCTAGCAATTTATGAACTTTCTACTCTGCTCCGAACTCAAGTTGCTTTGTATTTGTGAAGTCGAAGTTCCTTTTCTAAGGTACATCAACGTTACGATGAAGGGACACCCTTGACGAGGTGTATGGATGGGTGAAACTCCATGTAGGCAGCGGAGTGTTGATGTCTGAGTCGGAGAGAGGTTTAGCTTCTCGGGCCCTTATGGTATAACACCGCGGTGTATGCCACATTTCATTCACAACTTATATTCGCTCCTTATTAAGCTCATACACAAATAAGGTACTAAAAGAGCTTAAAAAAGTAGAAATTGGATCAATCCATGAGAAAACACGCCCCCCTCCTTTCTACAACTCTAAGCCCAAAACACATACTTATACATCTGGGTTTTGGAATATGAGCTGAAACAGGGGGGGTTCACTTTAAAGGGAATATGTAAACTAGTGTTCACTTATGTACAAAAGTTTAAGTAATACCCCATACTACACAATTTTATGTCATTTTGGAGAAATATACTTGTGCACAAATTCCTATGCATTAAATCCCAATTAAAGTAAAATCTTTCATCTGTATATGATTGTATGAATCCATGCCATGATTTCATTCATGAAACCATATCATAGTGCACAAACAAGTAGAAGAGTGTTGCTTGTCCTTAAAAATTAAATTATTAAAATGAAATGTGTGAATAAAAAAACACCTCAGTGCAACATACTACTAAATAAGACTATCATATTCTACCTACCATCTTTCATCTACTTTCTACATACTAGAGAGCCTACTAGCCAGGGCTGAAAAATATATGATTTTTTTTTTTACATTTTAATGTACTTTTAGCAGTAACTCGCCATGTTTAGAAACTGGATGACGATGCATATGACAAACGACCTACAATTTAATCCTCAACAATGTCAAGATGCATATGAACTTTACAAGACAGGAAATTAAATTGTTAAATGAATAATCCAAATCATGTTCATATCATGTCTACATTGTTCAGCCCCGCTTCAATGTGTCAGTGCCGATACAGAGGAATCATTTCATGTCACCACAAAAGGTTCTTTCATACTCTCGCACACACACGTTTTCTAATCTACAAAGTAACTTACTGGTCTGGGCAAAATGGCGGCTTAGTAGCGCCGTTTTCCTCTAAGATGGCATGGTAGAAAAAAAAAAATCAAAGAAGCAAGGTTTGACGAGCATTAGAGGTACACCAAGACCAGGTCAATAACACCATCCATGCATAGCCCCCCCCCCCCAAAAAACCCCAGGCGAACCCAGTCCCTCCGTGGTTCACCTCTGCTTTTCTTGCAGCTGGCCTCAGACACACACATGGACAGGGACAGGTTCTCCATCTCGTCGCCCGCCTGGCTCTCCCAGTCCTGCGGGGGGCGCCCCAGTGCACCGGGGCCGACCGCCTGGGCCTCTGACAGAGGTGGAGGGCTGCTGGAGCCAGAGGCGATGGCAACGGTCATGTCCTGGCTGGAGCTGCCCTCAGACATGGAGGCGTCCATGGCGGCGGCGTAGTCCGCCATCAGGGCCAGCTCGTCGTCCTGGGACAGGGGGGCCTGGGGGGGAGAGAGAGGCCAGCAGAGCTTTAGGAAACAAATGGTTTTACGGGCCTTTGATTTCTATGTAAAATATAAACTTTAAAGGATAAATACACTTTTTGTAATTTCCTTATGTAAAACGACTATACATTGTATGAGCACAGTGAAAGGCTGGTGGCACAGACTATAGAAAATGTATATTTAAGCCTAAAAACTATAAAAAGTGGATAAATTAATGTTCAGTGAAAGACAATTCTGAGGTGGAAAAGGCTGTGGAAAGTTACTAACACATTGTCATTCGTTCTGCAGCACATAAAAGATAATGATCTAGCTCTTCCCAGTAAAAGGAGTCATGCCACAACCAGCCCTGAAAGTGCTGCTGCATGTCCTCGTTGGACAACACAAGGGGGGAAAACCGGCCAACTATTTGGCCTGATCTACCCCTGTTGACTCATAAACTCAGGGACTCTGTGTGAATGGAGTGGTATAGAAGTCCACAAACAGAGACTCTCTATACCCCGTCCTGGGTTATATCACGATCCATTCCACAATCCGTTTGTATACCTTGGCTGTCACTGATTGATGAAAAGCTGCTTTAGAGGAGAGCCATGCCTTATATAATATGACATGGTCATGGCTGCGTAGTTCAAGTTATGTTAGTTATTTTTACCAGTAGACAAAACTGCTAAATAGTTATTGTTCACCACATAAACCCAGAGACTCCCGTCCAAACCGTAGCTCCTGAAGAGCTACGGTTCAAGACTCAAACAACTGTTATTACATTTTAAGTACCACCCCCCCCCCCGCCGGGACCGACCCCGTTACCTTGGTAATGCCGGATATGATGATGGTGCTCTTCTTGACCGGGGACTTGAGCTTCTGCTTGGCGGACTGGTGCAGCTGGCGGATGGCGGCCTCCGCCACCGGGTCCGTGCCGTTGAGCATGAGCAGCTCTGTGTCCGACGACGACAGCGTCTTGTTCACCATGGCGCCCGCCGACCCCGCCACCGGCAGTTCAGAGACGCGGCGCTCCGACAGCTTGGACTTTGTGGGCGTGGCCTTCTGGGTTGACTCTGAGGGGGACGGAGGATGGAATGACTTCCTGTGTGGTTTGACACTGTAACCCCTGCAGAAACTGGGAGCTTTTGGCGCGATTATGTTTCACTTCTGCCCGAGGCGTGACAGAAACTGTAATCGCTTTTCGCCAACTTTCCCGGTGTCCCACCAGGCATATGGGCCATGTCATCCAAAGATAGGAGCTGGTATTCTTTGCCTTTCTTATTTTTAGGAAAACATGTCGTTTTGATTAAACGCTTTGAGAAGACAAGTTATTTTTTTGTCCTAGTGAGAGGGATTCTAAGAGCTTTTTCTGCCAAGTCATGTTTATCAGCGATTGCATAAATAGCATTCAACAAAGAATGCATAGCAGCAACCGTGTCATGAATGCAATGCACCAGGGAGTTCCATCAGGAGCCAAGCATGAACAGACCTCGGCATAATGTACCGGCATCAAAGTGACCTATAAAAACAGCATGAACGTGTTCAGAAAGGTATGTGGAAAATCCAGTTCGAAGTGATTGGCAGACGTTGCATTGCAAAAACAATATCTACAGGTCTGTAATTCTTTGTTTACATGCAGACCAAAATCTAACTTCCAGCGTAACTGAATGTATGCTGGGAATGTCCGCTATACTCCGTGACTTGCTACTCCCTGACTAATTAGGAACCCATCAGCCGCTCACCTAAATTATGATGTCTGCTGTCCTGGCTCCACAACGTTGGAACGAGCCCCCCACTGACATCAGTACAGCTGAGACCCCACTGATCTTCTGCCGCAGGATGAGAACTAATCTTTTCTGACTGCGTCTTGGCCCGTGATGAAAAATAAATACAAAAGAAAGGAACAACTCTCCCCATCTCTTGTTTCTATATTGTAGCACTTACAGCAGTTAGCTTATTTGAACCTGTAGTGAATTGGAATTGTATGTGCTCCAATGAGTCATGAACTTTTTGGGTTGTATCTTCATTTATGAATTTACTTATTCCAATTTACTTTGGACAAAGGATTCAGCTAAATAAATGTTATGCAAGCCAACACTAGAGCAAGAGTTGATTATCAAATCTCAATGATGAGCATTCAAACCTTGAGACGGATGAGGTTTGACCTGCGCCTAACATCCCACCAGCTAATGACGGGCGGCAGCACCATCACGTCGTTATAATATAACAAGTCGGGGAGCGCAAATTACTGCAAACCACGGAGACCCTTAAAAAACACTTAAAAATAAATCGGTCGAAAGGCTCGAGGTGCGGCTCTAAACTTGGAGATTAATCTTGTTTTCGAGCCTTTAAAACCCTATGCTGCCTACTTTCCCCCACACAGGGTTAACCTGCAGGCTAATCTCTGGGCCTCAGGCTACTGCGATGGACCCGGAGAACATGTACCTGTGCTGATTGAGGTGGAGAGCGCTCGGCCCGGCTTGCTCTTCACCGCCGTGATGGTGGTGACCACCGTGCCGCAGGGCATCACCGTGCGGTCCATCTCCACACGCTTGGTCGGGGCCGGGGTGGGGGGCAGCCAGGTGCGCACCTCGCTGGGCTCCAGGTACGTAAACTGGAACAGAAAGGAGGGTCGGTTATTAATAAGCTGCTCATACATCACTTCATGGTTATTATGGAAATCGGAAGCAAGAGTTCAATGATTGGGGATAATTGCCCTACATAGAAAATAAAAAGATGCAGAAAAAGAATATATGTGATGAACGTGCACAATAACTTTATTTCACCCGACATGTCAGGTAAGAAGCGCATCGTGATTAATCATTGCACATCAACTTACCTCAGTAGTCAGTGACCCAGTCACTTGGTCTTTGGTCATGAGTGCAAATGTTTGTTGTCCTTTGGGTTGCATCTTGACCAGATGGAAAGGCACAGACACCTGACCTAGTAAAGAATCTGGAAACACAAGCAGCACATTTTTCAGTCTGATCGCACACTCGGATCCCACTGAAACTGAGCAGCAAGAACTGCGATTAAAGTAGGATTATAGGACAGGATGGATACGCCACTGTTCACTCTCACTATCCAACAGCCTCAATAGGCTGCCAGCTAGTATGGCCATCGCATGGCAATTATGGGTGTCATTTAACAACCAACCCTCTAGCAACACGGGCTTTGTTGACCAATTCAGCACTTGTTAAACAAATGCTCTATGTAAATAAAGCGATGATAGATTTGCGATTCTTTGGCTAAGGTGACAATTGTCATGTCAATGAAAGATCAGGACAGGACAGATATATGGCAGTTACTGCAGTGCAAACACCTCTGATTTATGATCAGACCTCTTACAATGAGTGACTTTGCGTCAAGTATACACAACAGTGTGTCTGCAATCTTTAGGTTACACTTACAGTCGCAAAATGTGTTAACAGATTATAGTTCTTTATGCATCCGCAGCATCTAGGGAAAGGGGATGTACACAGTCAAAACTTGTGCTACACGGGAAGTGGTTTTACCAGGGTTTCAAACTTTTACAGGAGGTAGGAAGATGACTTCAGTTGGTGAACAGATTTTGGCCTACTTCGCCCTGCACCTGTTCATTTGCAGAGCTGCACTTTCTCAAAAAAAGGGTTTGTGATGACGATATGGGCCCTGTGGAGTGTGAACGGCTCACTTCCATCTCCCAGGCTGAGCTGGCTCATCTGACCAAGCAACGACCTCGATGGGACTTTAAAGCCACTGGAGACTTTTTGCGCAATCCGACTGGATGCTAATGAGTGAGAAACACCAAATGTAACCCAAGCCTCGGGACAAATGTACCAACTCATCATGACAAAAACCTCCACTACATTATACAAGTTGTACAATCCATTGGTTTTCCTACTAAACACAGAGCAACAGTAAGAGTAATCCATGCCTACTGACTTTGTGGAACATTACTGCAGTCATTTAATACTGATTGTGTTACTCTGGGATTGCCATAAGTCCTTCACTCAGAGAGAGTCTTTAAAATCGAATGCATTACTATTATTTGTATAAGAGTAGACTGCTATTCATCCAAGGCTACTCATGCACTAGTGGTTCTGCAGTTTGAAGCAGCCTGTAGAATTAACACCGGATGCTAAGCGCCACTCTGTCTCATGCAAAACAGACATACAGACAGAAATTCCGCCTTACCCTCTTGAGGTTGCCCATCATTCAGTAGCTGGATGTTGAGCTCTTTCGAACGCCCATTCAGCTCACTAAGTAAGACAGAGAGAAGATAGACGGACGGGATGTAGTCAAGATTATGAAGAAAATACTACAAATGTAAATACAATTTCAGTAAGATGCATGATGTTGCAGCTATCGTCGAACATACCTTGGCTAGCCAGACGTGGTACCACAGCTATAAATATAACAATAATAGACCTGTAGATCGATTGATTGATAGACTGTCCTTGTTAATGCATCCCTGCCTTTGATTGATCTACTGCTTTTAATTGTGGGGGTTTTAACAGTCTTTACTGAGTGAATGTCAAAGCACCTTTAGTGATTAGGATTATTTTTCTACACTATTCCGTAGTACAATACTATAGAGGTGGACCTACAATATGAAAGGCTGGTCCCAGGAGGGCGAGGTGGAGTTCTTCTGGACCGAGGTAGAGAACCTTTGTGGAGGGTCGTCCATCTGCATGACGCACACAGGATTCATGCTGCCTGCGGATACCACAGACACAGACCCAGTTTAAAACAAAGGGCTTCTCTCCGTCGCTTCACAGGAAACACACAGGGTAAAATCATGTCACAGGGACCTGTAGGAATAAAGGACGAGTTAGGTAGATAAACAAGGGGAATCATGAAATGGAGGGAGGGGAGAGAAGGGAAGGAAGTCAACTGATGACACAAGCTTGAACGTCCCTTTTAAAACGTTCAGACTGTTCCACGTAACCATGAGCCATGTAGCAATTCCGCAACAAAAGATCCCCCCAGACACAGACCGATCCCATATATAAATAAATAACCCCCGCCAGCTCTCAGGACAAAACTAGGGCAGGTCAGGATGACATAAGGAGGAGCAGTTAATGATCTTCAGCAGCAGATCTCCGGTCAAACCGCTTATGCAGGGGGACATCACAAATCGCTGCGACCACTTGCACGTCGTTTGGAAAAGGGAGAGGTCAGCCAAAAGCGTATCCGGGATCGTGAATTATACAACGATTTACCGGGACGGCCAACCGCCCTGGTCTTTACGATTGAACAATTTGCTCGCCTCGGTAGAAAGGGATCATTTATGTCGGACGGGGGGGGGGGTAGGGGTAGGGTTTAGCAGCCGAGAGCCAAGTATCTCTTTGGGCAAAGTGGGCCCAGGCATCTATTCTGCTGAGAGAGATGTGAGCAAGGACCGGAACACAGGAAGGAGTCGCTGTGAGGAAGACTCAGCCCCTGGTGCCGGGCCACGAGCTCATCAGTAACATCCCCATCAGGGTGATTGTCTTCTTCCTTTTAGAGTACATGGCTTAGCTTGGTCAGCCTTTCAGGATTCAGCTTTTTTTCCCGTGATTGTCATGCCCAAAAGAAAACATAATTTCCGGAGGAATATGCAATGCTTTTTGTGGGTTTACTGCGATAAATGTTGCGGGAATACAATTGAAAGAAAATATCCAAATCCAAATCCTTCATCAAAAGTAATTAAACGCGGGACTACGTAGACATCCTTGCTTATTCATGAGCACAGAGATGGAAGGGAGTTTGTTGTTGGACGTGATATTTTTTGTTGGAAGCAAAATAATTGGTCCAACTCGAGGGGAAGCGTGAATAATGTCCATTTCATGCAGAAAGTTGCGGTGAGTGAGCAAATATGTAAGCTTGTGCAATGTTATAGGTGAATATACCCCCCCCCCATATGACATATTAGTTACTAGTAACAAGGACTTAATCAACAGAAAATCACATGATAACTCAATATTAAACTTATGTAATCTGGGTGTTAGGCCCACATCACAAGTAAAGGTTGAGCTTTAACTTTAAGTGTCAAGGCTGTGAAGAGGCGTTTTCTAGGAGCTCCAAATAGAGCAAGAGGCGTTCTGTAAGTCATGTGATATGTTTGTACATCTACAGACCAATAAAAAATAATGCAAGTCAGAGTGATGCCCAAACGTGGAGGTGAAGGATGGGACAGATCTACTTGGTCCTTGGTCCTGCCTTGTTGTAATTAATTTTAAAACAAAACCCAACTACATATTTAACTTGGACACATCAATAGGTTAAGTCATAGCAGTCACTGGGATAAACATGTCAAAAGAAACACTTAGTCACAAAATACAACACAAAAGCCCACAAAAACAAAAACAAATGGGCCCCACCTGCAGATGCTCCGTCCTGATTTAGAGTGACCCGGAAGTTCTTGACCAGCAGCTTCCATTCGTGTGCCCGGGGTGGTTTGGGGGGAGACAACACCTTGTTGCATGACTCCTGCTTTCCAGAAACACAACAGGGAAGAGAGGAGGTCACGTGACCGCCAACACGGATGATAAACCTCTACTTCTTCATCCGGGCAAGGCTGCGTTCATTGTCAAAACTGAAAACTTTAAAACGGTAGGATGCATTGGATATTGGTTAGGTTTCCAAACGAATTCTGAATATTCTGTGAAGAAAATATAAAGAAAGAAATCCCTTCATAGGGAGTCTCTTTCACTGCCTGTAAACGTCGCAGGCGGACATTATTCGAATATTGAATTGAGATTCGAATACCTTCCTAACAAACGAATATCCGGGTATTGAAATATAGGGGCTCAGCCCTACAGCATTCAGACAAATTTAAAACCCAGCCCACTAAAGGGAGTAGCAACATGCTTTTTAGTCCAGCGAGGTCAACATGGCTGACGGCGCAGGCGATGCAGGGCCTTTGACAGCTGAATCTGAATGAAAAACACACTCATTGTGCCCTGTTTGTTTTGACTGTAATTACGGCCCGGGGCTGCAAACGCCTTCGATAGACAAGGGCTTTATTTACGCAATGCACACATAGATTGCAGACGCGTGCAGTTTGTCATTACCCCCTTCGAAAAACTACGTACGTCAGAGTGTGGATCACCAGATATGAACGGCTTGGAAACTATAATGATGGTTCCAACACAGACACAACATCGGAACTATATAATCAAGAAGACTCAACATTTGAAA
The DNA here is from genome assembly GCF_949987615.1 of Pollachius pollachius. Classification (NCBI taxonomy): domain Eukaryota; kingdom Metazoa; phylum Chordata; class Actinopteri; order Gadiformes; family Gadidae; genus Pollachius; species Pollachius pollachius. Next base: position 9,551,013 of record NC_136939.1, read on the forward strand.
GTCATGCTTCATAGATATCAGAGAGATATCAACAGCTCGCATCCCCGGGGCAAAATGGCCCTGAGCGAAACACCCAGCCCCAACGGCTCCAAACAGGCAGGGCTGTTCCAAACGGGCAGGGCTGTTCCCAACGGGCAGGGCTGTTCCCAACGGGCAGGGCTGTTCCCAACGGGCAGGGCTGTTCCCAACGGGCAGGGCTGTTCCCAACGGGCAGGGCTGTTCCCAACGGGCAGGGCTGTTACCTCACATGTTGGCACAATAATGGGAAGCTATAAGAGTACAGGGCCGATTGGCCACAGTTTAAAAAAAAAAAAAATGTAAAAAAAAAAAAAATCGCTATATAAACACAGGCCAGGCATTCCCCATTCATGGACCCCTAGCGGCGGGTCACAGGCCCGGCTTCAGACCTGGCCTTGTGGCTCGCTGGTGGCTGGGCTCACCTTGAGCCCCGGGGGCTGAGCGGGCCTGCAGCTCAGCGACACGGAGGGCCGTGCGGCACACAGCAGCCTCCTGATCCGGTCCTTCAGCTCGCCACCGCCGGGGGACGTGCCGTTGTCCTGAAGAGGAGAAGAGAACATGTCTGTGCCACGTGTGCTGTGGTGATACACATGTAGGTAAACTGCAGTCAAAAGGAAAGGCTGCAGAATGGTTTGGTCGCTATTCGTTGGACTCGTATTCGGTCACTATGCTCCAAACCGTCAATTCGGACACAAGGAGACTTCTTGCTCGAGGACGTCCACAGGTGAGGTGGAGGACATGTGGGGATTGAACCCGGTAGCTCTCGGCTGAGAGTCGAACCCCTCCGCCGCTACAATAACCACCTGACCCACTTGGCTTCAAAGCGTTCCTAAAGTCGCGCTACAGTCACAGTGCTCAGAGCAGCGTTACCTGGGTGAGGCTCGGGGTGAGCCGTAGGTCCCGTGTGTCCATGTAGGACACGCCCCATCCCACCTTGACCTGCTCACCGGCCTCCTGGAGGTCAAGGTCCAGCTGGGGGAACACAAAGCACACAACATGCGAAGGGTCAGGGTCATTACTATGGTTCTTTACTCAAAAGGATTCAGGTGAAGGGTGAACCCAACTGCATGCTGGATTCTTTCGCATTAAGGTCATTTTTGTCACACATGACTTTTTCATTCCACATTTTATGTCTTGAAAAGCCCAGATTTGGCTTTCTTACAATAAGACCATGAAATGATACCACTGGGAAAGGCACAAAAAACATTGACAATGAAATCAAGCTGGCTTAAAAACCTCTCAACTCCTTTCCAAAGAAAGACATACTGTTGGCCGGAGCAACAAGAACGTATTAAGGGAACTGACGAACAATGAACCACCTCTGTGGACAAAGCGAAACAAAAAGGGAATTATTTATTGGCCACAATTGGTTGTGAAACAACAAGCACACACAAACACACACCTCCTGCGCCAGCATGCCTGGATTCCACCGGCAGTGTACTACAGTCGCCTCTGTGCTACCAAACAAAGGCCTCATCAGATCCCAATGCCTACATGGATATAATATAACCACACCGATGGCCCTACACTGGGCGGCTGGGCTTGGTCAAATATCTACCAGAGAAGTTACTTCTAAGTTTAGTTCTAGTGAGATTGTACCCTTAAAGCCATGACATAGGGCGGAGGCCATACTCTGGTTTGTTCCGGTTCAAAAGTAGAAAATGTGCGCGGTTGGCAGGAATGTCTGTGTTATTAGCATCCCCTGCAGTGAGGCCTCATGACGCGATACAGTAGCACGGCACAACGCTGTTTGAAAACAAAGTGAGAGCGAGAGCGGCTGGCCGCCCTCATTGTGTGTGTTCATTATTCACGTGGAATAACAGCAGGGGTTCAGGGTTCACAGGCACAGGCCTGGGACACCAGCCCCTGCACCGGCCAGGACTGTTCTAGCAGGGGCATGAGTCAGAGCCTAACAAACTGGAACCTCTGGTGTGATCACAGATGCTCAGGAGTAAAAAGGGGGGTGGGCGTGTTGAATGCTCCAGACAGAGGGGGAAAGCACTGCATGGAAGGCTTTCACCAATCAATCAACAGCTAAAACAAGAAAGCCCCGCCCCCAATCCAGAGCTGAGCCTTCAAGCGGCTCACTGCCATTGTATTTACAGCACAGGGAGATTAGGCCAACGGCCGGGCCAGCAAGCACCTTATTGGCTTATAAATAGCTGTCATTCAACTGGGACGCCAGCTATGCGTGCCCTTCATGAGGACTCGATTCAAATGCAGGTCTGAATCAAACATTTTTGAAAAAAAGCACATAGGTTAATTATACATTACATCATTGTTTTTGGTCCCACGGTACTTGAACCCTGAAATCAGCAATACGATGCTTGAGCCTTTTAAAGCTGGTTTGATCCAGACAACACCTGCCCAGTAGCATGTCGGATTTTCAGAGAGTAACCTCAGCTCTTACCTATACGTGATTGAACAATTTCTTTGGGTGAAAGGACAGAACAGGCGAGCAAAGCCATCCTTTGCCAAAAGCCCACTTTATGGGTCTGGCAGCAATCTAAATGGAGCTCTTACGGGCATTTGCCTAGGGCAAGCATTTTTATGTTTTTTCTCCTGCCAACAGTGAGACAAGACGAGATTGCCACTGTTCAATGAATCAGCAGTAGTAGCAGCAACAGCACAGCCCTGCCAATTAAAAGAAGCTCCCAGTGACTTCAGAGTGGCCCAGCCCCGCTGTTAAGGTGACCCTCTGTTTAGGAGCCGTGACGTCAAAGACCCAAATGAGCGCGTTCGGGCTGCTAAATGGATGGTTGGTGGTGTGTTTACCTGTATCTGGAGGGGAGCGATCTCAACGGTGTAGGGGCGTGGTTCTGCCGAGGACGGGGACTTTGTATTGAGGCTGAACTGAAGCTTGTCCCCCACCAGCTTGCAGCGAGCGGTCTGTTGAACGAAACAAGGCCTTTTAGAACAACGCTTCTCCTACCTAGCTACATGAGAGGCCCATGTCAACATGAACTGTTTACTGTTTAGCAATGTAAGCATGATTTGGCTGATACGGGTTATTTCAAGCCATGCGAAAACAAAAAAAGGTAAGATATGTAGTCTTACCCATTACACACACTTTCCGACAGTACATGATAATACAGAACAATACCAAAGGGGCACTGTTCATTTTGTTTCTATGCAAGAAGATGATATTGTATCTTAACAAAAAAGACCAATGATTTTGACTGTAGTGGGGTTGCGTAAGCATGCATTTTGGAGCATACAAAGTAGGTGTCAGGTGATATTTCCCCTTCTCACGAGTGCTGTTTTGGACAACAATTCAGAATACTTGATACACACAAGGGTCTAGAGGGTTGCTACTTATTAAACCCCATTTAACTAATAACAAAGCCCCAGGTGTCTGAATTCAGGTTACATCATAAACCACATTAACTCAGCAAGTAAAACAAGCCCAAGTTCGTGCAACAATCCCCGGCAGCCACAACTCTAAAGCTGTCAGCCTACTGTCATGTTCTCTGTGTCTGAATAAGTCATGTAAAAGAAAAAGTTCAACCTTCCACATTGAAGCCTTACATTAAATTCTATGTACCAACACAAACATCGAATGGATGAAATATCTAGATTATTATAGATTCAAAATAATTCTCAATGAAACTGCAATTTACAACTGTGGCCTCCATAAACGGAAAAAAAATAAAATGTGTTAACTGAGAACTGAGCTTACTCCAATATGTATCCTCGCATGTGGTTTTGATTAGGATTTAATGCCTTGATAAAATGTGAAAAAAGTGACAAAATAGCAACCTCTTACAAAAGGAAACTGCAAAACAGCTAATTTCCCAATTCATTATTGAACAATAGGAGTAGATTACCTTAAGGGGCCATGATATGACAAAAGCATGCATACGGGAAGAAACGGGAACCATCAGTCTTGAGTGGTTGCTTTTATAAACATGCTTAATGTTAACGAGAACAAAACTGTCCTTGAAAAACTAATGCTAACTTTATGTGGGCCTGGAAGGAGGAGGGGAACGTGGCACTGGCATTCAACAATGGCTCAATTGATCCAGAAATCTCCTCCGACCTTCTGCAATATTTGATGAAGGATAGTGGCTCATAAATGATCACATCAATCAAATGAAAGCATTGAAATACCCCCAACAAGGCTGTTTTAAGTACTACATATATAACACGGCTAACTTTAACCTTAAGAAAATAGGGTAAGCTTACCTTGTGTCCAGAAGACTTCTGGAAGCTACAGACTTGACTGACCACCAGGTCTGCTGAATGGAGGCCATCCTCATCAAATAACATCAACAAATTACCCTGGGAGGCAATGATTGGCAAACATACTGCAGTCAGGAGCAAGGACGCATGGGCAACATATTAAATAGCAGTAAATGCCATTAGTTTGGTCGTCCAATCGTAAAAAAGGTCACAAGCCTAGGATGTAACATTTACAAAATAAAGAAAACGTAAAGCTGCGTTGCAATCACTACGCAACAAGAATACCAAAGTACTAGGAAACGACATATGCGAGTGGACTCAACATTTCTGGATCTTTACATCATTCCAGAGATACACAAGCATGAGACCAACCTTAAAAAAAAACTAGGGTTTTAAAAAGATATGCAACATTTTAAATGGCCTATTACACGGACATTGTAACTTGGACTGAATTCAGTCTCCAGCAGTAAAGGGGCTAGTAGTGACAATATTGTGGTTATTCTTGCAGAGCTCAGAACGACATACGCAGAGCACCTATTTGCACAGGTCCACATACCCCAGACCTCCGTGACTCGTTGTTCAGCGCCCTGCACCAAGCTTCTTTCCATTGACTTTTCCAGCTTTGCAATGACAGCATCCATTCCAACAGTGCGTCCGCTTCTTCCTTTGACGCATTGTTTTGCGCCGGTCTCGGTCCGTTCGCTAGATAACCGTGTTGGACATATTGCACTAGGTACAACAGTAACGTAACCAACGATGCAATAAAAAGTGTGACCATGCAGAGCCACATTGGATCTCCCAAGCCAAAAAAAAAATCGGAGCTCTCCGTGTCAGACATGCTTGGGGAAATGGTCCGTAGCGCAACACGCTTATGATAAATGACCTGGCATTCTACAGTACTTTCCTAAGAAGGTGAGCGACATCGTCGATGAAGGCAGTTCGTCTCATCCTGTGTGATCCCCATTCAATGACTGACAGCTAAAAACATGCGCTCCCAAAAAGTTTGAAGTATTTTTTCCCATCTTATGGTACTGTAAGGTGCCCGTAACGAGCTCCATGAACATCACATATTATTCCAGTCTGTTAGAGAGTGACCGAAACGTGCAAAAAAATTACTTAGTTGGAAAAAACCGGAGCACAGGAATTGCACCTACAGGCTATTTACTAACCGTGTATATGTGACGAATTGAGTTGTTAGCTTAGCTAACAAAGCTAGACAGCGTTTAGCCATCTACTATACATTTTACAAATCAGCTTAATCAAAGTTCCTCAACCGGAAAACATTCCAATGCTCACGACTGTGTCCAGATTCAGCTATCCAAGGAAACGGGAAGTCAGAAAGGGAAACCATTTGATGGAGAGCCTCTAGAAGTCCCCAGTGCAGGTTTGTTGCTCGGCTTCTATTCTATCGTGAGATCGTAAACTCGCCTTCCTCTGAAACGGATATGTGGCACTAACTGTGTTTCCCACAACCCACCGCGGCCCCCTTAAAGGGGACGCCAAAGCGTTATTTACTGGCATTGGAAATGTATTTGCCCTTAGATATTATACCGATAGTTGTGTCCACCGAGCGATTTTTTTTACCGAGTAAAAATAATTGTTGTACTTAATTTGGTGTGTTTTTCAGTTAAACGTATTGAATGTCGATCGTGACTGGACTGCACCCAAATGATTAATTTTGATCTACTCCGTTTCCCGTAGAGTGTCGTCATCGTTTTATTCGCGGAGTAAGGCGACTCTCGCCTCGCTGCTGTTGTTATTTTGTTCTATGCTTCGTTAAGCGTTGATTTTCAACCATCGAATACATTCGGTAACGTATGATAGAGTGGGTTGATGTAGCTCGTCAACAAGGTAAACGTTACAAAACGACAACGCGGTACCCATAGGCCACGCCTATTCACAGAGGTAAACAAACCGTGTTTTGTCCGTTCCGTATTTAGGGACAGGTTGCATATATCTGTCAACGCAGAATACTGCTAACCTTAAATAATCAGTCAATGGCAATATAAAGTTGTTGACAATGAATTGCCGTTCGGAAGTGCTTGAGTTGACGGTGGAGTCAAGACAAGTGGAAGAAGCGATGCTGGCTCTGCTGCACACTATCCTTTTGCACCGCAGCACTGGAAAATTTCACTACAAAAAGGAAGGAACTTACTCCATCGGCACCGTTGGTACCCAAGACATTGACTGCGATTTCATTGATTTCACCTTTGTCAGAGTGTCATCGGATGAACTTGACAGGGTGATCAGTAAGGCTGTGACCGAATTTAAGGTAAGCAGGCCTATGTGAAAATGGATTTGGCTAGCCTACAAGTTCGACGTTTCAACTAACTTGGCTTGATTTTAATTTCAACATTTCAGGATGCCTTGGGAAACACGGGTAGCGATGGCATGGGACGCATATCACTGGAGTTCTACCAGAAGAAAAAGTCCCGCTGGCCATTTTCTGACGAGTGCATTCCCTGGGAGGTGTGGAGCATTAAGGTGAACGTTGTCCACCTGGCCAATGAGCAGGAGAGGCAGATCTGTCGGGAGAAAGTGGGGGAGAAGCTTGGTGAGAAGGTGATCAACGTCGTTGAGGTCATCAACCGCCACGAATACCTGCCAAAAATGCCAACCCAATCCGAAGTGGACAACGTGTTTGACACCAGCCTCAAGGACGTCCAGCCCTACCTTTACAAAATCTCATTTCAGATCACTGACACGCTGGGCACGTCTGTAAGCACAACCATGAGGAGGCTTATCAAAGACACACTGGCGCTGTGAAAGAAGACCCCAGTCAAAGACATATATGGGCCTTATTGGCGACATTTGAAGCTGCATCTTTTGATCTCTGACAAATGTGTCTCTGTATTAGAATAACAGCTGTTGTTCCATGTTCAACATTGAGTTTTCCGTCTACCTGTAGCTTACGTTTTTTGTTGCAAGATTACATTCATCTCCCTGATTTATCTACAATAACCTTTGTTTAAGTCATGCACCATTTTGAAGTAGAACCAAGTATGAAATGTTATTGTCATAATATAGTGTATAAAGATTGTGTAAATTCCTGAAAATAAACACGGATTACTGCGATCCATTTTTGACAGGTGATTTTGCTTTGTAGTTTAATTTATATGGATGTCACCTACAGTCTCCTAAACTGATCAAAAACCGTCCGAGGACCAAATTTACCTGTCCCTATTGTGGGAAAGCGTTTCTGTTCCAGTCACAGTACAAACAGCATCTGAGGACCCACCCCGACGAAAATGACGAGGGGAACGCATCGAGCGACCGGGACCTTTATCAGGAACAGGACGCCCCCGTCCCGGAGAAGGCGGACCACCTGCCCGCCAACGTGTACGCCTGTAGACTCTGCAACGTCAAGCTGTCGTCCCTGTCGGAGCAGGGCGACCACGAGCGAGGCCCTTCAACCAAGGAAACATCGATCTGTAATATAAGGCTTTGTGACCTCAAATCATGAGGTCATGTGAAATTTTGCACGGTAAGAACAACCTAACTTTTAGCATGCAAGAGGATATCCTCATCTAAGGGAAAACTTCCTCTCAGCATATTTTCAGTGAGGCTGTGACCTGACACATGAAGAACACAGGATTTCCAGTTTTATCATTTCCCAGATGAAACTGGTCCTTCCTAAATTTACCACTATTTTTTTAATTTGAATAAGTGGCCTTAGGTTGAAACCTTGAAAAACATCTGACAAAAATAAAAACATTTGTGTGTTCATCAGGAATCCCCTATTATTATGGAAATCTCATAAAAAACCTTATTTCAACGGCAGTTATCATGGACATGCAAAGTATTTATACTTTTTTGTTATAATAGAAATACACAACCAAATGTGTAGAGTATCTATCTAATATCTCAAAATTGGCTAGATTACAAATAAAACATACTGGATTATTATTCTTTATTACAGAAATGAAGCACAAAACTGTAGAAAATCCTAAACACAAAACTGCTGCATGTCTCCATAAGCAACAATAATGGAACCAATACTAATACAAATATTAATTATTGCAGTAATAGCACAATAATACTAGAAAGATAATGTTTTATATACTAACAAAATAGGTACAAAATCGAAAAATACAAACACTGCCATATACACAATATTATAATCTAGATATTCTTTGAAATCTTTCATATATAGATATATTTATATAAAGTTTCTTGATAAAATTAAGAGCACTATAATCAATACAGAATATCTAAAGAAGAATATAGACAAGGGTGATTTCTATTTTGTTAGACCATGTCTTTGGAGTACCCATTGTAGTACATTGTACAACATTGTTTTCGGTTTGACTTGGAATCCAAATTCCATTTTTGGGCAGATCCACCTTTTCAGAATAAATATAAAGTCGTTAAGCCACAACCAGTTCAGGATATGTTTAGGCTTTGGCAGGTCAAAACAAAACCCTTCATCATGACAGGGGTGTTTGTTTTGTTTTCAATTAAATAATGTATTTGATTGTTAGATGTGTAACATAAATACCTCAAGCCATGTGTGCTGCCAGTTCTACTGACCTCTCTCTCTCTTGTGTTGGTAAGATGAGGGTTTTATGGAGGTGGCAGAGAAAAGTAATTTCCGGGGAATCAGAATACAATCAAATAATACTTTTCAATTATGAGTCAAAAAACGACATTGAGAAACCTTCCACTTTTGTGTTTTGTAAATTTGAATTGCCTGAGTCGATATTTTGATCTGAAACCTACCTTGTGCTTCTATATGATCGAAATCGAGAAAATGTTTAAGGCCTCAAAAACATTGTAAGAATATAATTTAACAGGAACTAGTAGGGCTGAACGATTAATCGAAATCAAATCGAAATCGCGATGTAATAGAACGCGATATGCAAATCGCAAAGGCTGGGATTCAAAAATTTTTTTTTTAATTTATTTTTATTTTACAATTCAATAGTTAAATAAAGAAGTTTATAATATAAATAAATCTCAACACATCGGCCTGGCCTAAAGGAAAGAGCAGTTTTTATGTTGACTGCTTCCAATGTTGTGTTGGTCATACTAAAGAATGATTTATTACATTTTGTGAATAATACACAACATAGGGAACTTAATAAATTATAAAAATCGCACATTAAATCGCAATATTGGTCAAAATAATCACAATTAGATTATTTCCCCAAATCGTTCAGCCCTAGGAACTAGGACTCTTAGTTTTGCTAAGGTGTATCAGGAATCTTCGTAATTGCTCAGAAGTCTAAATAAATAAATAATTTCTGAAGTTTCATTAATAATGGGCCATTACAGTACTGTAGTGAAGAATATGTGGGGAATTATAATGTAATTCTCTAAAATGAACTATGGCTATATATTGTGATCCTCAAACCTTTGACTATTTCGGAAATATTTCTTTCAGCATGAACCTTGATTAATTCAAAGCGTTAACATAATTCCATGGCTCGTAAACCTTATCTATGCATGTGCCATCAATTGGTATTTATCAACGAAAAAAACGATATGATGCATTTAGAATAAGTGAAAGATGAAATTACCCATCATTCATACCATCCTATTCTGCAGCTCCCCACCGTTCTAAAAACAATATAATAAATGTCATGAATTGTGTATATGTCCTTGGGTTCAGACTCCCTTTGTGTGACAGACAGACAGTGATTAGTAACAAAGTGCATACTGATTACATGCTTGCTGAGGCCACCATGAGAAATACATCTACAGACCCAATAGATCTATACAAAAGCACTAGCCTAACCTTATGTTTTACTTATGCCTATGTGAAGAAAATGCTAAATGAGCAAACTTGTTTAAAGTAACAATATGCAAACCATCCAACCATCTCATTTAGTGAGATCTAAAATAGCGTTTCATTGCACACATTACCCATTACACCTCTAATGACCACTTGAATACATGACATGGAGGCAAGCGAGTAGGCTATACATTCAAAGTCTTCCTTTCTTAAGCTGACGCGTGTAAGCAGAGGTGTGTTACATCAATATTAGGTAGCGTCTGTCAGGGGGGCAGGGGGGGCTGGGTAAAAGTGCACTCTCTTTGTGAGGCCTACAGATGGCCGTGACTCTGCTCGTGGCTCCAGAGACTGAATGCTGTCTTGAATGTCCTGTGACAGAGTTTACACATATACTGCCTTTTAAATGTCAGGGCGGAGAGAGTGGGCGCATGGTAGAACAGAGTGTCAGGATCCTGAGTGCCAGACGTCTGCTCCACGCTGTTGGATCTCGACCGAGGGCTGGGACTGCCTTGTTGTCTTTCCATTTCCGGATTCTTGCCCTTGCATTCTGACGAGCTGCCCGGCTCCGGGCTGCTGGGCGCTTCCGCGATCGCCGCGGCTACAGGCACGGTCTGGGCTGGCTTGGCCGCAACGGCCGGTGGGCCAGGATGCTCAGAGGCTGTTTGAGGTGTCAGGGGCGGCGACGGGGAAGGCGATGACGGGCGTCTGTCGACCTCTTTGGCCCCGGTGTCATCTCCGGTGGACATGTGGGACTGGAAGTGGCTCCAAAGGCGAAAGTTTGTCCTGAAGGCTTTGTTGCAGAGGTGACAGATGAAGGGCTTGATGTGGCACAGCAGCTCCTGGTGGCGCTCCAGGTCTTTGTGAGAGCTGAAAAGGTTGCCGCATTTCTCGCACGGCCAGACGCCCGCTTCCTCCGTGGCGCCGTTGTTGTCGTCGTCAGCGTCCATATTTTCCCGTTCGCACACCGCCTCCTCCATGGGCTCCTCCTTGACGACCAGCTTGCCGTGGGGTCCCATGCTCAGGTCCTCGGGCACGTAGGACGAAGAGTCCTCCGAGTCGTAGACGGGCGGGCCCGACGAGTGGCGACCGTAGTCCACGTCCTCTCCCGAACTGCCCGTCGGCATGTGGTCGTGGCCGTACTGGCCGTGTCCCAGCACGTCGGGCCCCTCTTCGTCCTCTTCCCCCTCGGCGTCCTGCGGCTTGAGGTTCAGCTGATCCTTCACCGTCATCATGTTCTGATTGTGGACCTCCACCTGGTGGCGCCATATGCTGAAGGACGACTTGAAGGTGCGCATGCACTCCAGACAGGTCAGCTTCTTGTACTTGCAGTGAGCCTCGTGCTCCTTCTTGACCGCCGTGCTGGAGAAGCGCAGGCCGCAGTACGGGCACACGGTGGCGTGGCGGCAGCCTCGCTCGTGGTCACCCTGCTCCGACAGGGACGACAGCTTGACGTTGCAGAGTCTACAGGCGTACACGTTGGCGGGCAGGTGGTCAGCCTTCTCCGGGACGGGGGCGTCCTGTTCCTGATAAAGGTCCCGGTCGCTCGATGCGTTCCCCTCGTCATTTTCGTCGGGGTGGGTCCTCAGATGCTGTTTGTACTGTGACTGGAACAGAAACACTTTCCCACAATAGGGACAGGTAAATTTGGTCCTCGGCCGGTTTTTGGTCAGTTTAGGAGACTGTAGGCTTTGTTTATTCCTCTTGAGCTTCCAAAGCAGTGCTTTCTTTATTTCCCTCTCTCGCACCATGTCAATCAGTCTCTTCTGGAACTTCTCGTCGAGCATGGAGGAGCTGGAGGATGAGGCTGGGTTCTGCACCACTCCGTGCTGGGTTTGGCAGTGCGTCCACACCTTAAAGTTTGTGTGGAAGCGCTTATGGCAGATTTCGCATGCATACGGCTTTTCGGGGTTGTGATACATGTTGACGTGGCGATGCAGCCCGGCGTTGGATCTGAACACTTTCAAACAGTTCCAGCATTTGAAGAGCTTACCCTGACGTGGCTCCCTAACATTATCATTGACTACATCATTGTCATTACTGTCTAGGCTGGGATTCGGAGGTGCCATCCCCTCTGCCATGATGTCATCGGCCACGGCAATGTTTTCAGAGGGATAATGTTCATTCAACCCTCTGGACTTTTTGAAGGGATATCTCCTGTTGTCTGCCCTCCCCTTTCTCTTCCCAAAGTTATCAAAGCCCATCCTCGGCCCCTGTTCGATATTTGGTTGGAAATGTTTTAGGTTTACCGGCAACGTGTCTCCGATGGTGATCCGAATAATCTCCAGGGGGTCCCCCAGAGGGCTGTCGGGCTCGGCCTTCACGCAGACCCCTTCGTCTACCTGAGTGGCGTGTTCGTCAAACATGCTGGGGTACTTTGTCCTGAGAACGAGCGGGGACGATGATGTTTTGGAACTGCCGTTGAGGACGGACGTATCCGTCCCCGTCGCCTTCGACACCAATTTGACGACGGACTGTTCACGGCCATGCAGCTCCAGAGTCGGTGAGAACACTGGAACGGGGCTGTCCATGGACAACGATCGACGCAGGAGGCTTTTGATGAGTGGCCCGCTTCGGTCGATGGTCTGGCTGTGTTCACCCGGCTGACCCTGATAAGCACTTCGGCCGTGGTAAACGGGATCCTCGTCTTTAATGCCCATCTCACAGCCGGGCTGGGACCTAATATGCTGGACTTCCACGTCGCTGAAAGACACAGAGGATGTGAGCTGCGGCCTGATCATGGTGGACAGCGATGGGTTGCCTTTCAGTATGGAACTGTATGGAAAGACGGGCTTGCGCTCGGCATCGTCACTTGTTCCTGTTGCCTTTGAATTGACTGGTTGAGGATTATGATGCGTGGGAGGCTGAGGCGCTTCTTGCTGAGAGGATCTGGGCGATGGCGGCCTCTGTGTGGCTTTCCGGTCACTGCGAGTCCGACACACAATGACGCTCCTTGTCTGACTGTCGGTCTCATCCTCCTCTGAGAAGGAAAGCCTCTTTCTGGAGACACAATAGGACACGTGAGGCCTTGTGGACGCAATGTTGGTCAGGAAGGGGATTCCTAAGCTGTAGCCCAGCTCCTGTATGGCTGCCAGGCTGCCCTTGTCCACAAAGAGCGAGGAGGAATACATGTAGTTCAGCACTATCTCAAAGGCATCCGCTTCACAGAAATCCAGGTGGACCACCTTCGGCGCATCCGCTTCCGTCCGTGTGAACAGAGACTGGAAATACTCACTGCTGGCTGCCAGGACACTCCGGTGGGCCTGGTACCTCTGGTCCCCCACCACCAGCACCGTGTCACACATCTGGCCGCTCAGGCGCTGCTCGTTGAGCACCCCCAACACAGAAGGCCCGTGGAAGGGGTTGTTGTAATGCACTAGGGTCTCCATCGTCTCCTGGACGCAAAGCAAAACAATTGGATCTTAATGCAGGAGTGTCAATATGAAATGAATCTGTAATACTCAATAGAAAACTACGGAAATAACCATCCACACATGTTAAATAGTGACAATACAAAATATCATGTACATTAGGATGAAAGTATGAACAAAAAATGTTTTATGACGAGCAAGGTGTCCATTAATGCATCTAGAAATCGGATTTAATCGAACACAATGACTAATTTGAAGGATTACATCTTTGCAATCATTACCAAATTGTTGTTAAACCCCCTTAAAGTTTAGAGACTTTTATATTTAATTTATTATAATACTAATAGATTATTATTATTTTTATTAAGAGCATATAACAATACATCCTTTTAAAAACCAATGCTTTAAGTAAACAACAGTAAACAAAACAGTTTTAACTTTACAGCTCGGTTTTCAGCCTCGGGAACGTGTACCAACATAACGTGTGTTACAGCATGACAGTCAAAAATGTATGGTCTCTGCTATGTCAAATATGCATTAATGGGATTTTATTTCAATTGACCAATCGAAACTTGACCACAATTCCCCATGTATCAAGGTGATATTAATACCCACTGAATGACAATAGTTTTAATAACAAACAAAACCTCCTATCCTGGATACGCAGCTTGTTTATTCATGTTAAGAACAGCGCACCTAACAACACATGCGCAGAAGGGTTCGGTTCTACAGGCATTACATCATGATTGTGTTCAAGATATTGGGCATACAACTAGCAAACAGACAGTGATAAAATGTGCATTCAATGAGTGAAAACATAAATGAGTTGCCGGTTATTTCGTCTGTGTAAGTAAGTGTCCCTGATATAGAAACGGAGACATTATCGCCCGTTACATTTTTGTGGAGGAGCGCCTATGAGACGTGGCCGAATTCTTGATGCTATTTCACTTCATTCAAGTAATGGCGCGTCGGCTATAAAACATGTAGGCAACACAGGTAGATCACCGATTGTATCTTAACACACAATACACTCGGACACAACGAAGGCTTAAAGTGTTTCTGCCAAACTATGTTTTACATGAGAAAAAAAGTTGTATCAGAAATGCTTTCCAATGAACGATAATCCCCAAATAAATACAGCATTCAAAGCTGTGAGATAGCAGACTTGGACTATATTCACTCCGAGCATGGATCAGCGCAGTCGCAGGCTATACTGGGAACAGGGCAGTAGCTGGTGAGGTTTAGATCACCAGAATCTCTCATCGAGTTACGTCAGGAAAACGTTTCTAACAACAACTATGCCAGAACTATGTATAGATAGCTAATTATCTCGCTCAAGTAAGTTTTAGCTGCCTTAACTTACCCTCTTGGACTATTTCTGTTCCCACTGAGCATTAAAGCCAAGACTATGGATAGAATTCTGTAGAAAACGCGTTGGTCGTGATTCCATCCATCTTGAATTTGACGTCATCCCACTCCAGGGATGAGGTCATCGCAAAGAACGCTCGTCACGTGCGCCGTTCTTTGATAGGCTGTCTACACACTAAGGGCGTGGCCAACAACAGACTGTTTCGACAAATGTTAAAGAAACAGGTTACATCAATGATGCGTGTAAATAACATTCTATTTAGCATTAATAAGTACAACTAAATATATATTCATATTTAGAGATCTTTTGCACATTTTGCTGCATATTTTTCTTCCCCAATTAGGTTAAGTGACTTAGCCTAGTAATTGAAAAAAGTTTCACTTTGTTCATTAGGGAATTGTGTACTGCCTGCAAGTGTCCATAAGTAACATAATGCAACCAATACTAATTAAAATATTAATTATTGCAGTTTTAGCACAATTATACTAGAAAGATGTTTTATATACTAACAAAATAGGTATAAAATCGAAAAATACAAACACTGCCATATACACAAAATTAGAATCTAGTTAATTCTTTGAAATCTTTTATATATATATATTTATATAAAGTTTATTGATAAAATTAAGAGCATTATAATTAATACAGAATTTCTGACGAAGAATATAGACAGTGGTGATTTATATTTAGTTAGAACATGTCTTTGGAGTACCCATAGTAGTACATTGCATAACATTGTTTTCGGTTTGAATTTGGAATTCTAATTCCATTTTTGGACAGATCCACCTTTCCAGAATAAATATAAATTTGTTAAACCACAACCAGTCCAGGATATGTTTAGGCGTCGGCAGGTCAAAACAACTACCTTCATCATGACAGGAGTGTTTCTTTTGTTATCAATTAAGTGTGTTTGATTGTTAGATGTGTAACATAACCACCTCAAGCCATGTGTGCTGCCAGTTCTACTAAACTGTCTCTCTTGCTTTGGTAAGCTAAGGGTTTTATGGAGATAAGTAAGTAAAATTTATTTATAAGGCACATTTAAAAACAGTTTTCACTGGCCAAAGTGCCGTACATGGTGCAAAAAGGCATATAAAAGAACACATACCACATACATAGACAGTACATGAAAAAACATAAAAATAAACATATCACAAAAGGGGAGGAAAGGTTAGGGAGAAGTTGTGTTTTGAGCCTAGATTTAAGAATGGTGACGGAAGGAGCGTCTCTAATTAAAGGCAGCAGTTCGTTCCAAAGGCGGGGGGCAGCCACAGCGAAAGCCCTGTCGCCCCTGTTTTAATCTAGTGCGTGGAACGTGCAGGAGATCCATACTACATAATCTAAGGGACATGGGAGCTGAGTGGCGCTGGATGAGCGCTGTGATATATATATTAAAAACCATAAGTAGGGTTTTAAAATGAATTCTGTGCTGGATGGGACAGGCTGAAGGCGAGAGAGGAGTGATTGAGGGAGTCCTAGGTAAAGGGAGTTGCAGTAATCCAGCCGTGATGTAATGAAGGCGTGTATTACTTTTTCCAGATTGTGAAATGATAAATGGGGTTTCATCTTAGCAATGAGCTGGTAAAAACTGCTCTTGACTACAGCAGCAATTTGCTTGTCAAAGCAGAAATTCGAGTCGTAGGTGACACCCAGATTTCTGTTGTGGGGTTTGACGTAGGGGGAGAGAATACCTAGGTCGGCCGCGCAAGGGGCTTTAGATTTGGAAGGGCCAAAAATAATGACTTGTTTTGTCATTGTTAATTTGGAGGAAGTCACTTCCCATCCAAACTTTTACCTCCTCAAGGCAGTCAAGGATGGTCTGAAGCGAGTCTGCAGATCTGAGGGAAGGTATAATTGCGAGTCATCGGCATAAAAGTGAAATGAGATGTTATGCTTCCTGATTATATTACCTAGAGGGAGCATGTATAGGCAGAAGAGGACAGGGCCTAAAATGGACCCCTGGTGGACCCCACAGGACAAAGGGGCAGAGAACTGGCCGATACACTGTTAAAGACCTATTGCTAAGATAAGAGGAAAACCATTGGAGAGCTGTGCTACTTACACCAACCCACTGCTATAGGCACAACAAGAGGGTGTTGTGGTCGACAATGTCAAAGGCAGCACTGAGTTCAAATAAGATCAAAATGATGAGTCAACGTGAGATTGAGAAAGATTACTTCCCTGTATCTTCCACTTTTATGTTTCGTAAATGTTTATGCCTGAGTCAATATTTCGATCTGAAACCTACCTTGTGCTTCTATATGATTGAAATCGAGAATGGGAAACGGCCTCAAAAACATTGTACGAATATAATTTAACAGGAACTAGGACTCTTAGTTTTGCTCAGTAGTTGCGTAATTGCTCAGAAGTCAAAAACATATCTGAAGTTTCAGTAATGGGCCATTACAGTACTGTAGCCAATAATATGTGGGACTAATGTTATTCTCTAAAATGAACTATGGCTATATATTATGATCCTCAAACCTTTGAATACTATTATGGAAAGAATTCTTTCTGCATGAACCTTGATTAATTCAAAGCGTTAACATACTTCCATGACTGCTACACCTTATCTATGCATATGACATCAATTGGTATTTATCAACGAAAAAAAACATATGATGCATTTAGAAAAAGTGAAAGATGAAATTACCCATCATTCATACCATCATATTCTGCAGCTCCCGACAATTACAAAAACAATAGAATGCATGTCATGAATTGTGGATATGGCCTTGTGTTCAAACTCCTTGTGTGAGACGGACAGTGATTAGTAACAAAGTACATACTGATAACATGTTTGCTGAGGCCACCATGAGAAATACATCTATAGACCCAATAGATATATACAAAAGCACTAGCCTAAGCTTGCATTTTACTTATTCCAATTAATTAAAAGCATTTGAAAAAACAAAGAACCAGAAGTGAAGAAAATGCTAAATGAGCAAACTAGTTCAAAGTAACAATATGCAAACCATCTCATCTAGTGAGATCTAAAATGGCATTTCATTGCACACATTACCCATTGCGCACATTACCCATTACACTTCTAATGACCACTTGAATACATGACATGGAGGCAAGCGAGTAGTTTATACATTCAAAGTCTTCCTTTCTTAAACTGATGCGTGTAAGCAGAGATGTGTTACATCAATTTAAGGTAGCGTCTGTCCGGGGGTAGGGATGGCCGGGTAAAAGGGCACTCTGTGTGAGGCCTACAGATGGCCGTGACTCTGCTCGTGGCTCCAGAGACTGAATGCTGTCTTGAATGTCCTGTGACAGAGTTTACACATATACTGCCTTTTAAATGTCAGGGCGGAGAGAGTGAGCGCATGGTAGAACAGAGTGTAAGGATCCTGAGTGCCAGACGTCTGCTCCACGCTGTTGGATCTCAACCGAGGGCTGGGACTGCCTTGTTGCCTTTCCATTTCCGGATTCTTGCCCTTGCATTCTGATGGGCTTCCAGGCTCCGGGCTGCAGGGCGCTTCCGCGATCGCTGAGGCTACAGGCACGGTCTGGGCTGGCTTGGCTGCAACGGCTGGTCGGCCAGGATGCTCAGAGGTTGTTTGAGGTGTCAGGGGCGGCGACGGGGAAGGCGATGGCGTGCGTTTGTCGACCTCTTTGGCCCCAGCGTCATCTCCGGTGGACATGTGGGACTGGAAGTGACTCCAAAGGCAAAGGTTTGTCCTGAAGGCTTTGTTGCAGAGGTGACAGATGTTTTCAGAGGGATAATGTTCATTCAACCCTCTTGACTTTTTGAAGGGACATATCCTGTTGTCTGCCCTCCCCTTTCTCTTTCCAAAGTTATCAAAGCCCGCCCTGGGCCCCTGTTCGATATTTGGTTGGAAATGTTTTAGGTTTACCGGCAACGTGTCTCCGATGGTGATCCGAATAATCTCCAGGGGGTCCCCCAGAGGGCTGCCGGGCTCGGCCTTCACGCAGACCCCTTCGTCTACCTGAGTGGCGTGTTCGTCATACCCGCCAGGGTATATCGTCCTGAGAACGAGCGGTGACGACGATGTGTCGGAAATACTGTTGTGGAAGGACGTATCCGTCCCCGTCGCCTTCGATGCCAATTTGACGACGGACTGATCGCGGCCGTGCAGCTCCAGTGTCGGCGAGAAGACTGGAACAGGGCTGTCCATGGACAACGATCGACACAGGAGGCTTTCAATAAACGGCCCGCTTCGGTTGATGGTCTGGCTGTGTTCACCCGGCTGACCGTGATAAGCACTTCGGCCATGGTAAACGGGATCCTCGTCTTTAATGGCCATCTCACAGCCGGGCTGGGACCTAATATGCTGGACTTCCATGTCGCTGAAAGACACAGAGGATGTGAGCTGCGGCCTGATCATGGTGGACAGTGAACGGTTACCCTTCAATGTGGAACTGTATGGAAAGACAGGCTTGCGCTCGGCATCGTCACTTGTTCCTGTTGCCTTTGAATTGACAGGTTGAGGATTGTGATGCGTGAGAAGCTGAGGCGCTTCTTGCTGAGAGCATCTGGGCTTCATCACAATGACACTCCTTGTCTGACCGTCGGTCTCATCCTCCTCTGAGAAGGAAAGCCTCTTTCTGGAGACACAATAGGACAAATTAGGGCTTGTGGACGCGACGTTGGTCAGGAAGGGGATTCCTAAGCTGTAGCCCAGCTCCTGTATGACTGCCAGGCTGCCCTTGTCCACAAAGAGCGAGGAGGAATACATGTAGTTCAGCACTATCTCAAAGGCATCCGCTTCACAGAAATCCAGGTGGACCACCTTCGGCGCATCCGCTTCCGTCCGTGTGAACAGAGACTGGAAATACTCACTGCTGGCTGCCAGGACACTCCGGTGGGCCTGGTACCTCTGGTCCCCCACCACCAGCACCGTGTCACACATCTGGCCGCTCAGGCGCTGCTCGTTGAGCACCCCCAACACAGAAGGCCCGTGGAAGGGGTTGTTGTAATGCACTAGGGTCTCCATCATCTCCTGCTCAAAAACAAATAACCCACAGCAAGACTGCGCAATGCATAAATGGCGATCGGAGTAAAGTAGCAATGTAATCAAGTGTGTAAGAGCATTTTAAATCGATATATTCGATCTTTCGAATTACGATATTTCTCCATTTGCAACTCGGAGGGCTGGTGTCCGAGGCATCTTGAACACACCATAAGGCATACAACTAGCAAACAGACAGTGATAAAATGTGCATTCATTGAGTGAAAACATCAATGAGTTGCCAGTTATTTCGTCCGTGTAAGTAATAGTTCCTGATATAGAAACGGAGACATTATCGCCCGTTACATTTTTGTGGAGGAGCGCCTATGAGACGTGGCCGAATTCTTGATGCTATTTCACTTCATTCAAGTAATGGCGCGTCGGCGATAAAACATGTAGGCTTCACATGTAGTTAGCCGATTGGATCTAAAACACACAATACACCGGGAAACAACGAAGGCAAGGCTTAAAGGTTTTTTTTGCCAAACAATGTTTTACATGAGAAAAAAGGTTCTTATCCCCAAATAAAAACAGCCTCCGAGGCTGTGAGATCGCAGGCATGGACTATATCCACTCCGAGCATGGATCAGCCAGTCGCAGGCTATACTGGAAAGTTGGAACAGCTCAGTAGCTGGTGAGGTTTAGATCACCAGAATCTCTCATCGAGTTACGTCAGGAAAACATTTCTAACAACAACTATGCCAGAACTATGTATAGATAACTAATTATCTCGCTCAAGTAAGTTGTGGCTGCCTTAACTTACCCTCATGGACTATTTCTGTTCCCAATGTGCATTCAAGCCAAGACTATGAATAGAATTCTGTAGAAAACGCGTTGGTCGTGATTCCATCTGTTGTTTTGATCAATAAAGTATCCGAATGGTAAAGTTAGAATCTTCTTTATTGATGACAACGGTCTAACAGAGAATCCATGCATATCGAGTTCCGGGTAATCACAGCCAAATCACGTGAGGTTAATCCCGCGAGACCCACTCACAGTACGGTAACATTTTAGGGTCAAACCGTTAAACAGTAAAACTATCTACATTCCCCTTCTTTAGCTGTGGCTCCTTAACATGAGAAACATAAATACATACACTTCTACACTAACAGCAGTATTATAATTGAAATGTAAATATGATCTGGTTCACTTAACTTTAACTAAGTGCCCCACAACTAAACGCATTGTTAACAGAATAAAACATTATGCAAAAGTCAAATAACAAAGCATTATTTCTGACATTTTGGATTCAATTACCTTCAGCAGCAAGCTCAGTTAATGTATTTTCTATTTGGCCTAGAGGCTCTGCTGGACCTAGTTAAACACATAGAATTGGCAACTTGAACTGGGTTTTTGACCGGCGCTACAACACGTTGCTCGGATCCCACGCCCTGCTGGGATACACTGGTGGGAGACTTTTCTGGATTTCGTTGTCTGTGACTCTGTTCTGCTGGTATTTGTTCAGTTCCTTCAGTCCTTTGTATTTTGTCCATGTCGGGGTCAAGTGTGGAGTGTTGTGTTCAATTCATCAGTGTATGTGATGCTCTTCGGAGGCTGTGGCTCCATCACTGGCAGGATGTGGCGTTGGTATTCCTTCCCTTCAGAATCCACAACATATGATCTTGGCTCATCACACCTCCGCTTCACCACTCCAACTGTATCATATCCCCTTTGCGTTTGGAGTCTCACCACCTAGTCTGGTTCCAGAGGGCGTAGTGGTTTGCTGCTCTTGTCGTAATAGTGTTTTTGTGTCCGGCGTTTCTTTGTTAATTGTGCTTTGATGCTGGACGGGGTTCTTGCAGCTGGTTTTAGCAATTGTTTGCAGATGGGCAGAATGGTCCGAGTGCGACGGGACAACAGCCTTTGTGCAGGTGAGCCCAAGATGTTGTCTCGGGGCATGTTTCGTGTTCCAAGCAGATTCAGGTAGAAGTCTGTCCCGTCCCCCTCTGTGATCTCTAACAGTTTCTTTGCACTCCTTACGGCCCTCTCACTGAGTCCATTGGACTGAGGATACTCTGGACTGCTTGTCACATGCTGGAAATCCCAAGATCGGGCGAAGTCATGGAAGGCCTGGCTGGTAAACTTTGTTCCATTATCTGAGTACAGCTTCTGTGGTATGCCGTGGACTGAGAAGTGACGCTTTAGCTTATTGATGACAGTCAATGATGACAGGCTGCTGAGCCGGTCAATTTCAAACCAGCCAGAATATGAATCAACAAGCAGCAGGTAATGGTGATTCTTCCATTGAAACATGTCTGTGGCGACAAGAGACCAGGGAAGGTCTGGGACTGTGTGCAGTTTTAGCGGCTCTTTTTGCTGGTGAGGCCTCAGGCTGTTACAGACTCCGCATCCCATAACGACAGCCTGAATGTCCTCATTTAAAAATGGCCAGATAACACTTTCCCTTGCCCTTCCCTTGGTGGATTCAAATCCTGGGTGTCCCATGTGTAGCACCTTCAGGTATTCCAAGTGCAGGGCAGTGGGCACGACCGCTGTTTCTTTTCATGATGACCCTGTCTTCGGCGGTGAGTTCATCACGGAAACTGAAAAATGGTCTCACCTCTGTAGGTACGCTGCATGGACGTCTTGGCAAGCCCCGTTGAATGAAACAGGTGAGTTTCTGCAGCACCGTGTCTTCAGCAGTGTATTGACAGAGTTCTTGAAGACGCCGTGGGGATATTAGTTAAACTTTCATCACCTCAAACTCTGGCCGTTCTGCCCTCTGGGGGCTGGCGTTGCACCTCGGTGCACAGGAAAGGGTGTCAGCTAAGCAGAGGTGCTTTCCTTTTTTGTAGGTGAGAGTCAGGTCGAATTATTGCAACTGTAACATCATGCGTTGCAGGCGAGCTGGGAAGGTGTGAAATGGCTTGTTGTGAATGGTGACCAAGGGCTGGTGGTCAGTCTCAATCACAACCGGCTTGCCTTAGATGTAGTCATAGAATTTGTAGCAGGCGAAGACCACTGCTTGGAGTTCCTTTTCGATTTGCGCGTATCTCGTCTCCGTCTGGGTCAGTGTGGGAGACGCGTATGCCACGGGATTCTCCTCTTGGAGGCAGGCAGCCCCTAAACCATATTGTAATGCATCACAGGTGAGTGTCACTGGTTGTCTCACATCATAGTAATGGAGTACAGGTGGCATGCTGATGCAGGTCTTGAGCCTGTCAAAAGCATTCTGTTGATGCTCCGTCCAATTCCACACCACTTCCTTGTGGAGCAGCTGATGTAGTGGTATGGTTAGCTCACTTAGGTTTGGAATGAACTTGCCCAAGTAGTTTACCATTCCTAAGAAACGCTGAAGAGCTGGCTTGTCCTCTGGGGGTGGCATTTCACTGATTGCTTTTATTTTTTTAGGGTCTGTTTTTAGACCCTTTTCTGTGAATGTGTGCCCAACATAGCTCACCTCGTTGAGTCCAAACTTGCATTTGCTGGGATTCAGTCTCAGTTGCATCTGTCTGGCACGATCCAGTACCTATTTCAGGTTTCTTTCATGCTCATCAGGGTCTTTACCACCGATGATGATGTCGTCCACGATTATAGCACATGGATGTTTTACATTTACATTTACATTTAGGGCATTTAGCAGACGCTTTTATCCAAAGCGACTTACAATAAGTGCATTTGTTACAATAAGTACATTTGTCAAAAGAAGTGAAACAATATATCGCTGTCGGTACAGTAAAGACGTTCATAGAACCAAGTGCAAGTATTACAATCGCTAGGCTAACCCATTCCCCGTGTAAAGCAGCGATAGCAGCTACTGTAGATGCTACACAATTAAGTACCTTGAATAAGTGCAATGTACAAGTGCCAGGACGTACAACATTCAATGGTGGCTGTGCATTGGTTTCTATGCAGAGTCGAGATGAACTCTGAACAGGTGAGTTTTGAGTCTTTTGCGGAAGCTGGTGAGCGACTCTGCGGTCCTGACTTCGGTAGGGAGCTCGTTCCACCACTGAGGTCCCAAAACAGAGAAAAGGATGTCCTGCAAAGATTTGTTCCATGGCTCTTCGAAACACTTCTGAGGCTGTACAAATTCCGAACTGCATCTTCAAGAACTTGAATCGGCCATACGGAGTTGTGAATGTTGTGAGGAGGGATGAGGCATCATCCAGTCTGACTTGCCAGAAGGAGCATTTAGCATCAAGGACGGAAAAGATAGTGGCACGTGACATCTGAGCGGCAACCTCCTCCACCGTGTGCATGGGATGGTGAGGGCGCATAAGGGCCTTGTTTAGGTTTCTGGGGTCTATGCAGATGCGCACGTCACCCGTCTCTTTCTTGTGTGTGGCCACTAAATTCGAAACCCATTCTGTGGGCTCATCCTCAGGTTCAATTACTCCCAGGGTTTGCATTCTTTGGAGCTCTTGTTCCACTTTTTTTTGCACTGCAGCTGGGATACGACGTGGAGGGCTGACAACTGTAGGTTATACAGCTGTTCATTTAGCTTGCATGGTAATGTCACTGTGCCAATCGGTTTGATCATAGATCCGCCAAATGCTACAAGATTGACCTGCTTAATTGGCATTTGCAGTTCTTCAGTGTGCCTGACAAGTTTGTATGTGTTAAGGGACATAGCGTTACATTTCGCCCCGGTATCCACTTTCAGGTTTAGTTGTTTGTCATTAACAGTCACAAAACAATGTCCTTCCTTGTCAATTTTCTTCTCATCTTCATGCAAGGACAAGCCTTCAATGTTGAATGTGTCTTCACTTTCATTGCTGGAGTTTGTTTCAGCATATAGCTGGTTTACCTGTCTGTTTGGTCTGCTTGACTTGGTAGACCTGCATTGGCTTTTGAAGTGGTTCTGCTTACCACAGTTGTGGCACTGTTGGCCAAATGTCACGTTTTGACACTGTTCACTTACGCTGGATGGGTTCCCCCACAATTCCGGCAGCTGGATTGATGGATTGTCCTTCATAGTGCGCTTCATTTTGCTGTAGATGTTTCTATGTTTTATTTGTACCCTATAACCTATAGCCTATAATAACCAATAGCCTATGATAAGAAAATATATTTCCTAATGAAATTTTTCATTTACAAGAAGAATATTTTCTTATAGCTAATAGAGATTTTTATTTGTACACATTGTATATTAAATTATATATTTATTCTTGATATGCAACCAGTATGCCCCACCTCCCTCCCTACCTCCCTCAGCATGCTCAATTACATAATCAGCTTGATACACCTGGCTGACTGTTTGACTGAAGCAAAACTAATTGAACCCATTTTCACACCATGAAAGAAGAAAAATAAGCATAACCAGCCACGGCTGAAATGCTGTGGATCAAATTAGTACATCATATAGGCTCTTCACGTTAAAGCTATGATATCTTGTTTTGCAAAACAAGAGTGCATTTGTCTGTTGTTTTCTCTTGGCCAGCACAATTCTGAAAAATATTTATTTTTGTCTCAAAAGGCTGTTATTTGTATTATTAAGGAAAAAGGTTGTTTCAATGTCGTTTGAAAACCCAACATTTTCGATTAAATGTGTCGAGTACTTTATATTTTTCCCGTCTCCCCTTTACTTGACAATTAACTGTCACGCTGAGAGTTTACAGTGCTGCCATGGTGACCGCGGTGGGTATCAATGGTATCAATTCACAGGGGACCGGGACTCGAGCCGTCTCCCAGCATGCTTCTCTTTCCTACTCACACCAAAAACATGTTTACTCATGCTGACACTTCCATTATTAATGTCTAATTAACGTCAAATAATAACTTGTTTTCAACTATTGAAAACCTTCTCTTGTCACAAAAAGATCTTCATGGATTTCCTAACCCATACTGTCTAACGAATACTCCATGTTACATGCAAGGTTGTCAAAAGAACAAAAAACGTTCAAAACCAGCTTGAACTAGACGAAACCCGGCCATGTCAGAATTTGAAGTATAACATATTTTGTCATAAACTGCTTACTTGCAGCATGTCAGAGCTAACAATGTTGCATGTACAACTCCCCGTAGGCCATTAGCCTGCTGTGCTGCTGTGGTAAATGTGGTTCACCTGGGGGCCTTCGAATCAGCTAGGGGATGGGTGGGAGTGGGATCACAGAGGACTTGAGAAGATGAATACGCCCTGAATCATTCCACCATCTTAGTGAGGAATACGCAGGTACGATGTGGTGGCTGAATGCATAGTGGGGGAATGGGTCTTTATCAGAAAATGAGCTGGGTACACTCTATGTGGATTGCTGGGGCCCTTGTGGCCCTCGCGAGGGGACACCACACTATGATGGAAGGTAGGCCTCTGTTGAGATTTCTTATGTTGATGTTGTTGAGAAAAATGTTGTATAGTATGTGGGAGATTTGTATTAGGACAATGCTTTGTCTTAGTTACAAGTTTAACTCCTTTAATTTATTCATTTGAATTAGTCCTCATTTAATGGAAATTAAGTCAAATTAGGAGCTTTTATACAAGGTGACTCCCAGATGAAAATTACAGATAGATAGCTACGTATGGATAAGTATGGATCACGTTATACTTACAGAGCGTCAGTGATAAAAACACACCATGAACCTTCCGAATGCATTTTAGAACGTAAAATGCATTTTAGAGTGTAAAACTTTAGGGTACGTTAATTAACCATTAATTAACATTAGTTAATGTAGTAGTAATAATTGCTTTATAGCATTAGCAAATGGTTTAGGGTAAGGGCTAGTGGGTTAGGCAGTTAGGGTTAAACCTAATGCTATAAAATAATGTATGAATAAATGCAGAAGTTATCATGAACCCCATCAACTTACTTTATGTGAACACCATGAGTAAACTTAAATACTATAAGAATACTATAAGTAAACTGATTACTAGACCATAAGTGGCTGTTAATTAACTGTTAATTAACTGTTAATGCTTGATTAATGTACCCTTAGTGTCAGTTGTGACCTTTTGGAATTCATCAACTTAACATCTGTTTCCATGAGAAACCGAATAACGAAACACCTTCTCTTTGCTTTTCTGTAATTGTAGGAAAAGACTTATCGAAGACAGGGTACCACCTCTGCACCATCAATGAGACCAGGAAACAGAGTAGGTTGGTATATCATGCGGTCCCTTACATCGTGCAAAGACACTGCGGGGGCTGGCTGCCATGGCGGATGTGTAAAGTCACTCTTTACAAGATGACCTCGGGGCTGGAGTACAAAGAGGTCGTCCGAGAGGTCACCAGATGCTGCCATGGTTTCGTACACATGGGCCGCTACTGTGTGCTGCGTGAGTCGTTGTCTGTTAGCATTGACGCTACTACAACCACTTTCCTTTTGACATTTCATATTTACTGTATGTGGTAGACCCTTTTATCCAAAGTGACTTGAGGTGAATTCAGAGACATGAAATGTTTACGTGCTCGTGGTTGCCTATTAGGTACCATATACATATGGTACCTCAGTACATTTGAATATTTCTTCACACCTTTACAGTGTCAAAGAGTAGTAGACAACACAGCATAATCCTGAATCTCCAGCCAGGCTCATGATTAAAACCCCTACGACATAGTAGATGATGACATATTGTATTCATATTTAAATAGTGGGCTAGGGTAATTTACCTTCATATCCACAGGCTATCAATAAACATCCTTGATCAAGATCTCTCACCCTACCTGCCTTAATTACATGCATCTCAAGTCGCTTTGGATTAAAGGGTCTGCTAAATAAATAAATACCCAGTAAATACTACTTATAACTAATAACGCCATATGTTTCTTTGGAGCTATCCGCTAACAAGACTTCAGTTTATATGTATATATATAAAGGTCTTATAGTGAGTTATATCTTGTCATTCAGCACTCAACAGAACCAGGGAGTTCACTACCAAGCCGGGATTCTGCCCGACCGCAGCTGAAAAGTCACATGACGGCTGCCAAACCTGTGTTTGGGACATCGACTGCCCAGGTTGGCAGAAATGCTGCCAAACGTTGAATCGTTCCCGATGTGTCGACCCTGCCAGTAAGTAGTTATTCAGTGATAATTAGTTGGATTTTTTAACATGGTTCTTATCTTGTAGTCTTCTTTTGTTGGAGGCCCAATCTCTTGTTTTCTTGTTTGTGTTATGTGTGTTAAAAGCAAAGTGTAATCTTTTTCAGTGTTTACACATTACGAAGCCAACGGAGGATGGAGGCTCAATGTGACGGTGACAGTGAAGACGGATTATGATGTCATGATGGCCTTGGATAAAGGACTTTTTAACCACACACAATTGTTGCACACCATGGTATGCTAGCAATGAATGCAAAAAATGGGATCAGTGGTTTAAAGAATGTCCTTATATTTTGAAGCTTTTCATAATTTAGAATTTTTGGAAGGAAGCTACCTACTACGAAAGTATACTTTATGTCATTGATTCTCTGAAACTTTTTCTTTAATTGAACTCATTGCAATTTCCTCCATCTGTGTTGTGCATGTCTGTACCCCTGCTAGGTGAGCGGGGCGCTGAACTCCTCAGATATTTCGGTCCAGTATCTCAGCTCGTGTCCAGTGGTTCCTTACAGCACCGCTACGTCTCTGATAATTGGCTGTGATGCCACACTCTCCCTGGACGTCACCACGGCCAAAATGCATGGACTCCTCAGGGACATATCAGAGGTGTCCTCTGTAACAGTGGAAGGTAAGGACAATCTCATGGTCAGAAAGATTACCATGAAGAACTTGAAGCACTCTCTTGCCTCTCGGAGATGGCCACTGGTGCAGTAAGTGAATGCATACTATAGTTATACTATATACCAAGCTAAAATGTCATTTATTTATTCAAAAGAGACAAAATAAAATGTAACCTTTGTGGGCCAGGAGGAATCTCATCATTGAGCAGACTTGTTCTGGAAAGTATGTGGATCATGAATCATCCCACATACTTGTTAGCAATCGGCCTCCATTCTAGCGTTCTCCTTTACAGCAAAATACAAAAACGATAGATATAAGATATATATAAGAGATAAATATGCAGACATCATCCACCTTCAGAAAGTGAGCAGTGTAAGCTGTTCCAGTCATATGTTTCCTAAATTGACACAGTTACATGCTTAATGATTGTGAGTGTCTAACAGTCTAGCTGTTTGGTTGCTCCTGTGTATGGAGGTTTGTGATTCATGACATTCTCCAGAACTCAGTGTTCAGGAAGTGTGAGTCAGTAAACCGCCACAGTTTCCCTCCCCCGATACTTCTTTTTGACGGTCATCTGTGGGACGCTTCCTGCATCGCTGGAAAAGCTATCACCACTACACACACCCACTCACACACATGAATCTAACAAGAATTTGAATGCACTTTGTTATGAATATAATATTTAAATGGTATAATCTAAATGTGAAAGTAATTAACTGTATGTAACTGTGACCCCTCAATCGGAAAAACAATGTGTCTGTGGCACCATTGTTTATCAGTGATTCCTTACAAAAAGGATACAAACACATTTCAATCCAAACCACCAAACCACCATTTAAACAACAGCTTTAATTATCAACAATCAATTCATATTTTGGGAACCATTTCAAGGAAATGCCACATGGGTAATACAGTGGTGTCATCTTTATAAATTTACCTAAATATACACCACGATATTTGATGCAAAAGTTGCTTTTAGTGAATTCAGCATATACCCAAAGTGCACACCCAGCCTTGTAGTTCAGTATACCTTATTATTCCGCGCGACTATACTGCTACAGCATATACCTGTGCCTCATAAACCTACTCATTACTGCACAAGCACACAATGTGTCTTCATTTGTCAACACAGACGTGGATGAGTGTGCGCAGCCTGCTCTCCGTAATTGCTCCCCTCATGCCGAGTGTAACAACACCGCGGCCTCCTACCACTGCTCCTGTCGCCACGGCTACACAGACGTTCTTCCCCAAAATGCTGGTGCATGGTGTGAAGGTGTGTTGGCGAGGGGCAGTTCTCTCTATGAATGGGCGGACATGATATATTGGATGTGTGTGTGTTCGCGATACAGTGAGAGGATGAGACTTTTCATAGAGACTATAAATAGTTGTGTGTCAGAGTGACTCAGAGATCATTTCTGTCTCAGCAGCGGGGTATTGTAACGAGGATAGGGATACATAAGCTCCAATATCAATCAGCGTATAGATATACAGTGCATGATATGTACCTTACATAGGGACATAAGTGCATTCCCTCTTTCCTCTGAGCACTACAACAATTTTCTTTTATATTGGGCATTGAATGTGTTTGCATTTGACCTACAGAGGACGACCTTGACATCGCCCATCTTTTTGATTTGCAGTTTACCAGACCCCCACCAATGCAACCCCCTGTATCAACGGACAAACTGGATCCACAAGACAAAGCCCCTCTGCCACTCCTGGACCCACCCTGGACCCACCCAGGTGGTCGGCTTCAGCCCCGACCACCCTGCAGACAAGCGCCACTTCTAACACAGGCACCACACCGCCTGAGGAGATGGCCACATGTGGTACGAAGTACACATCACCCGTCTCCTGTAAATGTTGAGAAAGGAAACAGGAATGTGTATCTACAACTCATTTTACCAGAACCGTCGTTTAACTTGAATTGCGCTTAGTCATCTTCTTCTTCTTCTTCTTCTTCTTCTTCTTCTTCTTCTTCTTCTTCTTCTTCTTCTTCTTCTTCTTCTTCTTCTTCTTCTCCTTCCTCTTCTCCTTCCTCTTCTCAACCTTCCCACAACCACCAACCAGCTCCTCCCCAGCTCACCCAACTGTCTTCATCCCACATTGCGGGAACATCCTTCTGCCTGTCCTGGTCTGGCCTGACACAGAGCAACCAGACAAGCTATTTAGTTGATCTGAGAGAGGGGTCAGAGATCATCAATCACCTGGTGACCTTTGAGACCAAGGTGAACATGACAGATCTGGATCCTGGGGTGCTCTACAGTGTCACCGTCACCCCCTGTGCATGTGATGCCCAAGGGGAGAGTCACCTATTGAATGTGAAGACGGGTAAGTCAATTACGGGCCGATTGCTCTATAACAGGTGTTCCCAACCTGTTTTCACTCAAGGCCCCCTTCCCAGTGTCAAAAGTGTTTCAGGCCTGTAGCCGAAGACTACAATACTATATTCCCGAAGCTAACCATGGCTCAATTCTATGATGCAATTTGTCAGAGAAATAATGTGTGCAGTAGCCTTTGGGCCCACTAGGTAGTTGCATTGCACATGTGTATCACTATTAAGGTATTTTTTACAATAGATTGGTTTTGGATAACATTGTGACCATTGTGCATTTTTATACGTTATTATACAATTACTTTGAACTTTGTCTTTTCTTCAGCTGCTCAGACCCTTAAGGCCACTACAAAAGTGACAAATCTGAACTTCACTGATGACTTCCTAAACGCAAGCAGTCAGGCTTACTTCAATTTCTCCAAGAGTTTTAAGGAAGAGGTATGTTGGTCACTCATTACCATCTCCATAGCCACATAGTTTAGAGTTGCACAGGCATGATTACAAAACATACTATTCTTCTTGTTTTTTTCTGTAATGACTTGCCATTATTAAGGTAAAGGCAATAATTGACCTGTGCTCTGTCCATACCTATTCCATCCATCCATCCACCATCCATCCATCTGTCCCTCCCTTGTTACCAACAGATATACAAGTCTCTCTCTTCAGAGCTCAAAGAACTGGTTGACAATAGGAAGGTGAGAATCGAGATCACCAGCCTGTCACAGGGCAGCGTGGTTGTCAACTTCTCCATCGTCTACGACGCGAGTGTCACCATGCTCAACGTGTCCTCTGCACTGTTGAGCTCCCTGTTAAACAGCACCAGATACAGTGTGGACGAAAACAGCGTATCTGGTATGTATCTCTCACTGCATGGTCCAGGAGAGGATAGTTGAGCTGTTTTGACTCCCAGACAAAGACAAGTTTTTATGTTCAAAGCCCAACGTCCGCAGACTCCATGTAGGCATCCTTGATCAAGATGAAGTGCATTTCAAATGTCATTTTATTTTGTCATTCCTTTAGATGTTGATGAATGTGCTTCGGAGCTGAGCGACTGTTCCCAAAATGCCATATGCAATAATACCTGGGGCTCCTACACATGTGTTTGTAATGATGGCTTTGAAGATATGGGCTCGGATTGGCCAGGACGAGTCTGTGAAGGTATATGGTCCGGAAGACCCTATGTTCATTGGTAGAATTGTAGAGAAATAACATAATAATAAGAAAAGTGTCTAGATGTTTGTTGGATGTTCTCTAATACTCACTATTTCACCTTGTTCTCTCTGTAGATACCACTACCTCTTCGTTAGCCCCGCCCACCACTCTACCTGTCACTACCTCTTCCTTAACCCCGCCCACCACTCTACCTGTCACTACCTCTTCGTTAGCCCCGCCCACCCCTGTACCTGTCACTACCTCTTCCTTAGCCCCGCCCACCACTCTACCTGTCACTACCTCTTCGTTAGCCCCGCCCACCACTGTACCTGTCACTACCTCTTCCTTAGCCCCGCCCACCACTCTACCTGTCACTACCTCTTCCTTAGCCCCGCCCACCACTCTACCTGTCACTACCTCTTCCTTAGCCCCGCCCACCACTCTACCTGTCACTACCTCTTCCTTAGCCCCGCCCACCACTCTTCCTGTCACTACCTCTTCCTTAGCCCCGCCCACCACTCTACCTGTCACTACCTCTTCCTTAGCCACGCCCACCACTCTACCTGT
The DNA here is from genome assembly GCF_949987615.1 of Pollachius pollachius. Classification (NCBI taxonomy): domain Eukaryota; kingdom Metazoa; phylum Chordata; class Actinopteri; order Gadiformes; family Gadidae; genus Pollachius; species Pollachius pollachius. The sequence continues at coordinate 9,583,315 of NC_136939.1, forward strand.
CACTACCTCTTCCTTAGCCACGCCCACCACTCTACCTGTCACTACCTCTTCGTTAGCCCCGTCCACCACTCTACCTGTCACTACCTCTTCCTTAGCCACGCCCACCACTCTACCTATCACTACCTCTTCGTTAGCCCTGCCCACCACTATACCTGTCACTACCTCTTCGTCAGCCCCGCCCACCACTATACCTGTCACTACCTCTTCGTTAGCCCCGTCCACCACTCTACCTGTCACTACCTCTTCCTTAGCCCCGCCCACCACTGTACCTGTCACTACCTCTTCCTTAGCCACGCCCACCACTCTACCTGTCACTACCTCTTCCTTAGCCCCGCCCACCACTCCACCTGTCACTACCTCTTCGTTAGCCCCGCCCACCACTCTACCTGTCACTACCTCTTCCTTAGCCCCGCCCACCACTCTACCTGTCACTACCTCTTCATTAGCCCCGCCCACCACTCTACCTGTCACTACCTCTTCGTTAGCCCAACCCACCACTCTACCTGTCACTACCTCTTCGTTAGCCCCGTCCACCACTGTACTTTTCACTACCTCTTCCTTAGCCACGCCCACCACTGTACCCTTTAACTACAGTAAGTTCATGAGCCTGCCCACCATTAAGAAAGGGCTTCCATCCATCTCGGTGGAATGCAGCCCGAAGGCCATCATGGTGACGGTAGCCAAGGATTTTCTGCAGACCAACCAAATCAGTTTGCAGTCACTCCACCTCGGCCAGGTGTCCAACCTCCCACGCGACCTCAACGATACCCACGTGCGCCTGACCGCGGCATGGAACGACACCAACCTGCTCAGCGTCAGTGTGGTTTTACTTTTTTAAGCAATCTCAACAAGGCCTTACTCAATGAACGGCTGCTTTTGTTGCTGAGGGTGAACTTTGTTGTATCCTTTTTGAGAAAATATACAATGAAAATTATTCAAAATGTGGGGTTTGTATATAGAACTACTCCTACCTCACAGCCAAGGTGACCCTATTCAACAGCCCAGAGCCATTGCTGGACGGCACCAAGGGCATCGTGCACATGGCGGTGCCCATCCGCTGCACCTACAGGAAGAGCGTCTTCATCTCCGCAAACTTCGGTGACATGGGGTAGAGTCTCAATATAGACAAAATCGAATAGCATTATTCTTTTTTTTTATTCTTTGTGGAGCTGTTTATCTGTAGGGGTAACATGGTGTGCTGCAAACGTTGAACTTTCTACTATTTCCAGATACAACATGAACATAGACCCTATATCGGCCTCGGGCTCCTTCAAAGTGATCATTCAGTTGCTGAACGGCACGTCTGCCCTGCCGCACAACTACACTTTGTCCCCTGACGAGGAGGTGGTGGTAAAGGTCTCCATGAACACCTCCGCCGAGGAGATGAGGCTGGTCATCAGCAAGTGCTGGGCCACCCCCACCAGGAATATTCAGGAAAACCCCAGCTACATTTTCCTGAACAACGGGTAGGTGTCTGGGTAATAGCTCTGCTGTTACCAAGTTGCAGGTTTGGGAGAGTACCTGGAGATTGTGGCGGGGGGGGGTGGCTATCGCTTATAAAAACGACTTTGCAGTGTATACGTTTTGTTGTTTATGAATTATTTGTGTCCAGCTGTCCTCTGCCCGACTCCTACACTGCAATCATAAGCAACGGGAACTCGAGCTCTTCCTCGTTGTCGGTGCGGATCTTCTCCTTCGTGGAGTTGGACGTGGTCTACCTCCACTGCCAGGTCCAGATCTGTGTGGAGATGGGATCGGCGACATGTGTACCTGTGAGGACTTTCACTGTTCACTGATGATGCGCTGCTTTTCCCCCTGCCAACTTGAAAGCCAGTCAAACAATCAAATGTGTCCTTTCAGGACTGCAGCATGAGTAAGGCCCGCCTTGCCAGAACAGTTGATCCACTTGTCGGCTCCTCTGGGGCTTTGATACGAGAGCATGAGTGTGAGTGGTTTCCCTCTTTCTCTCCCGGAATAATGATAAGCTAGAACATGTTTGCAGTAGATACGTTTGCTCGTCCATATAATGTATATTGAACAGACACTAGGGTGACTTCACCAATTTTAGTTGAGTGTGTGTTTTGAGGAATTTATGATGACTCATATCCGAGTTGTGTATTCAAAGTGTCTGGGTTTATTGGTTGAATGGAGTAATAGCTAGAGCTATTCCTCTGTTAAGGGATACACAAGGCATTATTTGTATCACTATCATCATTGCGTAGTGTACATCTAGTCGGTTATTTGAGCAGCTTGTTTCCCGTCAGGATTTGTGTGATCTGTGACTTTTCCTGAATGAACTTCACAGATAGCCTTGAGACGGAAAGTGATATACTCCAAGTCGTGGGCTTCAGCTTTCTGGGAATTGCTATAATGGTGATCTTTATGGCCGGTTTCACCTGCATCGTCTTCTACCAAAGAAACCGCATCGGCCACTACAACTTCAACATCAAACCCAAGCAAGACAACTTCACCTTCCATGTCTTTAATACGTAGGGATTCAATGAGGGTGGCATTATGTCCCTTGTCATAATCGATTCATCGATTCACGCTGTAGCGTATACATCATAGTGTATATTATGTTTTAAAAGCTAACCAAAGTCTGTCGCATTCAGTTCAACAATTGCCAGGGAAAGATGTAGTCAAAGATACGATGTAACGCACTTTCGCTCAATATTTTTCTACATAGACGAAATTAGTTACTCTTTTTTTATGTTCTCTACTTGCAATGAACAGATGATTGAGTGTATGATGAAGATAAAGTTGGCTGTAATAATTAATCTCAAGTGGTTTTGTGTTATGCTGTATCCACACACTTGAGGGTGCTAGTGTTGCAGTTTTGAAAGAACTGAACAGAACAGATAACAAGATGGCTGCCTGCATGTGAGGGACAGAGGTCCTCTCCTCGGCCAGGTCCACATCAGGTCAGGACATTATCAGATGCTTGGTGATAAGAAACATAAGCCATTCGCAAACGAGGCATCCGGAACACCTTCCAGCCACATAATAACCATCCTGCTTTTTTAAGGCATTTATGGAGCACACCCAATGCACATTGTTGCCATTAGACACATGATAAACCAAAATGTTTCCCGGGTTAAATACGTCCACGTGTTCGGAGTGTAGAGGTAAAGCCGTCGCCTGGTGCGCTACATGACAAACACAAGAGGACAGTTCTCTGAGGATGCTGTTCCCTGGAGACGGTGATGAATGAATAATACTTCGGGAGGCTGGTGGCTAGTAGGCACGTAACCATCTGGGAAGCTATAACTAAACCCCCTCCCTGATTAGCCCATTCTGCCGCCTGAGATCCGCTGCCGGGTTGCCATGACATCCGTGGCTGCACGCAGGCTGGGTGTGCCCTGGAGGGATCGAGGGAGGCATAGAAGGAGAGTGATGAAATATAGAGGGCGCATTTCGCGCGTTTTCATCCAGAGTGTGTGTGTGTGTGTGTGTGTGTGTGTGTGCGTGTGTGTGTTCATAATTGCTGCACAAACGAAATGTTAAATTGCTAAATGATACAAAACGACCTTATAGGCAGATTGCGTCACAACAATTAGGCCAGATGTGAGGTTTGCTTTGGAGTAAAAAGATCTGATTCAAGTTGCAGATTTAAAGACCTGCAATGCATATTTTCAGGTGTTTAGTTTGATTCATGCCTTCAGCGTTGTATCCAACGTGTATGGCCTTTACCTCATCACAGAGCCCCTGTTCCTCTTCAGCTTACCTCCACTTCCCCATTCCTTTGGGTCAGTGTGCCCCTGAACCAGAAGCCTTCGTCCTTGATTTATTGTGTGTGTTTGCGCGCGTGTGTGTGTGTGTGTGTGTGTGTGTGTGTGTGTGTGTGTGAGTGAGTGTGTCCCAAGGCTTTTACACTGGACCCTACCTCTCACAGGTCAGGGCTAATTAGCACTCAAACATCTCTGCAGTGTACATAACCAGGCCAGAGCCTCAGCTAAAGGATCCTTAAGGAGCATAATTACATTAAGTCTTCTTGGTTACACAGGGGAATTCTGATGGTAGGGTAGAGAGTGCAGAATTAAGAAATGTATACAGGTTTTTAGTCATTCAGCAGAGACCTTTGACCAAAGGGACTTACATTGAAGGTAGATATATTTCAGTTATGATCCGGTAGAGCTAGGCATCTTGCTCAAGGATGCCTATGTGTAGACTGCTGCCATCGTATTTGACCCAAGAACCTTTTGAGTCAAACACTACTATCCTAGTAGCATTTTGCAGACATGATACTTTACTTACTTGGCCCTTAGTTGTGAGGCCTTTATCGATGGATAATGGAGATGAACGAACCCATTTATCTAGATCCACATGGTGCTATTATGGTCCATTGTTCCTCTGTGTAATAACCTTGAAGATAACCTATGATCTCTGGCCAGAACCAAATACGTGCCTTTCTAAGTGGTGTGTAGCTTGTGCTTGAGTTAGCCTGTAAATACAATGATGCTATGAAGTAAAAATATAATATAATTATTATACGGATATCTGTTCAACCATGTTATCCTGTTTTTGTGTATGTTTGGGATTCCTTGAGGCCAGACTATCCATTTAGAAGCCAAATTTTCTTTCATAGTTGACTAGTATTTAGTAGAACTCATCCATGTCAACTATTAACAATGGTAACCATAAAAATCAGGTAGGTGAAGTTCAACAAGGCGCCTCTTCTAAAATAAAAAAACAGCACACTCATATAGACCAACCACCTCACCTTATCTCAGATACACCCCCAGTGGCAGCTCTCTGTACTGCACCTCTTCAATTAAATATAGTCTGTCGCAGTGCCAAATAAATTGCCAAAACATCCCTGGATTTTCTTTTTATATATAAGACGGATAAGGCATTCTGTTTTACCTCTGGTTTCTTTTTAAGAGACTTAAAGAGACAGATTTTAGTAGGGGAGCCATTGATAGTGTGAATTAAAACATTACGGGTAAGATGTAGCCATCCAAGACCATAGCAGCGATAGGAAATGTTATTATTTTACATAGCAATGTCACTGTTGATCAGTGGGTGTAGGCTACACCCACTGATCGATGGAAGGAGAAACACGACCCTCTGGTTAGAAATGAGAAATAACCATAACCAACACTGGTTTCTGTATGCTTCATAATCTTTGAGTTTGAGGGTTGCCGTGCCAAGCCAGAGGCCTATGGGAGGAACACCTTAGTATGTCCTTTCAGGGGGAGGAAACCCTCTCAAAACATAGAACCCACACACAAAGGTCCTGTTGGAACCCGGGCCCCTCCTACTGTGAGGCTGCACCCCCAACATAAACAACAATAGCTGGGGGCCACTGACAGAACGACAATAGAAGATAGCAACTTTCAAGCGTGTTTATTTACATTTCAACTGATTCACATACATCAATTTCAGTTTTTTTGTTCAACATTTATAGAAGCACTTAATGGTGTGGTTATTCTGAACAGTATTCCCATTAAAACATTGTTTTGAAAACAATATAATGTGACCTGAAATTAACATATAGCACCAATGGAATAATGCGGTGGATGAGAAACATGAGACATGTTTCAAACATGCTTGTGACCTACAGTATGTGATCTTTTTGGCGAACAGAAAGCTTTTAGGGTTATGGAGCAATAATCTCTTTTGCTAAATATAACCTAGTCACACGTCGTCATGGTAACGCTTTATTTTACAGGCTATTCCATAATTTAAATTCATCACAGACCAATATGAAGGTAAAATGTAGACTATTCATGAACTAGGTTCTGTTTGGTTGTTTACTGTACACATATGCACCCTGAACTTTACCGGTAGGTAAGAATTCTATATATAAAATCTTTGCAAAAGAAAAATATCACAGCCTTCTTTAATTTTTTAATATCTGATAAATATATATTATATGCATATGATACAATCATCATCGTTGATATTGCACTTCCTAGTGTTAGTGTGGTTACTGAAAACCCATATACAGACTTTACCAGATAATTTCTGTACAAGGGTTTTTTCTACATTTTACCTTTGTATTAATCACTCCCCAAACAATTTGTATTCATGGTTTTGTTGTTTTGTATTATTATCATCACTTAGATATTTTATGAGGAAATAACTGTCTGCGAAATAAAGCGTTACCCAAACCATTATATATGTACACTACTACTGCTATCTCCTGCCATCTCACACTGTAAGCTCTGTTGCTTGGGTTTGGACAGTCGGTGTGCTAATCCGCCGGTTTTACGTCAGGCGCGAAGCGGACCACCCCAGTGGTCCGGCGGGGCTCGGGTCTTACCACGAGAGGTTCTGACTCTCCTCCGGCAGCACCCTGGGCACCACGATGATCGGCTCGGAGACCCTCGTCATGAGCTTCCCTTTAGCGCACAGTTTACATACCAATGAAGAAGAAGAAAGGGGGAGAGAGAGAGAGAGAGAGAGAGAGAGAGAGAGAGAGAGAGAGAGAGAGAGAGAGAGAGAGAGAGAGAGAGAGAGAGAGAGAGAGAGAGAGAGAGAGAAAAACACAAACACAGGATGAGGCATTTCTCGGGATCATCAACATCTGTGTAGCTGAGCACTCATTCGGGATGATAGATGTGGAGAGAATGACTAATTAGAACATAAAGTAATCATTAGTTAGCAATTAGTAATTACTTTTGAAAACAATTGACTCAAAATCGAAGTCGAATTAAACCATGGGGATCCTGTAAGCATTTGCCAAGAATCCACACCCAAAGGTTTAACAATCTAAATTTGTATTGGTTTGTATCTTTATAATCTGATGGTTTAAAGGCAATCAAAGTTGCATTTGTATTATATATAGCTATAGTATCAAATACAGCAAGGACATTACAGACCATTCTCTGTATAGTCTTCTTCAAAAGAGCCAGCCGGAGCCAGTTCCAATTCATACTTACCCTCACAGTTGAGTTTAACAATGAAAAGTATTCAATACTTAAAACATTCAAGAGATAATGCCCCAAAAACTGTTGAATGGAATGAAAATATTTGGTGAAAAAATGTGTTTCCAGTTAAGAAGAAAGTAAAACAAATGATTCAAGATTCAACAAAAAATTGAAGATAAGTTTCACAGAGTCCCAATAAAACAAATTATCGGCAGAAAATGCATGGTAGGTAAATCTTAAAATCGGAAGGGGTCGGATGATCCCTCCATAGTGATCATCGAAACATTAAACAATTCAACCATCATATTCATGCAACCGTGCAATGGGTTATGCCCGGCATCCTGGCTGCATCCCATTCCACAACGGGCAGATGTTTCGCGGATGACCAGCGATGACTTGAGAGAACCCAAGGCTTCCTGCGCATAAGCGACGTAAGATGGCCTTGCATCTTACATGTAGGACAGAGCCGGCATGCACTGCAGAGAGACCCATTCCCTCCTGGACACTATAGTTTCCATATGGAAGAGAAATACATGCAATGTCTATTTTTAGTTGAATGTCTGAATGGGCATTCTGGAGTGTTGGGCGAGTTCACATACATGAAAGACGAAATATCGGAACCTCGCTTAGATCGAGTATGTGATCAGTGACCACAGAGACGCAAGTGTGCTGCTGTGACACAGACAAAAAACTTGGAAGGGTTCGACTCCTTCTTGGGCATGTATGAATGGGAATGGGTGGTAATTGGGGCTTGCGGTTGTTGTTGTTGTTGTTGTTGTCGGTTTCTTGTTGTGTTGTAGTAATTTGTCATTACCTGGGATCTGGTAGCGTACAGCCCCACAGATGTTGCTTTAGAGTCTGCACCCAGCCAATGTCTCGGATTGGCTGGCAGAGTTGTATGTAGTGGTGCTGTTTTAGCACAACCCTTTAAATGAATCAGAATGTCACTCATTAGCACTCTGAAACACAATGCTCAAACAGCAAGACTTACTCAAACATAGGCCATCCATGTTACCTGAAGATAAGGAGTTAATTACGATGGGTTTCAGTCAATATCTTAACATATCAAACACATCTGATGTTAACTTGAATATGTAACGTATATACATCATTGCATTATTTGTGTAAATATGGCCAGGCTCAAAGAGAATCACATGCCTTTTTATTCTGGAATTTGGTTCTTAGACTTGTTTGTTACATGCATGTTGCTACCCAATTTGAACGAGTGGTCTGAATATATTCAGTGCTTGAATCATATATTCTTCGGTTCCCCATGTGAACGCAATATGCATGAAGCTGAAAAGCCCTAAGAACTTATGCCAGAATATGGTACCAGTATTAAATAAGCAAAAAATAATAGTGAGCAAGAGCGAAATTCTCTTCCATGTGGATGATAATCATTAAATGATATGATCTCACCAAGGTAAGGAGTGGAAGAGGTGAAGCATACGAGCAGATATCTGCAACCTAAGCGGTGCTATCTCTGTATTTCTCAACAAAAGACCCAAGAACACACTGCTTTTTTTCTACTTTTGGCATTTATTTGTGTATTTCATTAAATATATGCAACACAAGCACGTCACAGTAAAATATATATGTATATATATTTCTTGCCCAACACGTCACTTTCTTTACCACACTTTCTATCCTGGTTTGCCTAAGAATGATAATAATTAATAATGACTATAATAATAGCCCCGCAAGTGATCTAACCACTGTTTACATACACTTCCCCAAACCGGACCCTCACACAAGCCTCCCCTGGAAACCATAGGCTACAAAATGACAATGAGCCTCATGCTTTACGGTGTCACATGATCAGCCATGGTCTCACATGATCAGCTATGGTAGCGGTGGTACTGATAAATACAGATAGAAATGGTCAGTGTCCCCCTTTGGAATGGGACACCAAGTGACGCAGGTCGGCAGAGGTGACGAAAACAGTGTACCGGGTGCCCTCGTAGGAGGCGGTGGTGGTGGTGGTGGGTGGTGGCGGTGGTGGTGGGTGAGGGTGCTGGGTTTGGTGAGGGTGCTGGGTTGGGTGATTGAAGTGGGGTGGGGTACAGTGATGGGTAGGCCTTTCACAATGTACAATGCTCTGCCATTGTGGTCTAAACCTCGTCAAAACCAAGGGGCGTAAACAAAATGAAAGTCCCTTCAACGCAAAGACGTACAGAAAACAGCCATTTAGCCATGTGTTGCGTAAGACCTAAGCCCATGCAGAGCTCTGTCGGCCATATTAAGATATATACAATAAGTTACTGCAAAAATACAACTAGCTTTTAACCTTTCTTACTTTGGACACACAAATTTGAAATATTGTATTATTCGGCATACTTTGGTATACCTCTCATCGCCAAGCATTTGCAAACTGTTTTCAAATTGCCCAACCTGGCAAAATAATCGAACCCCATTCCCTTACATCAACACTACACAATGGAAAGTGCTCCTGGTTCAACTATCAGCCATTGTCCAACAAAAACATGGGCTTATTGTAAGACAAGCATAATAACATGCAGTCGGAAGAAAGAACAATGAACAGCCAGTCCACAAAGACTGCATTCAAACTCAGCATAACATAGATGATGCCTCATATCATTACTGGGGTGTAAAAGGATGAATATTTTGATAAATAAGTAATCTTTAACCAAGAACATAGGATAGATCCTTCCCTCTACAAACACATACATATAGGTGAGTGAGGTTACCACTAGATTAAGTTGTTGCATTTAAAGGGTTCATGTGTAGCGAATTCTATAGGCCACAGTTCACCCTATTTGTGTGTGTGTGTGTGTGTGTGTGTGTGTGTGTGTGTGTGTGTGTGCTTGTGTGTGGGGGGGGAGGGGTTGTGTGTGTGTGTGTGTGTGTGTGGGGGGGGGGATTATTGCTGTGCACTAAATATGTCTTGTCAATAAAGATTATGAATGGGAGAATTTACAGGCGGCTATGGCCAGTAATATTGTCAGCATCAAAAGGACAAGTCGAAGCTATATCATTACCTTAACTGTGCAATTGACAAAACCGTCATCAGCATGTTAATGTGTTCTGCAAACGACGGCACAGTACATGCATCAGACGAGGGCTCCCAGCTGGGTTGGGGGCCGTACAGTGCGCCTTATCAGAAACAGTGAGCTGTGACCTTGAACACAACAACCCCTTGTGAGGAGCCGATCTCGTGTAAGTGTCGCGGGATGGAAGCTACACAAGCTAACGATGAGCACAACGAACACACCACTTGAATTCAACTGAGCACCACTTGATGTTGTTGGTTGAGCGCTATTCAGTTCTTCACACAATGCAAAAAGAAAAACAATGATAAAACAACAAAGCATTTCCGTCAAACATCATCAGCCCGGCTTGTTGCTCTGCATTCACAGCCACGCAGAGAGCAGTAGAGAGACAGAGAGAGGCAGAGCAGGCTACACGACCAAGCATGGAACCACTTGCCAAGCAGCACATTTATCAAAGATGTCAGGAGGAGTTTCTTTGCTCGTCATTGTTATTATTATTATGAGACGTACACAGAGGTTGGTTTCCATGGCGCCGAATTAGAGGTCCATTATTCTCCTGACAAACCCTTGATAGACGCAAACAAAGCAAACCTGCTCCGTCGATGGACGTCAACTTTGCAGAATTGTTTGTGGATGGACCCATGCAAAAAAGTTTAAAAAGAAATACAAGAGACCCATCCTGTGGCTAGCCAGGCAGCTGGTAGCCTTGGCAACCAAAAGATGAGGCAGGGCGGGAGCAGAGGGGGGTTGGCGGCGGAGGAAGTGGAGGCTCCTGCCCGCCCGGGACCATAGAGGTCTCGTCTGAGCTGGGAGGAGCAATGACATCATGTCCTGTTTAGATTATAGGATACATTTAACTGTGCAGCTTAAGCACACACACAGCCAAGAGGTAGTGGTTACTATGCAAGGTTAAACGGAGAGCCAGAGAGAGAGAGAGAGAGTGTGAGAGAGAGAGAGAGAGAGAGAGTGTGAGAGAGAGAGAGAGAGAGAGGGGGGGGGGGGGGAGAGAGGGAGTGAGAAATGAGAGCGGAGGGGCTTGAAGGGGGAGGAAGTGAAATAGCCAATTAGAGAGTGAGAGAGTGAGGGAGAAAGGGAGGGAGACAGAGGTGTGAGAACAAAGAGGTGTGTATGCTCACCCCCCACCCCCACCCCACCCCCCACCCCAAAGAAAAAAGGAGAAAGAAAAAGAGAAAGAAAGGATAGAAGTAGTGCTAAATGTTTTTTTTACTCTTTTGCCTCAGCCAGTTTGTTGTTCATCTCTTTACTTTTCTCCTTGTCCCCCGGGGCCGCAAGGGGCCCGGCTGGCCCCTCCTCCGGGGCCTTCTTCTTGGACCCCTTCAGCACGGCGCCCTGCTTGTCCTGCCTGGCCTTCTTCAACGGCTTGCCCGGGCCCCCGGCCGTCTTGGCGGCGCCACCGGCCTTCTTGGGCTTGGTGCGGGTGGCGCTGTACCTGTCCGACTGGGAGCCATGAAGAGCCGGGTCAGTGAGAAGCCCGCAACCATCCATCCCTAATCGCTGCTGGGATCTGATCGTAACTACTATCACCAGTCGACCGATACATTACACATGTACAACGCTACGAGAACTTTTAAATTAGTATTTTCCTGCTTTTACTATTAATATGCACCACTGCTACTCATGAAAGATACAATGTAAATTGCACCTTGTGATGTGATTTCCTACTGCCTCTCGGCTCGCCGTCCATCTGTTGTGCTGCAGCCTTTGGATTGTGGTAGCTACTCCACTTTTAAATGAATTCTTTGATCGTTCTCAACCTCACATGCAAGTTGCTCTCTCCAGAAATCCACAGCCAACATCTTGCAACTGCAGAGGATAACAAGGAGTGGCCAGGGGGGACCAATGAGGTGGTGGGGTCTCACCTGTTTACTGGGGTCCAGGTAGGGTTCGCTGTACAGGCTGCGTATCCTCCGGCGCTCGAGGGCTTTGTTGTCGGCCGGCTGGGGCTTGGACTGCACACCCTGGTAGGAGTTGCTGTAGCTGGTCTCCAGGTTAGGCCTGTCGTCAGGCGGCAGGTACTGGGACTTGGCTCGGATCATCTTGGTTGGCTTTACGTCCTTGTAGGCCTTGAACTCCGTGCTGTGGGGGGGACGGGCGGAAAATTGGCGATAGGAGATCATCAATTGAATTGCAACTATGTCAACATTGCAAATATTAAATGATGATGAAACACAGCTGAATCGTGCAGAGTAGCTGTAGGACTCGGAACACAAGCTGTTAAGGTCATTGAATCACAGGGAAGCAGGGGTTGTGAAGGAGGGTGTGGGCAGAATGCTGTTTCGTCCTTCTTTTTTCAGACAGAATGGCCAGGTAAGGAACTGGACTTGGACTCCCATGAAGAGTGAGATGGAGGGATCTGGGTTAAAGCCTGTGTTCCCTTGGTGTATAATATATCACGTTTTGACTTGGAGGACTGCAGGTGTCTGCTGTTCTGTAGGAAGCCGTTGTTACCGCGTCAGAACCAAATCAGTTCTGTACAGATTAAAAAACTCAAGTCCTTGTACCCCTTTTATTTCTGACGACTGATCAATACAAATTTTGTATTTTGTACCTCATGTACAATACGGCATATGTCAATGTCTCTATATCTTCCAATCCCAACTCACATACATTTGGTTTATATTAATTTGATCAAATGCAGACTTACGCTGCCCAGTGTGTGTAATTCTTAAATGTTTCTCATAGAAAAATATCTTCTGGGATTGTTGTATGAATCAGATTACACAAGATCGCACAATGTCACACAACATAAAAAAGGGTTAGAAATGGTTCCTTTGGACATTTTCACTAACTTTAAAGCAGCGCATTTTGTTATTCTCATTTTAACTAGAATAGTTTACAGGGACTTATCAGCATTTTGTTATTCTCATTTTAACTAGAATAGATTACAGGGACTTATTAGCATTTTGTTATTCTCATTTTAACTAGAATAGTTTACAGGGACTTATCAGCATTTTGTTATTCTCATTTTAACTAGAATAGTTTACAGGGGCTTATCAGCATTTTGTTATTCTCATTTTAACAAGAATAGTTTACAGGGACTTATCAGCATTTTGTTATTCTCATTTTAACTAGAATAGTTTACAGGGAATTATCAGCATTTTGCAAACAACCCCCCTCTTCGAAAGCGTGACTGCATCGTTGTTCTTTACTTTGTTGCAATTTCTTATATGACAGGCGCTGGATAAAGAACAATGCTTTTCAAGCATATTTGCTTAAAAACAGCAATTGTTCAAAAAACTCCAACCCCCACAAATGCAAACAATGTACGGTTCCCCGTTCCGCTGAACTGGCAAGTGAAAAGCCCACTGTTTCATTCTCCCACAAAGGCAACGCCAGTGATGGGAAGGACTGAATTAAGGGAATCTATTATTAAGGCGGATACAGCAGAGAGAGAGAGAGAAAGAGAGAGGGAGAGAGAGAGAGAGAGAGAGAGAGAGAGAGAGAGAGAGTGAGAGAAAGAGAGAGAGAAAGAGAGCGAGAGAGAGAGAGAGAGAGAGAGAGAGAGAGAGAGCGAAAGAGAGGGAGAGAGGGAGAGGGAGAGAGAGAGTGAGAGAGAGAGACACAGCAGGAACACTGTACTCATTAGGCAAGTCAGCACCAATATGAAATAACATAGAAATCCATAATTCTGTGGAGAAAGGTTGTAGTTGTGGGAGTCCCAGCTCAGCGGAGAGGAAACAGCATTGAAGGTTGTCTGCCAAGGTCTCTGCTGAGAGAGAACAGAGCTTTGATATTGGTGTGTGTTTGACATAAAGGGCCTGGCATCCTGTGGTGACTGTGCAAAAAATATAAACTGCAAGATTTTTTTTATATGAAGAATAAATAAATCATTCGAATATAACCAATGAAACTATTCTATTTTATCCATTTTTGCTTGTATTTTTCAATGTAATTTACTGTAATTATCCTAATCCGGATCTTAATTTCTTATATTTCATATCTTCTTTGGTGCTCATGACTTAATAACAACATTGTACATGGCTTTGATGAAATCCATCATGAAATGTGTTTCCAATGTGTCAGACATTCTGCCGTGTCACCCAAAGGTCCCGTCTCGGAGTAATACATTACATTCATCTCATCTTATATTATCTAATGTACTTCTATTCATAATGTTATTCTTTTCATAAATCTCCAGTAACTGACGTAATAATCTTCACATGTCAGAACAATATAAAAGTCAGTGATGAGTGAAATGCTGTTATGTCATCTTAATGTCTGCTGGATGGAGCCTTAAAGGAGAGAGGTAGAAAACTCGGAGAAGGATTTCACAAGAGGACTGAGGTCAATTTTTACAGTAATGCTGGACTGGGCCAAGATACTGCCGAACCAGACAGGTTACACAACCATGTCCATAGATAGCCCATGGCCAAGTCAAACAGGAGATGCAGTGTGTGATAAAGCAGTGCGTGCGTATGTGTCTGTGTGTGTTTGTGTATCAGAGAGAGGGGGGGGGGGGGGAGATGATGAAGATAGTATGAGAGCACATGGGCAAGGCAGTGTCATACACCGGTCTGCACAGCGGCATGGCTGCTGGTCACGTACGTATGACAAAACAATCCTGCCAGTGTCTCTAAGGTCAGCCTGTACTTGGTACAAGTGCAGGGGTAAATACAACGCTTCCACTAGCCCCGTTAGTTCTGCTGTGCAAACTCTGCAAAGTGTCCACTGCTTGAGTGGCCAAAGAGTACCGATGTGTCCATTCTCTCAAATGAATCAGGATGTAGTTGTTATGCTTGTTGTCTTTTACAGTCATTCGGCCATTCCAGTTAAGCACAAGGGGAAAGGTATTGATTTTGGACTGTTGCATAGAATAAGGTGATGGTCGTCATCCGCTTGCACTTAATGAATCTCCAAAAAACGATATTTCCACTATAATCTTCATTCAAGTTTCATGAAACAATAAGCCCAAAGCTACATGAGAGGAGCTTAGTGAGCTGCAGTGGTGGACAACAGTTACTGGATTCAATCCTTCCTCCCTATTGGTCTAAGTCAGAGCTGCTCCGACTGTTTGATTCTCATCGAATTTTAACTCTGACTGGAAACCAGTTTGTTCTCCTCATCAAGCAGAACAATAATCTCCCTGACAACAGCCAGTGTTCATAACCCCTTTGTTTGTGTTCAGACTTTCCCTTTTTTTCGCTCCTTTTCTCTAACAAAGTTATGAGAGGAGTGTTGTTGCCATGGGTTACGTCTCCATGTGCCCGGCTACGCCATCACCCGCCTTTATCCCTCTTCCTGTGGGGTAGAGAGCCGCTTTAGAACGCAACCTTCAAGGGACAGTATGTGTGCATGAATGTGTGCGTGCGCGTGTTTGTGTATGAATGTGTGCGCGCATGTGTGTGTGTGAATGTGTGTGTGCTTGCGTGTGTGTGTGTGTGTATGTGTATGATTGCGTGCACCCAAGTGTGTGTGCGTGTATGTGTGTGTGTGTGTGTGTTTCTGTGTGTGTGTGTGTGCGCTGCTAAAGGGTCCTCCGCTAGGACTATAAACTGGCATAGACCGGATTTGGAAGCGGGCCAGTGTACCACACCGCTGAGCTTCATGCCACAATGTTCCAGAAAGGTCTGAACTACGGCCAGTTCCTCCGGACTCCCTCGACTCCGTGGGGGCGCTCACAGTTTTGAACCACTAGAACGGCAGAAAATCATCCGCTGTGGCTTAAACATGGTGCAATCACATCCACTCAGGCCGTCTGAGGAGGATATCACCACTGGGGATGGTTGAGAGATGAATAGAGAGGAATGAATCCTCTTTGTTGTTTGAAGAGGACATTTATTAATTGATTGCACATACTCCACCCAAAAGTCCAAGACTTATCGTTCTCTCTTTCACTCCGCACGCCCCCAGCACTGGGAGTGCCTCTCAGAATGTGTTGGAACTCCCCTCATGGTATATAATATTGATCCATTTTTATTTGTATGCCAGAGATTATTTGGAAATATGATCATGCTAAATGACTGACCTTTCTCACTGTCTTCTGTGTGAGTGTTCATTGACTGAAGCCTTTTAGTATGCAATGGTGCCTCCTGGCTTACCTTAAACATTAACCTTATCTAAATCTGATCTCTCTCTCTCTCTCTCTCTCTCTCTCTCTCTCTCTCTCTCTCTCTCTCTCTCTCTCTCTCTCTCTCTCTCTCTCCTGTAACTGCAGTGTAGTGTAAACTATCCATTGTGATTATACACAGATGACCCTGCTACCAGAGGTTGTCATGCCAGAATAGGAAACAAGGCAAGACCAAGACAACCAGACATGTAACACATAGCTTTCAATGGCTTTAGCTATTTGGTGCAACAACCAAAGTTGTCATTTGGACAACCTCATGCTATCAAACTACCTTCTCAACTTCTATCATTGGTTTGACCAAAGACTAAAGAATAATAGACTGGAGTGAGTGCAACTGAGGACCTGAGGCCGTATAAACACTGGGCTATGTTGGCACACGATCATTTTTAAATCCAAAACCTCGCTACTTTGTGTCTGGGATTTCTAACCTTTTTGTAAAATGAGGGATGAGACTTTAAAACCCTATCCAATGGAAGGCAGAAGGTTTTTTTTTTTACTGTCTTCCGTGAGGCGGGACATAGCTTTTCAAAAAGGTGAAAGGTTTGTGTCGCGGTGTCTAGGGCAGAGCTTCGTCTTGATAATCGAAATCCGGCAAAACCAAAAGCTAGCTGTCGACCTAGCTGTTGACCGTGCTATGAGATACAGTGGACAATAGAGCAATGTATTTGGATAAAAAATGGATGATCCGAGCCAAGTCCCACAACCAGCCGCCTGATGACAGGCCCAACCTTGAGACCACTATGCCTACAGCGGTGTGCAGTCCAAGCACCAGCCAGCCGACAACAAAGCCCTCGAGCACCGGAGGATACGCAGCCTGTACAGCGAACCCTACCTGGACCCCAGTAAACAGGTGAGACCCCACCACCTCATTGGTTCCCCCTGGCCACCCCTATTTTCCCCTTCAGTTGCAAGAGCAAGTTGATCTTATATGAGCAATCAAGACTGTTGATTTATTTATTAATTTATTTTGATTGGAGGGGCAAACTAACTGCACACTCATAATTCTTTTATTTTTTTTACATTCAGAAGGAATTAGGAGATCACATTGAATAAATAGGGTGTTTATAGTTTTTATTGTATGAGGAAAATATCAATGTCTTTGTCCTAGTCGCCCTATTCTCTGGGCTCCAGAAAGCACAGCAATTTTGTTCTCTCAGTACTCTGTTCTGCCCCTATCCGTCACCCCATCTCTGATTTATAGTCCTCTCTTTGTAGTGTATGTTACTGTTTTTATGTGACCTATATTGCACCTTGTGAAGTGCTATGAATGTACCAGCAGCACTCCTGCCAGCTATGCAGCACCTAGTGGCTCTCATCATTCTTCTCTGCCTTGTTGCCCCTTTAACATACATGACATTTATTTCGGGGAATAATTCTTCTATGTGACCGCTGAGGGATGGTAAAACCAATGAAAAAGAGACCTGAGGATTTAACAGCAACCATGTAACCGTTAGCAACCAGTATATTTGAACGTAGAGCCTTGTTGAAACAGGAGGTTATCTCAAAAATGACCTTTTAAACACAAAATAAATAAATTGCACATGCATAGCAATTGACTCCTTCTGTGCGAGCAGTAGACCCGGGTCAATATGTGTGGAAGGTGAATGAAGGATGTCCAGTAGCCACCATTATTGGACAGTGAGCATCGTCAATGGCAGGCCCTAGCTGGTCCATTGCAGTTAAGTGCACCAGGGTAGACAAGACAGCTGCCAAGAGTGTGTGCGTTGATCTTTACACCATTTTGTCCATAGTGTGACATGGCAATGTTTTTATGTACAAGTTCAATTGAGGATACTTTTCTCGTTCAGTACTTTCCACATTCGATTGAATTAGTCTGACTTGCAAAGTAGAACGATTGAAGACCCTCTGTTCATATTAAAAGTGGTGAACAGATTGCTTGGTTTCTCTGAATGTAAACTCAATGTAGTCGCCTTTCCAACAACACAGCGGTGGCACATGGAATGGACATACGATGTGTTTTGTAAACGGCAGCTGTTTAAGGGGGAGACCTCACTAGAACTGACACATTCAGGAGTGAAAAATAAGTATATTTTCATGTCATTTTATGATGTTTTTGTTTTGATAAGGTCAAGCCCTACAACTAGGCCTTGAACTGCCTCAACGTGGTTAAAGGTCAAAATGTGCTGTAGGCCTTTGCATGGAATTCTATAGCAAGACTTTTGGATGCATTTGAAGGCTCTATCAGAGGATCGAAATAAATTGGAGGGCTAGATTCACGCACATTTCAGAGATACAATGACAAACAAATTCATTATTTTTGATAAACTAGCCTACAACTGAACGGGTCCAAGTATGGAGGCATGGAAACAGATAGAAACATTAAAAACATCCTGTCAATAGATGAACCATGCAACCAGCACCGTATCTCAGCCACGTCGGAAGTCTACTGTGTTGCACGTCAGCTGTTCGGATCCATATGTCAGATAGCTGTGGCGTAGGATTCCGGCTATTTCATTTCTTATAGAATAACAGCCTTAAGCTTTATTGATTAAACTATCTGGGGGAAGGGGCGTGGTGACAGTGTAGCACCTTGCAGTCCTACTTCACAACTGGTTTGGAAGTCCCAGTCGTCATGCTAATAATTGATTGGACAGAGTCTCACCTGATCATAAATGCTTACCAGGTGGTAATTGATCATCGTCAATTGCCACAAATAAATAGAGATAAGGGGACGGTAACGTCCTGTGTAAACGTACCTGTACGAGCTTCCACCGGTCACTTCCTCCTTTATTTGTCTGTTTAGAGCATCAACTGCTGCCCTGCCTCGGCCCTCTGTTGTGGGTCCTCCTTCAACTTTAATGACCACCTTCTTCTCCCCCTGGGTATTATAATTAACCCGCTTTTTTCTGTAACTTTGGAAAATGTCTTTCTCTTGCACCTGGTCGGCAATGGCGCTTTTCTCCACGCCACCGTCGACCTCGGCGAGCCCGTGTTTGGACTGGTGTCTGGACCGGTCTAAGACCCGATCATCGCCGACGGAGATGGAGCGGGGGGGTTTGGAAATCCAAGGGTGGTCACCTCTTTTGGGGATGGGCCACGGCTTGTAATCCTTTTGATACTGTGTCTCGGTGTTAAAGGGGATCTCCGGGTTGTGGTATTCATTTTTGGGTTTACAGCTAGGCTCGGGGCGAACTCTCCAGTTGCCCTTATAGTCCTGGCGCATCACGGAGCTACTGACTCGCTCCTCCGAGGCGCTCCTCCGCGGTAAGCCAGCCGCGAAGCCCTGCTCTGCCCGGGTGGGCTGCGAAGCTATGGTCACACGCGGGTAATGCGCCTGTTTTTGATGGAGCGAAGGCTGCAGCTGGATGTGCTGCATTTCGGAGACATCAGCATACTTGGTGAAGACCAAAGGCACCGCAATGTCAGCCTTGTCCAGCTGGTTCCAAAGGCGGGACATGCAGCACGCCCTGGTGATGCAGGGCCACGCCATGATCACGAATTTTCGATTGCCTCGATCCAAAACAATTCAATTTGTTACTAATCGCCCCCTATGGTCGAAGGGCCCTTGTATCCTGATCTGTGATGTGCAAGAAAAAAATCAGTGGTTTTGCGTGGAAATGATTTCCAATGTGTTCAAATGAAACCACTTAAGACATCCATCGTGCACATCAAAATCGCCTCGTAAACAATAATAAGCTTCTTTTTCGGTCGTTTTCTTCTCCGCCTGTCTCCTCCTCGGGTCCGGTCCTGCAGCTGCTACACACAGCGAGAATAGAGAAGCCCCGCCCGCCAGCTCAGCATCCACCCTAGATGCTCAGAACGGCACCGGAGGAAAACAACCTGACTCGTTACGCACTCTGCGTCTCATGTGGGAGGGACGCTTTGTAGCTCATCACATCAATTAGGTTGTGATATGCACATAGCCTTTATATTACACTACGTTAAAGATAGGCAATTAGGTAGTTATAATGTTATTAGTATGATTAATAATAATAATACAAATGATAATAGTAAAAAAAATTCGAATAATTATCATTAGAATTATTGTATAAACAATCACAATTATTGCTGCATAAAATGATCTCTCCCTCTCTCTTTGGGACACTGGTCAGTTTCCAAATCCGGTCAATGCCAGTTTATAGTCCCTAGCAGAGGACCCTAAAAGCGTGCACACACACACACATACACACACACACACACACACACACACACACACACACACACACACACACACACACACACACACACACGCACAAACACAAACACGCGCACACACACAAAATCCAAAATCAAACACCAACAGTAAGAAGGAAAGACAGATAGATATGGAATAGCCTATAGAAAAGAGTGCTAAACATCCAACACTGGAATGTGGCTCTACTGAGATTCAACATCTGACCCAACCAAGAAGAGCCATGGGTCAAAGGTTGCATGTGGGAGATATGGAGTAATAAACACTTGATAAGGAGAGACGATGATGAAGAGGGGGTGGAGGGTTAGGGGGGTGGTGGAAACTGGAGACGACTTTGGACCCAAAACTTCACTCGGTCTCCTGCGGCCATCGAAGAACATCGCCTGTGTTCTGGGTCTTTCCGTGAGAAATGAAGATAACATTCGCCCCGAGAGATGTTCCCCTGGACAGGAGGCTACAGACGGCGGCCGTCCTGCAGTGGGTCTTTTCCTTCTTGGGACTCGGTGA
Organism: Pollachius pollachius; assembly: GCF_949987615.1. Taxonomy (NCBI): domain Eukaryota; kingdom Metazoa; phylum Chordata; class Actinopteri; order Gadiformes; family Gadidae; genus Pollachius; species Pollachius pollachius. The sequence continues at coordinate 9,603,946 of NC_136939.1, forward strand.
GTTCACAGGGTCGACAGAGGAAGTGTCATGGGGTCACGCAAGGTGAGCGCAGGTGTAGTGTTTAAACACAGGTTGTAGCTCGTAAAGATGTACAGGTATGTGTGACAGAGTTGTGCCAGCATTTGATGATGACATGATGTGAAAGTTTTACTCTGTTCATCTGTCCATACATGTGTTGCAGGGCACCCTGACATCAGCAGGCCAATAATAATGTAGTAAGCCCCTAATACTGTAGTAGGCCTACTGTTACTATGACTCGGCAGAAATGGGTGAACACTTTATAAAATTGTAATTATCGTCAAGATCTGCTTTTTGGAAGACAGCCTTGCAGGAATTGCATTAAAAGACCCGAGTCATCGTGACTGAGAGCTAGAATTCAACAATAGTATAGATAAGACAATCTGATATGCGTTATCAGAGTAAATCTATAAAACAACTAGCATTTGGCCAGAAATGTCATGTAGATGTACTGAAAGAAACACAAAGTTACAATGTTACAAATCATATTAACTGACATAAGCTAAACATTCTTGCCTCATATATTTTAGATTCCCCAAGATAGTTGTATATATATATCATGCATATGCACGTGTTAAAGTTCAGGTTTGAGGTTTAAAGGTAAACAAGTTCGACTTGGTGACCCATGAGTAACCCCTAAACCGGTCTGTGAGGTAATCTGCATCGCTGCCCTTAATGCAGTGCAGTGGTCACCATGGACAACACCGTCACATAGCTCATTCATCATGCATAGGCCGGGCCTCTTTCATGTACCACTCATCCCCACTGCAATATAGAGGGGGTGGTTTTCTTTGCACATACACACAAGTGTTATGGCCTCGCAACGACACAAACTGACCCTCACTGACACCAGTACTATCACAACTGGACCATATGTAAACGATAGTACTACACACTGACCCTGATCCTTCGCCTCTCTCTCCCCAGCACCAACCTGCATCGCGCTGTTCTTGTACCTGATGTTCACACGCTTCTGGCTGGTGAGCGTGCTGTACGCCATCTGGTGGTTCTACGACTATGACACGCCGTCAAAGGGAGGGCGCCGATTTAACTACCTGTGCGACCTCCGACTGTGGGACTACATGACTGACTACTTCCCTGTAAAGGTGTGAAGTTATTTATTATTATTGTGTGTGCGTGTGTGTGTGTGCGTGTGTGTGTGTGTGTGTGTGTGTGTGTGTGTGTGTGTGTTTGTTAAAATGTTTATCATGCTGCTTGCCCGATTTTTTCATATTTTTTTTATATAAATATATATATATATATATACATATATATATATATATAAAAATATGAAAAAATCGGGCAGTGTGTATCCTATAAGCATACATTTTGCTTGTAGGATTATCAAACTAATGTTCACACTAAAACTAATACGATTAATTGCATAATCTTTTTACGAAAAGTGTAAGGTGGGTTACGATTTCAGTTTTTCTCTTCGTCCTCTTGCTGATGGTTTAGTGTCCACCAGAGGTCACTGCAACCCATTGATTTTGCTGTGTACAGTTATTGGAGAAATTGACGTAAATACTCCGTTATCGCGGAATGTCTTTGACGTCACTTGCACTTAAAAAATTCAAACTTTAGTAATACATATTCTACCTATTAAAGCCTTTGTGTTATCACTACCATACTGTTCACTGGAATATTTTTAAATGGAAGATTTTTTCATACCGAATGGCTGCATCTGATTTTGTCCGTGGATCAAAGTATGCGATGAAGAGACAGCTCAATCTCTAAGAGTTTATTTACTTACACCTACACAAACGAGTATGTCAAGCATCAAGTTAAACCTTGATCGTTTTTTCACAACAACAGAGTGTTTTGAATGTAACAGGGACTCCATTGTCGAGGTCAATCCACTTTGGGGCTGCATCTTACCCTTGAGCAAGATTTACACTTTGAACCATGCTGATAAGACAGAGAACATCAACACAGAATCCACTTGTTCAGAAAGGATGACATTGATTTCACTCCACAACACCATCACACTGTATTTTTTGGAAGCAAGGCTACTTAGATCAGTTAAAACTTATTAATATGTTGGTGCTCAATTTACAGGTACTGGCTTTCAACTCTTGTGTATCTGGCTTAAAGATTAAAACACTCAAATGGCTCAATATAAGTAATTGCAAAGGGCACTTGGTTTAAATGCCAACTGAAATTGTCTTGTGAGTAGAGATGTTTTGTGGATCTTGTTTTGGATTTAGTTGGAAATATTCAAAGCCAGTACAAAACACAGCAGAGCTATGTTTATTCTCTGTTTCTGCTTATAAATTAACATAGGTTTGACCTCAAACCATCCTTTAAAAAAAAAATTACATAGTTCTCATGTGAGCTTTACGCAGATAACGGTTGTGTACTTTCCGCGGATTTTCCTGACCTCGCGTTCGGCGCTCATCCTCTGACAGCATCATCTGACTGTATGCCTCGTTAAGATTAAAATGGGCTCAGTGTAAGGCGGGCCAGTCACACAGTGTCTCCTCCTCGTCGGCTTCAATAGGCCTCTGCTCTCCGCCACCATCTCTAATCCCGCTGCAGTGACTTGGAGACAGAGCACGGCCACCAGCTGATCTCTGACGTCCTTTTCATATGGACAGCCTTTGACTGGCTAAAAGCACGCTCCGGGGACTCCTAACCAACCACACGTGTGTTCTGGTGTTAAAGGGGAGGGAGGGATGGGTAGACCTTACGGGATGCTAACCTCCAATGTCTGCAGTCTACCTGTAGGCCTCCCTGAGCAAAATGCCCTAACCCCCAAAGCTGACTCTAGCCTCATTCATGGCATGCATCGAAAATGTATCACTGTAAATTACTTTGGAACAATATCCAAAGTTATGACAAACTTTGTAAAGGGTAACATAATAGTACTATAGTACATAGTATTCACTGCCACCTCCCCAATACATTCCTGGATTGGATCCTAAAAGTGAAAACAGACACAAATAGGTTGATTGCGGATGGAAGGGATTGTCCTCCCGCTTACCACCACCTTTCCCCACCTCCCCTCACCCAACAGGTAGAGCGGATCGCCCCTTTGGATAACAGCACGGCTCCCAGGCTTGCAGTAGTGTAGATGTGTCAAAAACGCGTCGCATAGTGGCCTTGGAACACTTATCTCAGCCGCTGATAAAAACACACAGCAAGCGGATGTTGTTTTGAATGTGGAGGGCTCGCACACAAGACACGCAAACAAGCTACCGCGCATGACAGACGAGCCCCCTGGCTATACTGTTGACGTGACCCCTGATATCCTGATATCTCCAGATTGGAGTTTGGTGTGGTCGGTCCCTACCAGGGCCGAACACTGTATAGATTACCTAATCTCAAAGCACAGCAGTAGTTCTGACTCCACCTGTTACTGTAAAATGCTGCCTCAGTCATATCTAGTAGTCTTGGGCAATTTGTTATCACTAGAATCAGACATATATCATTAGGAAGGTCTTTTATCATCACGTCTGACAAAACATAAACATGTTTACATTTATGATACATTTATATTTCAAAGGTGTCATAGAACTGGCGTTGAGTTATAGTCGAACAGTAACACTATTTAGCATTGAGCTCATTAAATGAATAATATTGATACAAGTGATTGATTGATACAACTAAACATATTGTTTTTTGTATGATTTTGTTAAACAAAATTCCCACAGGAACATGGGTTAATATGTAATCATGGAATATATGTCACTAATGCATGTAACTGAAGATAGATCAGGACCTTGCATACAGTACAAAGGTACAATATCTATATATAGTGTAAACACTGTTAACTGAAGTGTATAGGTGTATTTGTGTTTGTGTGTGTGTGTGTGTGTGTGTGTGTGTGTGTGTGTGTGTGTGTGTGTGTGTGTGTGTGTAAAAGTGCAATGATGTGTGTGTGTGTGTGTGTGTGTGTGTGTGTGTGTGTGTGTGTAAAAGTGCAATCATGTGTGTGTGTGTGTGTGTGTGTGTGTGTGTGTGTGTGTAAAAGTGCAATCATGTGTGTGTTTCTGTGTGTGTGTTTGCGTGTGTGTGTGTGTGTGTGTGTGTGTGCGTGCGTGCATGTGTGTGTGTGTGTATCTGATCCATGTAATCAAAGTAAATATGTAAAAGGAACGATACGCTTGTGCCAGACTTGTCCCATTGGAACATGCCAAATCCCAAACCTAATGGGCCATATAGAGCCTGCCTTGTATGACAAAGTCATGTTAACATTAATAATGAAATGATAATAAGTTCTACATTGGTAGGAGATTTTCCTCATCCGATGTGTAGCTTAAGAAACTGATTTTAGGCTGGAATGGGCTGAGTGAATGATTTATCAAAACATCAGTCTTAGGTCAGAAACCAACAACCACTCGCTGTTCGGTTTGACGTTCATTGATTGTCTACTGTCAAGTAGAAATACATGACATCATTAAAGTTCTTACTCTGGTCTCTCTGGTCGTTTCCAGCTGGTCAAGACCACAGACCTGGACCCCAGAAACAACTATGTCCTGGGCTTCCATCCGCACGGTGTGCTGGTGGCTGGAGCCTTCAGTAACTTCTGCACCAATTCTACCGGCTTCAGACGTCTCTTCCCAGGCCTGGACAGCTACCTGCTGATGCTGCCGCTGTGGTTCAGAGCTCCGTTCTTCAGGGACTACATCATGTTTGCAGGTCAGTGCCGGCCCTTTTAAAGGAACCTTATTTTCCACCAACCCCAAGCCCTTTGAAAATGTATCCACTGGGGGTATCACAAGTGGAAGCATTAACCCAGACATGATAGATGGATTCATACTCCAGCCTACCAGGGAAGTGACCAGGGGGTGTTAGTCTTTTAATCATACATCTGGTTGGACATGTCACCAATCAACACTAGTACATCCAGAGTTGTAGCAAAAAGCCAAATCGACATGCTACGTGCCAACGACTCACAGATCGTGGTTGTGCATTGCAGGTCTTATCCCGTCAGACAAAGGGAGCGCGAGCTACCTGCTGCAGAGGAAAGGGGGCGGTAACGCTGTTGTAATCGCGGTGGGCGGAGCTCCAGAAGCCCTGGATGCTCACCCTGGCACCTTCAACATTCTCCTGGCCGATAAGAAGGGCTTCATCAAACTGGCCATGGAGCACGGGTAAGTGTCGAGCAGGGATAAACACACAAAATGGGAACATCTCTTACGGTGCATGTCTTTACAGAGAGAGCTACTGTGTCAAAGACATTGCACCAGTTGATGTGTGTTTGAGTTGATGGTGCTTTCTGTAAAAGCACGCAGTCAACCAAGGGTCATTAGTAGTTTCATAACATGAAGGGCACCCGAACTCGACAACATGGATTAAAGAAACAAATGGCTTACACCCTTTCTTTTAGTGCTCATCTGGTACCCATATTCTCCTTTGGAGAGAATGAGGTGTTTGATCAAGTGGGGAATCCAAAAGGCACCTGGCTGCGGGCAATCCAGGAGAAGCTGCAGTCAGTGATGGGCATCTCCTTGCCTCTCTTTCACGCGCGTGGTGTATTCCAGTACTCCTTTGGCCTGATGCCTTACAGAAAACCAATAAACACAGTCGGTAAGTTACGTTTTCCATCAAACTATCTATAATTGCATATTGTAAGAATACGGCACTGTCAAAGGTGTTGATGTTTATTCTGAATGTAATAATCACATTTCTGTCATATTCGGAATAGAGCATTTTTAATTTTCTCGGACTACAATACCCAGAATTCCCTCAAAAGCTTTTTATCTTTTATGAATTCAGCCTGCTAGTAAAACTGCTAGTAAAACCTGAAATACAAAGAGAATCACAATGGCACTGACAAAAAGGCTGTCCAATGCCATACTTTCCAAAAAAAAAAAAAAGAATGCAAATGCTTCCCAGTCCCTTCTCTTCTCCCACCGATCTCAGACCACCAATTTTGGTTATGTTGCGGGAATTTTGAGCCAAGCCAATCATAACCTGACCAAACTGGGTAGAATAAAGACTTATACCGAACTTATAACAATTATTGTCTTGTATTTGGGTAATAACGGTACACTGACATACAACGATCATACAACAAACTAATAATAATCCATAAAACAAACAAACAATGATCCTAGGCCTATCTTACAATCATCCGAGGCCTAGATGGGAGCCCTCGCAAGATGGGAAATCAGAATTTTCCCATTAAAGTTCTTACCTACAATGTAGTTTGGAATACAGAAGAAGGTCAGACTAAGACCAACACTTGAATGGCTGGTCACTTATTACTGTTCTAAACATATCCATCTTGGCTAGGTCCTCCAGACTAATATGGCGGTATAGCAATTTCACCTTGGCTGACATGCAAGTGGAGCATAGGGCTATTTGTTTAAAGCACTGTTGGTTCTTCCACAATAAGGTCTCCTTCTTGGGAAACTGATATTGATGCTGCTACTGTCTGTGCCTTTTGCTCCAATTTGCTGATCTTTTTGCTCCTGCAGCCCTTATGGCAAGATTTTGAAAAGATATGATCGCCCTCGTCATGCTATGTTTTCCATGTTATTGACGTTGAAGGCTAGTTTTCACAGCAGAGGTTTATAACTTCTAATATCACCCACCAAACTACCATCAATGTTTCATTAAGCAATCAAGCATTTTGGAGAGTTCTCTCAGGCATTGAAATGTAAACTGCATTACCAGAGACTTTACAATCAACCAAAAGGTTGTTGATTTTGCAACAAAAATTCAAAACTTAGTGTTGGAGTATCATCAGTTGGGCCAAAGAATTTGCACAAGGACAGTGGGAGGGAGACGGAGAGATGTTTGAACTCAGCTTTATTTAGCCTTTATCAACCACTCTGCTGCAATATGTCTGCAATAGCCCTGGCACAGAGCATCAGTAGAGGAAAGGCCAATATAAAGGCCATCACCTTTCGATTTGTTCTTTTTTTATTAAATCAACAATAATCATGTTACCCAGACGGTCAGATGGTACTGTACATATTGCAATTTTAATGTCCTTGCTTTCCCCCCGGGCAGTGGGCCGACCAATCAGGGTGGAGAAGAACGAGAAGCCCAGTGTGGAGCAGCTTGATGCCCTCCACCAGCGTTACATGGAGGAGCTGAGCAACCTGTTTGACCAGCACAAGACCGACTACGGCGTGGAAAAGGACACCTACCTCAACTTTGTCTGAGTCACATCCAGAGGGGCCTCGGTGTAGAGGCGTGGATGGCTCACGCACCCAGATGGGTTGAGGCTTTGAGAAAGAGGTATTTTACCTCAAGTTAGGTAGGCTATGGTTCATGGTATGGAATGAATTGTGATTGGCCGGCCAAGTTTGATAGTTTGTTTAATAATGTAACCTGCCCCGTGCCTTGACATCAGATACACTGTCGCAAACATTGCATGTGGTTAGTTTATTTGGGATTATGCTGTCTATGAGCACATTTTAACTACTTCACATATTAAACGAGGGTAATGAAAAGGAAACAAGGAAGATGTGTCCAACTCAAAACTTAAACCATGGTTTTTAATTCCGTTGTCAACCAAATATTCATTCTGATTGCACAGCATTTTAAGACTCAGGTTGTGGAATCTGATTAAAAATAGTCAGCCTGAAACGTCATCGAATACAAGGTTGAATATGCATTAAAACATATTCTAATTATTGTATTAAGTAATATTCAATTACATAGTAAATATAAGTAATTTATTTCCAATTGAAGACTGTATACCCGATATACAAAATACGGTTCAATCAAAGTTTTTATTCCCATTATATTTCATTCACTATGTCATTATTCCTTTCAACTGTATATGTGTGCCATGGCTTGTAATGTATTAAATGTTTCAAAATATGTGTTTTTGATCATTTAAATGTTGAGCTTTGAACCTATGTTTATCTTCCTCTTATTAATTTTTAACAGCTAAATCAGTGATGGATGCCAGATGATACAGTTTATTACAGAATATTTGTTGATGACCTTTGCTGCCTTTTTATTAAGCAAGGGGCACAATCTTTTTAGGCAGGGTACCACCAATATTGTTTCAACACAGCCTGGCTGAGAGTTCCAGACAGGGAGGTGGAGACAGAGAGAGAGAGAGAGAGAGAGAGAGAGAGAGAGAGAGAGAGAGAGAGAGAGAGAGAGAGAGATGGAGGAATGGAGGGATAGAGAACGAGAGGGAGGTTGAGACAGAGAGTAGCAGAAATAGGGGAAAGTTTAGACAGAGCAGACAGAGAGAGCGAAAGAGAGAGCGTGTCAGGGAGGTAAAGCCAGAGAGAGAGACAGAGAGAGAGCGAGAAGGAGAGAGAGAGACACACACAGAAATATATCCCTAGGAAAATTCCAGGGTTTGGTCATATATATAAAAAAGTATAACTGTGAATGATGAAATAGGTAATTATCAATAATAACTACCCACAATTATCCAGATTTCTTCCTGACACCCCAATTGTTTTACATTGTGAGTGGGGGGAGGAGGGGCCCAGGTGGGGGGAGGGGGGGGGGCACAGGTGGGTGCACCCAGGTGGGTGCACCCACCTGGGTGATGCATGGCAGCCAGTGAGTGCCAGAACACTCTGGCACAGGCTGGCGAGGCTATCACAGTGGAGGGGAGGATTGATGCAATCCAAATAGAGACCAGGGGAGGATAAGGCAGCCATGTTGGAATAAGGCCAGGCCAATAAACCCCTACTCTTGCGACAAGAAATAGGCAACGGTAAGCAGACATATAGTGATAGTGATAGTGATAGGTGCAGATATGTGTGCAGATATATAAAAATGGTGTGGCAGTAGCCAAATCAGAATTGTATTTTTGTGCATACTGCCATTGTACGCTAACTTGGTAATGTTGAGGGCAGTGTGATCTCTTTAATGTTCCCATTAATTCACAGTCCTTGATATTGTGTGTGAATACCATTGGCTGAATGAGACACACTAATTAAAGCATCAAAGATGTTCATATTGCCTGATCATGTATCAAGAATAGGAAAATTCACATGTGCTCAGTGAAACAGCACATCGATGCACCTACACACTCACATACACATGTGTCACCCACAGACAAACACACAAAAACACAAACACACACACACACACGCACACACACACACACACACACACACACACACACACATACACAAACACACACACACGCATGCGAGCATGCATGCAAGCACTCACACAGGATCCAGCAATGGATAGAATTGATTTATTTTTGAAGGCAAAGGTGAAAGTACGTTTTCAAGACGTCCTACTGTATATCTTATCTTTAAACATAAGTAGTCTTAATTTTCTTATGTAATGGGGATTTTTTTTACACTTTACAATGTTGGCCTATTCATTGGCTGATAACATGTTTTACAATATCTATATAAACATTAGGCTATAATTATATTATATATAATTATATTTGAAAAAAGCCTTGGGAACTTTTTATTATCCGAGTAATAACAAATAACATAACAAAACTTCAAATCTTAAAAGACGGCAAGGAAGAACGGGAGTCCGAGAGTCATACGTGGTATGATATTTGAAGGAGCTATTTATATCGATGATAGTTTGATTTAATATAAAAGTTAATTTATCAGTAGGCCTAGAGAATGAGATTGAACGCATCATGAAATAAAGACTCAAAATATCACACGCCTGCAGCTGACCTCATGCATCCCTGAACTCTGAAAGCACTTCAATGTCATTTAATAGGTTTGAACGTATTAAGCATTATTAATATCAGGCTACATAAATAAAATATAAACCCCTATCGGTGTGTTTTATATTTAAATTTCGCAACCAACTGAATGGAAATAAATGCAAATGACGGTCATCTCCGACAATACAACATAACATCCAAGTAGGCTGCTCCAAAGTATCAAAGAAAAATCATAACAATACTGCCAAAGAGCGGTTATTAGATAACAATCAATCGACACACACCCATCTGAGAGTGCTCTCGATAAATACAGCTGCACCGACCGAGCCGCTGCAGTAGTTGAACTTCTTCGAAACATTCACCCGATCGATCCCTGAACTTGGCTGGCACCCACCCAATTCTTTCTGCGGGCAGATCACATACTGGCGATTGATTCGCTCACCCCTTGCTCCTCCCCAACTCAGATTAAATGTCTGTCTAGTGCGCTCATTCATTGCAGTCTGAAGAAGCCTGTCATGACAGGGGAGCTGTAGATCGGGACACACGTCACAACAGAAGATAACAATTCAGTGTTTGGTCATCGATTCACTCAGATCTGCAGACATGAAGACGCTTCTTGCTGCCTATTCGGGTGTCGTCCAAGGTGAGACTCGGCAGTAATTACTGTAAGACATGCTGTTGTGTGATGCTCTACCGCACCACTCATGTTAAATGTTTTGGGGTTTATTGTTATGGATGCACGTATTGAGTCGAGTTGCTTTGTTTTCTTTGCTCACTCATCTTTTTGGAAATGAAAAGTAAGCGAACGTGTTCATTTCTTGCGTTGATCTGGTTCCTGTGCGTTGATTTGTGCCACTCTCAAGACAGAATGTTGATTTAAAAACTTTGGCTTCAAAGCTTAGAGAATAATGTATGTGTGGGTCAGTCTACTGGCCGATTTTTTTTTTTGGAAGATTAATTTAATTTAATTGTATGGATGATGTTGTTGGTTTTGATTGTATACAGTAACTGAATACAATCAAAACCAACACCACGATCCTAACTGAATTTCAGTCAGTAGTTGTCTACTTAAAAAGTTGAAACATTTAAAAGTTGTAGATGTAGGTGTTGGATTTACCTCTCATTCTGTTTTTAATCAATATGATGATGAGGGTGATTATTCTTTTTGGAAAATTCTACTGTATATGTTTTCGGAGTGATCATCCGAAAGCCTGGGGCATTGTTGAATTCTATCAGTTTACTATACATTTATTGATGAGTTAATCGACCTGGTCTAAATAGCCCTATTGCTTAGACTTTGTAAGCGCGTTTGTGTATGGGTTTTGATTATTGACATGGACACAGTGAACCTCTGATAAGTGAGTGAAGGCGGACTAAAGTTCTTGTTATTGCACTCAATGGCTGTACTGCTGGACAGCAGCTTGAAAATAAAGACTTATTTGATCCTTTTTCCCCACCTCAGTAGAAGTCTTAAAGTTCCTCCTATAATCCTAGATGGTTCACGGATATTGGCAGAAATTCCATGACTTGAATTAGTGGAATTGGGTCTGGCTCATGTGAGAAAGGGTAAGAGATGGCAGTAATATTAATACAATACAAAAAAGCACAGATTTTACCGTTTTAGTCAAACTTCTGCTGTAAGCCTAGCCTTTCTCTCCTGTAAGAATGTACCCAACTGCCAAAGGTAAACGTGGTCATTGCATCTCCCGCCCTCCCGGCCGTTGACTGGAAGCGATCCAAACATCGATGGCCCTGTGAGGACTTAAACCCTCTAGCCTTCAGCCATCATGTTGTTCGGATTATTTACAAATGGGATCAGGTCTCTTAGGCCATCTTTATTGGCTTTTCTGTGCTGTGAGCTTCTCTGGCTCTCGTGAATCTAATGTGGGACGCCTTCCTCACATGCTCCCTGTATCAGGACTGAGTGCTCACTGACTGAAGAGGGGGAAGAGAGTTTCTACCTTGGTCCCATGCTGTTTATGGGGAGACAGTTGGATGGTTATGGTGAGTTTGTATAGTGGTGCCTCAGGATTGTGGTTTAATTTCTGTGGTGGACATGACGTAGGCGCTTGCCACGGTGTTGTGTGTGTGTGTGTGTGTGTGTGTGTTGTGTGTGTCATCTGTCTCATCAACCCCCCGCCCCCGCCCAACCTCGTTGATTAGGCTGTAGTCTAATGCAATTACACTGTGAAGAATGAAAGTTGCTGAGAAAGAAACAAGCATAGAGCCTGTGTTGTTTTTTGTGTGGTCATTGTCGGTCCTAGCTCTAATCCATTACTTTGTCTTAGTGACTTAGCTTTTTAAGAGCATATATAATTGATGTAGTTTTCGTTTTTTTTCTTCTTCAAATGTTTTCACAAAGGAGTGATTTTCATGTTTTGTATAATCCCTATCTCATTCCTTATTCCTTATCTCTCTTCCTCCTGTGTGTGTGTGTGTGTGTGTGTGTGTGTGTGTGTGTGTGTGTGTGTGTGTTTGTGTGTGTCTCTAGGCACTGGATCCAGTGTTCTCTCGGTTCTGCAGGACCTGCCCTCTCCTCCCTGGCTTTGCAGGTCCAAGATGGAGAAGCATCTCCAGTGCATCTCCGTGCTCCAGTGGGTCATCTCCTTCCTGGCCCTGGGTGAGTGCAAGAGTTTACCTGTGTGTCTTCAGTGTTGGGGTTTAGTGGGAAAATTCTATTTTCACATTTCGTTTCTCTCGCTGTCTTTATGGTGGAAACTATAGGAGGAAGCCAAATTGTTGGAATATTGGTAGAGAGAGAAATGCGTCAGCAGGGGTTGAGGGGCAGGCTCCGGGCCCTGTCCCTTTTGTCATTCATAACACCTCAGAGGGTCCTGGGTTGACCGGAGAACACTCAGACAGACATCCCTCTGTAATCAAAGACATTAGTCTCACTTCACTTAGAAAATAAGTATAAGTAAGGTTAACTTTAAGCATAAATTATTCAAGAATATAAGGTAAATATTGTTACAATGGAGCCAAATGTTAAACACTATAGAGAAACGTAATGAGAAAATATAATTTTCCCACTATAGGTGCAAGGGCCCTTGGGGAATTTTTAGCTGTGTTGAACTCTGTGTTCATTAGGCTCCAAATAACGAGGTCAATGCAGTAAGCTTCATGCATAATTATGCTGTAATTTGTGCTTTTCTTGCCCCCCGCCCCCCTCGCCATGGACTTATGCTCAGCACACAAAAAGGCTACCAATAGGATTAAGTAATTTGACTTTCCATTCCTCCATTCATTATGTAATGGTCGAATCGTTATGGCTTGATTATAATAGTAAAATAATTCTGATGATCAATAGTTACATATAGACTATAGTGTATATATATATATATATTATAAGCCATGAATCAGTTTACATTAATCAAACCAGACTAAAATGGTGCCTGTACAAAAAGACACCATTCAATTTCTTCTTAGATTTTAAACATTTTCAATCCTCATTTTGCCTGAGGGAAGAAATCCTCTAAAACAGTACCTGACGTTATGCAAATTCACCAGTCAGCACGTCATACTAAAAACAGACGATCACACTTCTTTCCCTCATGGGGGACCGAAGACCCCGTACAGGGTATGCATCTTCACATGACAGTATTTCGACTCCAGCTTCTTAGACGAGTCCTTCTGTCTGCAGGTCTTTCAGCCACAGTGCTCTTGATTTACATGTTCTGCACGGACTGCTGGCTCATCGCTGCCATGTACACCGCCTGGCTCATCTTTGACTGGAACACCCCGAAGCAAGGTAAAAACCCTTGGACGTCGAGACAGATGACGTTTATCTCTAAATCCATACCCACTGGCATGGATGCCTGGATGAACTGCCATCTGACCATGCAGTTCGCGCCTCGCAGATGTGACTGTTAACATAAGACATCACTGTTCAGGCAGCTTTTGTCCAAACCATTTAATAACGATTTTTTGGTTTAAAACGTCCCCAAAAAAAAGGATATGCAATTACTGGTTCATAACAGTTCATTCATAACAGTTAATCTGAAGAAAAATGTAATCTGTACGATTGAAACTATTTTCTTTGCTAGTATATGGTAATGCTTTCTAAAATGATAGTATCTGTTTGGACCATATTCCAGGCTCAGAATATGAACACGCAAATGTGTCTATTGTGTGCATTTGACTATTTGTGTCACTTTAATGATACTTTTATAAAACTTAATACGACAGAGGACATTCCAACATAATCAAAGTTATTAACATTATTCATCTGTTCAGGTGGCAGGAGGTCTTCCTGGGTCAGAAACTGGACCGTGTGGACGTATTTCAGAGACTACTTTCCAGTCAGGGTAAGTTGAGAGACAACCCAATTAAAGTTAAATACGTTTAAAGTGTATTTTCATGAAACACACCTTTAAATCTATGATTCAATTTTATGTGCAATTAAATCTAATATATACCTACCCCAATTTTGAAAAAAAATGAAACTAATTGCAAGAGAGAAACTAGTCAAATATGCCAAAACACCATCCTGAAATGGACCCATAGGTAAATCGTGTAAACGTTCTACATAGTCCTGTTCTAACGCTAACTATATCTAAAGGCATGTTGGTTTTTGTGATGGAAGATGGATCAATTGTGCGTGACACCCGGGCGTGGCATGAATGCTTCATCAGCTAATCAAGGGCTGGATCGTTTATCAGCTGCAGGTTCCATGCGGCCCCTGGCTCCCAGTTGATTAGGGCCGCTTGACGTTAATGGGGAGTTCTAGACTTTGTCCTGCCAGATAGGAGCAAGGCTGAGCTGGTATTTTGTCCTCTTTGCCTGTTCTCTGTACCTTGAGTTGAGGTAGAAGATAAAATCGACCTGTGCACAGAAGCATTATCACAGTCTCATGGACATCGTGTCTATTGAAGCATGGCTATTTTTTGAGTTGGGCTCAAATCCCAACTGTTGTTTATTTAAAGTAAAATGACAGAGGCACAAGTCAAGGTTGCGAGTGCATTTCAGGTGATTTGGAAATCTCAGCCAATTCTTAGTCAAACAAAAACTATATATGAATATAACCGCAAGCGGTGATTAATGGGGTCCGAGCTGAATTAAAAGTCAAGAACACACTAAAGGAAGATATATAAATATGACATATAATTGTGAAGGAAAGATGTTGATGAATATTTTCCACTTAATGTCATTCTGTGCCTCGGCTTTCAGGTGAGCATTGGCCAAATGTCATGTTCAGCATGCTCTAATCTGGATTCAAACTCTCAACCTAAGGATCACCTGTACAAGGCATTATCCCATTAAGCCACTTATAATCCTGAACTGCAGCCTCATTCACATGGTCAAAATGTCTATTGATAAGCACACAACATCCAGAAAACTCCAATCACACATTTCTCAAGTGAATTAAGGGCTTTCTTAAGCATATACCTGAAAAATCTTTGAAATTCTGGGGAAATTAAACATTTGAGGTCAAGAACACTAACAGAATAAATATAAATATGACAGTTAATTATGAAGGAAAAACGGTTAATGAAGAGCCGGAATGTTGATTGCATTATGAATTTCAGGTGCTGTTAAATGTTGTGTTTCTTAAATGAGTGGCAATGAAAGAATGTCATGTTCAACTTGTTCATAACGCTCTAATCAGTATTCAAACTCTCAACCTAAGGATCACCAGCTTTGAGCCATTGGCATTCCTGAACTGCATGAAACCTCATTCACATGGTGAAAATGTCTATTGATAAGCACACAACATCAAGAAAAATCCAAGCACACATTTCACAAGAGAATTAATGTCTTTCTTAAAAGAGTACAGATCTGAAAATGTGCACTGTTAATGGTTTCCACCTAATGATAGCCGTATGGTAGTTATACAATAACAAAATGGTCATATAGGCAAAATGGGTTGAGACTGTGGACGTTTGGCGTTTGGGGTATTGGTATCCACCTAATGATAGTCATATGTTTTTTTTAAACAATAACAAAATGGTCATATAAGAAAAAATGGGCTAACTGCTCCAACTTTATTGGCCAATATTTCTCAAATGGAACTAAATAAAACAAATTCTGTTTGATGAGGGGGTTTAATGATGCATCTGATTCTAGAGATTAATATTATGAAAGAATTTTGAGTCTAGGTCAATCTGGTGAGGAGAAATAAGCCTAATTCATGATTTTTTACATAAGCGCCACCTTTGGGTGCAGTACCACAAATTTGGGTTTATGCGAAGTGGGGGTTATTGGTAACCATACCTGGAAATTTCAAGAGTTTTCGACTTACGGTATAGGCTGCAGTATGACTTTTACAGAATTTGAGGGAAAAAAAAAACGTTACAGAAACAATAGGGGACCAAGCAGCTTCGCTGCTCGGACCCCTAACTATGGCCAACGCCAACAAGTAGAATCATGAATAAAAATACAGCAAATGCCATACTCTTTTTGTTCTTCATCAGACCAGTGTTGGACACTACATTCACTCCCCATTCCACACAGTATCAAAATAGCAGTGCACACATGGATGGATCTTTATGTGCTCTGTTGGCCAATTGATGACGACGTGAGACGTGCTCCCTGGAGGAACCTTGAACCTTGCTCACCACAGTGTCCTGCACTTTAATCATTGGTGTTACTTGGCTGTATTTAAACCTGGAGTACGTTGATTAAATCATTCTCTTAACTCATGCTAGGGCTTCTTTCAACTACTGCTGTTGTTGAAAGGTTATGTTAATAACCCTATCTGGTGCTGTACCGATTTTGTAGTGTTTAAATAATGTCACATTGAAATGTTGAGAATAATAGTATTTGACTTGGAAAAAAGTAATTTGACTGAACCAATTTATGCTGACATGAATATATTAGTGATTGTCCCTGCTGCACAACCCTTGTTATGCTGTCCATGCCCTATTCTTCCTTCCCTGGCAATGGCATATGTTGCTGATCCAGTGTAGTTTTCTATTTGCCAAGTCCCCCCCCCCCTAATGTGGTTACATAAATTGTTTGCCTACTACTGGTTAACAAATCCTAGACTACACGAGAAGTAGCTGTGTGTACTAGCTATGTTCCTAATGGTCGTGTTTAACTTAGGCTGGTTGTCTTTTGTTATAATATACAGTACAAGATGTTTGGACCTCCTGGTTCTCGCAAAAGTTTTTTTATTATTTGTAGATTGAAATGAAGGTTGAACACACAGCATTATTTAGACTACTTTGTCAGGGCCAAACATCCAGAGAATGTTCCAGATTACTGAATCGTTGTCCACATAAACCGATAGTTCCTAAATTTTGCGAACTCTACAGAGAAGCAATTTAAACGTATTATGTGTCTCTCCCCCCCCCCCCCCCTTGTCTTTCAGCTGATCAAGACCCACGACCTGTTGCCCAGCCGGAACTACATTTTTGGATACCACCCCCACGGCATCTTTTGTTTTGGTGCTTTCTGCAACTTTGGGACCGAGGCCACAAGCTTCTCCAAGAAATTCCCAGGGATCAAGCCGTCCCTGGCAACGCTTGCTGGCAACTTTCGTTTCCCAGTCCTTCGAGATTACCTAATGTCTGGAGGTACATCAGATATTTATATGCTTAAACTTCTGATAACGTTGACTGCAGCATCATTACAACGGTTGAGCTTTGGCCTGTTGCACAGCCAAATGGCTTTTGTTTATCTAAGCTTGCTACGCTTTTTTCTCCAGTTTGTTTTGGCTGCAATATTTCTATCTTTTACTGTATAATCAATTGAGGTTATATTGAGGCCCAAATTCATCATGGTTGTTTAACGAAAGAACAGCTACTTTTTGAAGTTCTATTCTTACTAGATCATATCCAACCCTCTGTCAAAGCTGGTTTCCTTGAACTTGTATGCTACATGGTCAGAGTCTTTCACAATAAGGGAACTTAAGGACAAACATACACAGGCCTGTATTTATTTTGCTGCGTCTGAGGAACAAGTTGAGACTAGACGTAATAAAGGGACAATATAAATAATCAGATGAAGCGGGGAGAAACACAATAAATGTTTTATCAGTGCCAGACACAATAAGGAACCAAAGTTTTAGGTCAGAATAGTGAGGTTAGGGAGTTGCGGGATTGATGGCAGATATTTGTGCACAGTAAGGAATTACAAACTCAGTTGTTGTTTCCCCCCCCTCTACAGGCATCTGCCCCGTGAACAAGAACTCGATAGACTACCTGCTGACTTGTAATGGCACAGGGAATGCTGTGGTGATCGTAGTCGGTGGGGCAGCCGAATCTCTGGAGTGTGCCCCAGGAAAAAACTCTGTCACCTTGAGCAGACGCAAGGGCTTCGTCCGATTAGCTCTCGAGAAAGGGTATGTCTGGCAAAAGCATGCACTCATCATCTCAAAATATAATGGAGAGCCAAGAAAATTAAGAAGCTATATCATTTTTTTTTTAATATATATCAATATACCAGTGATGCACTGAATACTCAATGCCTAGGAATGTATAAAATAAATATCTCATTATGAAAACCGGTTTTCAAGCTTAGATGAGTTTCATAATGAGAACATTTTTAATCCTGACTCGAAAGTGCATGGTCCCTTACATTGAGCTCAATTATTAAAGAGCTTCGACTAAATCCCATAAACAGAACTATAAGTCCACTAGTTAACATCATAAGTAAACATTCAGTGCAAGCCAGTGGGAACCTTTCCCATAATGAGTCCGGGTCCTATTTCAGGTTATGTATTCTCTTGTAGTGCCTTTTCCAAAGAGGCTTTAGATTCGGGAATGTTCATTCATAACTAGGATTACAGTCCAACATCAGAAAAAGAAGCCAACACATAGTGGATTTGGGTCACGTAAGTTTAGTTATTCAAAACCAGTAAAGTATGAAAATAATTTCAAATTCTACAGGTACTTGACATCATATATATGTATTACTTTGTATGTCCTTAAAAAAGGGTACCCTTTAAAACACAATATTATCAATATTACTATATTATGGATATTTGCCTTCCTTGAAAATGTATCTAATATATAAAGTTTAAAATCAATTTTACACTAGTTACAATGCTGAGAATTACTTGAATATGTACAAAGTTATAAAGTCTTTATTTATTATATGATTTTATTTGTATGAACCAAAGTCATCATAAAAAAAAACTGTTACTCTATCCAAGTATAGCAAAGAGCTTTGTTGAGTAATCTGTGGCCTTCCCTCAGGTCGGACCTGGTTCCCGTGTACTCATTTGGGGAGAATGACGCTTACCAGCAGATTATCTTTGAGGAAGGTTCCTGGTGGAGACTGGTGCAGAGGAAGATGCAGAAGATTGTGGGCTTTGCCCCCTGTCTATTCCACGGATGTAGCTTCTTCTCGGCAGACACCTGGGGCATTGTGCCTTACTGCAAACCCATCACTACTGTTGGTGAGTTTAAAGTGTTAACACTTGAAGGTTAACGTCATCCTCGTCTACTTTCTAATAGAAGAGCACTGCCTCATAAGTCTTTGTGTGTTGAAAAGTGCTTCAAATAGAATATATTATTATTATAATTATTATTAATACTAATACCTAATACGGATACTGCTATTCCCCGCCATGCCTATATGCGTACAAAAAATGGTAAATGTTTAATAGATGAAAAATAGATGAAAGACCACCAAAATTGTCAAATGTGCTTTCAAATGTGCGCTCATTCTGTAATGTAATTTAAAAGGCCAATGTTATAAGTTACAAGCACACCATTTAAGGCAGTCAGCAGAAGATTCACACTGTCAATATTTACTCTGTCCGACCTCAAGGGCACATTAATGTTTAACTCCTACTAATGCACATTTTCTTTTTACTCTTGATTAATTCTGTTTACACACTTTCACTCTTCGTTTTCACCAGTCGGGGAGCCCATTACAGTGCCAAAAGTCGAGGAGCCAACCCCAGATGTGGTGGATCAGTACCACGCGATGTACATCAAATCCCTTCAGTGCCTTTTCGACAAATACAAGACCCACTTCGGTCTAAAAGAGAGCGATGTCCTCGAAATCCTGTGAGAAGGGTTGGTGGTCACCCCGGGGCTCCTGACGTTGGATACACCAATCCTTTTTGCCCCCACCAGACACTCATGTGCCTTGATTGATTCTCTCCGGACCACAAACTTAAACACACACAATTACGTTTGTAAATGGACACTCGGTCTCGACCTAGACCAGTGCAAGGGTAGTTTGTCCCTAAGAAATGTGCAGGTAGAATGAAATGGGTCATCTTGAAAATGGTATTCTGTGTGTGCTCTCTTCCTTCTGTCTTTATCTGATAAGAGGACAATTTCAGATGATGCACTGCCATTAATGGTCCATCATCATTCCAATTTATTTTCTTAAGGCAATTCTTCATCAGAAGAGATAGGGAGCGGAACACTTGGTCCTGGCAGGCCCAATAAACGATAAAACAGCAACAAGCTAACAGATTCAAAACATTCATGAAGTGCCATGTTGTCTTTTTGTATTACTCACTGACGCATTCATATAATTCTCCTCTCGAGATCCAATTTCTATGCAAACGCAATGCAAAAAGAGTCACCCCTCTTATTATTGGGCAGACAGACCCAAACTCTAATTGAGCCAAAGATCCTACTTGTTCCTACTTAATGCATAGATGTAGGTGAAGGGAGAAACCAAGTGAATTCATGTTGTGAATGTGCCAAACATTTTTGATGTTTTGATTATTTGCCAGAAAGTATTAATTGTATTCTGTGAAGACTCGAGGTAGACATGGATTTCTGCTTTTTTCCTCAAATAACACTTGTGCACTTTTTTGTATGTTTGTTTTTGTTTGTCATGTTCTAAAAATGCCTTTAATACAAGACCTTCCCTAAACAGTTCTTTATCCCATCCCGTTCTTGTCCTTTTAGGGACTGACTGGTGTCTAAAGAGACGTCACTCAATGTTCCCATACCTTCAGGTCTTTAAGCTTGATTCAAACCTCAGTCATTAAAGAAAGTGGAAGTATTGATGGAAAAGTAACCATTGCTAATTTCAGGGAATTGTTTTCGAATGGTTTATGCTGTTGGTCGTTTTTTAATAACTTTATTTTTGGAATTGAAGTGTCTCTTTATATTTTGGAGGGGGAAATTAGCATGTATGTGTTAAGGAAAGGTTCAGCAAGCAATGCTAAAAGTGTAATCTGAAAAGTAAGTTCTCATTACTTTGACCATGTGTCCTGCTAGAGAGCAGTGGACACAAGTGTCTAATCCATGTGCATCATTATCTCAAGCAATAAACCTCGAAAGGCCTTTCTGTATGGTTGCATAATCTGTTTGATAATATTTAAATTAAACTTTTTTATGTTTTCAAAAATGAGTTGTCTTTTGGTATGTAACGGTTGTCATTTAGTGAAGGACTTACGAACAACGACGGGATTTATATTTTCTTCTTTATTTTGAAGGAAGCCTGTAAACAGAAGACGAAGCACCCATGTCTTCATAAAATGGTGTTGCTATATTAAAAGACTACTGCATTAAAAAATATACCCCCCAGACGATGTCTTCCTCAATAAACAAATATATATCGCAGCTACCTCATTCCCATGGCAACGCCGCTCTAAGGAGATACGGCAACACACAACCGACAAACATACCAGCACCGTAGGACACCACTTAAATATAATCAAAACTAAACTTTTAGCTCCGTTACATATTACATTTCACATATATATTATTTATATTCAGCGGTCTGGCGAGAAGCTCAGTGAATTTCCGATTTTAAATACATTTGAAATTACTTTTTTCTCTTTTGCTCGGTTGAATGCTGCCTCCTTGAGGACAATTTAGGTTAGGATACTGACTTTGTGTAAGACAAAATATCATGTATTTCTATTCTTTATATCTATCTTTCTGTGTACATTCTATCAGATATGTGGCTATTTATTCATACTTTAAAGGATGTTTATCACTTTCAATTGTTTTAAATGCCCTAATACCGTGTAATTATAACTACAATACCCATTGTATATCGTGTGTCACCTGCAGGTCATGCTGTCCCGTGCGACTTCCTCCTTCCAGCATTGACAGATATACATACATGCCCCTCCCTTTCCAAGCGGCCGTCCGCCAAACAAACCAATTATAACACAAGGTTTAAAGACTTCGTGTGACGGACATTGTCTTGAGCCAATCAGAAACCTAGATGCCTCTACCAAAATACCGGACATGAACTCTGAAGCAACTAGCAAAATAGCTACTTTGTTTTTGTCGCTTGGTTAGCTGACAGCTAGGCTACTACACTACTTTCTCTCTAAACAACAATGTCTGCACACTCATTTTTGGAGCTTTGAAGCATAGGACACTCATTGAATGATTGTAGTAGATGCAAACGATGGGATATTTTGTTGAATGAAGCAAACTCGCTAGCTGCCGATAGGAGGATGAACTCCATCACCGGTCGGGATGTTGCTATCCCCGCTGCAGCTGTCACTAACTCCGGAGTTTCATCCACCCGAGCACTGCATGTAGAACTCACATCCCAGCAGGTAACGTTATGTGCATGGTCCTAACTTCATGCTGTGTGAGCGCTGTGCACGTAGGCCATTCCATGTCACCTCAAATGTGTTGCATTGATAACTGACAACGTATTATAAAACAAGTCCAGGCCTATGGTAGCTAACATGGCTAGTTAGCTGCTGTAGCTAACAGTCGAGCTTTGGTACTGTCATGTGTGTATCATGTGCAACGTTGTTCTCAAAGGCACTTGATTCTACCATGCTTCACCCCGCTCCACGTCCATGTTTACTCTAGTTTCTCGTAATTGTTTACGAATTAAATGCACTGCCAATTCCAGCTGAGTTGAGTTCATTCTGCAGCTGTTGGGAATAACATTATGTATCATCAAGCTCAGGTGACCAGTTCCATGGTTTCTTTGAACCCTTTGACTTGTGGAAGTCAAGGGTTCATCAATTGGTAAATGAATCAGAAAGCATTCATTCTTGAATATTTATTCCAGACTTATACTAAAAACCCACTAAGTAAACAGTGGCATTGGTTGTTCTGGTGTGGTTCCTAGTGTTCACATTCCCTTTAGCAGGGATGTTACGAGTTTGGGATGTAGGCAGCCACATAAGATATTTTATAAGGTGGTTGTATAATGGTGCTGCCTTGTAATCCTGTTTGTACCAGTTTCAACAACGGGCTTGGTGGGATAAGGGGCCTTATTGTGCAATAATTAAAAAGATATTGTGAGGATTTTCATAGGGTTTCATAGGCGCATGGTCATTGCCTGGTAGGGCTGAACCGCACACAAGTGCATAGAGTCTACTCCAATTGTATAACATTCAGAAAGTAAACATTTTAAAGCAATATTTTTTCAATGCTGACAATACAATGTTGATGGATCTTCGTTGTCCATTCAAACATGAGCCATCTTGTTTTACTTTATGCAGGATTGCAGTATGCTGATGTAAGGCATCTTCAGAAGGGCTAATAATGTAATTACAAAATCCAAACATGTAAAGTTTAAGACAGCGTTTCGGGAAAGAACTTACTTGTGGACCAACTCATCTCACTACAAAAGGGTCTGCATCTGTTTTTACTCGCTTACTTTGTAAAGATAAGTCAATTTTTACTGTTTATCCTGTCATCAAACAAAGATTGACAAGTAGAATGTTTCTAAGCTTCTGCGTAAGGTAAAGTAAATAGTTTGTGTGTGTGTGTGTGTGTGTGTGTGTGTGTGTGTGTGTGTCATGATTCAATGCTTGAAATCTCTAACTGAAAAATAAACTATCATAACCTTTGGGCTATTAGTCAACCTTTAAGACAAATGGCCAGTATACAGTGTCTGTGTTTTGTCTTTATCCTGCCCAGAAGTCTCAGACAGAGTACAACAGAGTACAAAGGGTTTTTGTTTCCCAATGCCCTTAATCTTATAGGGAATCCTATGACTTAGATTTAGCGACTGAATGGTGGCCGGTCGTTGCAGTGAGGGTCTACTGGTAAAGAATGTTGGTCAGATGCTGTATAAATCTGCAGTAATGGCATTGAAGCGGACCATTCTCTGCAATGTTACTGTCGATTTACTCTTTGTATGCACCATGGACTATGTTATTACATATTCTTTTTTAACATGGGTTGTACATTTCAGTTTGGAACGAAGTATAGACTGGTTATTCTAAATGCAATGCTGCATTTGTACTATGTCATTGGAACTGTGAGAATTCAGACAACTTCTGCAAGTATAACAATCAATGGACCAGCGTTTTACTTTCTTAACTGAAAAGGAAACCCTATGGTTAAGCTTCTCAAATGGGACTTTGCTGTTGTCTGTTTTTTGTCAATCTGAGACAACATTACACATGGAAACCGTCCTAAAATCCACTCTGGCAAGTCTATAATTCATTAACCCTTTATATCTACACTCCACCAATCACACCTCGTGCTGCATTTGGCGAAAGTTCAGGTGTCTCTTCAAGCAGATTTCGAGAATTGCATATTTCTTACAGGAAGCGCAGGAATTGCTTTTCAAGCAATGTTTAATGACTATACGTGAGAAAGTCATAGTTGCAAATCAGCATGCATTGCTTTGCAAATGAATGTCTAGGATCACAGTCTTGGCGGTGGAAAAACAATTGTATTCCACATGACCTCAAGCTAGAGAGTATAGCAGGCCACTAGTGAGACTCTGCAGGAGTGGTACTCCTGTGAGGTTGGTCTTGTGCCTCAAATGAATGGAAATAAATTAGCTAAATCCTAATATATCTCTACTAGAGTACTTCACTGTGATGGGTCTAATCCCCACCTCGCAGATATAATAATGTGTGTGTTTAGGCCTACAATCTGCAGCCCTATTTACATTTGCTGACATTTGTTTTGCACCTACCTCTTTAAGGTCAATGTTTGCCAGGTATACTTGACACATACACTAAACTTTGTCTGTACTTTTGGTGACTCGGCTTTTATGTTTTGGTTGCTGATAAGTAGGCTGTCTCATGAAGATATCTGCTTGCCTTGATGAAGTGTTTGCAAGAGATGATGTGCAATGTTTGGTTTTGTTTGCTTTTCTTAAAAATCACTAGTGAATATAAATATACACTGGCCGCTGGTGCGTTTACCTTTTAGTCAATATAGTTGACTTTCTGTTTTGTTCCAATATAGCTTTTCAGCACCCAGGATAACTTGGGGAAGGGATGCACCTTAATAGGCCTATATTTGGTCGGAGGAGTTATTGTCAACAGAACCCCCCCTGCCCCCTTCCTCTATCCAATTATCTTCCTACACCTCCAGATTGCATGTCTCCTCACATTTGTGTTAGTTGAACCTATCAGTCTTGATGCTATCTTCAGAACAGCAAGAACTGTCCACAGCACACTAGTAGAACACACAGGAGCTATGGCCTGCACGACGCATGGAAGGACCTACACCTCCTCTGAAAGCACAGCCTTTACTTTGCCTTCCTGGAGAGGGCTGCATTGTTGGTGTTTTTCCTGTACCCAATGAATTCACTCTTTCATGTCAGGACCCCATAGGCTCACCTTTTCAACTTCCTTCCCCTTGGTGGGTACATGGGGCCAGGGTTTTCCTGCTCTGCTTAAGTATTTTGAAATGATTACTTTAAGATGCCTGTTTTTAACAATGTAGGATCGAAGTCTGAGTATTTTTGACTTTGAATAGCATTTTTATTCATGGTATATAAAATATAAAAATGTGTTACACCTCAATAGTGTTACTGGGACGCAGCCTGCCAGAAATTTCAGTTGACAGAAATTTGCTGTTATACATCACCTTTTATAGACAAAATTCCTAATGACTAAGAGATACCTGGAGATTAATAAATAATATAAAGCGGCCCTAATTGTGATATTTCTCTAGATAAATCATCTCAGACCCGGCGGCAGGATTACATGGGCAAGGGGGCATCATAAATAACAGAGGGGGAACTCTTTTTCATTCCTTGATAACACGGGAGGGATATTAATCAAAGTACACCCACACAATGCTGCTCTATCATCCCGCTACGTCTCCATCCATCTCATACTGCTGTAGTCCGCCTCCCCCTCACCCACCATGACTCTTCCTTTCTGTGCTCCTGCCCAACAGAGACGACTACGCCACCTCCGCAGCATCGCCGCCAGAAACATTGTCAACAAGAATGGGTCTCCACTGCTTGACACCTACTTTACCCTCCACCTCTGTGTAGAAGACCGCATATCGAGAGGTGTGTGCCCCAATACACCCTGTCCCTCGCTCCGTCCCTCCCTCTCTATGGGTCTTTGCGTCACTCTTGTCTCTCTCGACCTCTCTTTCTCTACTGCATCTCTGTGTAGTGGCTGGTGTCTCTGATGGCTTTATGAAGAATATCATGTAAATGTCCAGTTTCAAGTTTGAGGTCAAGGTCATTTTATTGCGCCTTCATAAGGATCA
Source organism: Pollachius pollachius (assembly GCF_949987615.1). Taxonomy (NCBI): domain Eukaryota; kingdom Metazoa; phylum Chordata; class Actinopteri; order Gadiformes; family Gadidae; genus Pollachius; species Pollachius pollachius. The sequence continues at coordinate 9,629,854 of NC_136939.1, forward strand.
TGGTTAAAAACACACATGACAATGGAGACATGCAGTCACTGCGTTAAACATTATATTTATATATTATATATTATTATTTTTAGGTAACAAAGAGCTGCATGACTTCTCTGATAAAATCGTAGATGTTTCTATCTCACATTTTGATGCTGAACAACAAACGTTTTTTAAATTTGAGCAGCGATGTTTCACAGCATCAGTTCATAATGGTGGTCTATGAACACTTTGATCTCCGGGTAGTAGGATTCAATCTTTTTGTATAAATGGTCACTTGTAAGAAGTTCTAAGAAATGGTTGACATCCATTGATTTCGGGGAAACACAATGTCATGGTCACTCTCTATGCTAGTCACAAGTTGGATTGTGCTGATGAAGCTTGTGATGCCTTTCTAGAAGGAAAAGCCGTGTTGGTATAATGGACTTGATCACGTTGAACAAGGATGAAAGAAGTTGGTGTTATTTTATGTCATGCCCTTCGAGTGATGACATTTTCTGACGCAGATACCCATTTGCTATCCTTACTGTCAAAACAACTTTCTAAGGAGATATTGCAAGGAATACATTGAATGTATATAAGTGTTCCTCTCTTTAACCAGAATTTTCTTGTTGTCTTTGCAGACTTTTATGAAAGTGAGGTCATAAGAGATTCGCTGGTAAGTTATCGTCAACCATCATTGCACAAAACCATGATCTACTCTAGTAGATCATGGTAGAGTGGTCTAGTAGATCATGGTAGAGTCTCTATGGCGACTCTAACCTTCTGATTCTTCCCTTACAAATCGCTGCACTTGTGTTTTAACATATGTGACCCAACTGTAAACTTTATGCTATTGGATCTCCGGAGGTTTCACCCTCTGTTTGTGCAATCTCTGCACACTTCCTTTGTTACTGCACTACAGTATCAGCAGGGCATTACTGCAAGGCCAAATGCACAGTCATCAGCTGACATAAGCTCTTTTCCTTGCTTATTGCACTCCTCCACAAACACGCATGCAGGCAAGCACGCACGCACGCACCCACACACACAAACATGGTGCCCACTCCCAATAGTGAATGTAACCTCTCTTTATTTGATTTACATTTCCCTGTTACCTTCTCGGTTCTTCTTCTTCTTTCTTTCTTTCTTTCTTTCTTTCTTTCTTTCTTTCTTTCTTTCTTTCTTTCTACTCCCTGATAGATTTTCATTTGTTTTGTGTACCGCCCCTCTTTCACTAGAGTGTGAAGCATACTTCCTAATTTGGCGTAAATCAAAAGCAGGCTTTACTGTCTCAAAAGGCTTTTCGATCACTCAGGAAGTGAGATGTGACATTATAATGATGTATGATAAGAGGGATGGGGACATGTGAATTTGTGAAGATCAGGTTACACAATACCATCATTAATTGCTTACAATTCAAATTCATATATGACATTCAGAGTATATTGATGCATCCAAAGCTTCGATCTGTTTTCTTATGTCGATATGTGGACTGTTCTGTGAAAAAGAAAATCCCCATTGCAATCCCTCTGGACCCTGGTGTGTGTGTGTGTGTGTGTGTGTGTGTGTGTCTGTGTGTGTGTGTGTGTGTGTGTGTGTGTGTGTGTGTGTGTGTGTGTGTGTGTGTGTGTGTGTGTGTGTGTGTGTGTGTGTGTGTGCGCGTGCGCGTCAGAATCCGACGTGGCGGAGCCTGGATTTCGGCATGCTGCCGGACCTACTGGACACGTCGGTGTCGTGCTTCGTGGTGAGGATCTGGGGCGGTCAGCTCCAGCAGTACCAGCCCCTCATCGAGTGGAAGGTCAACCTGGACGGCCTGCGATACACCGGCCAACAGGTCCGCTCCAGCGCCTGTACACGTGACGATGAAGACGATTATATTTTTTGGAGAGCCAAAGGAAAAATCATACTCATTCCAAGGGGAGCATGTGTTGCAATGAGATGACACGTTTCCCTGTTGGATGAGGAAACATGGAATTTGATAGGGTGATAATAACAAGCTGGAGCGTGCAGACTTCGCTGAGAATTAGATTGAACTCTTGGGAAGTTCTTTCACAATGTCACTGACTTACACTTGTTTTGACAGATGCATAACTTTAAGATTTTTAAGATTTCAAGTTTAAGATTTCAAGGTCATTATAACAGTTTTTCACTCTAAACATTTTAAAGTAATATTTTTTCAATGCTGACAATACAATGTTGATGGATCTTCGTTGTCCATTCAAACATGAGCCATCTTCTATTACTTTATGCAGGATTGCAGTATGCTGATGTGAGGCATCTTCAGAAGGGCTAATAATGTACTTACAGAATGTATTTATCCGGATATTAATAAGCGGTCTACCTTGTTTGGCGCTGGTAACCCTGGCATGACCGTCAGCCATCCAAACTATGCGTTAACATTTGAGGTCAAACAGTAAGCCAACAGCAGGGGGGGGAGGGGGGTTGAACAAGATGGAGTGGGTAGAGGGGAGCTTACAAAACCCCAGAGCACATGACTCCTACATTGTGTTCTTAGGCTTTAATTCAGATGTTGTATGGTGAGAGTGAGGAGCAGCGGCCAAACAGCCCAGCCTTGGAGCCCTACGCGTGGCTCCTGCCAGATCCATGACAGGCTTGACCAAAGCACTTTCCCACTGCGTTTCACGCCAGCTGACCGTTGAAACCGTTCAACGGCAGAGCGGCAGACACCCGCCCAGTCAGCTGTTTGGGAATATGTTCTTCGAGCCGTCAGCATACAAGAGGGAGAGGGCATCTTTCGTTGCAGTGCAATGAAATAAGTGGATCTAATGGAGGGTTTTCAAGTTGCCTACAATGTCTGGAAGGGAACATGTGTTTTTCTGTATTTCCATGTTATCTGAGAGAGTGAAGCGAGGAGTTGAGGCCAGAGCCATATGTTACGGTCCTACTGTACTCTTTGTTGTGCTCTGTGCCCTTTCTGCATTATGCCTATGGTCTCGTCTGTCCACAGATTCGCTCCAGGAGTCCAAATGAGATTATATTTGGATTGAATGATGGCTACTACGCAGCTGACTTTGATCATAAGGTAATTGCCCCGGTCCCTATCGCTACAAGGGCCTCAGACACACGCGCACACACACACACACACACATGCACATACACATGCACACACACACACACACACTGTCCGGGACATGAACCACTGAGCCGTTGTCTTACTGTAGGACCTGTCGGAGCGCAAGAAGCACAGCCTGCTGCAGGTAGACCAGCACTCGGTCCGCAACTCCTACAGCGTCTTCTCCCTGCTCAGGTGAAACCACTGCTCCCCCTCTCCCTTTGTCACATCATCACACATGTATCACACATTTTTCGTCTCATTTTGTAGATCACATGATCGCACAACTACTGCCATTGTAGGAACATACAGTTTCAACAGCGTCTTCTGAAGCAACCACGTCATTTGTCCACTAGATGGTGCTATTGGAATTAACATCTAAGCTAGTGTCCCTGTACTCTATGGGTTCCTCCAAAGCGCCTCCGAATTGCCAAGACTGCAGTCGGCTCTGTATTTCTTGGAAGTTAAAAGACATAAATATGGATAATATGACCATAGTGCAGCCAAAGTAAAAGCACATTGTCATCACCGGTCAGGATTAGCCTTTTGATTATGAATTATTGCTCTAGGGAGTTAAAATACTCAAAAATAAATGCACATTTATACCACAAGGAGGAGATGATGTCAAGAACTTTAGATATCAGGAGTAGTTGCTACTGGCCTTTGTTGACAAACATGGCCTTGGTTCTTTTTTTGACCTTTTTCTTATTTTTTATATCAATGCGGTCGAATGTAAATACTACTTACGGCGTCACCAGGGCTATCCCCGAGGGGAATTGCACAGTAAAACAGCAGCCTTATCACATTACATCACCCACCACATCCAATTACCTCCGAGTGGCCGTGGAACCAGGGAGCCAGGAAGAGGACTGGAACCCTTGGGAGAGGACGGCGGGCCCGTCATTAGAGCTCATTGTAAAGTTCCTTCGGCTCGACCCTTTCCTTCCTCGGAAGGCAAATTAGGGGAACGACAGAAATGTCTTCCTGATGTGAACTTTCGTCCTCTCGGGGAAAGCGGTAAGAGAGGAGGGCCCTGCCGCCAGCCCGCTGGTGGGCAGCTTCTCCCCTCGTCCCGGATGCTTTTTAATGCACAGAGGGGGGAGCGGGGAGCCCGATGCGGATGACCGAGGGGAGATGGACCCCCGGTCCAATTATCATCATCATCCTTGTCATCCTCGCCACTCTTATGACCTCTGCTCCGGCTCATTTTATTATTAGGGCCTCATTACTTTTCTAGATTTACAGTGATCGGATCCTGTTGAAATCCATGGAAGCGTTTCTGAAACCTCCCTCCCGCTTATTCCTCATCTTATGGTTACCTGTATGGCTCCCTCTCTGTCTTCCTGTATGTTATCTTCCCTCGTTCTCCATTTGTATATGTTTCCTTTGGCTCTGTGCTGTGTCCTGGCCCCCAAGCACACTGACATGGTCATGGTTCATGATCCCACACTGCAGGAGGATTCATCAGATACGTAGTTTGCCTGCAGTACTGTACCGCCTTACGCCCCGACCAACAGGGTTAAAGTTTGTTTAAGAGCTTTAACTCCTAGACCGAGTGGTGTTCTCCAAGCGGTAGTTTGTTTAGAATAGTGGTTTTTTTTAAATATTATTGCTTTTACCTTTTCGGAATATATCCATGGGGTGGTTTAAAGTATCTTATCCATGCTTAGCAATAAGGTGCTCGGCTTTGTTTTGGTGATGGAATATAGTAGCTGGTCATCTTTTGTTCCAAGATCTGGGATATCCCTTAATATTAATGTATATTTAGTATATTTTATTTTCTCTAGTCAGCGAGGCATGGCCACGCTCCTTCCAGGACTCCTAGTTCTGGTCTGCTCTTTACTTGGGTGCACAGGGCAACAAGCTATTTGGTTTGGTTTAACGCTATGCCAGGAATGGATGGGACCTCTCTCGCTAACGACACAAGCAGGGATCTTGATTAATGATGGCAATTTGTCAGCGAATGAACACCTTTTCTTTTTTTGGTGCTGTTGACAAGACCCCGGGGCTATTTCAACAACAAGGCAAAGTGGGGCGACAAAAGACAACAGGCTTTGATGGAGAGATGGAGGAGAGGCGAACCATCCATCAACAGACTCTTGTTACCTGATTCACGAAGCTGGAAGGCAGCGCGGCGTTGCTATACTCGACACAACAATGGGCCTCTGGGAGGAAGTGAGGCGATCCTGTTGTGCTGGTGATCTGAGAGACGTTCCCCTATTCTCAGGGCCACAGTCATGACAGAGTTGGAGTAGCCCACGTGGAAAGGGAGCAGGGTCAGGGGGAACATAGGGACGGATCCACCAGGGGTTCCCTGACTGCTTTCTCTGTCTCTGAAGCCCGTCCGCCACTAAGGCGCAGAGCACTCCATCTTGGTCTGAAGCCTATTCAAGCTCTCTTTTTGCTCCACCTCTGGGTCCTAATGTGTTTTTCCAATGTTTTCTTCAAGTGGTCCTTAAGTGGAGGCTCTTGAGTGACCCTGGGATCCTAGGTTGAACGAGGCCATAGAGGAACTATGCGCTAGCTTTCTGACATTGAATAATGTCTGTAATGTTAACATAGGCTGCGTATTTGTTTGCCTGATTTAAACATGGGGCCCGATTGTAGAAGCCGCCCCCACCATAGAACCGTACTCCTTGCTTTGGGAGGCTGAATCTCATGGGTTCACAGCTCTTTGTGGCCGATTTAGCATAGGTGCCACTCCCCGGAGCTCAATGTATCTTCAAATATTTACGTTTGGCACTCGCCCACAATCGCCTGGCATTTCATTGCATCCTTTTGTTACCATGAAGTTCCCATTGAAGATGCGTGTATGTGGGAAGTCTTTTCTCATTAGATGGCTGCCAGCGTTCTCCCCTGCCCTCGGGTGGATGAAGGAGGGAGGGTAACCCGCTGAAACTCCACCAATATGGCCCGCGCTCTAACATATCACTAAACATTGAAGTCATACCTCCGGGTCAGTGCCGTCAATGCGGAAACGCTAAATATTTTCTGTGATTGCTGTTCTGATTGGTCCGTGTCATGGAGACATCAGCTGCCACCTGTTCAATGCCTTTATTGGCAGAATCAACCAGCAGGATTTGCCCCTGCAAATTCTTTTTATTTTTTATTAAAAGTTTATATATATATATTTTGCTAACTCATGAACATAGCTGGAAAGGAGTCAATAGTGTTATTCACTGACGACAATTGAAAAAGCTAAACGGCTATTCTTTAACTATTCTTTAAATTCTTTAATATAAGTGAGGGAACACAGTAGACATGACTCAGTATCGCAAGGTTGTCTCTGTACTACGAGGCATAAATGCACATACACTGTAGGAAAAAAACAATAACAAAGAAAACGGTTACCCATTACATATTGTGAACTTTCAAAGATAAGGAGACAATGCATTTGTAAGGGGAACAGTTGGATTAATGTGTTGACATTCCTCTATGATGAGATACAGTCCGGGATGGAATGAGATGTTTATTATGATTCTGAATATCAGGTCTCCACTCTTGTTCCAGTTTGGTGGGCTGTTATTTCCTCTGTGGAGGTATATATTCCCGGGACATTATCCCTCTTTGTTGCTGCAAAACGTCTCTTAAGATTGTTTTGAATGGGGCAATTTGCTGCTCTCTTCAACAAGGTATGACCCTATTATGTTTGAATAATGGTTGCTGAATATCAAGAGAATACAATCATGGACTCCCCGTGGAGTTGTTGTCATTAGTGCACATTTGTTTGACAAATGCACCGGGCACGCCTGAGCGAGACGAACAGCTGGAAGATCCGGCCACACGTTCTTCCATACTCTCATGTCATGGATACCAACTAGGCTGAGATGACAAGGAAAATCAAGGCCATTTACCTTCCCGTTAGTTGAGCACTCGTGCCCCTGGTTTTCTTCTACGAGATCAGTCTAATCACAGTTAGTTTGTGGTTCCCAATCATTTTTGTTGGTGTGCAAAATAAGCAAACCGAATGTGTCGAATTTTCATCAACTTCATTGAACCATGTCTGTAGATAAAAAGTTGGATATACCCAAACAGGGCCCGTTGTTCGGAATACCCTTGTTTAAGGATGGAGAATCTCTGGAGAAATGCAATATTTCTGTAAGAGTGAACATGAGGGTTCAAAGTTATGCCAAGAAAGCACTACCTTTCTCCCCCCCCCCCTTGAACTTGAACTGCACATCCTCTCTGCGCTTTCTCTGCGGTGCACAACTGATCCACAAAAAGTTTCCACTGTTGCGTCAAAGCGGTCTTTGAAAACAAGGGATACACGCAGGGGAAAAATACCCCCCCAAAAAGACGAAAGGGGCAAAATCATGTAAACACACAAAACAAGGTTGCTGAAGACAGCGCACGACACCGTTTCAGGGAATGGATCGCATCCAAAGCCGGGATCTCTCATCGGGATTCACGCTCACGTGGCCCGGGCCGTAATCCCCTCATCTGGAGGGGTGGTGAACAAAGCCATGAGACAAACCACAGACAACTGATGAGCGCTCCCCTACTGGCCCCTGGTCTCTAATCGCTGTACGCCAGATGACACATCTGCCTTCGCTAGCGCCGACCCCGCATCTGTGATTGTGGCGAGATAGCGAACGTTGGATCGCAGTGCGGCGTATAAACCCTGGTAAATATTTAGTTTCAGGCAATCGACGGAGGGGAAACAGGGAAAACAGGGAAATCAACGGAAAACAGGATGGGTGTTGGAACGCCTTCCAGCTGACTGCTGCCCGCCAGCAACACTGGAACGATCTTTTAATAGGCCGGAAGAGATTCGGTCAACATATAAAGAGCTTTTATATTTACGTTGGGTGACAATTCATGCCTATTAAATCCTTTTCAAACTTCCATAATCCGCCTCAAAAGTCCCCATCTCAAAATCTTTCTAGGAAGTTGTGTGTGTGTGTGTGTGTGTGTGTGTGTGTGTGTGTGTGTGAGTGTGTATGTGTGTGTGTGTGTGTGTGTGTGTAGCATCCAGGGTGTTGTCTCTGACACCCTGGCTGATCTTTTCCCATGATCGGAATGAGCAAATATTTCTGTCATTTATTTTTCTTACGTTTTATCGACACGACAGTGCCAAGTGCAACACTCGACAGTCATAACTTCCTGGGGTAACACCCGTAGCGTAGCCGTTAGCTTCCCTCCTCCCCCCTCTTGCCTCGAAAAAACAAAACAAGACAAAAGTTGTCACGGCTTTGTGGGAATGTGTGCTCTGGACCGTTGCCTCGCGGTTGTAGTGCTTGCACGCTGACGCCCACCATCCCTCCCTCGCCACCTCCAGACCATGGGATCTAACGGGCAGGCCCTGAGCCTGGACTTGCCTTGAGCGATAAGGGGGCAGACAAGCATGAAAGGGGGGGGACAGGAGATAACTGCTCTCACCTAGGGGAAGATGCCAGATCAGATTCCACCATGGCAATCACCTAAACAGATGTAGCTGTCAAAACAGCTTTGCCCCGGCGTTCCTAAGCGTGATCAACCGTCGGCTATCGCTGTCACATCGCACAGATAAATAATGAAAGTAAAAAAAAAAAAAAAAGTAAGGATGGAATTGTAAAAATAAACCGCTTTTTCCTTGATGCCTCCTCCCTTAAATTCTAACAGAATGACATTTATTGAGTGGGTGCAAACCAGATGGAGTAATATCCCAAGGTGACCATGTGATTTTAATTTGAGGAAAAAGTCTGTGTGGGAGCCCCCTGGGATTTGTAAAATTACCCCCACCAAGCTGAACGCCTGTTTAACAGAGCCTCGCTAACCAAACCCACTCCAGGAGAGCATTTCTCGGAGGCTCACTGCAAGTGCATACCAAAACATAAACCCGTCACATCAAAGTCAAATGAAATGCCTATTTCTTTTATTATCCACACCAGAAGAATTCCCTCTCCTCCTGTTCTCCTGTGTATATGTGCGTCGTCAGTGTCTGGTGTTGCGTTGTTCACGGCGGAAGGTGGATCGTGAAGCAATTTGTTGGGAGGTCTGAGGAATTGTAAGTAAGCAACAGAAGAAGAGAGTGATTTGGGGTTTACTTATCTTGATCTTGTCCTTTTCCTTTGGTTTATTATAGAATCATAACGTTCTATGGAACTAAAGTTGAATGTATCTCCTAGCCATTCCTGGCAGGAGTGATCCTTTAAGATGGGTTCCTTTTCCCACTCGGTTTGGGTCAGAGTTTTACTGTGGGCTGCTTTAGAAGTTAGGGTTATCTAATGTAGGCCTGTCAATCCCTTTGAGACCGTAGATGTGATACAGGGATATACTTACTGCTCTTGGCTGGAATTCAGCTAAAACGTACTATAGTATGATACACAATATTTGTTCTTGCAGATGTAATAACACATGCTCCGTTGCAGTGTGACAACACGGTGTTATTATTTAATTGGAAAAGGTTGGCAATCGCTTCCAAATTTGTATTTCTTTATATGGAACGACGGTACAAAAGCAATGATAGGTGTAGCATAAGATAATCCTGCAGTATATCATATTACCAATTGTGTGTGTTTCTCTGGCCTCCTGACTTTGTCCTGAGCAGTGGCTGTGAAGAAGTTTTGAGAAAAGCGCTCTATGAATAATCAGGGGGGGGTTGCTTTTTATTAAAATTTGTTGATGCAAGACATGAAGTCATGCTATTGTTTTTTTTGTCTGCCTCGACCAAGGGCTAGCCGTCGGTCCAATAGGATCTCAGCTGGTAGAACCCCCTTCACACCACACCACCGAGAGGGAGAGCGAGCTCTCACGCCGTACGAACAACGCATATAAATCAAGCAGAAAACCCTCACATCCTTGGGGCTCGCAGACCGCTGTGACAATGTGCGGTCTAATTACTGGTTCCATCCCCCAGCAAGGTTTTGTCATGGCTCATCCTCCCAACATGTGGAATGGCCGTCTGATGTTGGTTTAATGGGGTCCCGTGGGCTCTGTTGTGGCAGTTTGTTTTGTGTGTGTGTGTGTGTGTGGGGGGGGGGGGGTCCTTCTCTTTGAGAGAGAAGGCTAGATGCTGAAACATTTCTGGACGTTTAAACAAGTTCCCTGATTGATGGCTGCAGTTATTCTCATGCAGTTTGTTGTTTTTGTGGCTGTCGTTTGTGGCTGTGAATAAACAATAGTATTAAGAAGATGAAAGTATGACAAAAACCGTCACTTTGTATGGCCTATGTTGTTTTATTGTATGGTGCATTTCAGGGTTAGCGGTGGCTTTTAAGGTTTTTGCCTCATTCTCTACGCTAGACAGGTTGATGTTTGGTTGGGAACATTTGATCTCATGCTTTGGTCAGATCTATTAGACGATACTAGTAGATTAAAATTCTCTCGGGCTATTTGCGGTCCGGGATTTCGAAAGTTATCCTTTTTTCGGGGTATTTATAACCCTTACGACAGTAATTCTAATACTCCCTTGGCTTTTCATTATCCCGTTTCATGTTTTCAATATCCATGTTGTTCTTTGTTCAGCATTTGTCTGTTCATTTACTATCCAATTTTGTGCGGAGTGACCATAAAGAACTATGTCGATTAATCCCAGTCCGTGGCGAGCAGCGGTCCTCATTACTATCAGGGGCCAGCTTCGGTCCTGCACACACACAAACACTCACACACAAACGGCTGGGAAAGTCCTCCTAAACCCTCATGCGGTCAGAGGCCCAAACAAACTGGCTTTTATCACTAATACTTAACAATATATTCGACAGTTGATGGGTTTTTGCTCATGCCCTGCAACTTTTATAGACCTTTTAATATATTTTTGTATGTTTAATTTAAAAGCTTACTCTATATGTCTCAAAAATAATGAGAAAAAGCGGTAGAGGTAAAAGCTCTTTCAGGTTATTCCCACTGTGTGATTGGAGTCGGCCTCCCAGCCTCATGGTTGTCTCGTGTTTCCCCCCGCTGGCAGGCTCCACACGGCCCAGAGAGCCATCAAGCAGACCCAGGTGACGGTGCAGAAGATCGGGAAGGAGATCGAGGAGAAGCTGAGGACGACGGCTGCTTGCACAGAGCGGGTGAGACGCTCGGCTCCAGACTTGGTGACCCTTAGAAATTCATAAGAGTTTAGAAGTAGAAAAGATAAATTTTGCAGCTATCATTTTTTTTTAACTTTTCTTAAATACACAAAGGTGTATCGAGGCTCTCTGCAATTCTCATCGTGGATGTGGTATCAGTTGGTGGAAGCAATTTATTTGCATGGTGTATGTTTATATTATCACATATCATTATTACCAACAAATCAGAATATGCTTTGGAATGGGAGAAGTTTTCGTGGTTAATAGTGCAGCCAGGGTTAATAGGGTTGTTATAGAACCATTTTACACAGTGGATGTGCATCGTGTTTGCTTTATATTCACCCCTCCCTTAAGGAGGATCCTCTGCACAGGGGAAATCAAGAAAAGCCCATCCGACATAGCAATGTAATTGGCCGCCGTGCAGCTGTGAAAACGAAGTGCTAATCCCCAGGTACGCGACGATGCTGTGTTTATTCTAAACAAATCGCCTCGAGCGTTCCCGCCTCTGCTGCGTTTAAAGCCCTGGGGGAACGGGGGGGGAAGGAGGGGCTCATGCTGACACCCTCTGCTGTCAGGTGGCGGTTCCCTCGCTCAAAGGATGTCAACCCCGCTCGCTCTCCCGTTGCTTTTAACATCACATACCTTTCAGATCATGTGCAAATACATAGCGATGTCGTGTGCTTTGTTGTACAGCTGCCTTTACGGCAGATTGTCGAGGGATTTCTAGCATGTTAACGCAGGATATTGAAGGTGTGTGTGTGTGTGGTGTGTTTTTGTTAGCATAGTTGACAGCGGTGTCCTATAGTCTGAAATGTCATCATAACATGACCGAATTGGTTGTCGAAATAAACTATGAAAGAAAGAGGAGACCCCAAAATACATCATGATAGCGGGTGTAATTGTACGATATGAACTCGTTTATAGATGTCATATCTGGTTTGAATGATGTGGGACGTGTTATGATGGAGTCATGCCGTGTGTGTATTATATCAATATGGAGTGTTACACAAACGGTTTTCTGAGCTTGCCCACAATCCACTCTTGCTCTACACTGCCTCTCTACTCCCCCATCTGTTACCATTTTTTTTATTTTGACCTTTCTTACAATTCTTCTGTCCCCCCCTCTCCCCATACCCCTATTCCTTCCCCTCATGAGGCAGCACTTCTGTAGCTCTCACACAATATGACCCCCCAACTGTAGTCTGTACCAGGGCCCTCAAAGGAGCCCTTTATTGAAAGACAGGAACGGGCCGCCTACACGTTCAGTAAAATCAATTACAGTGTCCTTTTCAGGTCACGCCAAGAAATAAATCCAGTTTTCCCTTTTTGTTGCCGCTAGTTTTTTTCCCCAACGGCATTGCCAGTGAGAAATGTGGGGGTTAGGGAGCACTTTGTAAGGGTTCTGCCGATTAGTCTCCATCTTCCCTCGTGTGAGATACACACAGTGTGGATGGATCAAAGCGGCACTGCAAACCCCCCCCCCCCCCCCCCCACCCCCCCTCAAATGGCCCTTTCACCCTCTCACCCACACTCAACCATTAATCTGGGGGGTTATATTGTACCCCCCCCCCCCCACACACACACACACACACACACACACACACACACACACACACACACACACACACACACACACACACACACACACACACACACACACACACACAGGGAGACACACACACACACACAGCCAGCCCCCCACACCCCATGTCTGCTGCATATTTACTCAGCTGACCAACTGCCATTTGATGTTCACTACAGTCAGTCTCTGTCTCTTTCTCTCTCTCTTCCTCTCTCTTCCTCGCTCTCTCTCTGTCTCTCTCTGCCTCTCTGTCTCTCTCCCTCTCTCCCCCCCAACCCCACACACATAGAGGACATGACCTATCTGTCAACTCGCCGCTCTGGCAGTGAAAGCGTAGGAGGAGGCTTTGGTGGTTCGTGCCAAAGCCGGTGGCTGTTAGCAAGTGCATGTGTGTGAGCATCAGGGTCCGACACTTTAAAAGGAGGCTAGAGATGGAGGCCCTATCGGCCGTCTCGCTGCGACGGCTCCCTGTTTTCCCCCAACAAACCCTCAGAAGGCCCGAAGAAGAAAGAGTTTTTTTCCTATCAAAGATGGCTATCTGGAGGTGGCTGCGTGTGATGCCACAGCCCGACATTCCTCCCTCTCTCGAATGTGTCATCGCTCCATCGGTTGCCCGCCTTCCACAGTCTTCAACATCTCTTTAAAGTTGTCCGCACCCCCCACTGCCCTATAAACCAAATGTAAATATTGTACGCGGCATCATACATATTATTATTATGCACAATACCGCTCCCATCCACAACTTCCCACGGCCGCTGCTGTTTCCCATTAGATTTCCCCCACACAACTCCAGGATCCCCTTTCCCCTAGCCAGGAGATAGAGTGGTTGAAGTGGGGGCGTACGATGCAGGGGCCGTCCTCTGTGAAAGGTAGATGGATGTTTTGCTAATCACCTGCAGCCGCCCGCCACAAGAATCTCCTGCTGTCCCCGGGAACGCGGCGTCTATCTAGCCAATGGTGATGACTAGATAGACCGGGAGGAGGGGGGGAGGTCCATCATCTGGGGCTGATGGACTCCTACCTGGGTGTTGCGTCTTGGGAGACGGCCCGGTATTTTGGCGGTGTCTCTTCTGTGTGCTGCCGTCTTTGAGCCACGTGTTCGCGTGTGTGCTTCTCCTTGACAGTTATACTGCGTGCCTCGTCTTTATCACTTCTAGTGTTGGGCTGGGGGTAGGGGGGGGTTAAGAAAGGTGAGGCCATGTGTGCTGGGTGAGGTGAGGTGTTGTTGTGATTGTGTTTGGCTGCAGCACTGGTCGGTATGCAGATGTCTTCATCTGTGATAAAAAAATAATGATACCTGTTGCATCATGTATGTGTTGTTATTTTCTTTTTACATGCTTTAAATGTTACTGAGATACATTTTTCAGTTCGGTAAGCATAATCAATTGACGATCTGAGCTGCTATATCCTTAACTTTAATTAATCTTTCATTTATATACATTAATATACATTTAGCCTTTCCATATAGTTATGTAAATCATTTCAGAAACATTTCCCTGTTTAACCTATTTCTTATCTCTGAACTGGTTCAGATCAGTGCAGCGATAAGAGCAGTGTATTTCCTTTGCATCAGTATTAATCAGCATCTCCTCATTTCTCCTGTGCCCACCCCCCCCCGCTCCCCTGCCGGCCCCGAGAGCAGAAGAAGGAGCGGGAGTGCATGCAGCTGTGCCTCGGCGTGCTGCGCAGCGAGCTGCAGCGCCAGAGGCAGGCGCTGGGCAGGGAGACGGACCTGAGGCAGAAGGAGCGGGCGCAGCTCCACAAGAAAGGTAGGCACGCGTAGGGCTGCTCCATTATGGGGAAAAAAAAAAAAATCACAATCATGATTGTTTCGGTCAATATTGAGATCAGGATTTTTCAAACGATTATTTTTGAGTTTGAAAACGTGATGCATTAGGTCAGCATTGCTCTCTAAAAAAAACGTTGTAACTGAGAACTTTGAAATTTCCCCTTAAAAAAATACACAAAATGTTCAAATAGAAAACGATTTACAAATGTGTATCCAGCTGCAATTTCTATAAAACATTCAATGAATGAAATACATAAACTTCAAAAAAATAAATAAATCGTTAACTCGATTATATTTGTTTGGAGATCGTTTGCCATCACAACATCGAAATCACAAAATTTTAATTAATTGCAGAGCCCTAGCAACATGTCAAGAACCACCGGCAAACATGATGAGAAACGGTCTAACGGGAGCGGGCGGCGGCCTGTTGGGTTTGGCACCCAGCGGACGCTTGGTTTGAAGTGGCGCTTTGTTTGCGTTTTGGGATTAACGTGCGGTCGGTCGGTGACCTTCGAGCGCAGCGACGCCATGGTCCCTCGCCGGAGATTAATCTGAAACTGCTTTCCTCCTCGCGTCTCAGAAGGGAGTAGAGTAGAGTAGAGGGGTATGGTGTCATGCTGCTGCACACACCGACAGTAGATTATTGATCAAGCAACGATGGCGGCCAAAAGTAAACATCTTGATGTGGTTAAGATGTTGTGCGATTTCCTTTGAGTCTGCAGTGATCTTTGTTTCCCGGTATGATCGGTAAACATATTAGAAAGTGTGGTGTGCGCAAATATCCATGACCTTTATTGAGTAAACTGATTGCATAAGTAATCCCAGGTCAAAGGTCACCATGCTTGAACTTGGGTTCATGTTACACACACAAATGCACATGCTCACAAAAACACACACACACACACAAACACACACTATCTACACCTGTATTGTATTGAGGAATGCCTTTGGTTTCAGCGGTGCTCTAAATCAGATGTGCTTAACTATATGGCACCTATCAACTCTCAATACCTTTCTCCTGGCCCTCTGTCATGTCTGAGACTGAAGGGGAGTTCTGCAGTGCAGACCTTCGGAAAGAATCCCGTTGTGAGTTACTTTGTTGGTGATGCGTAACACACATTAAACATTAAATTCACAACACAAACTTAAATAACCTCTGTAGTTTGAATGCGTACGCATACACAAACGATTGTATTGAGATTTGCGTTGTGTGCACTTAAACATTAAACAAACTATCAAGCAGCATCATAGAGACGCCTTTTTCTTCTTCGCCAGATAATTGGCACTATCCTTAAGGCTTCCTCGACGGACCCTGGAGGAAGGGGAACAGACACGGGGGTCTTCCCATGGTGCTCTCACAAACAAACACGCGCCAGGGCGTTAAACGGCGGGCAGAGGTCAAACTGCGCTCGGCAACACGTTACACTTTACCGCAGCATCTCTGGCGCTCGAAACGTTTACAGACCCAAGAGATCAAACGCAAGCTGGCTGCTGAACTTTATAGGGTACTCACCATCCAGAGCCAGTCTCGACTTAAGAGCAGAGCCATTTGTGTGGTTTCTGAGGCGCTTTTCAAAGGGCCCGGATGAAACGCAGCACTTGGGTCCGTGTGTCCGTCCCCGCTGGCGGTGTTTGTCTAAACGCACTGTGCACAAACAGCTCCCCGGGATTCTGATGGATCAACTCTAGCTGTTGTTTGGCCTCAAGGCAGGGCACCTCAGATGGCCACGAGAGCTGTGATGGAGGCTGTTAATGACTGGCGCGTTGCAGACACACACACACACACACACACACACACACACACACACACACACACACACACACACACACACACACACACACACACACACACACACACACACACACACACACACACACACACACACACACACACACACACACTTTGTACACGCATCCAAATGGAATAAAAGCTGTGTGTGTGTCGAACCTGGGTTGGTTTCTTTGTTCCTCGATCCTGACAAATGACCCTTAATCTTCTGACTCTTTACCTGTCACCAGTCAGTCTATGGCCAAAGGAACTCCATGCCCTCGCTTCTCGACATCCCATTCATGGCCCTTCTCCAGAAAGGACAGGTGCTTATTAGAAAACACAGGGGAAGAAAAAGTACCGGGGCCTAGTCCAAGAATGCAAAGGTATTTATGGGGCTATACGAAGAAGCTAAGGCTAAAATTATGGTATTGTGAGATGTTTTTCTTCTCCCGTCTTCCCATGGGTCTCATAGCTCACATCCCGCAGAACACGCTGTTTGCTTCCCATATATTACTCACGACGACTGTATGAACGTTAACGTAAACGTTTGCGATTCGGCCCCGGCCTAGGAAATAACTTGCACGTTAATTATACCATTAGCTGACAGGTGTGTACGGGAGTTAATACAGTCTGATTGGATTTGGACCTTCACCAACATGCCCGTAGGGCTACATCGGGAGGTGTCAGTGATATAGAACGAGTCACCTAAGACGTGGCTCGTCTGGCAAAACACGTGCAAGGGTGTACACTTAAGGTTAGACACGACTGGACCGGGCTTTGTTGCACAGCCTGGTTTCAGACACATCTATTATTTTCAACTATCATCAACTACCTTGGAGACCGTTTCTCTGTTCATTGTCAGCTGGAGGCTGTCATTTTCCACACATTCCCCCCTGCCCCTGTTCTTTATTAAAGTGCAGCTTCCACCCGAGCCCATTCTGGCTCCATAAACCGTACGGTCACAGGGTCCCATTAAACGCTGTATGGCCCTTCAGGGGGTATTCTGTGTCCACGGCCGAGCTCCGATCCCTTTTGTCTCACTCCCAGGACCGAGGCCCGTACCGCACAGTGTGGTCTTCCTATCTCACGCTGCAGCCATTGGTGGCAGGGGAGCACCGCTAGTGCTAACCCTTATCAGCCATCGCGGCAAAATACTACCCTGTTATTCTCAGGAAACCCACTCCACTCAAAACAAATGGAGCAGAAAACCAACCCAAAGTGTGTGTGTGTGTGTGTGTGTGTGTGTGTGTGTGTGTGTGTGTGTGTGTGTGTGTGTGTGTGTGTGTGTGTGTGTGTGTGTGTGTGTGTGTGTGTGAAACCAATATCCTTGAAGATGCAAAGAGGATGATTGTCTGGGATGCTTTTTGACGGATGTGCTAGAGACTTGCGAAAGTCCAACCAACTGCACGAGCAGCCTAGAACTTTTTAAAGCCTCATGCATCACCAGGCGCTGTATCCTCCTGACAGGTTAACAACCACCCCTTCAATACCTGCTGATTAACAGCAACGCTGAACTCTCGCAGGGAGGGTACATTTGAGGATATGAGTTGTTGTTCTTTCCCATGGTGCGTGTCATAAATACCTCAAAAAGGGTAGGCTAGCTTGAAATAACGGCTTCTTGTCATTTTCAATTTTCGATTCGGATTTCACTTAATTTATGCATCAAAAACGATATACTGTAATATGTCTCAGAACTTAGTATCAAGGTCTGGATTTCCTCCTTTTCAGCCGAGACTACAGCATCTCCCTTTCCCCCCTCACAGGCACCACCGCCAACGCTGTCGTAGCCAGATGGCATAAATCATGTTTTGCGTCGGGCGTTTATTGTACTTAATAAACTGTACTAGTTATTCTCACCCGGCGAAGCGCTACTCACTTTCCCCTGGTCCAATAAATGTCCAGTGTAAGCGGGAAGGGGGCTGGGGGTGTCATGAGGTCTCATATTGAAGTCATCATTGTTAGGTGCTCATTAGGCTCTCGTTAGCCTCTCTCCTCCCCGCAGAAGCTAAACCCCCTCAACCCTATAGCATCCTGTGCTGCGGTTGCCATCTTGATTGAGGACATGGGTTGATGGCTACTGCAGTTTTAGTCACTCATACCTGAACCCCTTATCAGGGCTTGGTAAACGCCCTGTTCACAGATATTATATTGGTTTATATTACTATATTTATATAGCACTTTTCATACACAAGGCAGACTCAAAGTGCTTCACATAGAAGCCAATTGTATGACAATGCTTCACATTGTCATACAATAAAATAAAATAAGACATCCCTTTGTTTCACCTTTCCGCTATGTCCTGTTGCTTGATTTGCCTTACTGTTTAAATATCCATTAGGAATACATATTTTATATATTTTATACCCACAGTTGGTACGCCCCATTTTCAGATGTCTTTGGAACTGTAGCTTAGTTCTGGGTTCCGTCCAAACTAAACAACTGCTGCAATATATCATTTATAAAAAGATTTTCCTTGTACTTTGGTACCATATCGAAAAACTAGATTGTGAATGTGTAACTTTCACTGTTGCCTGTGTTGAATGTTCAGAATGTATGCTAAGGGTGTGACCGTTCAGGTGAGTGAAAACCCACTCATGGTTTTTGGCCATGGATTTCGGTTCGGTACTGTCTGTGTATATTATAGTAAAAAAAAAGAAGCATAATAAATCCTGCTACTATAAAGTACCAGTGTTTTATAGTTATTTCATGGCTGGGACTCCAAAAAGTGCTAAAATCAGGTTGCCTTTTTTGGTCTGCCGTACAGTCCCAGAATCAGTCCCGAACGCTGCGTGTCTACCGGCCGAGCCATGCGTATCATCCTGTACGGTATTGCTGAGGGTAACCATAACACCCATAATGGGTACCATACTCTCACAGGAGAGATCATCCTAATTAGAGCAAAACAGCTAAACCTTTGTGGATGCGTGCGAACCACAACACGAAAACAGACACATTCTGTCCAGAGAACCGGAGGACTGCTGTGATGCAGTACATTGTGTTTGTTTTTCGGCTGCGAAGCCGTGTCGTGATGTGTTCCTGCTGGATTGCTTTAGGAGGATGAAAGGGTGAAATGATGATGGATGAATATTGCAAAAGCTAAGCTTATTTCTACACTGTACCGTGCGGTGTTTAGACCAAAAAGAACACAACAAAAAATAGAAGGGAAAATCAAAAGTTCTAATCTGAAACCTGACAGACTTAATCTCCCCCGCTACATCAGTCTGGGGCTCTAATCAGATTGACACCGCGTCCCGTCGCGAACACCACCATAACCAGCACCAGCATCACCCTAACCCTCTCCTCTACCTCACTCCTTGTGGCGGCCCCCATTCCCGGAGCGTCTCGTCTCGAGCCAAGCGGCTTTCACGAACAGGAAGTAGTTTGGGAGAAGGCAGGCTCCTGAGGTCCGCATGAGTGATTGCCCACAATATTAGCGTTAAAGCTCAGCCTGTCTGCAGACATTCAACCTGATGGCAGCTTCAAGGCCGCTCTCCTCACATTCCAAACCCCTAAGCCCCCTTCCTTTACGATGATGCCCTCTCTTTTGTTTATTTCTTCCAGTCCCCCCCCCCCCCCCTCTCTCTTTTTTGTTTGAGGTGACTTTGGTGTTCAAGAGAAGTTCTTGCTTCCAAGAGAAAAGCTCTTCTAGGTCTTCTCTGGGAGTTTGGACTGTGAAGCCAAGCTTCGTTGACTTGGTGTACGGCTCTGATTGTATAATCAGATCCAATCATTTTCGGGCTTTCCAGGGTGATGGTTGAGACACAAAGTGTCTGCCAACTGTATCAAGTATTGTCCTTATCTGCACATTTTTGTTTATTTGCCTAGCTCTGTATTTACACCCTCTGACAAATCCTGTAATCATCTCACACATGCCGTGTGTTTTTTATGTGTCAAAAGGGAAATGGGTTGTGTTCGATCGAATGCGGTCTATTTGATGTCAGACAAACTTCAACAGCAGATGGCACAGAACCAGGAGCTAGCCCACCCACCTGTGCAAATTTAACAGAACATAGTGCAACTAGCAATTTACTCTCTCTCTCTCTCTCTCTGTCCCTTACTTGTTATCTATCATTCTCGTTCGCTATCTCTCTCGCCAGAGGAAGCGTTCTCCTTTCAGCGCCAAAGTCTGGAGGAAGAGAAGGAGTCCTTAGCCAAGCAGCAGAAGGAATGCACCGCCAAGAGGTATATATGAGCCTGTAATTAGCCATCACTTTATCTCTACTTGTGTACACTCAAAACACAAATGGGTCCCTTTTTTACCTCCCCATCCTAAACAGAACAGACGATCGGTAAGCGATTACCCAGGTTCCATTGCACTGAATGAAGTGATCCATTGTGCCAGTCAGTTGTTTTGAAAGTTTTTGAGAAGACATTGTGATGCCTTCTGAGAATAACAAGTGTGGGTGGGGTCTCTAGGACTGAGCCAAGGGTGTCTTTTTGTGTGTTTTTAACTAGAGACTATGTATACTCTTCTAAAAGAAGGGTTTGTTTACTAAGGCCTAAGGCGGGAGCGGAGGGTGGCCCGCTGAAGCCCGCCCCTACCTCCGCATACGAGTCACAGTTTTTTTTTGTCTCCAGCGTACCTGGCAACTGCGGGTAGTTCAGCCTCGACCCGGGAAACACTAGCAGGGCCCAAGGAAATTATTCCTTTCAGAGGAAATGAACACTGACACTTCTGCATCTGCCCAGTGTCTGCTCCATGAACTCTCTGATTCTTTCATTTAGCCTAGTTGGTTCTTGATGTCTTGTTGTATTTTATTTAACATAAGAAATAGTGGTTGGACTTGCAGTCTATGCATTTAATGCCTGTAGAAAGTTCCAATGTTTTGCTTACTGTTCATTTTACCTACCATTATTTGTTGATTGCATTTCACGGTAGTTATGCCTGCTGCAGTTCGAGGCATTCCTGAAAGCTAGGATCCCTCTTTTCTGGTCCTTCTCAAGGTTGCTTTTCCCACTGGGTTTTGGGGAGGCCCTTCTCAGGTCTTAAGGTTAAACAGCGTCCTATAATGCGGGCCTGTAAAGTGCTTTGAGACTAACTGTAAGCTAAAGGGATACACCAATAACCTAGACTTGAACTCTTCATTAACGAAGCTGAGGCTAAACAATCATATATACATAAAGATACATCCATGGGCAAATGCCCCGAGTTTGGGTCTGCGTGTTTTTGGTTAGGAAGAGCTTGCCAGATAGGGATGAGTGAATTCTTTTGACGGTATGATCAAGCGGTCAGGACCACTAGTCCCTATGTCTTCTTCTGTCGCATGATAAAAACGGCATCAACAGAGGGTAATGATATGTTGCCTGTCGACCACAAACAAAAGCCAGAGAGAAAATTAAAGTGGAAGGATAGGAAGACAGAGGGGAAGAACGCATCGTATTCAATAACGTCTTCCCCCCGTGAACCTCCTTTTCATCTTTTTCTTTTTTTCTCCTCTCTCTTCATCAAAGACTCTAGACGTAGACCCCTAACCGGTGCCGAGCAGCGTTCCCAATATTAAACGGGGAAACCGAGGAGAACCGCGATTCACCAGATGTCTCTGCATCTCGCCCTCTGCATACAATAACGCCAACGTTTGTGAATATAGAGCTCGAGAAATAGCTTCTTAATCTGACTCTAGTCATGGCAAATATCTGAGGGCTAATATCGAGAGGATGAAAGCGTCACGGTTCGTTCCTTGACGTTGCCCCGTTGAGTCCAATGTTTTTAAAAAGTTTTTAAGGTGCCTTTTTTTTTCATTTGGTGTTACAATATAGCTACTTTTGGAAATGCTGTAGATGATCGATGAACATTGAGAGTCGTCGATGATGCGCTGCGTGGGGAAGGACGCTCAACACGTCTCAGGGCGTTATTGAGCGCTGTCACGCAGGAATGTTGAGTGGCTTGCGGTCTGGCTTGCTGTGACAGCGGAGCGTCTCTCACAATGACGAAGAACTGAGCCGCTCAGTGGTCATTTATTTATGATATGAATTCTTTGAGTCAGGACTTGACCACCTATTTTAAATTTAAAGACCAATATGACTTGTAGAGACCTGGGCAAAGATAGCGAGAGCGCAAATCAGTTTCATGACCCAATGAATCACTCCTGGGGTTAAGAAGAAGCGGACAGTGCGTTGCACTGACACTCCATCGGCCGTTTGTTACACTCTCTAGACTCTCATGTAATGGGCGGCTTAGCGAAGGCAGACTGACATGAGTGTGCTGTCACAGCCCATTACACTACATCCATATACTCTACCCTCCTCCAGCAGCCCCCTGACACGCACACCCACACTCCAGACTTCCTCTGAATTCAACTTGGTCCCGCATGCATCTCTGCTCTTCCTCCCCGGTGGCTCCTCAACTATCGGTTAATTCCCCCTCACAGAATGACGTTCACCGTCTTTCGCTCTCTCTGCGGGACGACAACTGTTCTCCTCCCTGTAGCCAAGGCACACACAGATACTCACGCACACATACTCCCCCACAGCCCCAGCGACGTCACCTTGCACAACTGAAGACTATGGCCTTTGTCTCAGCCTGTCCAGTGACTAAGGGTGTTGTCCATGTGTCTCGCTCTTGCATCCCTCTCTCCAAACCACCCCCTACTTACCTTCTTTCTGACCTCCCCCCCCCCCCCCCCCCAATCCTCCGTCTCTCCAGGGAGCAGTTCCTCAAGTCCAATGCTCAGCTCACCTTCCGTTGTCGACAGCTCCTGTCTGAGCTGTCCTACATCTACCCCATCGCTGTGGTGAGTGTTCAAGGCGGCTTCGGTGTTGAAGCTGTGAAACCATTCATGGAATGGAGGAAAAATGTAAAGCATAAGGTCAAAAATGTGCATAATGTTAGCCCTAAAAAGAAAGATGTTGGATCCACTTGTGTGAAGGATGATTATCTTGTATTGTCATGAGTTCCCCTGTTACCTTCCCCTTGGTATTTCAGGAGGGCTTCCAAACGATATATTTTTTTAATTTTGATTTTCCATAAAGGTAAAAGAAATATATAAACACTCTGAATGCCACCAGCAGTGCTCAGTACTGAAATAATGTAAAGGCTTTCACCCTGCTGCCTTACCCCTGGTTAACCCACAGGGACTTTGTTTTGTGTTCTTGTCTTTTACTTTGTCCTTGTCATTGCCTTTAATCTGAAGCTCCAAACCTAAATCCACAGGCAAATCAGTCGGATTACGTCATCTGTGGAGTCAAGCTGCCCAACTCGGAGGACTTCCAAGGTAATTGACAGCTTGTCTGATTGGCTCCCCATGTTAGAGATGCCTCCATGCCTGTCCTACAGACAACTGGGCTCATCCCGGTTTGCATGTTTTCTATTGCTAAAAAAATATTTTTTTAAGGGCAGTTGATATAAATACGATCGCGTAGGCAGTGCACATGAAATGGCGGAAAATATAATTTTAGTAGAATAGTTTCCAACTTGCGTAATGGTGCAGTTTTACAGGCCCCAGAGGGCCGATAAAAATGCCATCCTGAAACATGCAGGGACTCACCAGTGTCCAACTCTAAAAAAGCTTGTCAAGTCTGTCTTTAACGGGCAGATCGCAACAGGACTGGATACTCAGTGTTCTGCAGCCATGCAGTCTCGGCTCTGTGTTGACCACCTACTGGAGTCTTGTTTCTAAACCACTATCTGCCCACAATAAACACGACCCCATCCTCTTGTCTCCCAAACCTGAGAAGAGCCAGCCTCCGCTGGGCGGTAATGTAAATATGCTGCTATGACAAAGACTTTGTTTGACACACATATCCATGTGATCAAGAGCAAAGGGGTGGGTGAGGTAGATGTGCGTGTGTCTGTGTCTGTGTGTGTGTCTGTGTGTGTGTGTGTGTTCGGGTCAGATGAAGTACCATGATAGGGTAGAAAAGCAGTAACTGGAAAAGGTTTGAACATAACAATTCACCAACCCCATTTTGGAAGCAAGCTTAGAATACATCAGGCCACTTAAAGTGCTCCTCATCATCCAAGAATGCAAAAGATTACTTCCTGTGTATCTGAACCCCTTGGACGGGGCTCCAGTGGTGAGAATTAGGTCCCGAACCCTTATTTTCCACATCTCCAGAATATCTTCATATGAGTCTTTGTATAGCTTAAGAGGAAAAATAGTCCTGTAGACCAAACTCAACAGAGAGAGACGACGAAATGTGTTCCTGAGGTTGTGAAAACCCTTCTAAATACTTTAAGCTCTCCCAATTCTCCCCACTCACATAATTGACCAATGGACGCCGTTCAACAATGTTGGTGTTCCAAGAAGCGGTCTTTCAACCATAGACTTGAGAAGTTATCAAGGGTAAGATCAGCAGCAGGCCGGCTCAATCGTGGTGTTTGCCTCCACAGAAACACGATGTGGATGGCCATATGGGATGTCATATTGTCCAAAGAGAACATTGTGGCGAGAGTTTTGTAAAGGACCACCTTGATAAGCCTAATGGTTTTGGATGGATGCATAGTAGATAGATTTAGAGCGTTCGAAATGGAGCCTTTTGGCTTCTATTCAGCAAAAAAACATTAATAGTGAATACCTTACTCGAACAGTTAAACTGAGTGATGCTGACTTCATGGCTTCAAACTGTTCACGGGTGTAGCCCCCATATCATAGCTTCAACCTATCCTCATGTCCCGCATTGCAAATAAACATTGCCTTGTAGCGCCCGACTGCTATTGAGATGAATGATCACACATATAACAGAAAGCGATGATTATGTGAATGTAGTTAACCACTGTGGATGCAATAAGAGGACTGTGATTTAGGCTACTGCAGGTCAAAGTGAACAAAAAAACTGAAGGTTTGTGGCTGCAGATGTTGAAATGGCTGAAAAAAACTGCTGCGAGCCTTCCACCAATCAGATATGTTCAGCACTGCAAGCCCCAACCCCAAGGTTCCTGAACATTTGGAAAGTCCTACCCCCCAAGCAGGGACATTTTTGGGGGACAAATTATGTCCCCGGAACTTAATTTAGACCCTGGTTCCTGCAGTGGAAAACCAAAGGTTCCTAGTTCCTGCGATGGACAAATTGCCTTCTTCTATAACACGTGAGCACTAGGCATAACTCACCATGTTCCTGTTGTGCGATAGCTCTTTTTCCCAGTGTTAACCTCCAACTTATCTGGTGGGTGTAAGGACAGTATACACAAATACATATTTGAGCCATGAAAATATGAGATAATAAAATACAATTTATTATTTTTCAGTCTGTATGGGATCCAATGTTTTGAAGGAACATCGGGGATCCTCGGGAACGTTGGGAACAAACTTTGCGTGTTCCCGTGCTGAACTTTTCTCACAGCTGGGGGGGGGGGGGACACTTTTGAGTCCATAATTCAGGATCAACCTATCGCCACTTCTCGGCCCCCCCGCTGTGGGGACATCCCTGCTGCTGAAATTCCTTAATAAAGAAGGGGAGTACAGAGCTCTTTATCGCCTCCCTGTCGCCATCCCTCCCCCCTTCAGCTCAAACACCCAGCCAGGCCTGCCGCAAATCACCGCAACACTGTCGTTGACAGTCGATGTGTATTTGCAGCGGTGGTTTGTTCCTCTGTGCCCTGCGTCTGCCCCTGCCTCCAAGCCCTGATAAGGTGGACACCTACCAGTGAGTAGAGCACCAAGCATGCGGGGGTAGACAGCGAGAAAGACATAACCAACATTTCAGTCCCTAACCTCCATCTCCCATCTGGTCGTTTTTCCCTTTGAGCTGGAGTTGTGTGGTTTTGAGGGTGGTCGGTAACAGAGGTGCGGTTTGTTAGCCAATGTCAGAGAGAAATGGGCGATAACGTGGGAGAAAAGAATGGCCCCTGACCCCCGCACTTGACCTCCCCGCTGACCTCTGCTCTCACTGATTGTGGGCTCCGTCGCAGAGGCTGCTTGATCAAGTCTAGAGCTTTCTGGATGGTTGTCTGTCTGAAACGTCCTGAGGCTGAAGGGGGGGATGTTCCACATTATCAGGAGGGGTCAGGGTCAATGGAAGTGCTTTTCTCACCAGGGGGAAAAAGTCTTTTTTTTTGTTTTTCATTACCATAATCTTTTTCAAACACTAAGCTCTACCTGTCTCTTTAGCATAATTGGCCATCAAAGTTTGCACCCAAAGGTCTTGCATCAGTTTCTTTGTATTTTAACTGACCTGACATTCTTGTAAGAAAAACGCCGGACCACAATTGCCTGTGTGCCATGTTGGCAACAATGTGACTGCAAAAATGCAACAAAAAACGTGCAATCTCTTTTATGTAGATAAAAACAAGCCCTGCATGCCAAGTTCTGTTGTATTCAGTATAGTGGTTCTCTGCTCTTTCAAAACAGAGCAATTCAGTTGTGGTTTAGAATTACTTGTGAGCTGTGAAGTAATTTTTACCTACAATCAACATCCTACCCTGTCGAATTTTTTTTTGGATTTAGTTAGGAATTTGTTTACCAGATGTTCTTGGCCATAGTCTTGTCTTGCCACCGAAACCCTATTTTTTTTGATTCTCATCATACTTTCCCACATAAATACAACAGCCTCCTTCTGTGAATACTTCCAAAATCGTCTTCTGCTTGATTCAGCCCTTTCTGTATATAATGTTGTTTGGATTCACAAGATGTGGATATGGATTATGTTCCAACAGTTTATTTCTTCACATAATGAACACCCATCCCCAACACATCAGCAGACAGAATGGCATTGACTGTATGCTTTGAAGATGTTTGATCTTGGATCAAATGTCAGATTGTGGCTCTGTTTTGCATGTTGATTCTTTTTGATTAGTTCAATAACAAGCATGGCGCCTCTGATCCATATTCTCCGATGCCAAGCGCCATGATTTCACGTTGTTAACAGCTGGAACCTCCATTTCTCTCACCACAGCAAAGGATGACGGGAGCGTGGCTGTGGCCCTCGGTTACACGGCGCACCTGGTCCTGATGGTGTCCTGCTTCCTCCAGATCCCTTTACGGTATCCAGTTATCCACAAGGGTTCCCGGTCCTCCATCAAGGACACCATCACCGACAGGCTGACGGAGAAGGAGAGAGAGTAAGTGGATCAAATTACTGGAACGCATTTACCAACTCAATCATCAATCTACACGGTTTTAATATTGATGTGTGCGCATTTGCTTGGGTGTGTGTATGTTGCCGTGTCTTCTTGAGCAGGTTTCCAAATGGCTTATTCAAATCAATTTCATGTACATGAGTGAATATATGTTTTGTTTTACTCAAATCCTGAAGAACAATGACATCTGCCCAAGTATTTCCTGGGCTTGTGAAGCAGTTGTAGTTCTGCATTCCTCACGATACAGTCTTTGCTCTCTCCAGCCGTCAGATCGTTTGTGGCCTTGTTCGATGTGCACAAGCCTGGTATGCGTGCAGGAGCGGTCTGGTATAGGAATCTTTTTCTCTGGAACATTATCAGTGCATTTCCAGATTTATTTTCAGTTTGAAGACATATCTTTACAGAGTGTATACATGCTACAGAAGAATACCAAAATAAGTTGCAAATTTTTTTGGCAGACCTTGGCGTAGTATTTGTCTCCAACTTAACCTAAAATGATAAATGCAACGTTGTTTAGATGCATAATATAATTAAGGCCAGTCCATGCCGGAGACCTACTAAGAATCAATCAGTTTACCCCCCCCCCCTTGATTAATGCAATGTTAGTGCACATTGAAATCAATAACTTTGAATGCATTAAACCCTTTATAGATGGGTTGAATCAAAACATGTGAATTGACATGCCAAGATATCCAAGTATCTTGGCTTGACATTTAATTTTCAGTTGAAACAAGATGTGATTGTCATCAATAATGCAGTCCAAAGTAATCGTGGCTGTCTCTACCAATAAACATCATGCAGAATTGTATATCCCGTTGTTTTTTGAGTGCATCACAAATGTCTGCATATGCTCAACTTGGTCAATCCTTTAAAAGGTTTTGACAGCAGTGTAGACCGTAGACTCAAGAGGCCTTTGGAGAAGGAGTGTGAAACATCTGTTATCTATACATAATCAATAGATTTTTAATCAAAACCATAGAAAATACAGATGCATATCATTAAGGAGATGGTATGGGTTTCTTGATCCAGGATGCCTACAGGTAAGGTTGAGGACATTAAGGATGGAACCAATACCTTTCGGCCAAGCCACTCGACAATCAATTTCAAAGCAGTAGAAACGCAATACAGCCACATTCATCTTTTAAAAGTGGTAGTTTTCACCATATCTGCTTGAAATGGAGAGCACTCCAAGCTGAAGTGGTTAGAAATTCCACCTTTTGATCTGTTCGTACCATCAACCTTGTTTTGTACCTTGTGGAATTTAGGTAATGATTTTATTAGAATTTCTATGATTGCTGAATTATTTACAGTCTCGATTTACGAGAAATGTTCAAGTTGAAAAGTGACAGATAATGACAAAGCAGAATTTCTCACGTGAGGCTACAGCAGAGTGCCTCCACTGAACTCATCGCACCACAGAGATTAAATTATTATTTGGGTGTGCTATGGTTACCCGTTACTATGCAGTGAACCGAGGTGAAAACCCTCGCACGATGATGCTGCATTGTGAATAATTGCACGTTCGCGGCACGCAGATACCGTCAGGAATGCAGCAACTGGAGCATTCAGGCATTCCATGCATGATGACCCCACTTGCTGTAAGGGAGAGAGGTGGGAGAATGATGGGGAAATTGGTATAATCAGTGTTGTTAGGGCTGGTTATGTGTGTAATTTTTTTCAAAGTGATTAGTAAGGGCAGGTTCAATGCTCTTGGAAGGAGACTGAGAGAAGTATTTAGGTGAAAGAGGCACCGGCTCTGGATTACGTTTTGCCACGCGATGCTTTCAGTCGCAGTGCGATGATTCCTGTCCGCACACAGCCTGTTTAAATGACTTGCCTTTAAAGTATGCAGAGCCTATCCCCGATGTACGTCAGTAACAGAACAGCCCTATGATACAACACCGCAGCATTATTTTCCTATCGTCAATATAGAGTATATCTGTTCAATAGACTATCTGGAGACATTCCGATCAGTGCCTTTTAGATCAAATTCTTCTTAGGCGTTTATTGCACTCTTGCAATTAAAACGATATCATACATTATTTTAGATCCAAGCACTTGTGCTTGGACACTGTCTGCCTAGTGTAAAGCTGTCTGTTGTCTTGCTGGCTGCGACGGTTGGGGTAAGCCTTTGAAACCCAGAGCCGACTCATTATAGTGAATTAAGGACAGGGAAGGAGAGGAGTTCCAGGCCACATGGCCAGCCACGTTAATAACAGTCATAATAACGGGGCTCCGGACTAAATAAGTCTCTCCAGAGCTACACTTTGTGCGTCCCAACATGTTAGCTCGCCACGCAGACTACTACGCAGCCCGCAAACTAGAATAGCCTTGCAGCGGTCTTTTGAATAGTGAACAAGTTGAGAACAAATGTTGGCAATCTTGGCTTTATTTTGCCGCAACCTGCATGCATTTTGAGTACATGTGTGAGATGGAGATATGTAAACAAGCACACGATTCCCTAGCCAACATCTGCTAAGCATTTCGAGTAAAATAATGCTTAGGTTCATATCTGTGTGTGTGTGTGTATGGGCGTGCACATGTTGTGCGTGTGCAGGCACACAGGAGCATTGATCGGAATCAGACGTCATCGCAGTCAAGCACCCAACTCTCTCATTTCTTTTGAGTCCGGACAGCAGGTGTTGAGTCAGATTCGGCATGGCGGAGGTGGAGGGTCGTGTGGTATGTCATTGCCCCGTGGTCCAAAGGTGTGTCTACACCGTTGGGATTCCCAGGCCCACAGTGCAGGATATTTACCTTCACACTGTCAGACACAATAAACCTGCTGGGAGTCCATGGGTGTCGGGACAGAAGGGCTCTCTGTGAACCCGGACCCGACTCGATAGCTGAGCAGCCCCGTACGCTCGGATGACCCCTCACCCCCACTCCCCCCCTCGCCTCCCCGGCTCTTCCTATCCCCCCCCCCCCCCCCCCACCCCATCCACCAAAGTTTATGAGTCGCGAGGCCTCGTGTGTAAGCAGACACAGAGCCAAATGATGTGTGGGAAGACGGAAAGCAACCAGTCTAAACTGGGGAACGTGTACAAAGACTGGCGATTAAAGTGTCGGAAAGAGGCAGCCAATGATGATGAGTTAGGCGATGCGGGAACACGAGCTCAAAGGGTGGCAGAATTAGCCCAACAGCCTATCGTTCACGTAGCGTGCTCGAATGAAAACCACAATCTCGATATTTTTGATTTTTTTTTTTTCGACCGGGGAAAATATAATGGTCTTCAGGAAGCTTCTGCTGTTCCCCCGGGGCCCCTGCCATGTGGTTAAGGGCCGTTGCACTCAGTGTGGCAGGCAGGACGTGCTTGAGGATCCCAACCAGAATAGACTCTGTAACAAGGGCCCCCACCCTGTACTTAAACTAGGTAATAGTCCCAACTTTTGGAGGGGACAAACATTTCAGCCGGTCGCTTCTCAACAATCTTTGTAGAAGTCGAAAAATATTGAATAAATATAATGGCCATTACCAGTAACGGTATATCTGTCAGTTGGGGTGTGTAGGGCTCCGAAATGGCCCCCGACATACTAGCCTTTCCCGCTGTGGTGTAGCCCAAGATAAAATCACTATCAATTTGATAACAACCATCCTCTCAGCCAAACTAAAATCAGCCGTGTTGCCCTTGGGTCATAGGACATCCGTTTTTTTTTTTTTTTTTTTAATTTTTCCAATTATGTGGAGAGCCTTACTTTCCCAATCGATGCTCTGCCTGACACAAGCTCATCACTATTTCGAGTTAGCAGCATTCTCCTCTCTGACACATTCTCTGAAATCCACAGGCTCCTAAAGACATGTTGCGCACACATTTTGTCCTGGGGAGAACCTTGTCCTGCTGTGTCTGATTGCATGGGTGTGTGTGTGTGTGGGTGGGGGGTGGGGGGAGATGCGATCCAGATGTCTTCCGTGTGATTGAGACCAGAGCCTGGCTATTAAAAGCGAAACGCTGGACAGCCCCGTGGTTTAGCCCACATATCAATGCCAATCCATTTTCCTCTTTCCCCTTTTTCTTTTCATAAATTTTTCTTCCTATTCACGACAGTTTGAAGGAGAATGGTGGGTGGTGGGGGATATATAAATATATATATATATATATATATACATGAGAAGGGATTTACACATTACCACCTGGACCAAGTATAAAGGGAAAGCGAGTGGAAGTACTCGTGTTAGTGCCAGGCAAACCATGGGAGGCCTGGATAAGAAGAGTGAAACCTCGCGAGGCTCAAAGGAAAAAGGCAGCAGGGTTATTGTTATGAGTCTCCGCCTGGGCTTCGCGTCTCCTAATGTGGTCCATGTGGACAGGCCGAGACGGAGGCTGCCCTTCCACACCGACCCCTGCCGCCCGCCCGCCCCCTCCCCACCAGGTCACACAGCAGGCCGTCAACAGATCAAGCCTTTGGTGTCGGAGACGAGACCTGGCCGCTCCTATGAAGGGCCGAATTCAGACGCATGAAACGAAACGTTTTGCTCGGTACAAGTGCTTTGGGTCTACTGTATGCTCTTTCACCATTTATCGTTCAAGGACAAATATGAACATCTTTCACGACATTGGAGAGAGAGAAAAGAACTCTGGTGAGGGCCAGTTCAGTTGGCTCGTCCTCGCATCACGTTGAAGGCCCTTCTGCTACGCAACCTGCCCGATGGTTCTGTGTTCACCTTTCATTACACGGCAAACGAGAAGCATCTGCCATAGATGAGACGCCTGTGCGAAGAGGGATGCTGCGAATTAGAGGAGTGTGACCCAGCGAGCTTAGGAAGATCAAATTCTGTTTTCATATTTCCTCCGACAGACGAGCTCTGAATTTGTACAAAAGACTATCAGAACAGAATCTTTCACGCTATCAGGCCTCTCTCTCTCTCTCTCTCTCTCTCTCTCTCTCTCTCTCTCTCTCTCTCTCTCTCTCTCTCTCTCTCTCTCTCTCTCTCTCTCTCTCTCTCTCTCTCTCTCTCCATCTGTCCGGCTCTCTCTCTCTCTCTCTCTCTCTCTCTCTCTCTCTCTCTCCATCTGTCCGGCTCACTCTCCCGGGCATTCTCTCTCGCTCGCTTTCTTTCTCACTCTCATTGTGCTTTGTGCTTAGACCCTCGTGACACTGAGTTGCAAACGGACCTGATACCGCCGTGATGTTGGAACATTCCGTGTAAATAGGTGTTTTAATTTGTTTTGTTGTTATCCGGTTAAGGGGGGGAAACCAAATTATAGGTTGTCCGTTGGATTGGGGAAGATAACCAAGATGGCGCCGTGCCCATAAACACCATTGAGGGGTTCTGGACTGGGCCTCGCTCCTCTCCTCCGGCTCTGGATTTGATTAAAACCATAGAAGAAATCAAGGGGCTGCAGGATCTGCCGGGTGGGGGGGAAGAAATACGGGGCGGCTGGATTTCCTTAAGGGCCCCGATGTAAACCGGAGACGACAAGCTGCTCGCAGCGAGCGGAGCGGAGACGCTCAGGAGACACGTTAACGGCACGCAGCGCGACGGCGGAGCAGTCACGGCGGGGCCGCAGATGAGAGCAGCGGCGGTCATTAAAATACCTCTCACTGACAGATGCTCAGTGTATCATTCCACCGATATTGGAGATTACAGCCCGCCGTGATTTATACCGCAACCACTGCCGTTTAGGCTCTGACAGTCGCAGTGGCAGGTGTTTTTTCCTTTTTCTTATTTTTTTTCTTTTTGGTCGAAGCGAAGGGGCTGGGTGATTTATGGTTCCACGCCGTTTAGAATGTCACGTTAAAGCGGCGCTGTGAAACTTACAGGCACCTCCCCCCCGGGTCACCCCAACCAGCCTTTCAAATGCACTTTGGTGAACCAAAACACACGCATAGTATGGCAAGATACCCTCCCTCCGTAGAACACACACCTACACCTACACACACACCTACACACACACCTAAATACACACACCCACACCTACACCTACACACACACCTACACACACACACCTAAATACACACACCCACACACACACACACACACACACACACACACACACACACACACACACCCCTACACACACACACACACTCTTCCAAACAGGGCTTGAAATATTGGCCGAGCCCCCCTCTTTCGGGCAAACGATCCCGGTCTGTTGTTTTGCTACTTCTCCCAGTCTTAATGAAGCTGTCTAAACAGGCTCGCTGACACATGTGCGGATGCCGGCCCACTGTATACACTGGAGGAGGTCAGCCAGTCACCGGGACTATTCCCGCCGCGCGCTCAGGAACCAGATTACGGCGGAGCCACGACCACCCAGCCACACACGTTTTCTCCTCCTCCCCCTTCTCTCCTGTACACTCCGCAATGGCTCCCCAGAGATCCAGACACTCGCTTTAACACACTGAACGGTACACAGGCAGGGATACATGCACCGCATGCAGGAGCCGTGTGTGAGCTACAGCCCCATGACCCCCTGCACGGCGCTCTTCCCCACAGGCCTAGAGAAACTGCTGCTTTTTAAGGGGAGGACGGCCATTTTAAGAGATTCGAGAGACTGGAATCTCTCTCCTCCATTTTGACTCTTTATCGATACAGTTCTAATCATGCATTGTGTGTCCAACTGTGTGCTTCAAAGCAGAGCTCATTGGGTTTTTTTGTTATGTAAGAAACCACATCATATCCACTCACAAATAGCCACGGATCCGGCTGGGGAGACAGTAAAACGTCCCTTTATTGGAAGTCAATAAAGACGCCATGTGCGGTATTCATCTCCACCGAGGCCCATGGAATCGTGCTCACGTTTCTTCTGTCTGTTTATTGATGGGAACGCACTCCCAAACGAAAATAACGGAACAAAAGAGGCCAACCGCAGAATGGACATGCCATACCATCTCTCGACCTATCCCTTCATTCTTGAGAAAACTGCTTCCTCCTTTTAACTAGGAACTCGGCCTTTGATATGTGCAGCTTGTCTGTGAAGGCGAGAAAGGGAATGTCTAGCTCCAATGGTTAAGTGGCAGGCAGACTAGGTCTGTCTTGTTATGACAACACAGAGACACGGAGGTTTCTGTCAGGTACTTAGATTTATTTTTACGATGCACTCCAAGTTCTCTCTTGTGGAACTACCCTTATTAATTACATATTTTTGTGTCTACACGCAAATCCCGGCATGGCGTGCTATGCATCGCTTTAAAATCATACAGTAGGGGGGCTGATATGGTATAAAAATACACACCCCCACACACACACACATGCACACAAGGGGATTTCTTTATGAGGAGGATGTGTGTGACAGATGTACTTTTGCTTCCAAACCCGCTGCTGTTTTTTTAATCGTTTCGCGTCCGGCAGTATTGAGAGCTAAAGCGTCGGCTAAACGAAAGCACACTTCAGGGTTGCATATTCAAGTCTCTGGATGCATGGATGCAAATGTGGACCCTCCAGTGTAGAGAGAGAAGGAGAGAGACAGTGGGACAAATTAAATGAACTAGCAAAGCTGTGTGTTTGAGTCCATATGTTTCGCCCTGCTCAGTGAAGATTTTTCTTGAGTAGAAAAATAAAAGCATTCTGCAGGTTTTATCGCAACCTTCAAATAAAACAAGTAAACATGGACAAATACTTGATGAAATTGTCTTTACAATCATAAAAGAAAATGCAGCTCGAAGTATCAAATTGAGTTTTAGTCGTCAAATCTGTAGACATGTGACTGAAAACTGTAGGGACTGATATTCCCTTACTAGTCTGTAGACCTGGGACTGGTGCTGCCTCTCTCTCCCTTATTAGTCTGGAGACATTGGATTTACTTGCCTGGCAGCCTCCTCTAGTGTCAGGCTAAACCCATCTATGTGTACTGCACGCATATTTATCTCTCTTTTCTCTCTCAGTCTACATTTGATCCTCTCCTCTTCTGCACTCCACTGTGTTTCTAATCCTCGAGCACACCATTTTGTTTGTTGTCATCACCGTTGTTTGTTGTTGTTATCAATTAGTCTGTTTGTTGTTCATGCGTCCTGTTCTCCCAGAGTTCAAGTCTTGGACATGTGAGCATTTGGCCCTCTGTCCTTCCTCACTGACGCCCTTTTCAGCTGCTCCCTCACAGAGTACATACATACATATAGTACAAGGCTGGCCTCTCTGTCCTACAGAATAATGCTTTGTCCCCCACCACACACGCGCACACGCGCACACACGCCAAATCCCACTGTTGCCTCTGCTTCCTCTCCCTGATCCTCCCTGCTGGTGGGTAATAATATATTTGACTTTACTCGACGTCCCAGAGAGGAATTCCTCGTGTTTTGTGAACCAGGGTCCCACCAGTGTGATTTCAGACGCATCGGACAGGGGTCATTAATCACCTCACCATGACGGAGCTAGTGTGTGTGTGTGTGTGTGTGTGTATATGTATTTGTGTGTTTTTATACACCCACGCCTATATTGAGTATATATGTCTGCGTGTGAAAGTGTGTTCAGCCTTGTGCATGATGTTCAGCAAACTACTGATTCTTGATGTAAGCGATATTGGGTTTCAGAAAGTAGGGGGGGTTGTTGTGTGTTGGGTTTGTCTCTCCCTTCGTTGTTGGTCATGTGCTGGTCCAAGGCAGTGACCTCAGGCATGTCCTTTCTTTTCATTTTCCTTTGGGACCCCGGCTGCCATTCAGGGACACGCCTAGCTACGAGATGTCCCACTGTGTGGCCACTCGGCCACATACAGGGGGGCGAGCTGCCCTGTGGAGCGGTTGAACAACACACAGCAGGATGGTGATGATGAAATATCGCTTTGGGGAGGGGGGCGGGCGAGGGGGGAGGGACTACAAGGGTGATTTGGAATAATTACCTGCTCAACCCCGTTTTCAGCAGTGCACTCTTAATGCAGCGTGGGGTTAATGAAATACATAATCGGTCACCGATAAACCCAACCGTCTACGTACTGGCAATGTTCCCGGCTGACTTCAGAGACTGATCTTTTGAGGCAGTTGTGTGTTCTCTATGGTATGCCCCCAGCATCTCCCTCTCTCTCTCTCCCTCCCTCCCACCCTCTCTTCCTCGCTCCCTCCCTCCCTCCCTCCCTCTCTTCCTCCCTCACCCCTCCCTCTCTTCCTCCCTCCCACCCTCCCTCTCTTCCTCCCTCCCACCCTCCCTCCCTCCCTCCCTTTCTTCCTCCCTCCCTCCCTCTCTTCCTCTCCCTCACTCCCTCTCTTCCTCCCTTCCCCCTCCCTCTCTTCCTCCCTCCCTCCCTCTCTTCCTCGCGCTCTCCCTCCCTCTCTTCCTCCCTCTCTTCCTCCCTCCCTCCCTCCCTCCCTCTCTTCCTCCCTCCCTCCCTCTCCTCCTACCTCCCTCCCTCCCTCCCTCCCTCCCTCCCTCTCTTCATCCCTCCCTCCCTCCCTCCCTCCCTCCCTCCCTCTCTTCCTCCCTCCCTCTCTCCCTTCCTCCCTCCTTCTCTTCCTCCCTCTCTCCCTCCCTCCCTCCCTCTCTTCCTCCCTCCCTCCCTCTCCTCCTCCCTCCCTCCCTCCCACCCACCCTCCCTCCCTCACTCCCTCCCTCACTCCCTCTCTTCCTCCCTCCGTCCCTCTCTTCCTCCCGCTCTCCCTCCCTCTCTTCCTCCCGCTCTCCCTCCCTCTCTTCCTCCCTCTCTTCCTCCCTCCCTCCCTCTCCTCCTCCCTCCCTCCCTCTCTTCCTCCCTCCCTCCCTCCCTCCCTCTCTTCCCTCCCTCTCTTCCTTCCTCCCTCTCTCCCTCCCTCCCTCCCTCTCTTCCTCCCTCCCTCCCTACCTCCCTCCCTCCCTCTCTTCCTCCCTCCCTCCCTCCCTCCACTCCACTCCACTCCAGCACCTGCGGGTCGCTCTGAGTGAGAGGTGAGGAACACCACGTCTGCTCTGACGTGGGATTAATGGACGAGTGACCCCAGGGGAACAGACCACGCACACGCTTCACGCACACATTTCACATGCACACACCCTTCACTTAATATGCACACACACAACGCGCTACACATGCAGACACTGGGTACTCACACCACACATGTTCAACACACAGCAAACACACAGATACCACATAA
Organism: Pollachius pollachius; assembly: GCF_949987615.1. Classification (NCBI taxonomy): domain Eukaryota; kingdom Metazoa; phylum Chordata; class Actinopteri; order Gadiformes; family Gadidae; genus Pollachius; species Pollachius pollachius. Next base: position 9,667,043 of record NC_136939.1, read on the forward strand.
GATACACGCACACCCAAAGGAAGGAGATTTGCCAGATGCGCACATGCTTCAGCACACATACCTGTACACACACATACAAACACAGATCACATACACACACATGCGGACCTCGCCATGTGTGTGCGTCGGGTCTTACAGCTGTGTAGCAGAGCGGCACCTGTTGTGCAGACTTTTCACACACCATGTACTCTCACTCGCCCAGCCCATCGATTGCTTAAGTGCTTTTTAGTCGGTTCAATGTGGTTCTATGCGTAATTCTTTCCATCTCTATTTCGGAAATTGCCCATGAACGGTTTGAAAATGGAAATTATTTGATTTAAGCATAACACTAACCCCAGATATGCATGCATAGTTCAGTTCATTAGAACAATGTGTTTTCAAAGAAAATATGGTGTCAGGTATTGAGACACGGTATGGTAGTTGTTGGAGGAAAACATTAAAGGGCCGTAAAAAAAAAAGAACATAATGTGGACTTAGAAGTGATGGAGCAACATCTGCACATCTGTGTATTCTGTCTTGTGTGACAACAGCGACAGCTGAAAAAAAACAGTACACGTTAGGCTTTGATATTTAATTCACTTTAGGAAAAGAGGAATTTGACCATTCACAATGATTCCTGGATCCTCAACTATCACCAGAAGCCTCAAAGCTTGGGTGTGTGTGTGTGGGTGTGGGTGCGCGCGCACCTCTATGCGTGCGTGCGTTCGGCTCTGTGTGTGCGTGCGTGCACCAAGGCACACAGGTTCTTGTACATGCCTGTCAGCCCAGAGGCGAGTCCAGGCTGTGAGGCTGCGCTCCCAGTGCTCTCCCCGCTGTGGGAGATCAGCAGACATAAGCGCATAATGACAGGAAGAGAGGCCAGCCTTTAGCCCTTGGTAGAGGACTCTGTTTTTTTTTTCTTTCCTCTCTCCCACCACTCAGAACGTCAGCATTCCTCCAGCACCCGAGGCTATCAATCTCCTCCGTCCACAAGCTCTCCCATGTTTAGGCCAAGGGGGGGGGGGGTTGTTTGAGGCGCCCAAATCATCACTCCCAACTAAGACGTCTGAGTGGCGTAAATGACCCTCTCCAAGCCACGCCGAGAGGGAGAGAAAGTTCTTTTCGTTTTCACAATGTGATTTGGGTGGACAGTTTATTTTTTTCGAGAGCCTCCCAATCTTGTTTAATATTTCAGTTTAACAAGAGCAGGGGCGTTAGGGGGATCCTTGTGAGGTATGCTCACAGAATGTAACGGGACCCTCCTCACACACACACACACACACACACACACACACACACACACACACACACACACACACACACACACACACACACACACACACACACACACACACACCCAACCAACCACCTGTATACGTTACCGACATTACACACAGCTGGTCATAGGGAACCAAGACAATCGCCAAAAGATCATTGCCCGATGAAAGAAACAAAAGTAAAGTGTAATGAACGCCAGAACCCTCCCACCCCCCCTTATGGATCTTACCATTGAATCCATGATCCAGGCTCCGTGTTCTGCAGGCTTTCTTCATTGTGTTCCTCCACACTGGGCTCGGTGGGGCTATGAGAGCTTCTCTACCGGGAAGGTTGTTTGCTGGTTGATACAACACATCAATAATGGTTGACTTTCTCTTTCTTCCTGCTCTCCTCCGGCCGTCGTGCTCCTAGTAGTGGATTAGGGGGATTGAAAACCAGTTGTTGTTCGACCACCGCCCGCTCACCCTGTTCTCCATCCTCCACAGGTTCCCTTTGTACCCCAGAGGAGAGCGCTTCCACTTTGAATACGCCGTGTACCTGCTCAACAAGAACATCGCCCAGGTGATCAAACAAACACACACAGACGCACACGCAGGCACGAGCAGGCGCACGCATGAACACAGGCACACGGACACACACACACACACACACACACACACACACACACACACACACACACACACACACACACACACACACACACACTGAAAGCCCACAGGGGTTTCCGCATGGCCCGAAAAAACAAGTGTAAATTCATTTTCCCAAATTCAAGGGTATCCAGTACAAGGTGTGAAGAGCAGAATGTGCCGTAGAGGTCTGGATTTCATACACGCCGGTGGCCTCTGTGCACATTCTATAGGAGTCGGGGGTATCTAGTGCTCTGAGTAAATAAACGTGGGTCTACTGTGAAAGATCAGATTTAATACAGAAAAGATGTAGGAGGCTACCCACACGTGGACACACTCATCCATATATGCAGCAGTCATATGGCCGAGGCAAATAACAGCATTCAACACCCACTGTCAAGCAGGAAGAGACTTATTATAATGCAAGTCAAAGGGACAATGACTGTATGTGCAAATGCCAACAACGTGTAGATATTGAGTCGTATAAACAACAAAAAACTTGTTCCACGGTCGGGTGCAGTTGCCTTCCGTTATGGATTGGAGGGTTTAACTTTTATCCCATCTCTGGCTTATTCCCTTTCCCTTGGAATTCAACCCTCTCTCTCGCTCATGCTGTCTCCCTCAAACACACTTCAGGGTAGGTTTGAACTCCTGACCCAGCCGTACTTATTAAAGTGGCTCTAATGTGTTGACCTGGGTAACTCCCTGCCATCCTCCTCCAGTCATTTACAATTGACTTCTATCTCCTGTGCATTCCAACCCCCTGTCTCCCACTGCCCCGGCAGGGAAACTAGGGACTGATGGGAATTAAACTGGCCAATTAAGGGCTGGCAGGTGGCAGGCCTCAAACTGCTTCTCGTTGGGAGGTTTGGAAAGAAAGGGTTTAAACCGAGACCGACAACAGCTCGCCAAAACGTCGGACCTACGGCCTTGCGCTCGCTGCCGTCCAAAATCAAGAAAGCGAGGTGGATGAGCAAACATTTTGGAAGTCAAAGGAAAATAAGCTCTTACTATAACAACGAAAATCTGAAGCGTAATGGGGGCCGTTGTGTATAATTTGTCACATTTTTCAGTATTTTTTCCCGACCATCCTTTTTTTTTCTTCACGCATCATAAATCCAAAGAAAGCTATTTCTTCACGCTTTTCTTTCTAGTGCGGTGCGTTTTAGTCTGGCACACTTTACCCAGTAGTACGGGAGGTCCCGTTTGATTTGACCCTACTCCTGGTCACTTTCAGCGCTGCGTCGTCAGAGGTGAGGCGGTGGTCCTCCGCAGTGGCTGCTGTTGTTTGATTTATTTTACTGTATTGTTGGAACTGTCCAGCGTCATACACACATGTTAAGTGCTCACACATGTTCTCAGATGTGTGCGTATGCAAAAAGTTATACGTAACGATCCTTAGGACCTGGCAAACGTCCATACTGACACTCCGACATTTTAATTCCCCCCCTGCCCCATCCCTTCTAACAGTTAAGTGGAATGCTCTCGGCCGTTAAATAAAGTTTTATATATATATATATATATAAACGCAAAAAGGGAGCTCTAAGCAGACTCGTCATGGAAAACCGCTGGGAATATGTTATAGCATTCCTTAGTATGTTCCATGTTCTGCATGAGAATATGCGAATGAGCACAGGTAGAGGACTTTGTTGTGTGCATCTCTGTAAGGAATAAATCCTATTAGCCAAACCAAAAGCTAAATAAATTGACCCGGTATGTCGGGCACTCGACTGGAAACAAGAAACCAGAGACCCACCCCCTTTCATCTCTTAAAAAATAAAAGATGTTTTGTGATCAATACTATACACAATATAAGAATAAAAGAAAAGGCTTTCAAGGCCGAAAATTGTCTATGGTATTTTTTAATAAGAAATACAATGCTGCATTCTTAGCAGGCAGGGACAGGACTTGCTTTTCAAAGCTCATTCTGATGCCTTCCATGTGGGCTGGATAGATGCTCGTTAAAGATGGGTTACCGGGACGACTCTAAAGCAGTGTGACCAGCCACATGAACCGTCCGTCTCCAGATGATAATGATGGCATATTGTGAGCATTGTTCCAAAAATGGCAGAAGTGCTGAACACGTCGGAATCGATACAGCAGAGCCAATTATCGCCGAGAGCTTTGGCAACCCCTCCGGTGGTGGATCAGGCGCACCGCAAACAAATCAAACACTCCTGTGTGTCCAATCAGACATCACATCCCACATGTTCAGGTTTTAGGAGTCAAAGGCCGGGAAATGCGTGAGGATACGCACCACTGCCATGTTACATCTGATTTCCTCCCTCCTCGAAATCGAATTGGGGTTTCCTTAACCTTGTCATTCCCCGCTTTTTTATCAGGATGCTTTGTCTCCCTCCCATTGCCTTGACCACGGAATGGTTCTTGTTAATTGAATGAAGAGTTTACGGTTGCTTGCTAACCGCCATGCATACCAACATTTAGCCACTTTCTTCTACAACTCATATAATTGACTCATGGACAGTGTTTGGAGTTTTTTTTTTGTTATTGTGGTTAACTGAAAACGTTAATCTCTTGAACGTGCTCCTTTGGTTAAGACTAGGCTGGTCATCTTGCAGCGGCGTAGGTAGTTGAAGAAGGGCCGCAGAAGTGCTACAGCGAGACAAATGGCTCCCCGTACAGAAAGCGCTGGTCTGGCTGGCTAGTTACCTCAGCTGGCGGGCTGACAGGCTGGGTCCAGCACCGGCTGGAAACCTGGGTGGGAGAAAGGAGCCGGCAGTCTCTCGCTGGCTAGACTGTCTTTGATGTGAGCGGTACAAGGAGAGCTGGGAAGGCACAACGACGGCAGCAAAAGGCTCCTCCTTTGATGTGACCCAAGCAAAACACTGCTTATTTTATGAGGTTCGGGGGGGTTTGCTCTGTGGAGAGACTATTGAGGGGTACCGTTGATGATAAATAAAAGGGTGAACTTTTAATTATTTTGTATGATATCAAGAATCCTCAAAGATTGTGCAAGTGTAACTAAAAAAAACATAGCTTTTATCTCTGAACCAGCACCAGAATTCTACTCAAATCCATTGCAACTACGTGCATCAGATGGGTCTTAATCTAGTTAAGCGGGTGGCCCCTGCCCCTGCTCGCTCCCTGCCCTTCAAACATGAGCCCCCACGGACCAGACCATGTTACTAGCAGTCCTCTTCGCAGGGGGGCACAGATGCCAAAACCACAACCTTTGCATTTACAACACACAAATGAGTTGTAGTTGTTGAGACTGCGCATAAGGAAAAACAAGAGGCCTCTCCTCTAGAAGCCTGCCAGGTGTCGTGTTCAATCACTCATCCACCAGGCTAGTGGGTGGTTAAACACGCTTGTGGCCCTGGCTACAAGGCTTTATGAGTTGATGTTGGAGGCGAAAACAATTAGTTTTCATTGAGTAACCCTGCGGGTTAGTAATTGTGTAGGATGTCCATTACTGGTAATTAAAACCACAAAGGTTAACGCAAGCGGCGGAGGCCTCCTTCTGTGAATCCCGATGGCCTTGCTTGTAGCTACTTTGTCTCAAATATGGTTATTGCACATGTACACAATGCTCTGCAGGCACACTGCCATCTCAGTGGTTTTTAGCATACGACAACGTGCCATGGGCTATTAAATGTGGCAACTGTGGCTCCATAAAACAAGGCTGTGACTCATGGGGAGGCCCACTGCGTTGAATAGCTGCTGGAGGTGGCAGTATGTGGAACACTAGCTGGCGGGGCCGTTCTGGAAAAGAGCACTTGTGAGAGGTGGGAGGGGCATGATGTAGACATACAAATACAAATATTAGTTGATTCAATTTAATTTGGTATATGGAGAGCCATGCAAGTGATGAGAATCCTAAATTGTATTTTATTGTACTGATATTAGCCTGACTTTCATTCTCTGCTACTTCTCTGTTTTCCCGTTTCTTTTCTCGATGGTGTTTGAAATCCCATGTTATTGATATAACCTCTCTTCCCCCCCGACAACGATTCCTTGCGGATCCTAACAATCTGCAAGGACTGTGAGAGGACACAGTCTTCCAACAATAGGACTGTGAGAAGGCTGAGCCCAGTGTGTCCATTATCTCCTGTGATTGTCCTTCAATAGTAACCATATGTGGCAGACACAAGGCACAGAGAAGAGGAACACTATGGGGCTATTGCTCCACCAAAACCTCTGTGGAACACAAAAGCCATGGCTAGTGGAGTCAAGGACTTTAATAGGCCCCGGAGACCATTATTTTCAATGGTCTTATAATGGTTTTTGAGTTTTCAATGTTTTTGCAGATATGTTGATATTGAGATAGTGAATTCCATGTGGACTATAGTAGAGATTGACATATTGTCAGAAGAAAAAAGGAATTAAGAATATTAGCCCCATTTGTGCAGGTTCTGTTCTTCCAGGGTCAATATTGTACTTGACAATTGTCCCGATCATTTCCTCCATCAACATTGATATGTATATAGAACATCCAAAAGGAGACACATTGTTATGGGTCACCTCACCTCATCATGGCTACCTGCCTAGCAATACTGGGTTCTCTGGAGCTCAGCAGGGCTGGTCCTGAGCCATCTGTGGCTTGGAGACATGTGTGCTTGTAGAGGTTTTGGAGGGCCAGTAGGGGGTGCTCATCCCTCTGACCTCGGTAATATCCACAAGGCCCCTGGGACAGGAGAGAGACAGGGAATATGTCCTGTCAAAGAGAGACGTCTTTCGGAAGAGAAGTTAAGCCGATGTCCTGACTCACTGTGGTCACTAAAGATCCCACAACACTCATCGCAAGAGTAGGGGAGTCTTACCCCAGTGTCCTGCCTCTTGTACTAACATGTCCCCCTAAGCATCGTCTGCTCTCTGATTGAATAGTTTCATCATTTCTCCCCTCCACCGTGATAGGCAGTGTGTGGTTAGAGTTCTGGCGCATACTGGCAGGTGGCTGGTACTCTGTGAGGTTTACCTAACCCCCCTCCAAACACACACACACACACAAACACACACACACACACACACACACACACACACACACACACACACACAGAAAGGTGCTTTTTGTCTCTTGAATATTGCAGTTAATATTCTTCTTATTTTTAAAGCATCAATATGTATTTTTTAGATCCTTGATTAGAACCCTTGTATAATTTCCAGTGCAGTGCTAAGTGTGCAGGCTATAGAGCTTGGCAAAGGTTGGTATGAGAGTAAATATAAATCGATACCAGAAATAAAGCAGAACTTACAAACAACAAGGGAGGGTGTCCTGCCAAGCAGGTTTTCCTTTCTTTTTTTTTCTTTCCAAGGATCTTTCTGAGAAGTGGCCCACTTTTAGAAATGACTATTCCAAATTCCCCCTAGAATCATCCTGTGTCTCTTGGTTCGTCTGGGCCAGGGCTTGCGGTCCATGACTCAACCCTGAAAACAGTCCAGGGAACAGGCCAGAAAAAGAAGGGAAGAAATGGCTGTTGCGTCTCCAGTTTTTTCGCCCTAAACAACAACACACCTCCTCATGGCCAAGTGCCTCTGCCTAAACCGTGCCCTAACAAACAAGTCCTGTGTTCGGCAATCACAATACATCCCTCTGTGTGTTGTTTGTTTATCTGAACCCTGGACCATGGTTCCTCTGGTCACAGCTTCTAAGACTACCCCAAGACAGCCAAACCTGGAAGGGATCAGGCCTGCACAGCCGTCCCACTAACCGTCTTCATCCTTCCACGGAGGCAACATCCCTTTTCCATTTACCGTCCAGGAACCCTATATGTTAAAAAACATAATGGATGAGACGGAGAGGGGGGGGGGGGGGGAAGGGAGAGGAGTCCCTTCGTCAACATGCTAGAAAAAAGTGAGCATTTGCCTCTCACAGGAAGAGCGGAAAGGACGAATGAGGGAACGAGGTTCCGTCGAGGCCTTAAGCGTGTCTGTTTTTGTTTTAGCGTGTTAAAATACCGCCCTAAGCTAAAAGCTCCAAGTGTCAGCTTCCATATGGCAACAAGTAGAACATGTAATCGTCCCCTCACATCTACTACAAGGTGGGTTGTGGACCTGGACACAACACAATGTGGTTCATGTTTGAATGCCATTAGGGTCCCGCTTACGCAACCGGGCCTCCACTCCCGACACCATAGTGTGCATTACGGTGTCTGTTAGTTTACTGTATTTATCACATTTCAAGCACAGGATTATTTCTGGCAGGGGGGTGACCGGGTTAAATAAATGGAAACACAGCCATACCGAGTCGGCCTTACTCGACTAACGGTTGTCTGGTTTCGACACATTTGACTGATTAATAGAAGAAGATGATCCTATTTGAGCTTCGTAGAAGATCGACTCGATCGGATGGATTATTTTCAAGTCCTAAGTTTTACTATAAAATGTACAGCATGCTTGTGGGATAATGATAAGACATAGTGTCTGCTACAGTAAGCTGCTCCATTAGATGGAGCAGTTTTTTGGCTTCACAGAGGACCTGGATGTACGGTATGTAGGTCTATTTTTCGGAGTACATGACGGCAAAGTCAATGTTGCCTTGAGAGGGGACTGGCTTGTATTATATATACATTGTAAATGCAAACTTTTTATACAGTGGTGATGTTAATATGTCAAATAACATAATTCAGTGCTAGTGTTCTTGTGTCACATCATACGGTACAACATACGGTGATCATTTGACTGTCTCATAACAAACACTGGTAATGTTGCTGTATCACATAACAGCAAACAGCAGAAATGTTGCTATATCACAAAACAGCAAACAGTGGTAATGTTTCTATATCACATAACGGCAAACAACGGTATTGTTGCTCGATCACATAACAAACAGTGGTAATATTGCTATTTGACATGCAACCACACCAATGTGCGTGTTATATATAATGAATATTATCTATTCATTTTCGTCATCCATTGCATCAATACCAGTTTATTTTGTTAAGTTACATCATAATGGTTTAACAGGTATGCAGGAATCTATTCATAGTTTTAAATTGGCATCCTTACCCCTTTCATTACCTCTAAATGCCATTCACCAATACCCATTACTGTGGTGCCAATGTTCTAAAGACATTTCACAGTAAGCAACATTTTGATGGTTGCTGGGTGATAAATTATAGGAAACAATGTCTTGAGACATGATCAGCTATGAAACCACCTGCAGCACATTTCTGTCCTGCTTGCTAATGCGGGTAAGATAATGGACAACGCATAGCAGAGGATAAGATGCTTCATTGGCCTGTTGTCCAATGACGCTGGCATTATAGCAGTCGAGAGAAAGTGCTATTCTTGTTTTGCTGTAAAAGGCGTTGGGAACAAGATCCCATTCATTTAGGAGTCTCACTATTACCAGTTAACTATTGACCCACGCCAGTTGCGACATACTCCTCATCCTGCCCATGGATTTCATAGCCTCTCAGACTGTCTGCTCCCGTTTTCCATCACAACCCTCTGTTGCTAGCGACACAATGTTTCCAGTGCCACTTATGGGCCCCACTCTTGGTGAAACCCGTTTACAACCAGAAGTGGGAGAACCCTTTAACATAGTGCCCATAAACTGATAATACAAGTCTAGTCGTTTTTGGGAATTCCTTGTGGTTCTGTGTGAGCCCAACGTTCGCCGCCACGCTTCCTTGCATGTTTTTTGTTTACCCTGTGTTTGTTACCCCTATTCACTGTTTGTTTCAAAAATGGATTCAAGGAAGGGGTAGCCTTGGGCTACTCAGGCTATTGGCCAGCAGTTATCAATCTTAAGAGAGTCTGTGACTGCACTCATGTCACTGCTGCGTGGCTTCCAGTTTAGTGCATGTGTACACAGCGGGCCTGTCAGTCTTCTGCCATTCAGCCCCAGAGACTTTATGGGAATTCCTCTGGACAGCCACCTTTGACTTTATGAAACACTTAAATTCATTTTATTGAATTTCCACGTTTTGGAGGTTGGTAGTTGGGGTTTTGTCTGTCACCGCAAAGAGGTACTGGGGAGCTAGTTCCCCCTTAATATATGGGTGGAAGCAACGACATGTGTGTGTGTGTGTGTGTGTGTGTGTGTGTGTGTGTGTGTGTGTGTCATTGGTTATTTGAGCCATGGACACTTTTTTCTGACTATTAGGAGGTCAAAATTGCATGATTGATTGTGACCCAGTATGTTGAAATACTTTTTATTTTAAATCATTTTCTAGGAATGTATTTATGTAAATTAATCAGTTGGCCATTTAAAATAAAATGGATATATAGATTGATATGCACGAGAAGTATGTTTAATACGTTCAAAACATATTTGTTCTTGGGTAGTTCTTATTGGTTGCTCCTTCCTTATGATAACAACCTAATTAGAATGTGTTTGTCAGTGCTTGTACAGCCTAAGAAAATGAGCATTGTCTGGTGCGTTGAGTGTCCAGGAATACTTGGCTGCTCCTCTTCATCATTGACTTAATAGCCGGGCTGCATTTTCCAGCTGTTTGGAATTTTGAGCCAGGGGCCTATTTGTTTGGAGTCAGCTCTACTGTGTCATAGACCACTGTTCGAAAGCCCACACAGAGCCCTTTAATATCCCTCCCAGTAACAGATAACCCTGCTTTCTCTCGTGCATCCTCTTCAAAAGGCAGGCCCATATAGTAATATCTAAAGACTGACGTGTAGAATAAGTGCCCGATGAATAGCGGGAAAGATGAAAGGCCTCCCGGCAGGTCATGACCGGGTAATTAAGATTATCTATCTCATCTTATCATAACTGTGTCATAATGTGTTAAAAGGGCAAAACCTACAACATATCATTGTTGAGTTCTGTTTCTCCCACGCGTGTACAGAAGAAATTGAATCGAGTCACAAAGACAAGATTTATTGAGCTGCTTAGCAGCTTTTTTGTTCTTTTCCTTTTGATGAGGGTCTGGCCGAGGTTAGCTCTGCTCCAACTCAAGCCATGTAAACCAGCAGAAGGACGGCTCCAAATATATTTTATGTCAGCTGTTTTGGCCAAACTGATTTTTCTTGTGAATTCATCAAAACGCTGGGTGCTGTCATACAGTTGTTCGAGGCAGAGCGGTTGCGTCATCGGCAAAGATATTTATTCTGCTTCAATGAAATGAAACAGCTCTTGGAATAAAACAATGCTGGCCCCATCTGGTCGAAAATATCAACCATCCTGGCTCGGAGTCACGTCTCCGCAGCACCCTCTCTGCTTTCAATGTGGATCTCGTTACGGCCTCTTGGGTCACCAATCGCCAGGCTTTTCATCTGACTTTACATGCGGACACACACACACACACACACACACACACACACACACACACACACACACACACACACACACACACACACACACACACACACACACACACACACACACACACACACTGACTGGCCTACAGAGCTCTTTGCCAGGACTCATCCCTCAAGAAAGAAGGAAAGTGATTTTCAGTCATTTATTTCTTCCTCCACAACGTTTAACTCAGTGCTGCTCTCAAAATGTCAGGCGCCCCCCCACCTCTCTCTTCGGTCAAGTAGGATCTCACCTCATTACGGGCGGGTGTCTCTTTATCAACCCTGATGTCAGTCTTCATTACCGCTGGCAGGGTGAGAGGATAAGAATGGCCGGCCAGAGGCCTCACTGTCATCTCACGGTGGTTAGTCGCTCTGCCATGGCCGGGCCCTCTTGGTTTTTTATTAATGAAGCGTCTGTGATGAGCGCCGGCCCCTTGTTCCTCGGCCCTGCATAATGGTTTCACGGTTATTGAAAGAGGAGGGGATAAGTGGCTAATGAAAGCAGCGGTTAAATAAACACAGGCTTGTGTTAAAAGGAAGCACATAGGGAGGGCTGTTTTCTTTATTTATTTTTGGACTCTTTTCTGGGCCTTTTTTTCAGTCTTTGAGAGTAATTGGAGTAGGCTGTGGTTCAGAATTAGAATAATCTTTGTTTTTAAAGGAAGGAGAATTTTGCAGTCCTACGGATATGGGTCTCGAACAAGGTAAGACATAACAAGGTGTGAAGAGAGGATGCAAATTTATATTATCTTAGCAGTTTGCTGGAAAGTATAGGTATGTTTGCGGTTGCTACAACACTTGCTCAGAATTATTTAAAGGTATTTATTTTTAGAGACGGCAAAAGGAGAGATAAGCATGGTGGCAACGGAACTCAAGCCATAAAACTTCTTGTCTAAAGATAATTATAAACTTTATCTTCAACCAACACACGCAACTCCATGAAATTAAGTCAGAAATTGTATAGCTAGCTACTATATAGTTTTAATGAACGCATACCATGAAAAAAAAACAGTGGCTCTTGATGTGAGGCGCATGTCACTGTTGACATTATCGCCATGGAAACCAGTAGTTTTAAGGTAAAACATGTCTGCGCCGGAATAATTAGCGCTCTCGCCTCTGCAGTAAGCCGAACAATGCCCAGTCTAAATATAAACCGAAGCACATGTGCTGTAATTATACAGCATTATGTCAACGCGTGTTCCATTTTACAGTGTTTGTCCTTTCGGCCACACTGCTGCAAGCTCACCCGTTCCACTAGATTGAAGGGAGTAAAGCGTCTTTCCTGAGCTGTGGGAAATCAGTGGCTGGAGAACCCCACCTCTCAGCAACCCTGCTATGAATTATGTGCCGCACCTCTGCCCGCAAGGGGGTCTGCTCTGTTCTCTACATGTGCCGCCATAACTCAGCTAATGCACCACCCTATCGTTATTATTGGATTTAGTCTGCTCGCAATGCAAACCTAACACTTGGGTCGTGGACATGTTGCGAAGTTTCAAAGATATTCACGGGTGAAAACTTTCTATGATTAATAAAGAAAGGTTGTTTATCTGGGTGTAAAAGGGTGTAATTTTACATTTCCAATTATATCTGTTAATGGTTTCACTGGTCCTTCCCCTGTTCTGTTTGGTTTTAATTCCACCACACTTTAACAAAAACATTACTAACAAAACACCCAAAAAATTGTTATGAGCTGTGATAGAAGTGTGGGGTATTTTTCCTTTCAATTTTCAATCAAACTAAGGATTTACTGGTTAGCTGTATATCAGTTGGATATTTCAAACACCCAGGACATTCACATGAATTGTGACTTCTAAAAAATAATTAATGTTTTCCCCTAATGGGAATTCAAAGTTGTACAATGATTTATTAGGCTAACTAGTGCCCCAAATGTATCAGCTGTGAATCCCCTAATTGTTACAGTATTTTTAGAAAATTCCCATTCCATATATACGTGGACAATTTCTTGTTCCCAGGTGGCCCATCTCCAACTCATTAAACTGTTATAAACCACACACGGAACCTCCCAATCCTTTCCTTGCGCTGAATTAATGGAACAATCTTGATATCTGTCCTAAGAATGCTGGGGAAATAGAGGAAGTCTCAATAGCGATTTATTTAGTTTTTCATTCATCATTCAATTTATCTATTTTCCCATGGCTTGCTTTGTTTCACCCCCTCCCCCCTAGAAAGGATTAGTTACGTTTTTCGATAATCCATTTAGACTTTTTTTTTTCTTAAAGAAAAAAATAGAGATGCACAAATCCGACTGAGGCGCTTGCCGTGGTGCTCCATGACGTAGGTAGATAAATTAATCTTCATAAGCCGGTCCACACCTCGCCTGCATCAGTGTCAGCTCAGGGAGAACCAATATAAAAGGGTTCTCTTGTCTGCCCATGCCGGGATTTGTTAGGCTGGATTTGCGGTGCAGTCTGGAATGGGGAATGTATTGTAAGGCTCACATTAAAATGTTTTGACTGTTGGCTGAGTCTGAGAAGAGATGAATAAAAAAAATGAAACTAATACTCTAAGATAGGCAAGCAAACTCTGAGCTTTGAGTTATTATTAAATATGTAGAGTTCCTAGGTTCAGACCAAAGTAAACTCGGGATGGCTTTTGATCTCAGAACATTTTGTCTCTTCGGAGATGAGGCCTTCTTGATTTGCTTCAGAAATTAATAATGCACACAGCATGGGAGTTTTGATCGTCCATCGTTTAGTGGTTGAAATATGATAGAAATTACATTGTGTTTCAGGAGACACACAACTGAAGTATTGCATGATAAACCATTGTACAGATTACCTTTTGATTCTCATCCATCATACGCGAATTCCTTCCTTCTTTGGATCAGTATTATTTCTGCAGCCAAAGATCCGAGCACGTTTGCAATGCAGGTTTTTATGTCCTTAACATTGAGTAGGGTCACAGTTGAACAAACCCAGATGACCAGGGAATGCTAAAAGCCCTCCAAAGTAAACCGGACACAGCCTATAGTCTTCCATACCGTGTGACAGGTTTTTAATTTGATACTCCAGGGGCGATGGAAAAGGAAACTCAGGGGCTCTTGTCGTACATTGTAGTGTTATGCTAGTCTCGCCTTTAATCACTGTAACAAATATAATCTACCCACACTAACACTATGAGTTGTAAAACCCCCTTCGAATTAGAAATACATTAACAATTAGATATTTGTCTTTGAGTTGCAAATTTTCTAATTTGTTTTCTTTAATTTAGTATGTTTTTGTACGGTCACTTTAAGCCAACAAATTTTCCCCATATAAATCAGATTTATATCTGCCCTGAAGAACAAACCATTTTGATCGGTTTTATTTTACACTTTTACGGCTTCATTCATCTGTTATTGTCATATCCAAACAGCTTGATCTTTTTACTCTCCAAAGTATCAAATGCTCTGTGACAATGCCCCAGATTATATTGAAAGTGGCTGCTAAATTCTTGGTATTGTCATAAATCTTACACACACACACACACACACACACACACACACACACACACACACACACACACACACACACACACACACACACACAGAGTGGATAGTGGAACTTTCTGGAAGATCCAATTAGCTACTCTTCGCTTGCTTCTGGAAGGGCATGTGGTGATCCAGTTACTATTGGTGGTTAGTAAGTGTGTTGTGGTATCAGGGGTTTGTGTATTTACATGTTGAGATGGATTTCTGATGCATCCATGCATCAGATATTTCATGATTTTAAAGATGGTTAATTTTAAACATTATGATCATCATGTGAACACCATATATTTCACTATTTCTTTACTGTAGGAGACAACCATGAATGAAACTGTGGAAAGGGAGCTCCCAGCCTTCCACTTTTACCACGCACATTTGAAAAGGCTCCTGGTTACTAGGCGATGGGGAGGAATGCATGCGGTGTGCAATCCCAGGCTTTCCCTATGACCCTTGACCCCCGAGTGATACCAATACAAAAACCAAATCGTAAAGCCTTCCATGAAATGAAAAGGAGAAAACGGAAAAGAAACAATGTGCCCATTGAGAGGAAGTGAGGCAGACTGAGAGAACATGTGGTCAGCTCAAGGCCAAGATGGGCACCTGACCACACAATATATATATTCACCCACCTCGCCGCAAAGTTTTCCTACAGAACTTGTTGAAATTCGACACAGGCTTAAGAAAATAATAACTTTCCCTAGTGATGCCACAAAAGCTGCTTCCAAATAATAAACGGACTGATCAGGACTTGGCTCGGATTCGCATAACGTTCTAATGGTTATGTTTGGCAGTGTCATTCAAAAGAAATGTCAAATTGGACTTCTTGTTTATTTTTATGCATTTATTTAGTATCATTTCTAGTAATCCATACATGCCAAACAGGCTCATCATGCCTACACCGGCGTCAGGCGGCTTCTATTCCCTCACAGGGACCGGTCACACGTAGCGTGTTTACCCCGATGTGCACCATTTGCCATGTAGACTGTGAAACACTGTGGCTTTCTTCAAAAGCCAGCAGTGTATGCTTTGAGTTTGAAACTTCAAAGTCTACCATTAGCATATCCTCCTAGGTTTGGCCCATCTAAACGCCACTTCTGAGGGCTGCCGGTGGCCCGAAGAGGAGGATTGATGATGGTGCTGCACGCCCACAATGCTAACAGGAAGTCTACCTTGCTGTTGTGACTTCACCGCCAGGGTCATGCCAAGTGTCAAGTTACTTGACCGTAATAGAGTGGCTCTAGTGTTACATCGGTTGAGGGTCATTAGGCCTGAGGGGCTAACCCACTTTTAGGACTGACGGCTCTTCCAATAGGTGTCACTATAGCACACCAGTACCAGTGGCTTCTATCAGTTCAGCAGCCTGCACTCAAACACACCACCAATATATATATAAGGGCCATCCAGCTCCTCAACTCGTCCCCTTGCTGTGAATTGGGTCAGCGGGGAAAAAAACTGGTTCCTAACAACCGGTGGTCCCTCTAACTTAATTTCCCATTCATTTACAAAACCTTTCACCTAATTATGTAAATCTGTTGACTGAATTTGGCGGCAATACGATACTCAAGAATTAGTAACGACCTGCAAAGCAAGGGAGGAATGTGTTTTAAATTAGAGGTGTACTTGGGCCTGCACTGTTGCGAGTGCACCACACCTGTGTTGTATTACTTTGTTGCAGGGAACGTAGAGTTGAGAATGTCAGTAGTTGGAGAAAGGATGGATTGGAGTTTTGAAGTAAAGGGAGTAGTATCGCAGTACTGAGTTTTTTTTCTAGTTTCAAAATGGGCCTTTTTGAAATATCAACTACGGCAACAGACCACAGATGATATTGGATTTTGCCTTGTAGCCAAAGGCCAAACAAACTACATGGTCAGGTAGTGGCCATTGATCTGCTTAACCATAGCAATAGTATTAAGGGACCCGACAGAAGGCAATAACTTTAAACCAAACGGCTTCTCATTTCCAACTTATCTTAGCTTTAAGTGAAAGGACCACAAGACTTTATGCATTGTAAATTCTGAGTAGACCAAGTTAAATAAACACATTTTACAGAGGCTTAACAAATACTTTTTCAAAATGAGTGACATCTACATCGATCAATTAAATCATTTCAACTCGTTTGCCAATAACAATTAATATAGAGGCAGCTATAATAATTATGTAATATTATGAATACGTCTTGTAATTTATGCCACATGTCAAAATTGACAGGGAATTCTTCTGAGTCAGAAATTCAGAAAGATGTTGTTTTGTCTTGTTTAGAAACCCCTCTTTTCTCACGTTGGTTTCAGAGCACGATGATAATGACTGTGGCATTTTATTCTGCTCCAGGAAACTGCTCAAAGCTAGCATATTTGTGTTTCTGTTTTGGTGCATCAGATGTCCATAAACAGTCTTGTGCAACGTTTAGGTCTAGCTATGTATATGTTGTGAGACACATGAAACGCTGTGGTCATTAATCAAGTTGATTCCCATATTCCTTTCTGCACAACATGATTATTGAGCTTTATTACGCCAAGAAATGAAGCTTTCAACCTATCACAGCGCCGAACACATAATTACCCATGGCAAAACAGAAGACCGAGACATTAATGGATGACTAGGGACAATTGCTCCACAAGCCAACAAACTGTTGAAAGCTAGCTCTGGACTGTGTTGTATAGACATGCTTGGTTTTGAATGGATCTATTATACCGCTATTATATCAATGTAATTGTTGGGAAGATGTGAATAAATCACATGTGTATAAATAACTACCAATTTTAAAGAAAGTATACAAATGACATTGAATCCGCCTCAATGAGATGTTTGCTGTTTGATTTGTAGAAAATGGTTGGAAATAAGGTAGCCAGCTGTCAAATGCTAGGCTTAGGTTATTGAGATACTTTATCTCACAAATCAGACTTTCAATTAATAATTTTAACTGTGCACATGAGCTCAAATCTGGGTGCACTTCACTTTCCGTCACTTTTTTTTTTGACCAATTATGAATTATTACAGCAAACACAAACTTGGCCAACATTGTAAAACAGTTGCTACAAAGGCTTCAAGTGAACATCATGTAGCCTGACCACTGTAGAATTACCCCTCTTAAAGCTTCATCCATTCGCACAATTGAATAAACTGTCTCCTTGAAAATGTTCTGCTGTAACAGAGTAGGACTGCTGGTTCCAACATTATGAGATGAGGTTCAGCTCTCAACTGGTCTAGTTTTACGTCTCTTCTTGTCAAAACGTATAGTATAATGAAGTATAATATAACAGGTCGTTGGCCTATCCCTTTGTTTCTTTAACAGAGATGCACTTCAGTTTTGCTACTGTCATTTCGGATAGTAAAGTCTTGTACATTTTTATCTATGTCTCAATCACGGTAACCTAAAATGAAATATTCTAAGTGGCAGGCAACGTCCCCAGCTGGGATTTTCTGTTCATGTTTCCAATATATAGAGTCCGACGTCTGTGTCCACCATATGATTTTGGCTCTGAAACCCAGTTTCCGGATTTCTGCACAGCGACATGGAAAGCAGTACACCTGGCTAAGCACTTTTCTTAGCAATCAGACACAGAACCTAATAGGTCCCCTGATTATCCTCTCTCGGGATAAGCTTAGACCCATGTACCGTGTCTATTCTTTACAGCGGTGGGCAATTGCGCTCTTGATTGTAAATCGTATTGAAATAACGGCTGACATGGACAGGATGCGCAAAAGTTTGATTTCTGGAGAATTCTGACCCCTTGACACGCGTGAAACCGAACCCTCAGGAGGAAAACGTCCGTGGTCGCCTGTCTCCGCGGTATCCCCCATTTCCAGTTAACGTGGACGGACCAGCGCTTGTCAAACGATGCTAATAGCCAACACTTTCTGAGCTGTTGTGACTTCTCTGCTGACAAGCCACGGATCTCCCAGCAAACAAAACAAAGAACCCAGGAGGAGCAGGCACCGCGTTATTAGCGATGGGCTTTGAAATGCCCCGGGGCCGGTCCAGCTCCGTGGCCCCCGGCCTGAGGGTGATTGGTACTGACAAATATGGGGAAACAGTAATACATGGCATGAGCCTCGTTGTGTTTGTTTAGCCACTCCACAGAGCTCAGCGAAAGCACACAGGTTTTGTCAAATGATGGGTGGCATGTACTGTAAACCAACGGGTTCCCGCTGGCGCTAGTCAGCTGTGGTATGTTTACATGTGGTCAGGGACCCAGTGGATTGGCAGGGCCCGCGATGTACACAATCCAACATTCTTCTGGCTCTTTGTGATGGTGGGGGGGTGAGGATGCAACCCAGATCTCTTGGTCAACACCGCTTGATTGCAGACTTCTTATTTTACACGTACGTGAACACAACAGATGTGCACATTTCTAGCGCCCCCGTCCAAAAGCTTTTTAAGTGTGCACCTCAGTCAGTTTGGGGTGAATGGTCCAGCGTATACAGGGAGGGGCCGAGCACGAAGGTGTGCACAGCGACGGGGAACCCTGGATGGATCTATTTCAGCAGGCATCATGAGAAAGAGACCCCCACCCCACCCCCATTTCCCTCCCTGCCTACCTCGGCGCACTCCTCTCGCCTTACAGCCGCCATCAATGGGCCCTGGGAATTTCTCGCCACAATCTGTTTAGTTCGATTACAAAGAGCCCTGTGGCTAGGTCGAAGTGGACTTCCATACCGTGTACATGAGCACGCAACTTGGCCCAGCGAGCATTCTTCGTGGAGATGCGTGGAAGGGAAATGTGTAATGACAAGCTGTCTCATGTGGTCTGATTGGGAGCAATTAGTATGATTTCACCAGTGGTTGTTGATACAGAGGGGCTCCACATTTGTTGTGTATGTTATGTGCTCGGAATTATCCAAGTATTAAATTCTCATGTAGCCTCGATTTTTCTCTGGATGAGTCTTGTTTTTCACCTCGTCAAAAGTGACACAAACCCAAACAACTAATTGGGATCAGAGGAGGGGAACTGCAGCCTCCCAAGGAGCCGTTTGTTTTCTAACTCACGTTGCAGATTCTTCGTGGTGCCTGCGAACGCAGAAGTAATCCGCCATTTCAACGTCTCGTACAACTTTGCCCAAGCCTGGTTTTCCCAAGATGACGCGCAGCAACACATTAATGTTTGACTGTTTGTCTCGCAAAACCTGCGAACAAGAGGGCGACTGTTTCAGCGGTTTACTTTTCTCGTCAGCTAATGAAAAGGATACAGGTCTTCCTGCTCCTCGGGCTCTGACTAACACCCACGTAGCACCACCAAAGCCCAGCACTACCCGACTCCCCCCCCTGACTGACTGGTCTGCTCCGAGTCATGAAACGAAGGTGGTTTCCACCAGGGAGGCCAGACCAGCGCATGAATATTGATAGTCTGGCAGGCTGAGCTCTTGGTCACCCTCGGGCCCTCCCACAGCCCGCTATCCATCCAAACATTCTGGATGTGTTTAATACTGTTGATTACAATAAAGTATATCGGAGCCGCGTAGCGTTGTTAGCCCAATGCCTGTGATGGCACTGCTGCTGCCAACCAAACACTTAGCTTAAGTGTTAGTGGCGCAAAGTGGCAGAGATTTGGCAAAGGCCTATTGTGAATTTATCCGGGATTGAAAGAAGGAGAATAAATGAAGACCATAAGAAGACCATAGCGCAAATATTTTCCTGATAGCGTCTTGGGGCCTTTCCCTATGCCTCTCAACACCCACATGCGTGGCTCACGAGAACATCTCAGATTCCTCTTTGGGACAGCCCAATGATGTCACCTCTCACCTTGTCTTTATCCCTACCCTGTTTTTTTACCCTTATAACGTATTTTTCAATAACCACAGGAAATACAATACTGAGTATACGCATAAATACACACTTGGGCCTTCTCTCTCTCTCTCTCTCTCTCTCTCTTTCTCTCTCTCTCTCTCCCTCCCGCCCGCTTTCTCTCGCTCTCTTGTTCTCGCACCACGTCCTGATCATCTAAGGATTTTATCTTGCATGCAGCAACGTGAACATCCGACACACACCGTCCCATCATGTAGTCCTTCAGCAAGAGGCATCAGCAGATCTATTAACTCCTTGACTTGGCTCCATGGCTCGCCTTAACAAAAAGAAAATCTCAAGGTATGTCCAGTGTATATAGTCTCACTTAGCCCAAGACATAATATTTACGTTGTTTGTACATGATTCATATCGGCTAAATAACTTGTTGAGACTTCCGTGGGATTCTCTCCTAGCCCTTATACGGTGGAGTCCGTTCCCTTCGTCAAACCGCCGGTACTATTGATGTTGGCCTGTGTTGCATGCCGCCGCCGGCAACAGCGGACAGGACCGTGGCCGACACTGGGTCGGAGCGGGTTTACTCTAGGCGATGAATGCGCGTCTGTGTCGTCCTATTTCTGCTCGCGCTGTTTCAACAACCAGAGATTTGAGGTGTCACGCCGGCTCCCCGCTCCCCCACATCTGGTCTGCTCCTGAATAAAGCGCTGCTGTGTCGAAGATAGGGGGAATGATAACACCGTCGACGGTCGTGGGTCAAAAGAAACAGGGGAGGCAACACGCGACCGCAGCGCACACCCCCAAAGCATCCTGGGACATATTCTACCGACATGTGTATGAAAAGTAAAGTTCATGTGAACACGCCTTTATACCGCTCGCACGCACGCACGCACGCACACGTACACGCATGCATATGCAGCTGTTCAGATAGACTGGGATTAAAGCCCTGACGTTTAGAAGCACACACACACACACACGCATACACACACACATCTGGCCTTTATGTGTTCTGGCAGTTGCTTGACTGTCTGTGTCGGAGCTAACGCCACCCTTCATGGCATTAATCAGGCTTTACAAAGACCGCAATGTACTGGGCCACATCCCTGACAGAGGAAACCCAACTGTGTGGACGCAGTGTGATTGGGTGCCTGTGCTCCTTTTAAAAAACATTTGTCTCCCACATAAACGTGAGCAAAGAAAAATGGATACCACTGGTCCATAATGTCTCTATATATATGCGTGTGTGTGTGAGTGTGAGCTAGCAGGATGTTTTAACAGTGAGAGGATAGACTTTTGCCTGTTCTGTTTCCTTCATAATCAGAATCACATGCCCCTGTCACTTCGCTGTTCTAGCTATGACTGTGTGTGTGTCCGTGTCTGTGTGTGCGTGTCCGTGGCGGTCGTGGTGCCCCTGTTGTAAAGAAACCAGATGTGAGCTGGCGGGGAGAAAGTGTGTGACAGAGGGTCCTGGGAGATTGTATACTCTG
Organism: Pollachius pollachius; assembly: GCF_949987615.1. NCBI lineage: Eukaryota > Metazoa > Chordata > Actinopteri > Gadiformes > Gadidae > Pollachius > Pollachius pollachius. The sequence goes on from NC_136939.1 coordinate 9,688,856, forward strand.
AACGTGAGGCCTGATGCACCAAGGCTGTTCGGCCCTACAGAGCCCCCCCGTAACCAGGGGCAGCCTGTCGCCGTGGCGCTGTTTGTTTTTGTTTAGTTCGCTCCATTTTCTCCTCTACACTTGATTCCCCGACGGTAAGATAAGATAGAGGCTAGGTCGCGGTGTGTTTTCTGTTTGAGAGGTTTACTCTATAATCATCCATCAGTTCCCATTGTGTATTTATCAAATTACCGTTTTAACATTGAGAGAGCATGTGTCGCTGCCCAGCGTCCTCCTCCTCCTGTCTCCCCACACACCTCACACATTAACCCAGTCGCCCCTTATCAGGGAGGAATAACCGTTGTGTGTTCCCCGCTTGAGTAATAGTCTGATGGCGGGGAGAGAGGCTGATCTCACGGTGCAAAAATGTTGGACTTCAGCCCCGTCTGAGGTTTTGAACCCTTGCCAGACGTCTTCACGTGACGATACGCTGCCATGTGACCATCCTGTAGTGAACAGTATGGAGTTTAAAGTACTGTTCAATAGATGTGACCGTGTGTGTGGGTTTTCAAGCTCTTGTTTTCTCTCTCTCTCTTCCAGCTGAGATATCAGCACGGCTTATCCACTCCAGACCTGAGTCAAACGCTGCCTAACCTGAGGAACTTCCTGGAGCACGGCCTGCTGGTCAGATGGTGAGTCTCCGGGGGCAATAGTGGATGGAAACACATCAACTCGTGTCCTTATTGACTATTCACCCGCAACAGTTGATAAATTAAATCACTCATTCTAGAGACAGAAGTAAATTGGCAATTAATGTTTATTACTGAGTGCTGAGTGTTGTATGCTAATAATTAACCTTATGGTAAACTATTACACATGAGTGAACAGTACAATGATAAAGTTTAATTTATTCATGTTGTAACATGAATAGGTACATTTAACCTTGATGTTAAGTTAACAAATTGGCATACATAAATGACCTCCAGGTGCCTTTCCTTTCCATTATTAAATCAATCAAACCTCTGCAACATCTGTGATGTGAACAGATTCGCTCCGACTGCAAACTCGTTCGGGGGGAATCTCTGGAGATCCGGCGGCTCGAGTGTCCTTTCTGTAATCGCCACTTGTTTTACAACAATCATTTCTACCCCTGCCTCCAAAATGTTTCTGCCCTCGCCAATAAGATGAGCGCCGGTGGCTGGGTGCGGGCCTTTGTACCGCGGTGTGGAATGCTTAGATCCCCCGCTCACACTGCCGGTAGAGTCTCCTGGCCCGTGAGTAACCCTACAGTTAAACCTCGGGAGTCAGTCAGCGTCGGCCCGCTGCCGTATGGAAGTCTAGCCTTTGATCTCTTCCTCCCGGGGTCAGCAAAGGGGAAAATGTGTACTGCACACGTTAATTGAATAACCTTTTGTTTTGAAAGGGAAGACGCCACGCAAAGCCCAGGCCTTTTCGAATCAACCCCGTCCAAGTCCAACCCCTGAACCCCCACCTCAGTCCAAATGGGAAGTGGGGGAGCCTGAAGTGAGATTAGATGAAAGCCTTGGCTCGTCTACCCCCGGTGCAAAGGGGGAAGAGCTAGGTGTGTGTGTGTGTGTGTGTGTGTGTGCACATCGCAGTAAAGTGAAGGTGGAAGTGCAGCAATTCCACGGCTGCTCGCCACAGCCACGCTCCCGGTCGACGACGAGGCCTTAGGGACGGGAACAAAAGGCGCTCTGTGTTGATCCGGGAGCCTCCGCAGTCTCTCGGTTACCTTCCCCTTCTCCCGACTCGGTCGCACTCGGACAGGAACACATGCTTCTGGTCGACGAGCACAGGTTGGCATGCGTCCCGACTGCAATCTGCACGTGGTTCGGATACTTGGCCCCCAGAGGGGATATAACCGGTGGCAGATCACAGTCACCCAGGCTGTCTGACCACAGTCAGACTTTTTCCAAACTCTGGGGGCAACGTTGTTTTACAGCTCATACATAGTTATGTGCATTTTGAAAAGGCACGCTTCATTCGAGAGCTTCAGCAGCAGCAGCAATGGTAAGAACTGAAAGCCTGCTGCCTTTACAAGCGCCAGGAGAAGAGGCAATGCAGCCTTCTGCCAAGAGGACTTTTTTAATGTACTGCTTCCAACACTGGAAAACCCTGGCAAAAACACTGGTCAAGGAGATGGCCCAGGATATTTTGTCGTTACAGTGTTTGCTGAAATATGCAGTTTTCATATCCATAACAGCCGTGCATGAACTCTTCCCTCATCTTTTATTATCTCAAACCACTTCCACCTAGCTTGGAAAAAAACTAAATAACTTTTAATTAACTTTTTGATCTCCTCTTTCTAGTACATCCCTATAAGAAGGCTAGAGCAGTGGCAGGCAGTGAACAAGCATTCATGCTCATGTCCAGCTGATGTCCAGCTATTTCTCTGCCCTATGTAAGTGGATGGATATGTGTCCAGCAATAATAGTCTTCGGGATCATAGTGATTCCATTCAGCCTGGTGACTGCCATAAATTACTGCACTACAAAAGGTGTGCCGACTTCAGCATGACTGTTGAAAAGCCGATATTGGGTCAGATCTCTGACCAATATACATAAATAGAAGTGAAACCAATCTCAGTCACAGCACATCACAGTGTAAGGAAGCACTGGATCGCATGTCCTTTTTGTACATCTCCCAGACTCTGAAGGACATTGCACGGCGGTTATATGGCGAATCTATTAACCGAGGAAGAGAGACGAGAGAGAGAGAGACGCTACCCAAAACCTCCTGTCTACATAAACAGAACAGTCTGGTGGGAACTACAACAAGACGAGTTCAACGCGCTCTACACACCTGCCACTCGGCGTTCTGAAGCCTGGAGTCTGGCACCGGTTCAGACGGCCTCGCGGCCCAGCCGTCACACGGAGGAGAGGGTTGAGAGGGAGGAGAGGTGTGGTGCAGAAACACAACAGAGACGCTCGCCGTCTAAGCCGTGTCTGGACATTGTGCCTCTCAAGGCCCGGAAGGGATGAAGACGTCTTCCCGAACCGCAGCCAAGAGCCGTCAGTCTGTAAACGTGTTTTTGAATCTTTCGCAGCGAGTCAGATTGGTCCATGATTTTATTTGTTGAGAATCGGTACAGCCCAATTACCATGTGAAAGTTGGTGTAGGTAAGATTCGAGAGTAGTAAAGTTCCCTCCCTCCCTGCCTTTCTCGGGCATTGCGAGGTGTTGCTTTTCACGCATCTGGGATTGACAGGCAAGATGGATTCCAGGACCCAGAGATACGAGGCTGGAGCAGGCGCAGTGAACTCAGAACGGAAACTCTCGCAGCACATTTCTCTCACTAATGGATGTAGGGAGGCTGTCATTTCTAACTAATTACACTCAAATAAAAGTTCATCAATCTTACCTACTGCCCCTTTTTGTGGGCGGAGCACAAAGTAGAAAAATAATGGAATGTTATTTTTAGAAGGTAAATGACGACATCATGACCTGTGGTGGTTCTTCGTCAGTGCATGATAAGAAGTAATATCTGTGACCACAAATTGTCCTTTGAAGCATGCACAATGTCCACGATTCTTTTTGGAATTTGTTTTTTACTCCTCTAATAGGGAAATTGTGCGTGTGTGTGTACGGCCTTGTACACATGCATGGGTGTGTCTTTCTGGACATAGTTCTTTCCCCTAAGGGATGAGGCAGTAATGCAGCTCGTATATTTTCTGCAGCATACGTTCGGAGGAACATGCCCCATAACTATAAATCTGACTTTACTGCAGAGACCACTTCACAGTCCTAATATTATAGACCACTGATGTTGGCCCCATTCATCACTGATCAGCAAAAATAACAAAACCCCACTTTCGCTCCATTAACTTTTTAATACATTTTTGCTTTTTGCTTTTGATTAGTCCCTCAAACTGCTCCCGTCAATCCATCATGTCTGACTACACCGTATTAGCAGTGATAAACGAAAGGCATGTGTCTGAATGGCAAAGGCGTTGGATGTTTTTAAAAGAATGCAATGCATTGCTGTGTTGATTTAGATTAAATAGTTTAACGCTTCCTAACTTCAAAGACCTCGATCTGTTGCGCATAGTGGATATAAAGAAATCCTTTTTATATTGGTGGTTTCATTTTAGACCATCTTAGTTAGGTCAAAATGATGTGTTAACTCGTAGTGTTTGTTTTGGCCCAAGATCCTGGCATCTTGCAGGGTTTTGCAAATGGATGGTCTCTTATGTCCGTTATGCCTGCTTAGGAATGATTTTGACTTGCGTCATTCCCAGGCTTTGCATTGAGTACACCGGGTTTGTCTTCAGCAACAGGAAGGAGAAGCGATCAAAGAAACGCCCGTTTGAGGTACAACCCTGTTCTTGGCTCCACATGTCCGGTGTTCAGCCTGACGATTTGGCTAGAGTCCTCCATTATGAAATGGAAGCCTTGTCAGGAACATACACCAGGGATGAGGCCTCATTTAAAAAACATTACGTTTTTATAGGAGACGGTGAGTCAGTGGGCCGTGTAGCCGACCAGGGCACTTTGGTGTCGTTTGTTCCTTACATGTTGGGTGTGAATATGTCCGCAGCTCACCACTGGTGGAATAGTGGCCATTCCTCAAATGTAACAAGAACCTGCTGCATTAAGCAGGCTCTAGTACATCTTATCAATGAGCTCATTTACTATTATCTACTCCTAACGTCTCAAAAATGTTGGATCACCGCTGAAGTGCGGCTTTGCGTTAACTGCATGTTGCAAATCCAGGCCATAAAGAAGTTGTATGAGGCAGCTGCCCTGGGTTTCTGAGCTAGGATCTCCAATGCTTCCATCTGTCTCTTCCTTTACTTATTTTGCACTTTTGATCTCAAAGCTGCTTTTATTTAGGACAAAAGGATGTGAGTATTACTTTAATGGACAGAAAAAATGGTGTAACAAACAGACCCTCCACTGAGTAATATGTTGTCATTGACACTGGGATAAATTAACAATTAAATAGCAAGTTTAATGGGGCATTGGTTACTCTGCCTCATAAATGGTAATCGCTTCAGTGCTGTTACCATGAGAACATCCGCTTGTCAAAAGAATAGACGTATGCTCTTTTTTATTAAACACAAAGACCTTAACAATGGTCTCAGCCTCTCTCTGATTCCCATACGCCTGGTCGACTCTTTCCACATTTGTAAACCTCAATTTGATCCTTCTCAATGTTCTTGCCTCCTTCCCACTTAATCGTGTTCTGTTTGACGTTATGACCCAGTGCTCATAATGAGCCACTAAGTTTGTGGTAAATCAAAACATTGCGTCCCTGTGGTCAAAAACATCTAGGCTGTCTATATCACCCATTGAGTATTTTTGTGTTCTCCATCAACCGAGGTGTTGAGGAGTGTGTTTTCAATCTTACCCTTGTGCTAAATGGAGGCCCGGCCACGCTCTATTGACTGTGGCCTCAGAACGATGTGTTATGATGGACACGAGCTGCCAAGACCAGAACATTCTGTCATCGGTTTGGCTGCATGAAGAGGGGGCATTCCCAGAATGGCAACCCGTTGGCCTCGTGTACTGAACACAATCCCACTTGGCCGTGCAACCGTCCTGCGTTCATCCATGTGATGAGCCGAGGTGGTGAGCGGGAGGAACGGGTGTTCCTCGGGTCGATGGCGTAGCTATGCTGTGGTAGCCCAAAGCGTGGAGCACTCCTTCTCTTTCATCAATCAGGTACTTTGAAGTCCACACAGGCAACCCTTGTGCTTCCTCTGACGTCCCCGCATGTGTCGGAACAAAGTCTTCAACCCGGGGTCACAGGGGCGCATGGTAGCTAGGCCCCCCCTTCATCATGTGCTGACGGCTGGGGATCTCTCCATCATAGTTTACCTTTTTAATCTTCTCTGCGAGATGCATCTAGCACCTCACCACCACATCTGCCGTCCATGTGGGTTCCTCTGACGTCACACGGTCAAAGGAACCGTTAAGACAATCTTAGCTTGGTAACTGGGTCGAACATCTGACCATTTTGTATTTCTATTCGCTGATTCAATGGGTTGTAATTTAACTCGTGTAAGCATTGATTGTGTTTCCATCGGTGCTCGTGTGCGGTTCATCCCCACGGTTCTGTGCGCTTGTTTCTACAAAGCCAGACCGTGTTGTATTGGAGAAACAAACCAAGAGTAGAAATGTTCACAACTAGGCTGAGTGGTCAGACGTCACTAACTTCTCTCAACTCAACGTTGGAATGCACTTATCTGATGGCATCGCAGGGGGAAATCATACCGAGAAATGAATTTGAGGCTGGGCATCCGAGCTGTTTATCTATGGATTCTGCTGTTGTCTAGAAGATGTATGGGAGCTTATACAACACTGGAACATATTGCGAACCACTGGCATCACATGAGTGGAAGCGCCATCACTTGCTCTACTATTGGTTAACCAGTCACATGTGGATGTCAGGGTAGGACAGAGGGGGGCCCCTGCCTCACCTTTGACCCCTCTCCCCCCTAACTCCTCTGGAGCTTTGGCTACTCTGAGAGGTTAAGCACACTGCTAAGTACACTGCTGAGGTATACATGATCCGGCCTATCGAAAGAGACCTTGGGACCCCCTATTTAATCTGATTGATGGCTCACATTCAGCTTGGGTGGGGCAGTGTGTGTCCCACGTCGCTCGTCAGTTAGTATCTGTTATATTTGCACGCTCGGGTGGACGTCTTCTGCAAACTTTCCAATTGTTGGGGGGGGGGGGGTGAATGTAGTCACAGGGGCTGAGAAAATGGTTGGCTTTCCTTTGTATCACAGAATGATTTGTAAAAGCTCTGCAGCTGTGCCTATACTTTATCATGGCGTTAGGGTGGTGGTCGAAGAAAAGGGGGGGGTAGGGGGACAGATGAGGTCAGTGAGGGGGGGGTCTTTCTGGGATTCAGGGGCCCCTCGGGGGTCTCCCCCTCGACTGGACCTGTGCTCCGTGCTCATTGCCCGTAACAAATGTTTTATGGCTGCATTGCATCAATCCACAGAATAGACGATGCACGCAGATGATTGAAACGCTTTATATCATATGTCTTCGCTTTTATTTATGCATTTCCCCTCATCTTGACTACATCTTGAGTTATATCACCGGCAACGGGTTCCATTGAGGGCCTGCTAGTTTAAATGTATCCTCCTCGCGATTTAAACAATTGACCTTTTTTTCATTTCTCCTTTGCCTCCTCCCTCCACAGCGACCAGCACTTCGTCTCCAGCGCCATCCCGGTTCCGGTCAAATCCCAGCTCAGCGTGTCGGCCATGTCGGAGATGGGCTACCCCTGCCACACCAGCTCTCCAGAGAGAGGCGTGAAGAAGAGGGCCAGCTCGGAGACGGACAAGCTCAAGTACAAAGACGGCGCCGTGCCAAGCTACGACACGGCCATGGGCGATCAGCTGCCGGCCGCCGGGGGCCCCACGCAGCCCTCCCCGAAGCCCCTCTCCTCCTCCCTAGAAACAGCCGCGCCCCTGCGCACCCTGTCGGAGAGTCTGGAGGTCAAGGAGCGGGGAGGGAGGAGGGGATCCGGGGACGAGGCAGCTGAGTGTGCCGGGGAGGAGGAAGAAGCGGCGGAGGTGGTGGTGGTGGTGGTGGTGGCGGCGACGGAGCAACAAGGAAGCAGCGAACGACGGGTTCAAGGCAACGAGGGAACGATGGAGGAGGGAAGGGAGATGGAGGAGCCCGGGACCACCGGCTGCACCTTTGACCCGAATCCGGCTGCTCAGGCTGGGGTGGAGGCCCTCACAGAGGAGGAGGAGGGGCTGCAGGCGGCGCCCGGCAGTCAGCCGACAGGGGCCATGAACGGCACGCTGACCCCGGGACAGGGCCTGGCCGGCGGGGCCGACGGCTCCGGCCCGGACCTGCGCTGCTCGGTGGAGCAGGCGGAGGAGATCATGGGCACGGAGGCCACGGGGCTGGGCCTGGGGCTGCGGCTGGGCGGCGGCGGCGGCGGCGGCGGCGGCAGCGGCGGCGCGCGGCTGGACGACTACCCCTGCATCCCGGTGGAGCACGCGGTCGCCGTGGAGTGCGACGAGCAGGTGCTCGGGGAGCTGGACGCGGCCGGCTTCGAGGAGTTCTCCCGCCGCATCTACGCTCTGAACGAGAACATGCCCAGCTTCCGGCGGCCGCGCAAGAACTCCGACAAGTGAGGCGGCGACGGAGCCAAGCGGAAGAGGAGGACGTGGACGTGGAGGGGGGCGCCCCGGGGTTGGTCTTCCAGGGTCCTGGCCGTGACGACGGTTAGGGGACCTGCTTTAAGAAAGGAGACAGTCCCCCAGTGTGACTCCCTGTTTCATGCATCATAGCGTCAACACACATCGGAAAGATACTGGCACGATGACCAATTTGCACTTCTTGTAAAGCTTCTACAGTAATTCCTTAAATATAATGCAGTTTAAGGCAGTATTGGGTCATTAATCAAAGAAAATATATATTTTATTTTTTTGCCCTTTATTTATCTATTTCTTTTATAAAGTATTTTTTATCCTTTTTTTTTTCTATAGATCAAATAAATTATCCCTGAGAGATTTATTAGAGGCTGTGGCTGTAGTTGTTACCCCGAACCTGTGGTTTTTAACTTCATTAATGATGTATAACTTTGCCACTAAAGTAAATTAGCAACCACTTCAATGAAAGCTGTACTTTGTGTCAGGAGAACAACATTAGAGGATGAAGTCATCCTAGTTTGTTGTTCTTCTCCAGTCCCAACTGTAGCAGACACTTTCACGTATGATCATTTTGACATTTATCCTTCTATTCACAACAAAACTGCTGGGCATTGATCATGGCATAAACGCGCCCTCTCTCGCTAAACGCTCAGGTGGCGGTCAGTCCAAGGAGCAGTAAGGCCTCACTTTGTGAGGTCTGACCCTGTTACCGTTCCTGGATGGTTCAACACGCTCAGGACTGGAACATTACCTCGGTGATACCATGCAATGCTAAATAACAAGCCTAATACATAGAGATCCTGTGTCTGAGGAGCGCTATTCGAACAGAGATTTAAAGCTCTTGATTTGGAAACTACCTGACTTGGCTCAAACACAAGCCCCCACTGATTCCAATACTTGTGCTTTTCAACTGTAGATGCAAATATCACTCAGATGCTTCCCACTACCCTGGCCTTTGTTCTGTGTGCGTGCGTGTGTCTCTGTGTGCGTGCGAGCGTGCTTGTGTTCCCACCAATGACCTTTTGGGACAGTGTTGGCCAGTCGATCTAGTGCCTGATGATTTCAAAGTGAGGTGGGAGGTCAGTCCCTCGTCCAAACACTTGACACGATATTAACTGTCCTACACTGCATTTCCCAGCCCCCTTGAGTCAAACCGGGGGGAACGGCTCAGCGTTGTCTCCTGCTTCTCCACAAACAGCAGCAAACGGCACATGTCAGGGAATGGTGCAATGTTATCTGTTTATTTTTTTCCATCCTCAACTTTGTTTTCCCATGTTCACCTTTTTTGTGTCGTTCTTAGGATTTTAATATCAATGTTAATGTCAGTGCGTCACAATTGCCCATTTCCCCGGACCCCGAAAAATACTGTTGTAATTACCTGTGTGTATTCTATTCAGATGTCCCTCTCAGGCCTCACATGGTAAAAGCAAGAATGTGATTTAACTAACCCCATCACCCCTCAGGACATCTACGTGTTATTAATGAACTTGCGTTCTTGGACTGGTATCCATTAGCAAATATTCAACCTTCTATTTATCTCCCTCGGCGACCATGTGCGTCTTGTTTCAAAGTAAGTTGATATTCCACCATTTTTCTTTTTCCCCTTTCCCCATGCACAGTGGAAGTCATTAATTTGTATTGTTCCGTGTAATGGCAACACACATCAACAGTCCTATATACTATATGAATGAACCACGGAATGTGTTTATTGGATGGAGTCTGAGGCGTGCCCGTAGCCTATTGGTCAGGTGCCGTGACCAACCAGATGGAGTCCTCATTAGGATCAACAGGCTCATTACCATGTAATACTGCTTTACAGTAACTGACCATTTCTGTATATGTGTGTGTGTGTATATATATATATATATATATATATATATATATATATACATACACACATACATACACACACTTTTCTATGGAGGGTGATTTGTTATTAAAGACCAGCCATTGGCACGGATGCATCCTGCTTGTACTTTTTATTCTCTGGAAAGGTATCTATGTTGAAAAGAGAGTACACCAATGTATATAAATAATAAATATACAATTTATTCTACCAATTTGTTCAGCTGAAATTCAAATAATGTTATTTTCAAACATGTAGTCTACTTAGTTGTGTCTTAGACATAGACACAAATATAATGATTTTGTTTAATCTTTCTATGGGTTATTGTCATTGTGTGATAATGGTTTTCTAAATGGCAAAAAAGATGACTCAGAAAACTAGTAGTATGAAGAAATCAATTGTCTTGTTTACAGCGGTTATCTTGGACAGACATGGAGTGGTCTTCTATGCCCGATCCGGGACTAACCTTTTAAGGCCCATTAGTCTGAACATATGTTACTGAATTCTCCAGATGGAAAGGTGACCAGAGGCTATGCTTTCTATGTTTTCCTCATTATATCTATGCCGTACTAAATAATATATATTATGGCGAAGCCATAGAAATACTCTATGCTTGCATTCAAGCTGAAATGGAAGCAGAGATTCATCTTAAAAGACAGCATTTCTTTTGTAAACATTATGTTTACAAAGTGAATACACAATGTTGAAATCACAACAACGTTTAAATCACAACAAAGTTCTCGATTTTGCCTTATCTTCCGCTGTAGCACAGCACCACAACCACAAAGTGAACCAGAATGTATTTACCGTATTCTACAGCTAACGTCGCTGCCTAGACTTCCTTGACAAGTCGGGGTAAACGGAGGAAGTCTGGTCTGAGCGTCTGCATCCATACGTTTATCATTTTACATCGTCATAAGGAACGCAGGAAAAAAAGACCAGACACTGCCGTTTTCCTTTTTACAAAAATCCATGTAGATACTGTACATAATGTTCCTTTAAAAAGTTGTATTCTAAAAAATAAAACTTTAATATAGGAATATAAGGAAAGAAAACTTCCTGTCAGATGAGATTCCCTTTCCCTGTTGTGATTTTAACACAGCCTTTGGATCCCATCTCAGTTTTAACTCATGTCTGATGACCGGATCGAGCCTGAGTTTTACTGTCGCTGTCGCAGTTTTACTGGCGATCTCAGCCAAAGATGGCTGAGATCGCTTCCGCCTTTCTCAAAAGTGGTCAGTCTGGGAACCACCTGGAGTCGTAAAATCACACACAGACCTCCATCTGAGCCCAGGACCTGATGTGAACCACATCTCTCTGAATCAATGAAATCCAACCCCCTTCTTATCTTTATTTCATTATGCAAATAGCCTCACCAGCCTGACCCAACTAGGTTGTTTTCCTCCATGTCTAGGGGATAATGTATCAGCCTATTTACAATAAGCTCCCTTACAACTCAATCCCCCTCATCCGAAGATAACGGCCTTCTCCAGCTTTTTCGCTTCGTCGACCTCCCTCTTTTAAACGTTCTCAAGCACGGTTCAGACTTTATGTTCCTTCATCCACCTTCAGCCAAGCTACGAGTACATCTGTGTGCATTAGTACACGGATCGCTCCCCTCAGTGCGCACCGGTTTTCCAGACTCGACGTGAAGCCGGGTTCCTGTGCTGCTGGAGCCCATAAGCCTGCGGTCTCCCTGGCCGCACGGTGTCTGTGCACTCACCACTAAGCCCCCTCAGGTGTCGAAAGGCCGCAACGGAAAGAGGCCTCACCCCCCACCCCCTGCCCCCCTCTCTCTCAGGGAATGTCACCTTAAGCGGTCAGAGAGAGGGGGGGGGGGGCTCTAGAGTCTGAGGCCTCTTTCCCCCTTACCTCCCCCCATTTCAGGGATTGACACCTTGTGTGGTCAGAGAGAGGGGGGGGGGGCACTGATGTCGTTATGGCAACTGGACCCGGATGATGAGGACGAAGGTGGGAAGGTGCTCTGCAACAGGTGCAACAGGGACTTTTTTTTATGCATTTCACCCAATACCTGGTGGTGGACAGGCGACCAAAAGGCAGCAGAATGAGTGTTGGGTGCTGGGTGTGGAGGGGGGGGGGGCGGCGTGAGGCAGGATTAAGCCCCACCACACCATCAGAAGAGTTTTATTTCCCTGTTCATCCCCCCAAGCTACGCGATGCCGCTATGCCCGAGCCCGTGTGCGAGATAGCAGAGCCCTGACTTGTCACGTCTACTGCACTGCTCTCCGTCAGAAACACCTCACAAAGTACACACTGGATCCAATGCCAAGGGCCCCCCCAATCGGCCCCGTGTCCCTCGCCTTCAGGGTAGTGTATAGCTGTGTGTGTGTAAAACCTATTTTCTTTTCCTCCTTTTCATTTCCCTCAGGGCAGTGAATGCACAGATGATCCTATCTCCGTATAATTTAATCAGAGGGACTATCTGCCTATTTGAATTTCCGCCAAATATACCTGTTTTTAATTCCCTATTCGGGGGGACCCCCATCGTATTGAAACAGAATTCCTCGTTGTTTTTGTCTCCCTGGTCACCAGAGTGGATGAAGAACATAGGCCTCACGAAAAGGGAGTCCATCATGCGAGTGAACACAGCGAGGCCTGTGTCTAATCACGCTGACCCGCTCCACAAGCCGTAGAGGTCCCACTGGTCGCTCTGCTGATCACCTGGTCCACTAGTCCACCCCCTGTTTGCTTACTGTGTATCAGCACACATCCTCTGGATAATCAGGTCCAAACCACGCAGCTCCATAACTTGATCCACACATTGTACTCTCTCCAGTCTATGACCTCATACAAACCAGAGCCATATGGAACAAATTTCAACAACACAACACAAGAATCGAGTAGAAGCCAGAGAAGCCAAAAACAGCCAACACCTGAAGATTCATTTCCTTTGCAGGCAATAAGAGTCCTATTATCGTGAAATTGGTGTAATTCTATGACATAACCCGGAGCTGATCGTGTCCTGAAACATGGATGTAGTAACATGTCAGGAGTGCCGACAGGGCTGAGAAACATGCGTTGATCGCTCTGATGTTACACTTCAGAATGACGCAACTCAAAACACTCGGAGCCTTCTGATCCTATCGCCCAGCAAAGAGGTGTACAAAGTGGCTCACACCAACAAGCAGAGCTGAAACTCAATATGACCACTCGGTGATGCTGTGCAGAATGCTGCTGAGACATATCGCTGCAAGGGGTTTTGTCTGGAGAATGGAAAATGAGGTCTTACAATTATTCCAAAAAAATTATTATGCTCCATAGTCTCAGGCATTATTATTTTTGGGAGGTTTTGGCATGGATTATCTGTCAGTCTGTGATATAATTACGTTCATAAATCCTACACCTAAATTCAGGCCAATCAGAAACCAGCACTTCGAACGAACACTTCCAAAGTTGCCTGTTTAACTTCACACCATTGGTAAGATACGACCATGGTACTTTTTATTTGTGTGGAATATCTTTTTGTTAGAAAGCACAATTACAATGAGGTCAGCGATGTTGCCTCAGGAGGACCAGTGGAAATCTTGTCTATCGTGGCGCCTTCGCTGAACATAATGATTACACTGGACAGATAAGAGGCCTGGACGGCGTCTCACTCCTCCTCTTCTGAACGCCCAGACTCAAGAGAAAGCTCTATTCATTAGCAAGCAGAGACCTTATACTGCTATATATTACACTGTACAACTGCTTATGGCTGGATTACAGACCCTATAGGGGGATTGAGGAGGCTGGGTTACAAGTGCAGAGGGGGCACTAGCACCTTGGTGGTGTCTCTTAAGTGCAGGACCAGGCCCCAGACACTGGCCTGGCTTAGCCCATGCAGCCATGTGTTCACGGAGCCCTGGTAACACCGTGCACGGTCACCTGCTCAGCTGCTGAAGCCATCTCAGCATCCAGCAGCAAATACCTGTCTGGAAGGGAAATCCATCACGATGTTTCAAAATGCGGACTCGACTCGAATTTTGCATTCGTCTGAAGGCAGCACGTATCCCGGTCCGCATTTTGAAACATTGTGATGGAATTTTCTTCTTCTTCTTCTTCTTCTTCTTTTTCTTCTTCTTCTTCTTCTTCTTCTTCTTCTTCTTCTTCTTCTTCTTCTTCTTCTTCTTCTTCTTTATTTATAGCCTCAGACTTCACTCGCTCCGCGGGATACGTTGCGTTGCTTCTCCTTGCCAAGTGAACGGGCGGCAGAGGCGCCGGGCAAACCGTTTACGGGTGTATAAAATATTAGCATATAAAACACAAGCGCTGGGATACCACACCGAGCGTGAAGGCGACCTCGTGGACCTCGTGAAAGGTAACCCGCCCAGCGGGGGGGGTGATGTCATGGCGTGGAGGCTTTGAACAGCCCGTGCTCAAGGCGTGCAGTAAGGGGGTGGCGTGCCGGTGACGTCGCCCTTCGCCGACACCTGACATGTTACACGAGCACGTCAGGCGATCAATCTTCACAGGGACAATGGGGGCTGAAACATACAGCTACACACCTGCAAGCCAACAATGGGTGGGACAATAGCAGCAGACGAGGGCGCACCTCAACACCAAAGGAAGGATTAGGTTCTGGAACGGAAGACATTTTTAATGGTGTTCGTGTTTTACATGTGTAACCGAGGTGTTCGTCCATTCAAGGTGCATCTGTTTACCGGTTTCACATGCACACCCTCGTGAGTCAGACGCTGGTGCGTGGGTCATGAGCGATGGGGAACAATAGAAGTACCGCTTCTGACGAAGCATTACGTACGGCCGCTAGACTTCTGCACAGCTCCGGAGTAAACGTAAAGTCTGGAGGGCCTGCCTGTGCCATGAATAACATTATGTTGCCGGCCGTGTTGACATGTCGGAGCGAGGGATTGGCAGGCTTGGTGTGTAAAAGATACATCGGCCAGGTTGTGAGACCGGGCTCTGACGTAGACATGTAATACATACCCTCTGGTGTGTTGTCGGACGGTGGGTCTGGGTCTGGGTGGGTGGGGGGTGGGGGGGGGAACGCTGTCGCCATTACTGACCCATTACCTCAGAACCAACCCAAGCCTAATGAGGAGCAGATACAGATGGACAGGTGGAGGGGCTGACGGATGAGTGGACAGACAGACGGATGGACAGACAGAAAGAAGAGGTAGCTAGCATTGTACAGGCACGGATGGATGGACTGACAGACAAATACATGGAGGTGCTAACTAAAAATTAGACTAATAGGTAGACTTCCAGACAAAAACAGGGAGACAGACACAGATGAACACCCAGACAGACATACTGCCATCCAGACAGGTAGACAAACACAGATGAACAGCCAGACAGGTAGATGGACAGATAAACAGATTAACGGCCAGGCAGACAGAGTCAGGGACACAGAAACAGACAGGGAGAGGATCCTCTTGCGGGGACCAAAGCCACATCCTGTTGTGTGAACCTCGTAGCCCGGTCCCCCACACCTGGCCCACCGCAGGCCCTCCTCCTCCGCTTTCTTGCGGTAATGAAACACATGTGGAGGCGTCACGAGTGCCCGTCCAACACCAGCGCTCATCCGGGAAGCTCTTAAAACACTGTGGGGAGCCATTAAGGATGTTCCTGTTGGCTAATTGCTCTTATTAGCCCAGCATCTGAGATCTGGTTGGATCTTTCTAAACCCCTCTGTTCTCTGTCAGGACCCCGGGGGGGGCACAGGGGGACATCTCTTCACAGGCCAGGGAGAACATGAACAAGAGGAGGAAGACGGAAGGTGAGAGAGAGAAGGACTAATGGAGGTCCCATCCGTGGTTTTTATGTGGGAGCTTGAGGCCAAACCATGTGTGAGTGTGTGTGTGTGTGGGCACACGTGCATCTGTGTCGGCTGTGTGTTTGTGCTTCTGCGTGTGTATGAGTGTGTGCGTGAGCGTGTTTGTAATTAAGGAAATCCACTTGAGCGGCCAGTAGTGGAGGTGGGATTACCAGGGATTGAGGTCAGTCTGGAAGCCCCTTTCTCAAAAGAAAGGAAGACAAAAAGTACATATAAAGCGTCTGCCAGGAGACTAAACTAAACCAGCCCCTTGGCGGCATCTAGAGTCCAGGAGCTTTTCCCCCTTCGCTGGGAGGTGGAGCAGCTCTCTGTGGGCATGGAGAGAGCAAACATCAGTCCCGTAGAGGGATACTGCACCAGTCAGAACTGGGCCTCACCGGTGCCTGAGACTATGGAGCAAATTGAGTCTTTGGTGTGATCCTATTTTTCCCCTCTTGTTCCCGCTGCTGTACTCTTCCCTGCATAACGTCCCCCTCACTCCACCTCATTCAATGATTCCATAATCTCCAGAAAATGGATGATCCGTCTCAAACATCCCACCACACTCCCCATCCAAATCTTGTGCTTTGAGCCTCGGCCGCCATATTGGTTTGTGTTGTAATATTCAACACAAACCTTTAATTTACATGTCGGCTTCAATTCAGTAAAATCCTCTCTGGTGCTGCCTGTCCACTTGCCAGAGTTCACCGCTTCTCGGTCTTCTCCGGGACAGCTACTAGTACCCCTATCCCCCCCTCTCAGAGCTATCTGTCTCCTGCAGGGAGGATACGACGAGAAGGCCTCCGTGATTAATGACTTAGACGTCCCGAACAGTCACACTGCTAATTATTGTTCTTGTGTCCAATTTCGTTTGTTTTGCTTTGTTTTAGTAGTGCGGTTTGCTGGTTTTAGAATTTAGTGGGTTTTTTCCGGAGCCCAAAGCCTCTGATGTGATAGGACTGAGCCGAGGACCAATCACAAGTTGGTCTTTGTTACATGTTCATTCATAGATTTGTGTCCACTGGCTCGACATCAACCAGTCGGCCCGCGTTTGTTTCATTAAGGTCAGAAGGCAGAGTTACTAACAAGTAACAAACCCGCCTTGATACTGCACTCTATGTTCCCTCACACGTGTTGGGCGAGTGTGTTAATGCGTCTGTGTGTGTGTGTGTGTGTGTGTGTGTGTGTGTGTGTGTGTGTGTGTGTGTGTGTGTGTGTGTGTGTGTGAGTAGCTTGAAACTATTTAAAGAGGGAGCCACATAGGCAGCCAAAGTTTGGCAGACGAAAAAATGAAATATAATTTGCTGCTAATTGTCGCCATGGTTCAACTCCCACGGTGGTCATTTGGACTATTTCAACATCAACGCTGCTATTTATTTTTTATTATCTCAATCTTTCACTCGTGCCATTAATTGGTTGTTTTCTCGATTGTCATACTCACAGAGCGTTCGTTTGACATGATTTTCCCCCTCTAAATTTAATGAATACATAAAACTCTTGGATCAAACCCGGCTACTATGTGCCAGATTTACTTGCCATGAGCTTTTCATTGGACGTTGATGCAGATACGGGGAAACACATTACACATTGCTCTCTATGAGAATGATTCGTCAATGAGCAGCAATAAATCCGGACGGGGCTATTAGACCATAAAATAATATGTCATCTTTAATGTAGTATATGCGTTATACAAGTTATTCCGAGTTTGGCTTCGGAACGTGGTGTGGAACACTGGTCCCATTCACGTTTGATTATACTGCTTTATTACACCGAATCTCACAGAGACAGAACACATACATGAACCACACCCTGTTCTGTTTCTGTATGTATTGGTTCTTCATACAGTTATTACCGTACTATTACATACTAACATTAACTTAGCACTTCAACCCTCAAACAAATCAAACCCTTCTTGGAAGATTTATTTTTCCTCTATCCCTTAACGCCCCACCCCCAAACTTAAAAACATAAAACTAATAGCTCTTTATTGGCTGTGGCTACTTTTGTTAAGCAGGTTATTACAGATTTAGCTACTGTTCTCAATGATACTAAAGAAATGTGTTACTTTATAAATATTATTTTACAATTCTCTTCAATTTGCTATTGAATACTATAGTTGGTTAGTTTTGTATCCATGGAGTCCCACTATACCCTTAACGTAAACTGGCATGGATCTCGTGCACATCAGGAAGAGATGTAGCCGTGCAGTCCTTCCCTCTCTCCTTTCGTCACTCGAGCCTCACTGCTGGTTCTGGGCTCGCTTCCAGAGGGGTCCCAGAAAAAACAACTATTGTTCTGAAGTTCTGGGACGGTTGGGAGTTGTCCAAGATGCTAAGCCTGTAAATGCTCACAATGAGCGTTTTATTCTTTTAGGATTGATTTGTCAAAAGCGAATCCAAATGCGTCTACCGTATGTGAGTCTACAATCTGGATGTTTGATATGGGACAAAAATGAGACATATAATATGCGTGACTTAGACTAACTTTGGCCCCTAAACAGAGATACTTTAAAGGAATTCGTAATACTGAATAGAGTGGCGGATTTAAGCCACCGCCATCGGGATAGCAAAATGTATTTATCTCCTTTATGAAAATCGTGTGTGTTTGAGAGTGTTTGTGAGTGTGTGCGTGTGTGTGTGCGTAATTTAAACACCCTTTTCCGGATTTTATTTGTCATTTCTCATTTCATCAGCACGTTACATTTCATTGGCTGCGTGCATTTCTCATTATCATTTCACAGAGGTCCTCTTAGGACCAGATGTCAAATCTGTTCACGGCCGTTTTGTTTTCTTCTTGTCTAAATGATTATGATGCCGGAACATAAACACTGCTCTGTAATTTTCAGTATGAATATCACACGTGTCGACTGTCAACAGCCACCTTTCCATGATCATAGCACACTGAATACCAAGTGGGCGGGGGGGGACAGAACTGAGTACACGCAGCAGGTGAAAACTGTAGCCCCTACCTGCTCGTTAAATAGTGACTAGTAATTCATAAATAGTTACTGGTACATTACTCAGATGCAACAGATCCTTCCTTGTTGTCTAACTTGGTGGGAACTTTTTTGGTTCCATCATGATATTCCAGTGAGGTTCGGCAGGTGTTTGGAGCTCTTTGTCCTGGTGGTGTTGGTGGTGGTGGTGGTGGTGGTGGTGGTGGTGGTGGGGGAGGTGGTAGGGTCGGTAAGTAGCATGACTGGCCTTTTGAGACACTCCTCCAGAAGTCTGATCCAGTTCCTTCTCACTGTACTGCCACAACGACATCCATCGCTTCCTTGACAAGCCTCTCCTGGAGTGGGCCCTTGTTATATGAGGCCTTTTAGGGCCCAATTTCTGGGAGGTGGTGGTGGTGATGGGGCCCCAGGAACCTTGAAACCTCCAAATTAGAAGTGTTATACAAAACAAGCCACTGCCACAACACTAAACAAACTCATTTGACTTAATTTTGTGTGATGCTGTGCAGAATCACATGGGCCTCAACCTTTTTGGCAGTCCGTTGGATATTAGTGCCAAGGTGTCCCCAATGATTGTGGGAGTTCAGTTCTGGTGGGCCAGATAAAACAATCTCATATGTAGAATATTAAGGCTGAGGAAACTTTTTTGGAGACATGCAACGTTTAATGCCTGCCAGATGGACCGGGAAGAGTTTCAAAGCCTGTGCGCCTAGTCCTGGGTTATTCAATAAGATATGGGAGCGGGATGTTACCAAAGAGCTAAGCAAAAGGAAGGATTCCAGCCTACATGAATGGTTGTGTAAACCACTTCCTGCTGCCTGTCACTGGGGCTTCTGAAGAGCACCCCCCCCCTTACCTCCCCCCCCCTGGTTAAAAGACGTAGCACAGACAGTGGGCTTCACCCATGAACGCATTTCTCCTTTCGAAATATACAGAAAACTATCTGACCGGCATTTTTGTATGTTGAGGGCCTGCTAGATTCAATATAAGGTTTTATGGGGGGCTTTAAACCACAATGACCACCACTCTTTTTAGACGAGCCATTGTTCCGTGGACATGGCGGTGCCTTGTTGATGTAAATGGAAACCTAGAACATTCCACAGCTACTCCAGTCACACCAGTAGTCCATTAGCGGCCCTTGAAACTGATACGGTAAAATGGCGGCATTACGCTATTAACATTACCATTATTACCGGTTTAGCACTGAAATCGGAGCCAGTATCAAAGTCTGTCCTCGTTTGAAGATTAAAGTCTGTTGTTTGAAGACACAAGATGATAACGTATGTATATATATAGAAAGTACTGATTAAGTACTTTTTACATTCCTTCGTATACCAGGTAGTACCCCATTATTACGCTTACTTATCCTAACGTAAAGAAAACTCACAGTAAAAAATCGGCTTCCAGGGGGTGACTGACAAAACAGAAAGAGAGAAAAATGCCAAAGGCGCAGTACAGAAAGAAAAATATTATTAAAAAAAGTCCATGAGTTGTAATGGTATTTTAAGAAAGTGTGAACATGCTCAACAAGTTCACAAACATGTTTCCCACCACTAGCGCATACCGTTGCCAGTGTCTAACATTCACCCATGTTCTTCCTTATAATGCCTTGTGCATCATATTTCCCCAGCCTAGAACAATGATAAGTAGAACAAACGTCTTTTTAATTTGTAACAGAAGTGAGCTCGGTTCCATCGTCTGGATGTATTAAGCGCTTCTAATAGAGATTGATGCATTTAATCAAATGTTCCCCCTCCCTCTGGCCTTTGCCTTTCCAAGTATTTTGTTATGGTTATCATAGCAGTAATTTCGAACAATGTTGAAAATGCATGGGAGAAATCATTTCAATCTATCAAGAGCACATTAAAGTAAGTGTATACTGTTTAACCGGCTGGTCACCCATAAGTCACACGGTCCTCTGTGAATCAACACTGCCCCGTATTACAGTCTGATTGCGGCCTAATGAGATGGCCAGTTTCAGCGGTTAGCGCGCTAGATGTTTGCGTATCTTTTAGCGTTGGCCTTTGCATAGCGGGTTGTGTGATTACGTTAGCTGGGAGACTCGGCCATTATGAAGCCTTGACTCTCATCACTGGAGGGAAAGCAAACATCGGCCAAAGAAATGGTTATTTAGCAAAAGTCTAAACTTATTTGGGGTCCTGAAGATCCGGTATTTCTTAGCATACTCTTATTTGGCTCTGTTGAACTTGGAGGCCCTTTGAGAACGTTTAGTTCTCAATAAAAGCCAGCGCATCTCAGACTGTGGCTTTTGGATGACTCCGCGGTCATACAGCAGTGTACAAAGAAGGGCGGATTTCAGATTGTAGTTCGATACCTATAGCACTCCTCTTTAAACATCACAACATTTCTCAATCACAGCTTCTGTGTCATGCAAACCAGGTTATAAGCAAGTGCTTGGTGAGCTTAAATCACCATGTATCAATAGACGACAATCTGAGGGCAGAGATTTGTTCCACTGAACATATTGGCAAATGAGTCAAGAGTAAGAATTCCCCCTTTTAAAGTGAGTTGTCTTAAGTGGCGTATACTTCCCGTGGCGTACTGTACTGTGTGCAGCGTCAGAGTAGATTAAAGCCCGTCCATCGTTCCCCCTCTATGTCACAGCAAAGCAGTGACGTCTTGGTTTGGACAGGGGTCTTCATAATGAGACAGCCCTGGTGTAGGGGGGCTGGAGAATGGGGGGCGACTGAGGGGCAGTGGTGAGTGAGGTTTGGGGGTGGAAGCGGATTCCTCAGCAAGAGCCTTGCAGTGGCCCTTCAGAACCTACTTAAGAGGAGATGGATAAGATAGGGCTAACTCCGTCATGGTCCTGGAGAGGTGGAGTGGGTCGGGAGTGCGGTCGGGCTGGGTTGGGTTTGGACGGACGAGGTGGTGTAACCCTGAGGTCAAGTGTGTGTGTGTGTGTGTGGGGGGGGGGGGGGGGGGGGGGGGGCAGGGAATTGATCCAATGATGTCTCCTTCAAGAACCTCATCTACCTGGCTAATATTGACTGCCAGATTTATATCTCCATCTTCTGATGTTTTTGCCAGGGCCATAACAGCCTCACCTTTGACCCCCGTTCCCCGCTCTCTCTGATTGGAGGCATATGTGGGCTCCACAATCGAGACTGGCCGTCCTTCCTCGTAGGAAACGATGCAGCTGTTTTAGCTGTGTTCTTTGCCGGTTCAAGGCTAACCGAATTAGCATGAAGACACACATGACTCTGTTTCGAGGTGGACTTCAAATGGACCCAACGTTTAGCCGCGCGGCTAGCTCCCCGACGCGGATACCTTACATCTGTTATTGCCGATACAGTTGAACTCTTTAATCACGCCATCAATAACGCAAGAGGTTGCTTGCTCTAACTGGAGGGATCGGATGTCTATGAACGAGCTATGGCTGGAGTCCATAGCGTGGGAGCAGCTAGCGTAGCTATTCCTTCTGTCAGCGGGCTAGCTAGCCCCATGGACTGGTTTGAAGTTTATGTGCCCTTGGTTCTTAAAAAAACACAATCTATGATCGCCGTTGTTTTTAGATTGCAAACAATGGACCTCAAATAATTCACAGACTTAACTTTACAGATCCACCTTTTAACCCTGGCCAGGGTGCAGAACACATTTCCTCGTGAGGTCTGCATGGACGAGAAGTAGAATGCAGTGGTCATGTCATCCTGGCATGTAACAGCTGAGCTATGGGATCAAACCAATGATTGACTGCGGAAACGCATGAGCCAAAACAAGGAATGACAGGATTTATATAGTGTGCCAAGGAAAGCTTGGATGACGAATGAATATAAAAATGTCGTATTTGGGGAAAAAACTTTGGATCTGAAATCATACAGTCATTTGTTTTTGTTTGTGTGTGTGTGTTCACGCTCAGGCATTCAGTCATGGGCGCGTTCCTGTGTGTGCGTGCACGCATATGGTAAGGAATACGTCAATTTCAAACTGTCAAACGGAAAACAAGCTTTCGTGGCCCTTCGGGTCCGGATGATGTGGGTGCTGTAACCGTCATAAAGGACAACATGACACCCTAATCCCGCTACAATTGAGCTAAGAATAGAAGCCAAGTGGATACTGGAGATGGGCACGAATACAAGCAACAAAAAAAGATGGGTGTAATTGACCTTCAATGGGGACAATGGTGTATTTTAAGCCTTGACACGGCCCTTACAACCTGACGGCTCAGCCTTTAACACCTCATAGAGATCACCGCGATGTGAACACCTTGTATCTCCCCAGGGCCATGTTCAGGGGAGGGGACAAGGCTGAGTACTGACATGAAATAACATTGAGTGAGCCCTATGCAGGCCGAGAAGAAGATGATGCCTTTTATGTCCTGAAGTATGCCCAATGTACACATGTTAAGTTCTTGAGTTGCTGGGAAAGCTGAAGTGAAATTAGTATATGATTCCTGGCAGCCATCCTGAAAAGAAAAAAAGAAGACAAAATATTGTGTTTCGACGGACTGAAATGAAGCGTCAATCCACACAACCTCCAGATGTGGTCGAGTTTTCTCCACATAAAAAAAACGCGTCTCACATTTTGCCGGCCCTGGAAGGCACTACTACAATCCTCGCAAGTGTGGTTCTGATGTTTGTTTTTTTCAGAATAGAGTTACAAGGATTTCCCCAAAACAGCAGGGATTTCTGTCCCCAGGTCCCACTCCAGTTCTCCTGAGGTCTGATGACGAGCCCAGATCTGATGACTCCACAGCGTCTGCCGGCCGCCAGGCCGCAGTTTTTTTCCCGCGATATACGTTTCTCTAAAGGGTGCGTATTTCTCGAATTCTCCGCCACGCAGACGATAATATTTGTCGCAGGTCGGCACAGGCGGCCCCCCCTGCTGTCTCCGCGCTGCCAGAGAAGTGATTCCTTGTAAGGAGGCGTACAAAGACCCTTTAAGCGTGAAGAATAACCGATACCTGCACCCCCAGCAGGCGTCCAATGCATATTTTGGAACCTCGACCCCCCTCCCCAACCCCCTCTTCGCGTCACCCCTCGCTTTCCCTTTCAGAGGGCCCTCAACAAATGAGTCCCCCGGCATGAGGTGCAGCAGTCCTAGCCGATGTGCCGCTCTGTCCGCGAGACACATGTGCTACAACTTAAGTCAGCCGAATAAATCACCCTGTATGAGAAGGTGGAATGAGGAGGAGTTCGCCTTAACCCCCCCACCTCCCCGAGTGCCTTGTGTTCATGTGGGATCCAACCCCGCACCCACACACTCCCACACCCTCCCCCCCGCCCTCCTTCGGGCTGCAGGCATGAATAACAACCGGGAGGGGTGGGAGGGTGGGTGGGCCGGGATGAGGGGGGGGGGGGGGGGGGGGGGTGGAAGCTCTATGAAGTCCGCCACCGCCGGAGATTTATCCCTCATGGATCACGCCGCTGGCTGGTAACGCGTTCAGGCCGTTTTGCGGGGAACACCGGCTGGCGAAGGCTGTGGATGTACCCACCACCTCGTCACAAGTGGGGACATCCTGTAGAGAGAGAGAGGGAGTGGGTGGAGGTGTGTGGCCACGAGAGGGCTGCCCCCAGAGGGCGATGGTGTCCCCCCCCTCCCCACCCCCCGTGCCTGGACGTGGGTCCTCCAGTGGGGACTGCCAGGGGAAAACTCAGGAGTCTCCCTTGTGGGCTGTGGAGTAACAGAAGGGGAGAGAGGACGGGGTGGGGGGAGAATGGGTATGGGGGGGGGGGGGGGTATAGACGAAGGCATGGAGAGAACGGAGAAGGAAAGGGGTGAGCAGGTGAGCGCGGATGGTTGTCATGAAAGGAAAACGAAAGGCAAATTCGTCCGGGATAAAGTGTAGAAATAAGGGGGATAGAAAAAGGAAAGCACCAGGTGCAATGTGGGAAAGCCATGAGGCTCTGCTTCCTGGTGCCAGTGCTGTTTGGAGCAGGGGAACATATATATATCTGCACGTCCCACGCCCAGCGCCACATGTTTCATACCCCCTCTACGTACAGGGAAAACAGGAAGCGTGCTGAAGGAGCTCCAGGCTCACCTCTTCAGCCGGCCCTTCTCTTTTCCATCTGCCTACCAGGAGCGGCCCTCCCTCCTGCTCTGCTCACCACCGATAACCTGCCCGTCAAAACCAGCTAGTCACACACGCTGTATGACCGCACGCACGCACGCATACACACAGACACACATACAAAGAACACAATATATATATGTACACATTCACATACACACACATACACACACACACACACACATACTCACACACACAAACACACACACAAACACACACACACACACACACACACACTCACACACACACATACTATATGCATGCACATTCAAACGCACATGCAAACACACAAAAACACTGAAACGTAAGCACTCGCACAGTGATAGTGATGGTGTAATATAACTCCCCTAATCACCCCCCAGCCCTCAGTCATCTAACAGGCTGATGCATGGTCTTTATCGTTACGGAGCCTCGTTCATTCACATGAGGTAGTTAGGAAGGAGGAAGAGAGGAAGGAGGATGGGAGAGTGGCCTAGGGGAGGCTCGGCTCCTGCCCCACGACTCCTACCGGCTGCTTGCTCTCCCTCTGCAAGGCGTGTGTCCACGATTGCAATGGAGGCTGCCCTGCTCTGTTAGATAGAGCAAGAAGGTTCTCAGGCACTTTATTGGACATGAAATGCACTTCCTCCCTCTCTCCTGCATAGGCTCTCCTCGCCGATCTCTCTCCCTCTCTCTTGCTCACTTTTTTTTTCTGTCTCTTTCTTGATCTCTTCCTCCCTCAATCTCTGTATTTACTATTCTCCTCTCTCTCCCTCTCTTTCTTTCCTTCTCTCTTTCCCTCTCTCTTGCTCTCTCCCTCCCTCTCCCTCTCTCTCTCCCTCTGTATCTCTCCCTCTCCCTCTCTGTCTCTCTCGGCCTCTCTCTATCTCTCACTCTCTCCATGTTTCTGTCCTTCTCCCCCACTCCCTCTGAATCTCTCACTCTCCCTCTGTCTCTCCCCCTCCCTCTCTCTCCCTCCCCCCCTCCCGGACTCTCTCTCTCCTTGTGTCTGTCCTTCTCCCCCTCTCCCACCGTCTCCTTCTGTGTCTCTCTCCCTCCCTCTCTCTCCTTGTTTCTGTCCTTCTCCCCCTCTCCCACCGTCTCCTTCTGTGTCTCTCTCCCTCCCTCTCTCTCCCTCCCCCCCTCCCGGACTCTCTCTCTCCTTGTGTCTGTCCTTCTCCCCTCTCTCCCACCGTCTCCTTCTGTGTCTCTCTCCCTCCCTCTCTCTCCTTGTTTCTGTCCTTCTCCCCCTCTCCCCCTCCCTCTCTCTCTGTGTGTCTCTCCCCTGGCTCCACTGAGCTAGCTGAAGCATCAGCCAGTTCTGGCAGGCGCCCTAACAGTTGTTGGCACCTACAGACGGGAGCTCACTGGCTGGCCCTGTCATTGCAGCGGACTGAGTTGTCAACACCCATGCGAGCTACAAAGAGCCATTATCATCAGGATTATTATTATTATGAGTATTATTTTATGCAGAGGCAGACCAGACTCCAGCCGCTTCCTGTTCTGTCCTCTTCTTTACCTCGGC